>NC_090436.1:550409441-551013287 GCF_031143425.1 Pleurodeles waltl
CATGGGTGTTGTTTTTCTTCGCTAGAGCTTGGGAACAGGAGTAGTCTTGGAGACCTGGCCAGTCTCCAAAAGGCTTGCTCAGTTTCCCAGGTCTGAGAGGAGGGGGCACACCTTTGTAACGAATGACACAGGCTGCAGAGAGTCAGATTCGAATCTGCCGGACCTCGTGCTGGAGCTTGGCGCCAGCTGCCAGCAATCCCGTGTGGGTAGATGAATCTCTCTCTCTCTCGCGGCTGACAGGGGTCATCAGCTTGCAGACCTTAGAAAGATGAAGCTGTAGATAATTTCCCACACGGTGAAGTATTTGTTTTGCTTTGCATTCAATATCTTATAAATATAACCTGCTGTGTATATTGCAAACTGATATATTTTGTTTGATTAACGCGGACTTGAAAGCTACTAATTCGTCATACATAAATATTGTGGTTGGGGAAGAATTAACAACAATAAAAGTCTTCTTTGACCTCAGAAGTGCATTTCTGTTGTGTTATGTTAGTGCTTAGAAACTAGATAAGAGGAAAGCACTACAATTGGTACCAGGAGTCGTGGGGTCGGTCATTAAGAGGTGATTAAGAGGGTGTTGACGAGTTGGTAGATTTCTAAGTGCACACTTTAAAAGTGTAATTGTTTTTTTGTTGTTTGGAGAATTACAGAAATTGTTTTCTGTTTGGGGAATTACAGAAGCACTGCAGACCATGTCTGAAAATGCATGTGTAGCTAAAATGCCTGATAGTGTTTTGAGAAATAATTTCCGTTGTACATATGTAGAAAAAGTGTCTTTTGGAAGTAATTATGACAGAAAGGTCTGGATACCTTTATCTGCTTACAGAGAAATGCAGGAGAAATGTAGGAAGTTGGAACATGAAAATAGGAATTTACGTGAGCAAATTAGCCCGACTGAAAGTTATAAAAGGGCTGTTTTTGAAGAATCTTTCTTGTCCCATTCCAGTAATGAGGGGGTTAAGACAGCTCCGAGCTGCACTGAGCTTTCGTGTGAGCCAGGGTTTTTGGCAGCCAAAATGCATTCCTTAACTGATAACACGGACGAGAGAGACCAGAATGTGATTTACGAGTTACCGTTGCAAAATGCACAAGTAAAACGAAAGATTTTAGAGCAAGAGCCGACTTTCATTAGCTTGTTTGATTTTTTGAAAAAGAATAGCTCTCATTTGAGAGAAATCCTAACACTTTTGTATATGGTCACTGTGAAAAATTATATGCAGCTGCGCGCTTGTGATTTGGCAAATGAAATAATGCAGACTTTAGGTTTCTGCGCAGTGCAAGAAGGAAAAACTGATGTACATGTAAATCATGAACAAGGGAAGAAAATAGTGCCCCTAGCTAGAATCATACAATGGATCTGGTACTTGCAAGACAGGGCTAGAGTACCACAGATAAAAGAATTACCAATGAAATTGTGTGCACCATTTGAATTCGTGTCCACTGAAGATAAAAAGCATGTTTGTTTTACTAATGATTCATTGACTGAAATGTTGCTTTCTGGCACAGTAGAAGGAACAGCGTTGTATAATGTGTGTCAGATTTTAAAGCAAGAGCTACGTGAGATGTGTCATTTTTACGCTGATTTTTGGTTCATTGCTAATGTTTTAGCTGCTTGTTTTTGCATATGGCTTGTACCTAACTGGTTCAATTACCTTGCAGATGTTAATGAGAAAAATTCAGAGAGAGAAGTGTACACCCAGAATTCTGCCTTAGTGGGGATGGCTAAGTGGGTGCCCCAGAAATGTGAACAGCTGAGAGAAAAAGCCACTTACAGGTGGGCAGAGATGAGAGAGATGCACATTCCCCTAGATTTGATAAAAACTGTGCAGCACGCACAAAAGCAATCTGTCATGCAAGCAGTCACAGAGCAGTTGGGGAGAGGAAAGTTACCAGATCAGAAATGGCAAATTGATCAGGTTTTAGGGAGAGTGATTGTTGCAAATTACCAAGGAAAAATCTAAATTATGCTGATACCTAGAAAAGAATCTGATTCATTCAAACAAATTGGAGACAGAATAGCCCAAATTGACAAAAGTGCAGTGAATGGAGGTTTGTTAAAGAAGGAGTCTGCCCCAGCCCTTCTGACAGTGCAAGAAAAGGGAAGCTGTGGCGCAGCAGATAAAAACCTCAGTGCTGATGTGTGGGCTGAAGCCCCAAGTGATCCTCCAGAACCTGCAGTGAATATAACAAAGGGCCTCAAAAACGTCCTGCTGATTATAAAACAGGGAAAGAAAGAGGAAGGGTGCAGTTTAAATGAAAAATGTTATTTGCAAGAAAAGTCATACTTGTTTCTTTTGCAGATCCTACCACGTTTCGCCACTGTCCCTGAGTGTGCTGTGTGGTCCCCTTTCCGGTGTGTGCGTGTGGGGTCGGGGAAGGGACCGAATCCCCAACCTGAACCTGGCTGAGTAAAGTGCCAGCACCATGGATCCATTTTGCGCAAACTGCGCCTTCAGTTCAAGTTCAACTTGTTTGATTGCATTCTTCCACTGGAACTAAGCTGTGTTTTTTTTTTTTTCCCTCTCGTATGGAACTCTGACTTTTGCTTACCTTCCAGAAAACCTTTCAGGTGGACCGTGCACCTTTACATGAGCAGAACTCATGCCACATCAAATTGCTAACACTGTTGAATTAGAGACTCATTCAGAGTACAAATTGCTCAGTCTTTTCTATATAGATGTATCTGATGTGAAAGGTTATGAAATCAATGTGTTAATTATGTTTTTTTTTGTTTTTGTTTGAAACAAGAGATATGTGAAACAAAAATTCATTGGTCAAAGGGCGGAATGTACTGCCATTTGATAAGTTTTGTTTTGACCAATGACTTTGTGTTTCACCACTGCGCATATTAGTTGCTCAATGTTCACATTGTATATTTTGTTCAGTTTAGCCGCCTATGGGCTTTGACATGGCATTAGCCATTACTTTCTGTATTCAGTTGAGCCGCCTATGGGCTTTGACATTGCATTAGCCATTACATTCTGTATTCTGCCTATTGGCTTTGACATGCTGTATCCAGTCTAGCCGCCTATTGGCTTTGACATTGCATGCCTATTGACTTTGACATGATGTATTCAATTTAGCTGCCTATTGACTTTGACATGCTATTAGATATTCTGCCTATGGGCTTTGACATGATATTATATATTGCATTTTGTATTCAGCTTAACTGCCTATTGGCTTTGACATGATATTATACATTACACTTTGTATTCAGCTCCGCTGCCTATTGGCTTTGACATGATATCATATATTACATTTTATATTCAGCTCAGCTGCCTATTGGCTTTGACATGATATTATACATTGCATTTTGTATTCAGCTCAGCTGCCTATTGGCTTTGACATGATATTATACATTGCATTTTATATTCAGCTCAGCTGCCTATGGGCTTTGACATGATATTATACATTGCATTTTGTATTCAGCTCAGCTGCCTATTGGCTTTGACATGACACTAGACATTGCATTTGATATTTAGGTTAGCTGCCTATTGCCTTTAACATGACATTGCATTTGATATTTAGGTTAGCTGCCCATTGCCTTTAACGTGGAGTTAGACATTGCAGTTGAGAATCCAAGCTGTATTTTTCCAAGCTGTGTTTTTGCACCAGAGAACCAAGATGTTTTTCTCACAGTAGACTAGACATGATAAGAGAGAGTACATGGGTGTTGTTTTTCTTCGCTAGAGCTTGGGAACAGGAGTAGTCTTGGAGACCTGGCCAGTCTCCAAAAGGCTTGCTCAGTTTCCCAGGTCTGAGAGGAGGGGGCACACCTTTGTAACGAATGACACAGGCTGCAGAGAGTCAGATTCGAATCTGCCGGACCTCGTGCTGGAGCTTGGCGCCAGCTGCCAGCAATCCCGTGTGGGTAGATGAATCTCTCTCTCTCTGGCGGCTGACAGGGGTCATCAGCTTGCAGACCTTAGAAAGATGAAGCTGTAGATAATTTCCCACACGGTGAAGTATTTGTTTTGCTTTGCATTCAATATCTTATAAATATAACATGCTGTGTATATTGCAAACTGATATATTTTGTTTGATTAACGCGGACTTGAAAGCTACTAATTCGTCATACATAAATATTGTGGTTGGGGAAGAATTAACAACAATAAAAGTCTTCTTTGACCTCAGAAGTGCATTTCTGTTGTGTTATGTTAGTGCTTAGAAACTAGATAAGAGGAAAGCACTACAGAGGTGTAGATAGAGTTGATCAGAGGTTGGAACCTTATACTGCTATTCGTAAGTCTTACGTTTGGTATAAGAAGTTAGCAATTCACCTCTTCAACCTAAGCAACCTTCAATGCTTTTATTGTGTTTAGGGATAGGTCTCCAGAGTCAAAGATGACATTTGTGAAATTTCAAGAGTCAGTGATAGGGAGCCTTATTGTGGTGGAACAGGCCAGAGTTTCTAGAGAAGCAGTGGTGGAGGATGTGGCTAGATTTAAAGATCGCCACTTTGCTGAGCACATTCCTCCCACACCCAAAAAAGACTTTCCAGCTAAGAAATGTAGAGCGTATTTTCGAAGAGGTATCTGGAGGGAAACTCAAATGTACTGCCCAGATTGTCCTTCAAAGCCTGGGCTGTGTGTGGGTGGTTGTTTTAAGAATTACCACACCCAGAAGAATTTCTGGGAACAACAATGAGTGTAAACTCATGTCTGTTTTGTATTTTCATGTGTTCAGTTTCATGGTTAGCATTTCTGTTATGTACTTAGAGCTTTTGTGTTTGTAGTTTTGTAATTCTTTCTACTTAGTTAGGGGTTCCTCTGTTTAAAAAAAAAAACAATGATGCCATTGTGTGTGGAGTGGGGCTTGGCTGAGAGTGTACATATTGACTTGTTATTGGCTACTGCAACACACTGCCAGCCAAACACCAGTCCACACACTCCCATCAGCTGGTGTGATTGTTGTATCAGGCATGTGGTCATATGTAAGTGATGGGCCCTTGAGTGGCGCTGTCTGTCGATGTGAGTGTTGTAATGTGCTGGGCCCGTGGCTGGCGGTGTGATTGGTCTTGTGCATGTCATGTATGAAAGTTGTGTGAATGGACTGTAAAGCGGTTGGTGCCTTGTCGCGGCTTTACAGCTCACGAGCTGTGAGTCATTGGTTCAGTTTTTTGCCTTTCAGTTATTAACAGTGCATTTCATTTTTGTGAAATCTCTTGTTAATAAAATTTGATCCACTGAACCATCACTCACCCTCATGCCAAATCCAACCAGTATGTGTGGTAAAAATGACAAAACCTGCTCCGCTGTAATCAGGCGTCGCAGCACACCTGTGACACGCTAGGTGCCTCAGGTGGTACCCCGATGATGAAGCATGCCACCAACTTGGTTGGTGGGTGAGGGGTCTTTTTCACATAACCTAAGTGCGTTTCTATTCACAATTTTAGTGTTTGGCACATCACGGACGTGTGTGGACACATCAAAATGATATATTACAAAACTACCTGTGTTTGGGGGTGAGGTGGCCCCTATGTTTTTGGTCCTGGGTGCGGCCTTCATCTAGGGAAACCTACCAAACCCAGACATTTTTTAAAACTAGACACCCCAAGGAGTCCAGGGAGGTGTCTAGTTTTTAGATTTTGGGGCATATCGTGTCGCGGGCGCTAGGCTTACCCACACAAGTGAGGTACCATTTTTATTGGGAGACTTGGGGGAACGCTGGGTGGAAGGAAATTTGTCCCTCCTCTCAGATTCCAGAACTTTCTGTCACCGAAATGTGAGGAAAATGTGTTTTTTTAGCCAAAATTTGAGGTTTGCAAAGGATTCTTGGTAACAGAACCTGGTCTGAGCCCCACAAGTCACCCCATCTTGGATTCCCCTAGATCTCTAGTTTTAAAAAATGCACAGGTTTGGTAGGTTTCCCTAGGTGCCGGCTGAGCTAGAGGCCAAAATCTACAGGTGGCACTTTGCAAAAAACACCTCTGTTTTCTTTCAAAAAATGGGATGTGTCCACGTTGTGTTTTGGGGCATATCCTGTCGCGGGCGCTAGGCCTACCCACCCAAGTGAGGTATCATTTTTATCGGGAAACTTGGGGGAACGCTGGGTGGAAAAAAAATTGTGCCTCCTCCCAGATTCCAGAACTTTCTGTCACAGAAATGTGAGGAACATGTGTTTTTTTAGCCACATTTTGAGGTTTGCAAAGGATTCTGGGTAACAGAACCTGGTCAGAGTCCCACAAGTCACCCCATCTTGGATTCCCCTAGGTCTCTAGTTTTCAAAAATGCACAGGTTTGTTAGGTTTCCCTAGGTGCCGGCTGAGCTAGAGGCCAAAATCTACAGGTAGGCACTTTGCAAAAAACAGCTCTGTTTTCTGTCAAAAAATGGGATGTGTCCACCTTGTGCTTTGGGGCATTTCCTGTTGCAGGCGCTAGGCCTACCCACACAAGTGAGGTATCATTTTTATCGGGAGACTTGGGGGAACGCTGGGTGGAAGGAAATTTGTGCCTCCTCTCAGATTCCAGAACTTTCTGTCACAGAAATTTGAGGAACATGTGTTTTTTTAGCCACATTTTGAGGTTTGCAAAGGATTCTGGGTAACAGAACCTGGTCAGAGCCCCACAAGTCACCCCATCTTGGATTCCCCTAGGTCTCTAGTTTTCAAAAATGCAAAGGTTTGGTAGGTTTCCGTAGGTGCCGGCTGCGCTAGAGGGCAAAATCTACAGGTAGGCACTTTGCAAATAACAGCTCTGTTTTTTTTTAAAAAATGTGATGTGTCCAAGTTGTGTTTTGGGGCATTTCCTGTCGCGGGCGCTAGGCCTACCCACACAAGTGAGGTATCATTTTTATCGGGAGACTTGGGGGAACGCTGGGTGAAAGGAAATTTGTGGGTCCTCTCAGATTTCAGAACTTTCTGTCACAGAAATTTGAGGAACATGTGTTTTTTTAGCCAAATTTTGAGGTTTACAAAGGATTCTGGGTAACAGAACCTGGTCAGAGCCCCACAAGTCACCCCATCTTGGATTCCCATAGGTCTCTAGTTTTAAAAAATGCACAGGTTTGGTAGGTTTCCCTAGGTGCCGGCTGAGCTAGAGGCCAAAATCTATAGGTAGGCACTTTGCAAAAAACACCCCTGTTTTCTTTAAAAAAATGGGATGTGTCCACGTTGTGTTTTGGGGCGTTTCCTGTCGCGGGCGCTAGGCCTACCCACACAAGTGAGGTATCATTTTTATCGGGAGACTTGGGGGAACGCTGGGTGGAAGGAAATTTGTGGCTCCTCTATGATTCCAGGACTTTCTCTCACCAAAACCTGAGGAACATGTGTTTTTTTAGCCAAAGTTTGAGGTTTGCAAAGGATTCTGGGTAACAGAACCTGGTCAGAGCCCCACAAGTCACCCCATCTTGGATTCCCCTAGGTCTCTAGTTTTCAACAATGCACAGGTTTGGTAGGTTTCCCTAGGTGCCGGCTGAGCTAGAGGCCAAAATCTACAGGTAGGTACTTTGCAAAAAACACCTCTGTTTTCTTTGAAAAAATGTGATGTGTCCACATTGCGTTTTGGGGCGTTTCCTGTCACAGGCGCTAGGCCTACCCACACAAGTGAGGTATCATTTTCATCGGGAGACTTGGGGGAACATAGATTAGGAAAACAAGTATTATTGCCCCATGTCTTTCTCTAAATTTTTTCCTTCCAAATATAAGCGAGTGTGTAAAAAAGACATCTATTTGAAAAATGCCCTGTAATTCAAATGCTAGTATGGTCACCCCGGAATTCAGAGATGTGCAAATAACCACTGCTCCTCAACACCTTATCTTGTCCCCATTTTGGAAATACAAAGGTTTTCTTGATAGCTCTTTTTCACTCTTTATATTTCAGCAAATGAATTGCTGTATACCTGGTATAGAATGAACAAAATTTTCTCTGTATTTTGGCTAATTTCTTGGCCTCCTTCTGGGGAACCCACAAAGTCTGGGTACCTCTAGAATCCCTAGGATGTTGGAAAAAAAGGATGCAAATTTGGCGTGGGTAGCTTATGTGAACAAAAAGTTATGAGGGCCTAAGCGCGAACTGCCCCAAATAGCCAAAAAAAGGCTCGGCACAGGAGGGGGAAAATGCCTGGCAGCGAAGGGGTTAATATGAAAATAAATAAACATTACCATCCTATCTAAGCCTAGACCTACCCATCAAACATTTCAGGAAGACTCAACAATGAAAAGAACCTTAGGCCCTCATTACGATTCTGGCGGTCTTAAGACTGCCAAACTTGCAGTGGCGGGCGGACTGCCGCAGTCATGGCGGTCTGACCACCACATTACGACCGTGGCAGAGCCGCCATGGTTCGACCATGACACCGCCAGTCGAAAGCCTGGAGGTCCCAGTGATTGTAATCCGCCAGGGCGGTGCTGCATGTAGCGCCGCCCTGGGGATTATGTCTCCCCAATCCTCCAGCCTTTTCATAGTGGCTGGACTGTCATAGAAAGGCTGTAGGAATGGGGGTGTCAGGGGAACCCTGGGGGCCCCTTCAGTGCCTATGCACTTGGAATGGGCAGTGCAGGGGCCCCAGAGATAACCCCATTGCACTTTCCACTGCCGAATTACGGACAGTGGAAAGCATAGCGGATACTGCTGCACCCGCCACACTGCCACATTGCCGCCGTCTTGATTACGAGCTGGCGTCAATGTTAAGACCCTGTTTCCCACTGGGCTGGTGGGCGGAAATGCTATTTCTTGTAATAGGGACGGCGGCGTTCTGGCCGCACTGGTGGTCAGATGTCAGCACAAGTTTGGGGGGCGGCCTCTGCTGCCTGCCAAACTTGTATTGAGGGCCTTAATCTTTCTTGCTGCTATTCCCCATCAGTGCTAAGCATTTTTGGGCTATTTGGGATAGTTAGCACTTAGGCCTCCATAACGTTTTCCCACATAATCTATCCATAACAAAGTTGTGTTGTTTTCTGCAACTTCCTGGGGATCATAAAGGTATCCAGAGTTTGTGGATTTCCCTAGAGGGGACCGAGAAATTAGCCAAAACAACATGGCTAATATAGCTAAATTTAGGGTTTTTGGAGAAAAATGGAAAAAGGGCCTCAGAAGAAAGTGTCTTTTTTCCTGCAAATAGCATCAACAAAAGGTTTGTGGTACTAAAATGACCATCTTCCCAGATTTCAGGAACAAGCAGAGTTGATCACAGTTTTGGCATTTTATTGGGAGATAGTCAGTTTTTCCTTCTTTTTGTGCTTTGAACCTCCTTCAAGTTTGTGGTGGAAATGGGTGTAAAACCCATGGTGGGTATGCATTTCTGACAAAAAGGCAAAATTCTGAATTCAGCAAGTAGTCACTGTTTTCCCCAAGAAACTAATGGCCTGATTTAGAGTTTGGTGGAGGGATCTACACAGTCACAAACGTGACGGATATCCCGTCTGCTGTATTACAACCCAATAATAGTCTATGAAGATCCTAATATGGCAGATGAGATATCCGTCATGTCTGTGAAGGAATAACCAGGCTGTCAAACTCTAAATCAGGCCCTAAGTGTTGAAATAAAAGAATATTCAAAATTAGTAGGAAAAAAAATCAATTTTTGACAATGTTTTCATTTGTACCTTCCCGTCACTGTAATCAATTTACAAAAGTAATATACCATAACATCTGCTAGATCCTTCTGGTTGTGGGAATATATAGGGTTTGTGGGATTTGAACTTGAGGTACCCACACCAATAACTGAGCTGCAGCTTGTAATGGTTTTTCAATGTGTACTGGGTATAGAGCAACTCTTATGGTAAAATATAAATGGTCAAAAATAGATATCAAGGAAACCAATATATTACTGAAATATGCACTGGACATGGAGTTTGGAGGCAGTGGCTATTTGCACATCTCTGAATTTGTGGGTGCCCATGCTAGCATGTGAATTGGAGGGCATTTCTTAAAACATCTTCTTTCTTACACACTGACTTACATTTGGAAGGCACAGATGGAGCTAAATACAATTGGTAATAACACTTGTTCTATTACTCTGTATTCTAATACGTTTCTGAATAAAAATGATACCACACTTTTGAGGGTAGGCCTAGTGCACGTGATAAGAAAGGTCCCAAAATGCAACATGGACACATATTTTTCCACTGACAACTGACTCTTTTTTGCTATGTACCTCATTGGGGATTTTGGTCCCTAGCTTAGCCTGAATCTAAAGAACCTTAACAAACATAGACATTTCTGAAAACTAGAGACCTAAGAGAATCCAGGGTGGGGTGACTTGTGTTGCTCCCACCAGGTTTTCCTTGCCCAAAGGCCTTGTAAACCTCAAACGTTGACTAAAAAAACACATTTTCCTCACATTTCTGTGATGGAAAGATCTGGACTCTGCAGGGAGCAACTAATTTCCTACCACCTACCATTCTCTCAGGTTTCCTGATAAAAATGGTACCTCCCATGTGTGGGTAGAGCTAGTAGCTGTAATGGGAAAGGAGCCAAAACTCAACGTGGACACATCACATTTCTCCACTGAAAAATGGCCCTTTTTTGCAATGTGCCTAGCTGGGGATTTTGGGCCCAAGCTCAGACGGCACCTAGGGAAACCTAGCCAACCTGCCCATTATTGAGAAATAGACACAAGGGGGAATCCAGTGTGGGGTGACTTGTGTGTCTCTCAATGGGTTTTGATACCCAGAAGTCCTTCAAACCTCAAACATTGACTAAAACAAACACATTTTCCTCACATTTGTTTGATGGAACGTCCTGGAATCTGCAGGAAGCAACTAATTTCCTACCACCTACCTTTCCCCTAGTCTACCAATACAAATGGTACCTCACCTTTAGTGGGTAGGACTGGTGACTGCAACAGGAGGGGCTCCAAAATGCAACATGGACACATTACATTTTTGCCACTGAAAACGGGCCCCTTTTTGTAATGTGCCTGGCTGTGGATTGCGGGCCCTAGCTCAGATGGCACCTAGAGAAACGTAACAGACATGCACATTTTTGAAAGCTAGACACCTGGGGAAATCCAGAGTGAGTTGTCCTGTGTTGCTGCCACCAGGGCTTCTTACCTAGAAGCCCTTGTCAACCTCGAACCTTGACAAAAAAAACACATTTTACCCACATTTCTGCGATGGAAAGTTCTGGAATCTGCAGGGAGCAAGTAGTTTCCTACCACCTATTACTACCAAGTCTCCCAAGAAAGATGGTACCTCACTTGTGTGTGTAGGGAATCATGGTTAGAGGAAGATTAAAAAAGCAAACCAACAACCTGCTGAGAGGCAATCTTGCGGCTAGCCATAATCCTTACTAATAAAAGTAATACAATAACCAACACTGTGTAAAAAGTATTTAAAAAGCTGTGGCTTAATCAAACAGAAAGTAAAACTACTGGCATATAGTAATCTGGAAGGAAAAGTCAATCACTACAAATTACACAAAGACCTATGCACTAAAAAATGATACCACTCACTTGTCGGAGACAGCAAGACTGAGGATCAACTGCATCTACTCTGCAAAGACACGGCAAACACCAAAGAAGTCCCACTGGCAAGGAAAATAAAACACATTACACACATCACAGGCAAGTATAAAATGTTCACAAATCAATACGTTATTTTAAAAGACAATCACACAAAAAGCTAAAGATTCAAACATTAGTTCAGCAGTTGAAACAAATTATACAAACAGACCAAGGATACACATTAGATGAAAAGATTACAAAATGAGGTGCTTAGCAACTACATCTCCACAAACTACAGTTCTGCCAAAGCTGCACCCACAAACAGGATTCACCACCAAGACAAAGAAAACAAGTGGCTTTGCAATCAAAAACAAAAGAAAATTAAATCACAAATAAAAATGATAAAATATCAATCACAAGACACTGATATTCCCCTGAAAGGAGGCGTGACAAAGACAAAAAAAGTCACCACCAAATGGAAGCAAACCTTACCCCAGAAGCGAATCCCCCAACACATACATAACCTTATTTCCAGGTGATTTAAGTGTTACCACCCACCAGGACTCCTTCTGGTATATTTCAGATCAGCTCTTGGGAGGGGGCAGAATACAAAAAAACAAAGGCCCTCAAGTGGCGGGGAGATCCTTCTACACACTAACCCTGGTGTCTCGTGGGTTTCCGCCCCCCCCGGGCGCAGATCAGCCTAAAAACAGCTGATCTGCCCTCGGGATGGAGAGGATGTGGGAATAAAACACATTTACCCACCTAATGGCATGTTCCCCTTCATAACATTATTCCCTCATGTCTAGCAGGCTTTGCCCCCCTGAGGGTGGATCAGCCTAAAAATGGGCGATCTGCCCTCCAGGGTGGGATGGCGTAATGCAAAAAATGTATTCCCCTTGGGGAGCGACCCGTGTTCAAGAGGTCGCTCCTCAAAAACAAAAACAAAAACCCTGGTGGTCTAGTGGGCTTACATCCTGCCACCGAGGGCAGATCAGCTTAAAAACATCCAATCTGCCCTTCTGGAGGGGGAGGAATTATTTAAAAAAATGTTAGCCAAGGGGAGTGACCCTTGCCCCCGGGGTCGCTCCCCACAAATATCTAAAAAATATTATCCCTGGCGTCTAGTGGGTTTTGACCCCCCCTCCTGGGGGCAGATCGGCTGAAAAAAACAGCAGACCTGGCCTTCATGGGGGGGCCACAATATGGATTTTAAATTTGCTCCTAAGGGGACCGACCTTACCCAAGGAGTTGCTCCCCACACTACAACAAAACCCTGGTGGTCAAGTGGTGGGGATTCCTGCTCCACGATCACAGCCCCACCATGATCGAAGAGCAGTAATCCACTACAGATAAACAAAGGGGCAAAGCAAAATCTTTTTCCTTTCTCCCTGTGTGTGTTCTGCATTCATACCACCCCCCAACCCCCAGAGAACTACTTACCTGAAAGATGTAAGCTTTTCTGGCCACCCTGGAAGCAAATGGTTTCCAGTGTGATCCCGGCACCATCTAATGACGTTGGCGCATCATGTGTGTGCTGACATCATCAGATTGCTGAGGCAGGGGTGGCAAGTAAAGTGCTTTGGCTGTCACCCTCAATGGAGGAATGTTGGTGGGGTATGGGGGACCGCCAGCGCTGTCAACCCTGGAAGGTGCTAGGACAGCCTGGAGCCATCGTCAGCACTCAGCACAGTGGCTGAGGACGGCTCTAGGCCTTCATACACATACAAGGGGTTAAATCTCCTTCTGGAGATGGCAAGCGTTTTCTGGTGCCAGGCCAAGGAAAGGTGAAAATGTATTAAATCACTTTTTATTGCATTTGTCAGTGATTTCACAATGTTAATCACTTCCCTCCTGTATTTGTCATAGAGTTCACCATGTCAAACTATATTCTGTAGCATTTGTCGGAGTTCACAATGCAACACTAGTTCCTAATGTATTTATAAGAAAGTTCACAATGTAAAATCACTTCCTATTGAGGTTGTCAGAGTTCACATTGTAAAACCCCTTCCTACTGAATTTGCCAGAGATGAAAACCTCACTTCTTATTACATCTGTTAGAGAGTTTATAATATAGAACATTTTCCCTTGTCACAGAGTTCACAATATGAAACTCCTTCCAGTGGTGACTGGCAAGGAGGTCACAATCTGAATTCCTATCCTGAGTTATTTATAGCAGAGATCCCAATTTAAATCCCATTCATATTGTATTTAGAAATCCGGTTTGAAATGTCATAGGGCAGTCAATAGTTACCAGGACCTAAATTTGTCCGTGGGGGCATTTCCGTTTTGCGTCCTCGTACCTTCATCTTTCAAACTAGGAACCAAGTATCCCTTTTTAGCATTTGAATGGAAGGGTAATGATGCAAGGCAGCACAAGGCTGACTCAGTGAACTGATGTGGGCTAGAAAATCGAAACTCAGTAATGCACAAAAATAACAGTAAATCAATTTCCAGACAATACTTCTTTAAATGAAAAGTACTGTAATGAACACATATCTGTACACCATGCACAAAATTCCAAATATTTACAAAAATTCATATGGCGTCACAAATTGAAACTTCCTCCAGGGGTTGTTATACAGTTTCTACTAATATAAAACGACTGCCTATTGGGACAACAGGAATTCAGAGTGTGGGGAATGAGTCCGACCCACAGCTTCAGAAGCTGTCCACCGATTTACTGGCTAGCTGACAGTGCCTTACCTGAACCTCTAACCCAACCAGGGGGGAAAGTGATTATGGCAACCTGAACATGACACTCTGATCACCAAGGGAATCACGGAAACAGATCTTACCCTTTAATTGCATTACTCCTGGATGCCCAGGCAAAACTCATGAGATATCTGAGATACGTTTTCAATCCATTTATTGAAACAATCATAGACTTGCATAGAAAAATGAGCTGTGATAATTAGGCAGATGAAACATTGCAATGCTATCAGCATTACAAACACTAGAAACAAACACATGTACAATATAGTCTTAGAATAATATCGTGCAAGCCTAAGTGTGTAAAATGTCACTGCTAAAAGTGATGTCAGCTAAAACGTGTAAAGTGTAAAATATAAAACTGAACTAAAAAGGATAACCAAAGTTGACCCAAGATGGGTCTCACTACAGGGCCTTGCAGAATGCAAAATCATGTATCTGAAAGTTATACAACACGGGGCAACTAACCCAGTGCATCTAGTCTACTGTCTTTGTCTGTGAGATACAAGAAAACAACTTGCACACCAACCGGCTCTGTCCTTAAAAACCAACACTGCCTCTGTATGTAATAAATTAGGTCTCCATGATCAGGGGATCAAGACATTCACAATGTAAAAGAAGAAGCCTACTGCCTTTATTACCAAATTTAAATGACTATTGGCTTGAACATGAACATAGATATTACTACCTGGTCTCTGAGTAAAAAGACCAATAAAACATTTTAGGCAGCCCCAAAATATACATTTACATGAACGTAAGATCTCCTTCAGGAGACACTGACCATTTGTGTACAGACCTAAAAGGGACATATATACTAAACACCTTCCTATTGACAATTTAAAACCATCTTTGTTGGAAATTTGATCTTTCTGTAGGCTCACCCTGATTTTTTTTGCCTTTTTCCAGAACCCTTTTTTGCTGGCTATAGAACTCTCAGCACTTTACACCTGCTATCCAGAGGTAAAGGTCTTGTGCTCCTTCTTTCAACATGATGAAATTAGCATACCCCTAATTGGCGTTTGTAACTGACCTATAACTCCCTATTATATGCTAGCCAAAGAGAACACAGGAAAGGTAAGTTTGATGTCACCAGTAGGCTGCATCACTTATTGTGCACCCTCCCAACTTCAGTGAGAATGCAAACATGACTGCAGGCCTGCCATCAGTACCCTGGTTATGCAGGTTTAAACCGTAAATGTGTCCTGTCAAAATAACTCTTTTTGAAAGCCTTAAACCCTCCTTTTAAATATGCATGTCACTCCTAAGTAAGCCTTAGTGACCATTAAGGCTGGGTGCATGGTATTTAAAAGTAGGGCATGTAAAGGTTGATCTTACATATCCTTACAGTGACTAGTACCTCAAAGCTATTTTCAATGTAGAAGGATTGAAGCTTCAATAGGAAAGTACTGGGATATGATATTAAATACTAATACTGCATCTCAGGAATGGGACTAGCTAGAAAAATAATCAAACCACTATTTTAATAATTATTAAACATCCAATTTAGTAGTTTCTAGACCGTACTGTAAAATACCTTTTAAAACATCACCTTTACCCTGCCTGAAGTCCCTGGAAGATAAATCTGCATTTTGTTCCAGGTTCTGACAGCTAGTAATTAGCATTGCAATATGTGTGAATAAGGTATGAACTTGCTCCCAGGACAGGGACCGAAGGCCCTCGTGTGGGAATGTGTTGTTGTGCCCTTGACAAGATGACCTATGTGCTGGGCCCAAGGACTTGAATAACTTCAAGGAGCTTTAACCATACACAAGTAGATGTACTTAACACCATGCCCTGAACCCTTCTATTGCCCCCTCAGCCAGACTGACTTCCATCTGTGTAGGCCTCTTGTTGAGATCACAGTGTCAGATCCTACTTTAGTGTCAAGACCTGCTTGGCAGGTCTTTTGGGGCTTTCATATGACATTTGTGGAACACTTCAAAGCAGAGAAACATAATGGCAAAACAATTTGTGTTTATCCAATGTAAAGCTCATACCATGTGCACTATTTAACACTTGTCCCTAAGGGTAACTAGGCAGAGCATTCCAGGGAAGGTTCAGGAAGGTACCCTGGACTAGAAATTCAGATTACAGCAATGCACAACATTAGCACGCATTAAATAAATGTCCAATTATTGATTTTTCTTTAAAAAGGAAAGCACACTCAAATAAATACTATTATCAAAATAACAAATATTTTTTGAATTTTCAGCAGAAAGTAAAAATTGGAACCCATCCTACATGGGCCTGGCAGATTAACCAGTGTGCAAATTATGCCCCTTAAATAAATATCACGGGGGAGCAACTAACCATGTAAATGAAGTCTGCCTCCATTATCTGTTAGGTACCACATGACAACTTGAGCACCAGCAGGATCTTATTGTAAAACAACAATGGCACAATATGGGCGCACTGGAAAACACAAGACATTTTACTATCAAATAAATTATATGTAGTGATTATGTGAAGTCAATTTAAATGAGCAAGAAGCCTGCTGCCTTTGTCACCCCATTTAGTACTCAACAAAGCAAGCCTATCGGCTTTTTGACTACAGTGTTATAACAACACACTCATATATGCTATATTTTAAATTGTCTACAGTGAATCCAAAATGCAGCAGCCAAATTGGTCTTACAATGGACTTGTAACTCATCTGCTTCTGCTGCACTGAACGCACTGGACTTGATGCCTGGGACCAGAAGGGTCAGTGTTTTAAATTGCTATGTATTGGGCTCAAATATTTTCATAAGATTGGCCCTCTTTATTTGCAGCAGAATTTTATACATCATGCCACCATCAGTCATTTGCACTCCTCACATGCTCAACCTGTCAGTATCCGAAAGGACAGGATTGGGCCTTAGAAAGCAGAGCCTTCTCTGTAAAGGTCTTTAAAATACTATTCCTTCCTCCATGCGTATCACTCACGCTTTGTTGACATTCAGAAAGGCTCTCAAAACTTGGATGTACACTGGTACAGTGTATAATCAGTCTGCTTGTAGTCTAGTGACAGTCTCTAAGGGCTTGATTTAGATCTTGGCAGTCACACTGCCAAGCCGTGTCAGTAGCAGACCTGGAAAGACCACCAACTTGACGGTCGTCCGCCCACCGTATTTAGATGTATTGCAGCTGAGCCGAAGACCACCACGATGGAGTGTTCTTCCTAACCGTCAGGAAGGCAGCATCCTGCTGGCTGTTTTTAGATGTTCCCGTTGGACAGGTGGTGTACTGGCAGTGGTTTGCTGACAGAGGAAGTACAGCACTGGACCCACTGGACATTGGACAATGCCAGTGGCTGCAGAATAGAGGTAGGTCTCACACACACACTCTACCCTTTACGCATGCACCTCCCTGCATCTCACATTACACAACACACCAGATACACACCATCATCCATTGCCATTACATCACAACAGAACACCTTCATGCTGCAAACACACATACACGTACATCTGTCACACAACAGTCACACACTAGTGACCCTGCACCCACACACAACACAACTACAACACACTCATGTAGACAAACACGCACACACAAGCACTACTACACACATCATGACAGTGAATGCCAAACAACATGTACCTGAGTGCTGTGCGCAGTAACACAACACACAACACACACAACAAAATCCATGCCATATGCAAGTGGCACACATACTGACACAACCACGTCACCCAAAACACCTCCCTCCACCTCACCCAGCCAATCGCATCACACACACATATACACACACTGACTCACACACACAAGTCAAGCCTAACATGACAAGTATAGGTCCCCTTGCAATGTGCACACATCGACACAGTTGACAAGTGTGAAAGTACCATCATTCTGGTGCCAGCATTTATTTGGCAATGAATACTGATGCCATAATGACAGTTGTGTATGTGTTCGATATGTGTTGTGTAGCAGTGTGCCCCCATCTGTGTCTGACCCACTGGTGTCCACCGACATATACATGTCACAATAAGTAAATAGAATTCTGTAACATGTATATGTCTGCAGTGGTCTCATGCCCATGTGCAGTGACCTCCCAACGTACATAGCCAATGCAGATTGCCTACTTTTGTGTCCAGCGATGGGGTGGGGGGATTTTGTTTACTCGTGGTCCCATGGCTGCAGCAATGGAGGGTCCTGTTCAGTCCTGTCCAGCCAGAAATGGAAGTTGAATGAGGAGAAGGTGAGTTTTGACCCCCCCCCCCAAATCTGCCAAGTCAGAAGTGGAGGTTGAACTGTCACTTTTTGCTTGGCAGTACGGCACATCAAAATATGCTCGGTGGTAAGTGTGGCTGGAGTCCCGCTGTAGGCCACTCTTTCCTATTGCGCCGCGCTGGCAGGCGAGTTAAAGTCTATGGGACCACAAACATCTAAATACGTCAGGCAGACCGTCATGACAGCAGATGGGTTTTCAGTCTGAAAACTGAAGGCGGAACAGTTAGCGCCAACATCTAAATCAGGTCGTAAGTCAGTTTCCTAGCATCAGGACAAATATATTGGTAACAGTGTGCTCTACAAATTGAATAACATAACATAACATAACATGACATAACAAATCAGACCTATGGCATATTACGTTACTTTCCCAACTAACCCATCAGGCCTACAGCCTTAATCATTGGCTTGTCACCAAAACCAAACTAAACATATTCTGTGCTATAACAACACTCTTTTTCAGAGGAAGCACACAGTGTCTGCCCAATTTAATCTAGGAGGGAGAAAGAATGTGTGGGCCACGCCAAAACCCTGTGTCATAAATGCTGTTTTTTCATTGTTTTTCATTTTCCATCATCTTACTTTGCAAAAGTGTCAACAACTTTGTGCAAGTGAACATTCCAATCGCCTGTACAGTGGTTCTATATGTATCATTTGTGTTACATTGAATTACAATAATGAGCATAGGCAGTGCTATATTCAGATTATGGTGGTCATTCAACCCTGGCGGTCGGCATGAAAGCAGTGGCTAAACCGCCAACAGGCTGGCGGCAAAAATATTGGCATTCCGACCGTGGCGCTAACCGCCAACAGAGGCCACCACTTTAACACACCGACCGCCACGGCGGAACCAACACCCCACGAGGAGCCAGGACAGCATGGAACCGGAACTTCACATACTCCCAGCGATAGTATACCTGCTCCTGTACCAGGAGTACGAACGCCGGCGCAGAAGACAACGGAGAGTACTGCACCTATGACACAGGGGAGGCAAAAAATTACGGGGACACACATACGCGACACACCCACCCCCACCCTCACCCACTACAACACACACATCAATGCATAGCAAAACATCACAGTTACACCCCCCCAAACCCCCTGGAAGAATGCAAAGACAACAGGAATTATTTTGAAACATTTGCATATATAAAAAAAATACCTATTTAAATATTTACACCAAAACACAATAATAAATACAGTAATGTACAAGTCCGAGCATTGTAGCAGGCATTGTCCGTGGACCACTCGGGCCAAATCACATGGGCAAAGCCCACACAGGATACCTGAATCCAACGGAGAGAACACTGCAGGGGCATCAGATGGCAAAACTACAGGCACCTCAGGGGGAAGGGAAGGGGGAGCACCTCAGCCGGATGAGTGCACGACACCAGATCCACGAGGGGCCTCCATGCCCACTGTTCAATCCTGGGGAGTGCAAAGCCACAGTCTCACAAGTCTATACAGTGGGTGGTCTGCCCACTGCTCAATCCTGGGGAGTGCAAAGCCACAGTCTCTCAAGTCGATGACAGTCTCCACTGGTTCTGGAGGGGGCCTGGTGCCCAGAGTGCTTCGTGCAGGCCTGCCCGACACAGATGCGGCCCAGCCCCTGCTGCTCATGGGCCAGCGGTGCTTGAGACGGCGGTGCCCGGGTCAGCGGTGCATGAGACGGCAGTGCCCGGTTCAGCGGTGCTTGAGATGAAGGGCCCAGTTCAGCGGTGCTTGAGTTGGAGGGCCCAGTTCAGCGGTGCTTGAGACGGCGGTGCCCGGTTCAGCGGTGCTTGAGTTGGAGGGCCCAGTTCAGCGGTGCTTGAGACGGCGGTGCCCGGTTCAGCGGTGCATGAGACGGCGGTGCCCGGTTCAGCAGTGCTTGAGATGAAGGGCCCAGTTCAGTGGTGCTTGAGTTGGAGGGCCCAGTTCAGCGGTGCTTGAGATGAAGGGCCCAGTTCAGTGGTGCTTGAGACGGCGGTGCCCGGTTCAGCGGTGCTTTAGTTGGAGGGCCCAGTTCAGCGGTGCTTGAGACGGCAGTGCCCGGTTCAGCGGTGCTTGAGTTGGAGGGCCTAGTTCAGCGGTGCTTGAGACGGCAGTGCCCGGTTCAGCGGTGCATGAGACGGCGGTGCCCGGTTCAGCGGTGCTTGAGATGAAGGGCCCAGTTCAGCGGGGCTTGAGCTGGAGGGCCCAGTTCAGCGGTGCTTGAGATGAAGGGCCCAGTTCAGCGGTGCTTGAGACGGCGGTGCCCGGTTCAGCGGTGCTTGGGTTGGAGGGCCCAGTTCAGCGGTGCTTGAGACGGCGGTGCCCGGTTCAGCGGTGCTTGAGATGAAGGGCCCAGTTCAGCGGTGCTTGAGTTGGAGGGCCCAGTTCAGCGGTGCTTGAGATGAAGGGCCCAGTTCAGCAGTGCTTGAGACGGCAGTGCCCGGTTCAGCGGTGCAGGAGACGGCGGTGCCCGGTTCAGCGGTGCTTGAGTTGGAGGGCCCAGTTCAGCAGTGCTTGAGACGGCGGTGCCCGGTTCAGCAGTGCATGAGACGGCGGTGCCCGGTTCAGCATTGCTTGAGATGAAGGGCCCAGTTCAGCGGTGCTTGAGTTGGAGGGCCCAGTTCAGCGGTGCTTGAGATGAAAGGCCCAGTTCAGCGATGCTTGAGACGGCGGTGCCCGGTTCAGCGGTGCTTGAGTTGGAGAGCCCAGTTCAGCGGTGCTTGAGATGAAGGGCCCAGTTCAGCGGTGCTTGAGTTGGAGAGCCCAGTTCAGCGGTGCTTGAGATGAAGGGCCCAGTTCAGCGGTGCTTGAGACGGTGGTGCCCGGTTCAGCGGTGCTTGAGTTGGAGGGCCCAGTTCAGTGGTGCTTGAGATGGAAGTGGGCAGGTCAGCGGCCCCGGCCATGGCGGGGTGATCATTTCCCACCTGACTTGTGGCTGGCAGTGTCCTCCTGGGCAGCTGGGCCGGGCCTGTTGGTGGGGTCCTGCCCACATGGGATGGGGCTGGTGGGACACTCCTGGCCAGCTGGGCTGATGGCGGTGGTGTCGGCCTTGCTGCCCTTCCCAGCCTACCCAGTTTGCCTGTGGCCCTTCCCCACCTTGCCCGGTGTGGCAGCTGTCTCCACACTCCCTGGCGGAGGCCTGGTCGGGGTTTTGGTGCCTGATGTCATCTGCCTCTCCTGCCGGCCACTGCCTATCTTCGGGTGTTTCTCCGGGTGTGGGCTGGCCGTGCCTTGGCTCCGGACCAAACTGGCTGCCCTGGTGGGTGGGGCACTCCACTGTCCCTGGCAGACCTTGATGGCAGGGCCCGGTTTTGTGGGGGCTCAATCGAGTCATATGACATGGACGGGGTGGGGGAGTTGGTGGGAAGAGGTTGAGTTTCGACAGGAAGAACTTTTTGGGAGCAGTGGGATGGGTAGGTGTAGTGGTTATGGGAGTGGAGGAAGAGGTAGTGGTTGTAGGAGGTGTAAGTTTTGTGGTTTTGGGTGCTGGTGCTTGGGCTGGAGGCTGTCGTGAGGTGGATGGCTGTTGGGTGGGTGGCTGCCTGCGTTTGTGTATGTTGGGAGGGGGCGTCACAGACACACTGGGAGAGGACATAGGGGACGTGTAAATGGCAGTGGGGGTGGTGACTGCACGTGTGCGGGGTGTTCTGATGTCTGTGCTGCTGAGGGACGTAGTGGCTGAAGATGGTGTGCATGCAGGTGTGAATGTAGAGGTGACAGGGAGGGAGGAGGGAGACGTGGAGGAGGGGGACACAGTGGAGGCAGTGGCTGTTGCTATGTATGCATGGGTATGATTCTTGTGTGACTGCCTGTGGGATGTGTGGTGCTTATGTCTGGCTGAGCCCCCCTTGGGTGTTGAGGTGTGTGCAGGCTGGTCTGATGGTGTCCCTGGGATAGGCAGAGGTACAGGTAATAGGGAATGGGTGGAGGAAGTTGGAGGGGGGAGGCTAGACACAGGGACAATGGCTGCCATCAGTGCTGAGGCCAGAGTCTGGAACGATCGCTGAAGGGCCGCCTGACCAGAATGAATGCCCTCCAGGTATGCATTGCTCTGGTGCACTTCCCTTTCTACACCCTGGATGGCATTCAAAATGGTAGACTGCCCAACAGTGAGCGTCCTCAGGAGGTCAATGACCTCCTCACTGAGGGCAGCAGGGGTGACTGGGGCAGGGCCTGAGGTGCCTGGGGCAAAGGAGATGCCCACCTTCCTGGGTGTGCGGGCACGGAACAAACGCTGAGGGGCTGCTGGGAGGGCGGTGCTGGTGCGGGGGGTGGCGGCTGTACCTGTAGTTGGGGTGGCCACAGATGTTGCCGCCACCACAAGGGAGCTCCCTTCAGAGGACGAGTCGGTGTCACTGTTGTCGGCCCGAGTCCCCACTGTGGAGCTCCCCTCGCCCTCCATCCCACTGGTGAACTCAGACTCCGTGGTGTGGCCCTCCATGGCCATGTGGGATGCAGCTCCCTCGTGCTATGGTGCCACTTCTCCTCCGCCTGATGATGCTATTGCACACATGAACAGGAAGACCACAAAAAAGGGGGGGGAAACAAAATAAAGACATGTTGAGTGCATGCATTGGCGACACTGTTGGCGGACAGGACAGACACAGAAGCCCCCTGCACTACGCCGCGCACTTGGGGTCGACTACTCAATCCCTGGGACATGGCTTACAAGCCTATGGAGGACATCCGCACACATAGATGACACAGGACCATGATCTCCTGTACTTGGCACCCTACAGAGGTGGGGGGCGGGGGCACAGGGCCATGCCTTACGGAGGGGCCTAGCCTACAGAATTCGCCCTGGCCTAGGGAGACCCACAGCCCTCCTCCCCCACCCAGACACCTCCATTGCACGCAAAGTCAGCAGAATGAGAGTGTACTCACCCCCTTGTGTCTGCTGTGATGCCCTCACGCTCCCATCCAATTCGGGGTAGGCCACCGCCAGGATCCGGGACATCAGGGGGGTCAAAGTCCGACTGGCACCCCTCCCACGTTGGGAGGCCATCCCCAGCTGAGCCTCCGCCGTCTTCCTGCTCCAGCGGCGGATGTCCTCCCATCTCTTCCGGCAGCGGGTGCCCCGTCTGCGGTGGACCCCCAGGTTCCGGACGTCCTTGGCGATGGCACGCCAAATATCTACCTTCTGGTGGGCGCTGACCTATATGAAAAGTACAGAGGGAGAAGACAAGTCATTACCTTCTGCACCGTCAATGTGAGTGGCCCCCATCCCTACCCTTGCCATGTGGCACATGCAATCACCGTCGTTTCATGCACGCCTCAATCCCCCCCCTTCCCCCCAACTTTCATACACCCCATTCCACACAGGCATAGCCCATACAGCATGCTCCCAGTGTATTTACCTGTTTGTCTGGAGGACCGTAGAGTTGCGCGTATTGGGGGAGGACCCCATCCACTAGTTTCTCCAATTCCTCAGTGGTGAAGGCGGGGGCCCTTTCCCCAGTCGCTTGAGCCATTGTCGCCTCCAGACCGAGGTCACAGCAGCACTTGCAGTGTAGGTCCTCTCCTGTCGAAGATCAGGTATCGAGTGATTAAGCAGATAGAAAATGGTGGTCACGTCCGCGGCGGTGCGTACCGCGACCGCCAGCGCACATCGTCATTGGCTCCTGGGACCCATAGGGTTCAATGTTAACCAATGCAGCATTGCGACGCGGTATTCGACCGCCTACCGCCACAGTGTACAACGCCAGCGCAGTTACCTCACATCCCATTGTCACACTTCACAGGTCAGGCAGCCGCCATTTCAGGGGCCCACATGCCCTAATATTTTAACTGCGTCACACATACCTAGGCCTTGCCTCAACACTCATACAAGCCATTCTATGGATTAAGATTTGTGTTCTGTGCAAGCTGTGGTTACGTACCTCTGGGATGTTTGACTCTGTGCTCGCTGTTGTCCTTCATAGGCCCCGTCCGCTGGGACATGTGAGGAGATGGCGGCATCCTCCGGTGTGGACCTGTCGACAATGGAAGAGAGACATGTCATACTGACCTACAGGCTTGACCGTGCCACAATCCTGGAACTGTGTGCCCAGCTGAAGCCAGACCTGATGTCACCTATCCGCCAACCCACAGGAATCCCCCCTCAAGTGCAGGTGCTGTCAGTGCTCCATTTCCTAGCAAGTGAGTCCTTTCAAACAACAGTGGCCATATCATCAGGGATGTCCCAGGCTATGTTTTCCAAGGTGTTGTCCAGAGTGTTGTCTTCCCTGCTGAAACACATGTGGAGATACATCGTTTTCCCTGAGGTGGGGGATTTGCCTACAGTTAAGGGTGATTTCTATGCCCTTGGACATATCCCCAACATCATAGGTGCCATTGATGGGACCCATGTGGCTTTGGTCCCCCCCACAGGAGTGAACAGGTGTATAGAAACCGGAGAAGTTATCATTCGATGAATGTCCAGATGGTGTGTTTGGCAGACCAGTACATCTCCCATGTTAATGCCAAGTTCCCTGGCTCAGTGCATGACGTGTACATCATGCGGAATAGCAGCATCCCCTACGTGATGGAGCAACTCCAGAGGCACCGTGTGTGGCTAATTGGTGACTCTGGATACCCCAACCTGTCCTGGCTACTGACCGCAGTGAGGAATCCCAGGACAAGGGCAGAGGAACGCTAAAATGAGGCCCATGGGCGAACTAGGAGGGTGATCGAGCGGACCTTCGGCCTCCTGAATGCCAGGTTCCGCTGCCTCCATATGACAGGTGGATCCCTATTCTACTCACCAAAGAAGGTGTGCCAGATCATTGTGGCCTGCTGCATGCTTCACAACCTGGCTTTGCGTCGCCAGGGGCCTTTTCTGCAGGAGGATGGTCCAGATGGTGGTGTTGTAGCAGCTGTGGAGCCTGTGGAGAGTGAAGAGGAGGAAGCAGAAGAGGACGACATAGACAACAGGAACACAGTTATACAGCAGTATTTCCAATGACAGACAGGTAAGAATACATAGCTGCCTACTACATGTACTTAACCACTACTACCTCTCTCCTGTCTGTCGTTTTCACCCAGTGTATGGTAACTGACTTGTCATTTCCTTTGCGATTTCAGAAATGTGGCCCCCAGTGTGTGACATCTGCTTTGTTTACCCATGGACTACAGCTGTGTGACATTGGTATGTTGGCATCACAATGTAAATAAGCATTTTGGCACGGTAATGTCTGATACATTTGTTCAAAATCACAGCCAGACTCCTGAGTTTTTTGTGCAATAACTGTGTTAATTTGAGTGCTCTATATTGTGGGGTGGTTGCAAATTGGTGAGGGGGGATGGTGGAGGAATGTCCATGGCAGATTCCAGACTATTGGGATCACAGGTGCATTGTCCAGATGCCTGTGGAAAGTGGAGCTGGGGCAGTTTAAGGATGGACAGGGTGACAATGTGGGACAGTGGGATGACAATCAGGGTGGTATCCTTTGCTGGCGGGGGTCTTGGCATCTTACTCTGTCTTCTTCCTGGATCTCAGGGACCGCTTGCGGGGTGGTTCTCCTTCTGCAGGGGCTGGGGTGCTGGTGGCCTGTTGGTCCTGTGGTGGGGCCTCCTGTCCACTACCGCCGGCAGAGGTGGTAGGCAGTTCTTGGTCCATGTTAGTATCAGGGGCCCTTTGTGGTGCCACGGTGGGCTGCAATGAGGTGGCTATCACATTCAGCACCCCTACGATGGTGCCCAGGGCGGAACTGATGGTTCTTAGTTCCTCCCTGAACCCCAAATACTGTTCCTCCTGCAGGCACTGGGTCTCCTGACACCTGGCCAGTACTGTCGCCATCGTCTCCTGGGAGTGGTAGTATGCTCCCATGATGGTGGTGAGGGCCTCGTGGAGAGTGGGTTCCCTGGGCCTGTCCCCCCCCTGTCGCACAGCAGCCCTCCCAGTTGCCCTGTTTCCCTGGACCTCTGTCCCCTGGACCGTGTGCCCACTGCCACTGCCCCCAGGTCCCTGTTGTTGTTGGGGTGGTGGGTTAACCTGGGTGCCCTGTAGTGGTGGACACACCACTGCTTGACGTGTCCTGGGGACAGAGGTATGGGCCCGCTGGGTGGGTGCTGTGCTGGTGTTCCCAGAGGGGGGAAGGTCTGCTGTGGCCTGTGGCTGTCTGAGGGGAACCGACTGTCCCGAGGTCCCCGATGGGCCGGGCTGGTCATCTTGATCCAGGTCACCAGAGCTGCTGTCATCGCTGTGGGCCTCTTCTGGGGGTGGGGTGGACATTTGTGGACCCTCCTGCGCGGTGACGTTGCGTTGGGGTCCTGCAGGGGTATAAAGGCATGATTATTGCATCTGTGTGTGCCATGGTGTGCAATGGGTAGCTGCCCGTGTCCCCCAGTGCTTGCATTCCTGTGTGGGGGCTTTTGTGACTGGGCTTTGAGGGGGGGGTGGGTATGTGCAGTGGGCATGCTTTGGTGATGGGTGTCCATGCTTTTTGGTCGCATGCAGGGCTTGGTGTTGGGATGGGTGGGTTGTGATGGTGAGAAATTTGCAAGGAGTAGGAGTGATGGGGGTGAGGGTGAGGGTGGGGGTATGTATTGGCATGCAGGTGGGGTGGGGGGGATGAAGTAGTGAAGATGTGACTTACCAGAGTCCATTCCTCCAGATACTCCACCGAGTCCCTCAGGATGCAGGATCGCCAAGACCTGCTCCTCCCATGTTGTAAATTCTGGGGGAGGAGGTGGAGGTCCGCCCCAGTCCTCTGCACTGCAATGCGGTGTCTGGATACCACAGAACGCACCTTCCCCCGTAGATCGTTCCACCTCTTCCTGATGTCATCCCGATTTCTTGGGTGCTGTCCCACAGCGTTGACCCTGTCCACTATTCTGCTCCATAGCTCTATCTTCCTGGCAATGGATGTCTGCTGGACCGGTGATCCGAATAGCTGTGGCTCTACCCGGATGATTTCCTCCACCATGACCCTGAATTCCTCCTCCGAAAACCTGGGGTGTCTTTGCGGAGCCATGGGGTGGTGTGGGTGATGTGTGGGGTGGTGTGTGTTGTGATGTGTGGGGTGATATTTAGTGGTGTGTTGTATGCGGTGCGTGGAAGTAATGTGGGTGATGGTAATGTGTGCCTGTGGTTGCTAGTTTGTAGATGGTGGTGTCTCTCTCTGTGCCTCGTTCCTAATTTTTGGTTGTAGGGGTTTGTGTGTGATGTGGGTGTGTGTTTTATATTTAATTGGGTGTGTGGGAGTGGTGTGTGTATATGTATCAGGTGTGTGTATTTCGATTTGTCCAATGTGGCTGTGTTTTGTAGGTTTGTGTGTATTCTGAGCGCGGCGGTGTGTACCGCCAATGGAATACCGCGTTTGAAAGACCGCAGCGTGGATTCGTGTGTCGTGATAGTGTGGGCGTATTTCTGTTGGCGTGACGGTGTCGGTTTTGTTTTCGCCAGTTTATCGCTGACCTTTGGTGTGGCGGACTTCTGTGGGTGTCGTATTTTGGCGGTTTCCGTGTTGTGGGTCAGAATGACCGTGGCGGTTTAATGCGGCCGCGGCGGTATGGTGGCGGTCTTCTGACAGCGGTAAGAGGCTTTTACCGCCGATGTTGGAATGACCACCTATGTCTCCTCTATGAGTGCTTCTGGTTGGTATCTTATATTTGATATGCACCACATACTCAGTAACTGTCTGTGTTTACATTTCAGATAGTTAGTTCTATGTATCAGTTTCCCCCTCAAATCTCTATGTATAATTATTATCTGTATGCCCGGATAGGCATGTATGAAGTGGTCCTCGTATTGCTCTGGGTCTTAATATCACATGTTGTAAAGAGTTATATGTTTCACCCTTGTTGTTGCACATTGTGAAGTCTCTCAGCCAGTCATCCATTTAAGGACATAGGGGGTCATTCCGACCCAGGCGGGCGGCGGATAAACAAGATAAAATTTGCTTACACCCAAATGACACCTTCAATGTACTTATAAGTCCCTAGTAAAGTGGTACTATAGGTAGCCAGGGCCGGTAAAATACATTTTACTAATGGGCCTGCAGCACTCTGCAGCCCTAATTCTGCTCGATCTCTCTGCCACCTTTTAGGTAGTCCCCTACCACACACTCATCACCAGACTCCACAAAGCAGAAATTCAAGGGCCAGACCTCCAACGATTAACTCCTTCCTGACCAGAAGAATGCAACGGGTCATGTTGCTGCTTTTCAGCTGCGAATCCGAAGGAGTCCTCTGTGGAGTCCCACAGAGGACATCCCTCAGTCCCACCCTCTTCAGCATTTAACTGCCACCCCTTGTGAAGATCAGCCACCACCACAGACTCGATATTATCAAGTATGCCAAAGACATGCAACTCATTCTGCCCTTCTCAGAATACCCCAACAAAACTTCAAAAGCTGCATGACAGAATTCGCCACATGGATGCGCATCTGCTACCTGAAACTCATCACCGAGAAAATGGTCCTGATTTTCAGACCCATTAACTTCCTGTGGGATGCCATCTGGTGGCCCACTGAATTGGGACCCACCCCCGACACCCACCGAGCGAGCATGAAACCTGAACATCATCTTGGAAATTGAATTCTCAATGAAACCCTAAATCAACACCGTCACATCCTCCTGCTGTACCATCCTCTGCATGCTCAGAAAGATCTTCAAATGACTCCCAGGGGCACCAGGAAGATCATCACCCAGGCTCTGATCACCCTCAACTACAGAGCACTGAACATAAGGGACCCACCTACTTCAACCGTCGACTGCACTTCCACCAGCCAACCCAGAACCACTGATCTACCTCGCTATCACTCACACACATATCACACATCTGCAGAAGCAGGTCAGGAGGCAGCCCATCCACACTTACCAGGATATCAGAGCAGTCACCACGCTCACAACATTCTGCAAGAAACTGAAGACCTGGCTCTTTGCCTGAAGCTCCTGACCTTCCACTTCAACTCATCTCTTAGAGACCCTCATGGGTGATTATTTCATGCTCTAAAAATCCTTTTGCATTATATACATGGCATTGCATTGCATTACATTGTGCCACCCACTTAAATGGCCTTTTTTAAGTTGTCTCGGGCCTGCTATTTCAGTCTGGGTGCAGTTTTAAACTGCCAATTCGACCTTGCAAAATAAATATTTGTAAGGCACAAGCCTTACTTTTTCATGCATATAAATCAACCCTAAAGTAGGCCCTAAACAGTCAATAGGGCAGGGTGCATTTTATTCAAAAGGTAGGACACTTTTTTTTATTTGATATATCCTGGTAGTTAAAAAACCCTAAATTCGTTTTTCACTTCTGTGAGGCCTATCCCGCCTATAAGATAACACTAGGCTACCTTATTACATTTAATACGTGTCACCTTTTGATTGGGAATAATTATAAATGTCAGGTTTGGTCTCAAAACCATTGTAATATAAAATCCTCTTTAATGGCAAAGTTTGATTTTAAACCACAACTCTGAAAATGCCACTTTAGAAACTTGACATTTATTGTCCTAACCATTTGGTGTCTGCAGCCTGTGTCCTAAGTCACATGTCTGGGTGTAGTTGGCAGTTGGTCTTTGTCTAATTCTCCCAGACAGTGAGACAAAGAGGGGCTAGGTGTTGACATTCTACCAGGATGGTAGGGATGGGGTTATTCCCTGCTCCGCTTACATTTCAAATGGACTGCCTCTCTAGCAGACTCACAAAGACCTATTCTCACACCAGACCACGTGGAGCCTGGGCACAGGAAGGAAGGACATTTCCAGAACCAGATGTGGAGGGAGGTCTAGAAGTTTCTTCCACTCTAAAGGTTGGCACCAGGTACAACTATTGGACCCTCCAACCTAGTTTTCAGTACACTCCTGAACCTGTGCAGGACTGTAAGACTAATTCGTACTTCAGAGGACTGCTCTGATGATTTAAGCATGTCTCGTTTCTCAGAGGACTGCCCTGCTGCTACCAGAACACTGCCCCACTGCTTGAGGCCTGCCTTGTTCTTCAGGGGACTGCACTGTTGCTTGAGCCCTGCCTTGCTTCTTGAAGAAGACAAGACCATCTTCTTGAGCCTAGGACTACCAGACTTTCTACAAGTCTCAGTTGATTGACCTACTGTTCTGAGCTGTAGGTACATACCACCTTCAGAGGCCTCCTGGCAACTGCCCAGCTGACCTGCTGCACTGGTCCTGCCTGGACCTGCCTGATCCATGTTAGGCTTTGTTGGAGTGAGTTCCCGATCCCCAAGAGGTGCCTCTCCAGGTTCTGGACTCCTGGCTGGCCAAATAGAAGGTACTCCATCACAAAGCAATCCAAAGTCCCACAAAGCCTCGCCATACAGCTGCAAGCTTCATTGGAACTGATGCTGAGTTATGGCTAGCCCCACAAAGCTTCGCTGCAGAGCTGAAAGCTTCATTGGAACTGGCATCAAGCAATACAAAGCCCTGCTGCATAGTCTCATTGGAACCAATGCCGAAATACATGAAGCTTTGCAAAGCAACACTGCACAGACCTCTCACCAAAGGACATCAGGTACTACTCTCAGTGGGCTGAACTTGGTCCTGTGCAGGCCTGCCCTCATTCATGTTTGGCCTGAACTTGTAACTTTGTACTGGTCCAGTGCGACCAGGCACTCTGCGCCTTTTAGCACTACTTTTGCCTAAACCTTTAACATTCAATACCTCCAGTTCTACTGTTTAGATGTTTGTTATTTTTGTCTCAAATTATTTATTAAATGTAATCTATTTTTCTAAATTGGTTTGGGAGTTTTTTGTGTTGTGTTTTCACTTTATTACTGTTTGTGTGCTTCATAAATACTCAACATCCTAGCTCCACATTAAGCTTGACTACTTTTGTGCCAAGCTAACAGAGGGTTACGCACAGGTTGATTTGGTGACTTTTGTGGTTCACCCTGGCAAGAATTGTGGTTTTTGCTTGAGAAAAGTTTACAACGCCCTCACCCAGTAATCCAATTTCTCAAGCTTGGGTATTATTTTAAGATAAGTTTTTGGTTGTCTTCGAATTGGATCGATGGTGAGCATATCTTTTTTTTTTCATACCTGGAATGGTCAATGTAGTGCACAGGTGGTCCACTTGATGGTGTTCATGTCCACTTTTGGCCTTTTCATTGAGGTATTTAGTACTGATTGAAGATTTTTAGGTTCTACTATGCCCCCCTCCACCATTACATGCAGTGCTTACAGTTTCATGTGTTACCAATGGTAGGCAAGTTGGGCCTGTGGCTCCAGATCATACAATGCTTACCTGCTTGCCTTGTACAATAATGTGTGCCAGTTTATTGTTGTTTGTTTTACCCGCCCAAGCTAATTGTCTCATTAAGGATTTCAGTTGATCAAATATCCTCAGGTAAAAGGTATCAGTCAGCATCTTCTTAAAAGGTACAATAATCCACTTTCATGAAGGCGATGCGACCGTCCGTGGACAGTGGGAGAGAGATCCATTCATTCATATTTCTCAGTAGTGCTTATTTTATTAATCATATAAGGCCTTGTGATAGTTGTACTGTCACACAGACCTACTGTGAGATTTTGGGTTGTCGTTTACCTGTGGTGTGAACCCTGGGCAAACAGAAACCACAATCCTTGTCAGGGGGAAGAAAAAGCCAACCCTAAATTACCCTCGGCTCAGCCCTCTGGTAGCTTGGCACAGAGCAGTCAGGCTTAACTAAGATGCACTGTGTAAAGTATTTGTGCAACACTTCAAACAGTAATACAGTGAATATACCACACAAAAAGGGTCCCACAAGAAAAATAGAACCTTTTTTAATAAATAAAACAAGACCAAAACAACTAAAATCGAACCAGTAGAAACGGGGATATGCAGTTTCAAAGATTTTAGTGAAAATAGAGTCAAAAAGCACAAAGTGGCAAATGTGGATATCTGGTCGTGCTGGACCGGGACAAGTTAAGGTCGACCACAATGGAGCGCAGGCCAGCTAAATGGACTCAGTTAGGCCCACTGAACAAAGTACCATTGTACAGAGCGTTACAAGGATCCACGTTGAAGATGTGTTGCGCAGCCAAAGCAATTCGTCAGTTTTGAGATGGGACAAAGCTGTGATGTGAGTGCCTGCATCGTTGTCAAGGGTCTCATCAATGGGGCTCGCAATACTAAATCTGATGGCGAGGATGCAGCATGCAGTCAAGGCAATGTGTTGGTTTCAAGGAGCTGTGTGGCTGCGATGCACAGTCCGGGGTCCTCATCAAGAATGCCATCGCCAAGGGATATGAGGGCCTGCGCAGAGAATGCATCGTACAGTCGGAGTGATGTGTTGGCTCCAAAAAGCTGCGGTGTGGGTCTTTGCGACGGGTCCAATCCATGCAGCAGCGACAATGTGTGAGTTCTGCTCGAGTTTGCACTATGCAGCAGAAGAGAGGCGTCAGCTCCGCTGTATCCACAGTGGCTGATAGAGCACCTTAACCCCTCTTCCAAGGGTCCAGGACTGGGGTGGCACCACTTGGCAGGGTAGCCTCACAGATAGCAAAGTCTAGGTGCAAGTACAGAGTTGTTGGATGCCTGTTGAGTCCTTGAGGCTTTAAATCAGGAGGCCAGTCAAGTAGTCCTTCGAATCACTCTGGGTCCTAGGTTCAAGAGAAGTAGGTCCAGTTCTTCTCCCCAGGCAAGAGGTCAGCAGGTCAGCACAGCAGGATAGCAGTCCTTCAGAGCAGCAGTCCTGCAGAGTGGCATTCCTTTCAGCAGCACAGTAATCCTTCTTCCTGGAAGAGTATCCACAGGTCTAGAAATGTACTGAAGAGTTGGTGTCTGAGGTCCAGTATTTATGCACAGTTGTGCCTTTGAAATGGAGAGAAGGTTTTAGAGGCATGCCTTCGAAGTGCACAGAATCCCTGCCTTCCTGGCTCTAGACTAACCACAGCCTTTTGTGTGGAGTCAGGATACAGCCTATTCATTGTTTTTGGCTATTTAGAAAGAATACAGAAAGCCCAACTGTCACTCACACCCAGTCATGTGACCCAGAGACAGGCTGCAGGTACCAAATGGCTTAGGCAAGAAAATGCCAGCTTTCTCAAAGTGGCATTTTTAGAATTATAACTTAAAATCTGACTTCACCAGAAGTAAGGTAGAGACACCAAACATGAACTGGTTACTTATTCCAATTTGAAAATTACACTTACAAAATGTAATAAAGTAACTCCAATGTAAACCATATGGGAGATGTCGGCCCTGTAGGAGTGAAAAACAAAATGAATAGTTTTTCACTAACAGGACAATGTAAAACTTAAACGTACATATCCTACTTTTTAAACACATTTAACCCTGCCCTCTGGGTTGCCCAGGGCCTACCCTAGGGGTAACTTATATGTATTAAAAAGAAAATTAGGACCTGGCAAAAGGCTTGCTTTTCCAGGCCGAAATGGCAATTTAAAAATGAACACACAGGCTGCCATGGCAGGCCTGAGACATGTTTAAAGCACTACTTAAGTGGTGGCACAATCAGTGGTGCAGGCTTACTAGTAGCATTTCATTTATAGACTTTGGGCACCGGCAGAGCCACTTTACTAGGGACTTAGAAATTAATTAACTATGCCAATTGAGGAATGATCCATTTCCACCATAATTTAAGGAAAGAGCACAAGCACTTTAGCACTGGTTAGAGTCCTAAAAGCCAGCAAAGTGGGTTCAGAAACAAGGAGGGTTAAGGCCAATCGTTTGGAATTGACCCTGCAGAAACGGCCAAGTGTAACACCTACAAATTACTTTCTCATGGTGAGATACCATGAATAAGAAACAAAGTAGAATTAGAAAAGCAATTTCCATGCCCTGATAGAAGGAATGACAATGGGCTGTGAGCAGCTAATGAAACCTTGCTGTTGGTGCCTGACTGTAGTGAAAAAAACAGGGGTGACAAACATTACGCGCGGCCTCCTAAATAGCGAGCCTGCTATTGTTTGTTAGTAAGCGAAAACAAAAGCATCCACTTGTCTAAGTTTGGAATGAAGCGCCAGGCGCCTCGGCAAGGATGAATCAGCAGAGTTTGTTATAAGGCGGGTAGAAGGACGCGGGCAATCAATCAATTAGGATCTCTTACTCGTTCCAGCCAGAAAACTGCTGCGACCGGCAGACTGTCAACTGTCATTCCCATTTCAAATGTAAACACATTCCAATTGTTAAATTAAACGCAAGCGGGTTTTCCATCCTGCTGACAAGGGCATTTTCTAGGCCTCAGCAATCTGTACCTTTTCCCCGCAGGGGAGAGAACATTCGAAGCTTGCTGAGATGGCTAATTAACGTTGTGATGGCACAGCAGGACCTAGGCTTGCGCCACCCCTAACATTGATCAACACCATTTGCAAAGTCTAAAAACGGCTTCAATTAGATTATATTTGGTCTGCACTCTGTGTTAGAAAAGGAACTATACATCTATATTAAGAAATGTACAGAGGTGGTTATATCAGTACTGACCATTGGATGAAAATAAAATGTATATTTAATTGACTTCTGTTTTTGTCACCTTCACCACCCTTTCCTTGCTAGGCACAACTGACTGTGGATGAATCTGATGTTGAATTTACTGATTAATTCAACTTTTAGGTAATTATGTTGTAAGACCTTGAAAGAAGAACAGTGGACAAACTCGGGGAGTATGCAGGGAAGGTCTAGGCAATCAGTGGAATAATAATGGAAACATAAAGTTCCCAATGTTTTTTTTTTTTACATTTCTAGCAAAATGGAAGATCGGTAGAAATTAGAGTTAATGTGTATTGCTGTTCAGCTCAAGTTTCTAAATCAGATAAATATGTTCAATTGAGCTACAGAATCGTAAATAGTGAGTGAACAGAAGGGAAAAGATGGACAAACTCTAATTTCAGAAAAAAACATCTGTGGGTAAGCACACATCTCTTTGATGGATGTCCTCTGTTTCCAGTAGGTCTACGTTCTGGCATTACACTGTGGAGGGCCAATTCTTTCATATAGTTTACGCTGAACAACCAGCATGCATTTAGCTTCTGCCAGTTTTTATAGACACACTGCAGTCAGTGGTGTTACAAAGGCCCCTGCAGCCCCAGCTGGCTCGACTTCCAGGGGCCCCCCTCACCACAGTACACTGGGCACGGGTGGCAGGCCCCTGTTGGGATCGAGGTGGGAAGGGGCCTCCATCAGGTACTTTGCAGGGAGGGGGGGCTCAAGTTTCGTTACGCAACTGACGGAAGTAACGTGTGTGTGGGTCTGGTACGATTGTCATATTTTCCAGTTCGACTTGAACATGTTAATGTATTGAGAAGCAGCTATTGTTGACACAGACATCGTTATCACTCATGTCAACACAACTATAAACAACTGTGCCATGATCTCCGCTCAACTTCCGCATCCCCCTATCATTTACAGGAAGAAGAAATACAAGAGGATCAAATAATCAGCAGTCATATTTCTAAGTGGACATTATCTAGTGACATATTGTGGATGTAAGTTAGTCTCCGGGGGTAAGCATCTCATTACGTTTCGTCAGATACTCACACCATTGTTCCATAAGATTACACCTCTCGTCTGTCGCTCTAGTGTCTGCACGTATTGCGAGCTCTGCCAAAGCCCAATGGATTATGGGCCTCATTATGAGTTTGGCGGGCTGCGGAGGCTGCCCCCCAAACTCATACTGCCACCATACTGCCATTGCGCGTTAAACCCTGCCGACCCTATTTTTCCGCTGGGCTGTAACATTGCAGCCGGCTTGGAATCGAACTGGCTGCAATGTGGCAGTGCGGTGGGTGCCGCAGCACCCGTTGTGCATTCCACTGTCTGTAATTCGGGCAGTGGAATGCTCGATTACAGGCCGGCTGCAATGTTACGGCCCTGTTTCCCGCTGGGCCGGCGGATGGAAACACTGTTTCTGCCTGCCAGCCTAGCGGGAAACTCAAAATAGGGCAGGCGGGGTTTAGTCCACAATGGCGGTATGGTGGTGGTATGAGTTGGACAGGCAGCCTCAGCTGCCCGCCAAACTCATAATGAGGCCCTTAGTCTCCCACCACCCCTTGAGAGTTGAAGGTCCTGATCCCACAGTTTAGGACTCCCTAAAGGTTTAGCCTCTACCACTGGTTCCCCATCCAAATTCCAAAGTGTCCCTGCCACCCTGCGAATAGTGGAATATAAAAAGGAACTGGCCTGGGTCTAATTTACCTCCTTCCATCAGATCTTCAAAAGTACAGAGCTTGCCCTCCACCACCATGTCGACCCATGTTTTGTATCCTGCTGCACTCCAATTATTGACTTGGTTATTCCTTTCAGTCGGCTACATTGCGGTAGGGCCCATAGGGGAAGAGCAGTTGCATAAGGTACCTTTCCTTTGCCTTGCTAAATATATTTCTGCCAACACCATGTTGCCACTTTCAGTAGTGCGCTGCAGATGGTGCGAGGAGGAGGTGGTGGGTCCAGGAGCCACTCCAGTAAAGGTGGGATTCAGGGGGTTCTGGCACCATCTGAGAGGCCATTGCAACTGAGCAGCCGCATAGTAGCATTCAAAGTTCAGAGCGCCTAGCCCTCCATTTTCTAAAGTATTATATAGCGTGCCTACTTTGACTCTGTGCCTCTTGAAAGCCCAAACTAATGATGTCAGTAAAAGTTTTAGTTCTGAGAAGAAAAAAGTCTGCAATATTACCAGCAGTGCTGCAAAGTAATGCAAGAGTTGTGGCAATATCAACATATTGGTAATGGATATTCGTCCTATCGGGATATGTGTCCAGAAGGGAAGTGACTGTCGGATTTCCTTTAAAGCCTTGCCCAGGTTCCCCTCTATCTGTTAAGAATGATATATCTGGAATCCTGAATATTTAAACATGTCAAATTTCCATTGTAGGAGCATATTCTCTGGTGGATGATGTTTAGGATCCAGTGCTCTCAGTAGAAGGAAGAGCCAGGACTTCCCCCAATTAATCTGGAACCCAATATACATGACCAAATGTGTCTAGTGCTGACATAACCTCTACCAAAATCGTGTGGCTCACTTGTAGGTATATCAATGTGTTGTCAGCGTACATCAACACTATACTGAGATGGTTTCCCATAGTATAGCCCCAAAAACCTGTTCTCTCTCATAACTTGTCCGTCAGTGGTTCCATAGCCCAGGCAAACAGTAAGGGTGATAAGGGGCAACCCTGCCTGGTGCCCCATCCTATAGAGAAGCTATAGGATATAACCGGGCCTGTACGTACTCTGGCCACCGAACGCTCATAAAGGACTCAGACCCATTTACAAACGTCAGGACCTATGCCCAGTTTTACCAGTACTGCCTGCAGGTACCTCCATCTCAAAGTGTCGAAATCCTTTTCCTGAGGGGTGTGACATGCCCATTCCAGAAATTCAAATAACAGACAAATGTTTAGAAATGGGTTTCTTCAGGGAATTAAGCCATTCTGATTTGGGTGAACAATAGTGCAAATCATGGGGGTCAGCCTGTTCGCTAGTATCTTACTTAATATTTTGTAATCAAGATTGAGTAATGAAAGAGGGTGATAGGAAGCCACCTCGAGTGGGCCCCTGCCAGGTTTCAGCAAAACTGTGATCAGGGCTTCCTGCATACTGTCTGGTAACCTGCCTCAGGTCTTGGCCTTATTGCACACCTCCAATATTCGCTGGGCTGGGAAAGACTAGTATGTGGTATAGACCTCTGTCGGTACCAGAAGTTTTGCCCTTAGCTATCTGTTTGATAGCTGCCTTAACCTCTCCGAGTGTCAGGGGTTCATCCATTTCCTGTCTTAGCAAAAGAGTTATGGGTGCCATAGTGATGGGTATGTGGATGGTATGTGTCATTGATTCTGTAGTCACTTCTGTGGTTCCCTGATAAAAGGTCCTATAATATGTGGTTTCCTGGTAAAAGGTCCTGCAATATGTTTCGAGTTCTTTATTAATGGCTATTTTAGAGTTCACAATGGTGCCCGTTTGAGTACAAATCGTTCCTATGACAGTATGTGGGCACTCCGACTATAGCAGCCAGGCCAGTAGAGTACTGCCCTTGTCTCCCAGATTGTTCTGCCACTTAGTGTATTCCTTATAGTTGAAAGTGGTAAGATGACAAGCTTTTTCCCTATGTAGGGCATGGATTTCTTCCATATTTCTGAACCGTGCAGGGTCTTTTGCCCACTCTCGTTAGGCCTCCCTCAATTTACCTTCAGTGTCAATTACTTCTCTTTGGACGGTCCGCCTTTTGCAATAATGCACAGGTCTCCCTTACCACCACCTCAAATGCTCCCCAGTGTATCCCGTCATGTATGACTGTGCCCGCATTTTTGGCAAGCTATTTGTCCACCCTCATGTGTGTGATAAGCGACATCTTTGAGGGCTGGTGTTTGTAATCGCCACATGGGGATCAAGGGAATAGGCCTGTCCCACTGGAAGGTCGCTAGTACTGGGCAATGGCCTGATAGTGTTCTGGCTAGATACTCCACTCCTTTACAGTTAGGTATTAGTGACCCACACCCAACTATGAGATCTATTCTCATGTAGTTCGAATGCATAGGAGAGAAGTGTGAGTACTTCTGTTTTAATGGGTGCAGTGTCATATTTCACTGACCTGCAGTTCAAGGGCCAATTGTTGTAATTGTTGGGCATTAACATGAGATACCCCTACCTAGCATTAAATCCCAAACACAATTGAAGTCCCTGCACCGGAAGAAGGGAGAGAGTGGGGAATGGAAAAGGGCAAGTGTGAATTAAAAAACACTGTCTGGCCTACATTTGGGGCATATATCACCACCAGAGTAAGGGGCTCCCCATTCACTTTCCCTTCTCCTGCCACGTATTGGCCCTTTGGATCCACTGATGCATTATTGATAACAATTGGTACCCCTGGAGCCACCCACAATAACACCCCTCTAACGTAAGCCAAATAGGTGGTGCCTATCGCTGTTCCTCGCCAGTACTTGCCTAATCTCCACTGTCATGTGGATCTCCTAGAGGCAGGCACATTGAATGCTGCGTATCCTTAAATAGGTATAAATTCTATGCCATTTAGTGTAGCTGCCTATACCCCTCACATTCCATGTCATTAAAATATAGTCCTTGGATGCCCTATATTTCATGTATGGAGTATCTCCTGTATCAGCTGATGTATTTAGGAGGAAAGGTGTGGTAGCGGACGTGCTGAGCAATACTTCAAACAAATAATAAAACAAAACAATGTTAACACACCTTAACAAATCCCAGGCCCAGGCTGCACCCTCAATCAATCACAGCCACTTATTACCAGCAATGAATTAGCAACGTCTATAAACACCATTATTATGAGAGGTGTTCCAAGCACAATCCCCGAAAAGTCCAACTTTTTGGGTCACCTGCAGCAATATCATTGCCTTAATAAAGCCTCACCATATTGCACAATCTTCAAGCTTCCAAAATGATCTCCTCCCCCCACCTCGCATCAGGCAGAAGAAACGGGCCTGAGCTCAAGAGAGCCTTCTATGGTGTTCAAGTTGATAGGAACAAGTCTACAGTCATGGGTGTAACTTGTGGGCCATCTTTCAGTTCTTTCGGTAGCATGTCCAGGGATGTGGCATCTATCTGGATACCATTGTCATTACCCTCCTGGCTGAATAAAGAAGACTGTTCTACTGCTGCTAGTACTTCTGCTCTGCCCAGTGCTGCCTGTGCTCTGGTTGGTTTCCCACAGATGCTTCCAGTGGTTCTTATTAGGGTGAGGGGGTGCTGTTGAGTCTCCTCTCTTCTGGTGTCTACTGTCTGCAGCATTTGTTGATGGTCTTTTCTTGTCTCCAGCCATGTTCATACATCCTTAGGATCCGTAAAGAATAGCGTCTTGGTGTCAGCAGTAAACAGCAGCTTCATAGGGAATAACAAAGCATATTTGATATCCATGGTGCAGAGACGATGTTTCACTTCTCGTAACGCATTCTGTTGTCTGCGTACATCCACAATGTAATCCGGTAAAATTGTGGCGTTGCAATTATCAATCTTCCAAGGGTCTTTGGCTCAAGCCAGCTGCAATATATTGTCTCTGAAATTGAAAAGTCTTGCCACTACTGGTCTTGGTGTCACTCCTGGCACTAGTGGGTGACCTGGTTCTCTGTGCGCCCTCTCCATGGAGAAGAACTTGAATGTCTTTCGTCCTGATACCACCTCTGTCAACCAATTCTCCAGAAGCAAGTCCATGCTTGGGGCTTCTGCTCCTTCAGGCATGCCCACCGCCCTAATATTGTTTCTTCAGGATCGACCTTCAGAGTCATCTGCTCTTGCTCTCAGGATCACCACCCCTTTATGCAATTCCTCGATCTCTTGCTGTTTCTCCGTGACAGAGGGGTGCAGTGTGGCAAGCCCTTTTTCTCTTTCTTGCACCCTATCCCTCATTTTCTTATGCTCCTCTCTCAATATCCCCACATCTATAATCAGGGAATCTAGTTTAGGCTTGATTGCAGATATAAGGCTTGCAGGAGCTCTGTAAATTTCATCTAATGTTCCTGGAGGAGAAGCTCTACTGCTGTCTGCGTCGCATCTGGAGGGGAGCGTGTATGAGTACTTTCTGCACCTTTCCCAGTCTTTGCCTTGGACATCTTAAGCAAATAGGAAGTTAGTAATGTAATGTTGCCACAATAGCAAGGGAGCAATAGAGTCACAGTGCCAGGATTATATTCAGGTGCACAGTGGGAGTCCCACTCACATTACCATCATTCATGTCTTTTAGCTACATTTGCAACAGTGAACTAGGATACTGTCACTTATGTTTCGTGTAGGGGACTTCAATCCAACCATGATATCAAATAGTATGAATAATACAGATGGCAGGCAATTAGGTGTGGGGAGGCCGCTTCCTGTGTAAGGGGTCTCTTTGCTTCTATGGATATCTCATATCCAGTGGGACTTTTTCGTTATTTCTCTGCTAATGTAGCCTTGCCCCTTATCTCCTCTCCTCCCTAAGAAAGCCTCACCATGCCTCATCTCTGTCTTGCAAGTCCCTAGGCTGAATCGCACTAGCTCTTAGTCAGGGTCTCCTCTATCAAATACAGGTGCTTTGCCGCTCACCTGGTGACAGCTGTGGACTCCATGTCTACCGAGTGCCTGGGCGAGTGAATCAGTTGGGGCTTGGCTTTACTTCATCCTGTGTATTTACAGTCATCGCTTCGGTCAGGGAACACACAGCTCAGGTCCCGGCCGGCAACGTGCGGTGAGTCGGGAGCCTCGCACACTAGACCTTGCTTCAGTAGCATGTCTTAGCTGCCTTTCCGTAGCCTAAGGGCCTCATGACACAGCAGAAGGGGTGAACAGTCTTGCTAGTCCCTCGTGTGGCTCAGGCTCCTCGAACCGTCTGGATGTCACTCAGTTTCTCCACAGTCTGTATCTGCAGCCTGTTAAGTGTTCCTCCCTTCAATGTAGGCCACAGTGCTTCTTCTGATAACAGGGGCCGGAGCAGCGATGCCAGCTCTGATCATACCCTGACGAAGCTCTGATGCAGCACAGCACCCACCTCCCTGTTTGTCGTGTGCTGGAGAGAAAATAAAAACAGATAAATATATGTGGCAGGTCGGAGCTCACATTCAAGCTTCTGTCCCGACCATCATCTTGGACATACCCCTCCTGTCGAGGGCCACTTAAAGAATTTACAATAAACAGGTGCAAGACAATGTTGCGTGGCCAGCCACCACTCTATGCTCAAAGTCCAGTTTTGAATCAGGAATATGTGAATTTTCATTATGAAGAACTTTATTCTGGTACATAACACTATCTTTGTCAGTTGGGTTCACAATCTAACTATTAGTCGTCCAATGGTAAGGCAGACGTTACAGCCCCCAATCATGCCCTACCTCAGGTAATTTGCCTACTTGATACTCAAGAGGGGTGGCTTTTGACTGCAAACCATATGTTCCTTTACTACGAATTCACACTGATAATTGCCCCAGAAGCATTAGTAAACCTCTTTGGAAATCTATATGTGCCCATCATGTTGTCTTCATGCTGTTATATTATAGTATATTATGTCTGGGTCCTGCTTGTAAAGTCCAGAAAGCACCAATATCAGCCCCCTCACTGCTGACAAGGGACAGGTGGACACTGGGACCACCTTGGTTTGGACAGATATTTACAGAAGATACAACTAATTTGTGCTTGTTTCTAAGAAATGTGCAGTCTTTAGAGGTTTTCTAAAAGACATATAGAATTACAGACGGATAGCTGTGAATACATTTAAGCCATAACAAAAGTTCAACAACAGCATTTTGTAACCATTGAGGGTGGTGCAAAATTTACTGAAGCAGGTTCAGATGAGACCTATTTGCATAGTTGGCACTAGCCAAATCCAATGCTGATAATGGGTGCATGGTGTGTTCAAGCCTGTTGGCCCTTTCTGCAGGGGTTTTGCCTTTCTGCAGACCTTTTGCCTTTTCCCTCCACTTTCTGCTGAATTCGTTTTAATTGGTTTTAGGACTGTGGGCACTTTACCACTGCTAACCAGTGCTAAAGTGCAGGTGCTCTGTAATCTAAAACATGTAATATTTGCTTCTCCACAATTGGTATATGTAATTTATTAGTAAGTCCCTAGTAAAGTGTACTATATGTGCCCAGGGCCTGTAAATTAAATGCTACCGGTGGACCTAAAGCACTGATTGTGCCACCCACTACAGTATCCCTTTAAAATTGTCTCAGGCCTGCTACTGCAGAGCCTGTGTGTGCAGTTTTAAATTGCCATTTTGACCTGGCAAACTATTAAATTCATGTTTCACTACTGCAAGGCCTATCTGTCCCATAGGTTAGCGTTGTAGTTATCTTGAAGCAACCGTTAAGCGTAATGTCCAGTTGGGAATAGGTAGACATTTGGAGTTTGGTGTTGATGGACTCACAATTTAAAATCACAACTGATGGTGAAGTTGGATTTTAAATTGTAAGTCTGAAAATGCCGCTTTCAGAAAGACGGCATTTTCTTACTTTAACCATACTGTGCCTCTGCCTGTCTCTGAATACACATTTGGGATCGGTGACAGCTGCACTTTGTGCATTCCCCCTAGGCAGTCACACACAAAGGGAGCTGGGATCTGATGTTTGCATCCTAATGTCCATCACCAGATTGATAGGTCTTCCTGGGCTAGATGGGAGGGAAACACTGACACACCTGAATAGAGCTGTGCCTCTCCCCACACAAAGAGTTGCATAGCCCCCTCTGGAGTGTCTGGAGCCAGGGAAGGAAGGACAGGGACCTTGTGCTCTTCAAATGCCTCTCTTTGAAGTCCCTCCCACTTCAAAGGCTCAAGTGGCTATAAGTACTGGACCCCAATCCCCCCACCCAAATCAGAACTCTACTGAACCCAAGGACATTCTGCCAGGAAGAAGGACTGCTGTGCTGCCAGGAAGGATTGCCAGTCTGCTAGCTGCATTGCTGTGTTGTCCTTCTGCTTGATGTGTGCCGTGCTATAGAAGGGACTACCACTTTGCTACTTGATTTGCTGTGTTGGCCTGCTGCTTCTTGCCTGGAGTAAGAAGGACTTGACCTGTTCTCCATATCCTTGAAACCAAGTTCTCTGAGGGCCTGCTGACTTACCTCCTCTTCTTCTGAAGTTTCAGGGACACAAAATACTTCCATCACACCTACTACTGCTCCTGAACCCGTCTTCAACCAGCTCCTGCCCCCCTAAGAGTTGCCCATCCACTCTGGGGCCCGCAAAGTGTTTTTTGGCTCCTGAAATCAAGATTTTGGCCTTTTCATGACTGCAAATGGGCCCGTTTGCATCAGAACTGTGCGGCTCACACAAAGGTTCATCTCTTCGCACAACAATGATCACCATTCGTGATTGCAAGGCTCCTGTTAGTCTGTCCGGGATGTCCAGTGGCTCTTCGCCCCCTTCGGATCACTGCCAGCGATGCTCTCCTTGCTCCTGGCAAACATCTTCCCCGCAAACGGATGTCTTGGCACAATTTTTGAGAAGGTAAAACATCAGCAGGACTTATGTGGGACTGCAACAGATCTGCACTACATCGAAGCCGAGCTTAAGTTTTGAATTTCGCCTAGCACAACCAAAAAGCCCCAGCTGGCACTTTATGCTTCTAAGCAGAGTTTAATCTTTAAAAATTCCTATCTCGTCTTCTAGGTATTGGATTTTTGTTGCTTTTGTCTTGTTTTACTCAGATAAATATTCTCTATTTTCCTAAACTGTGGAGCTTTTGAGGTGTTTTCCACTATGTTACTGTAATTTAAGTGTTGCACAAATACTTTGCACATTGCCTCTCAAGTTAAGCCTGACTGCTCTGTGCCAAGTTATCAGAGGGTAAGCACAGGTTAATTTAGGTTGTGTATCTGTAGGAAAGTACCATCTTTCTTGGCATGTTCACCCCAATTTTACATGTATTTCAGTATGTTTTTGCCTGTCTCACTGGGATCTTGCTAGCCAGGACCCCAGTGCTCATAGTTTGTGGCCTATATGTGTATGCCTGTGTAGTGCCTAACTGTGTCACTGAGGTCTGCTAATAAGAACCTCAGTGCTCTGCCTTTAAATTAGTCACTATAGGCTAGTGACTACATTTACCAATTCTAATTGGCACACGGGACCCCCCTTTATAAGTCCCTAGTATATGGTACCTAGGTACCCAGGGCGTTGGGGCTCCAGGAGATCCATGTGGGCTGCAGCATTTCTTTTGCCACCCATAGGAAGCTCATACAAACCCGTACACAGGACTGCCATTGCAGTCTGCATGAAAAAATGCACACGTTATTTCACACCCATTTTCACTGCACTTGAGTAACTTATAAGTCACTTGTACGTCTAACCTTCACTTTCTGAAGGTTAGGTGCAAAGTTACTAAGTGTGAGGTCACCCTTGCACTAGCAAAGAAGCTCCCACATAGTTTAGGGCCATATCCCCAGACTTTGTGAGTGCGGGGACACCATTACACATGTGCTCTGCAAATAGGTCAATACCTATATGTAGCTTCACAATGGTAACTCCGAATATGGCCATGTAACATGTCTAAGATCATGGAATTGTCCCCCCCTTCCAAATCTGGTATCGGGGAGCCAATTCCATGCATCCTGGGGGCTCCACTATGGATCCCCAGGCCTGCCAAACCAACTCTCTGAGGCTTGCACTGCAGCTACAGCTGCTGCCACTTCACAGACAGGGTTCTGCCCTCCTAGGGTCTGGGCAGCCCAGTCCCAGGAAGGTAGAACAAAGAATTTCCTCTGAGAGCAGGGTGTTACACCCTCTCCCTTTGGAAATAGTGTTACAGGCTGGGGAGGGGTAGCCTCCCCCAGCCTCTGGAAATGCTTTGAAGGGCATAGATGGTGCCCTCCTTGCATAAGCCAGTCTACACCAGTCTAGGGGACCTCAGTCCCTGCTCTGGCGCGAAACTGGACAAAGGAAAGGGGAGTGACCACTCCCCTGTCCACCACCACCCCAGGGGTGGTGCCCAGAGCTCCTCCAGTGTGTCTTAGACCTCTGCCATCTTGTTTTCAGAGGTATGAGGACACTCTGGATGCCTCTGAGTGGCCCGTGCCAACAGGTGATGTCAGAGACCCCTCTTGATAGGTGCATACCTGAGTAGGTAGCCAATCCCCCTCTCAGGGCTAATTAGGGTCTCTCCTTTGGGCTTCTCTTCAGATTACGACTTGCAAGAATCCGCCAGGACTCCTCTGCACTTCTCTCTTCAACTTCTGCCAAGGATCGACCGCTGACTGCTCCAGGACGCCTGCAAAACTGCAACAAAGTAGCCAGAAGACTACCAGCGACATTGTAGCACCTAATCCTGCCGGCTTTCTCGACTGTTTCCTGGTGGTGCATGCCCTGGGGGCTGCCTGCTTTCACCCTGTACTGGAAGCCACAAAGAAATCTCCTGTGGGTCGACGTAATTTTCCCCTGATCCAGCAGGCAACAAACTACAACCTCACCGGTACTCTGGGTCCCCTCTCATCCTGACGAGCATGGACCCAAGTGACCCAGACTGTCCAGTGGTCCAACTGAGTGAATTTGGAGGGGGTAAGTCCTTGCCTCCCCTCCACAGGCAGTAATCCTGTGCACCGTGTGATCTGAAGCTACAAGGGTTTCTGTGCACATTTCCAAGAAATCCTGCATGCACAGCTGAGCCTAGGTCCCCAGCGCTCCATCCTGCGATGCTCAGCTCCCTGAGTTGAACTCCGGTGTTGTGAGACCTCTGTTTGCAGTGTTGAGATGACCGCCATGTTCAGTCTTCTTGAACCTGTGTTCAAGGACTCCTGCAGGTGCATCCCTCCTTTCAGTGGGTTCTTTACATTTCAGAGGGCCCCCTCTGTCTCCTTTCCTGAGTGGCAACATCCTGGTCCTTCCTGGGCTCGGGCAGCACCCTTTTTCTTCAACTGCAACTCTTGCAGGTAGCAAGGCTTGTTTGCAGTATTTTGCCAAGGAAGCAACTCTGCATCCACCAGCACGCCGTTGGACATCTCCTGCACAAAGCAGAACCTCCTTTCGTTGGTGCAAAACCAGTATCTTCTTCCAACCGGAGGCAGTCATTTTGCACCTTCATCCATGGTTTAGAGGGCTCCTACACCCCCTCCCCCCGGACACTTTAGCAACTCTTGGACTTGGTCCCCTTCCTTTACAGGTCTTCAGGTCCAGGAATCCGTCTTCAGTGCTTTGCAGTCTGTTGTGGTCCTTGCAATCACGACATTAGTGTGTTTTGGGGGAAATAGTAGTACTTTACTCCTGCTTTCATGGGTCCCACGGTGGGGTCTCCTTTAGACCCTTGGTGTTTTCTTACACTCCTAGCGACCCTCTACACACTACACTTGCCTAGAGGTGCATTCGTGGTTCGCATTCCACTTACTTAGTATATGGTTTGTGTTGCCCCTAGGCCTATTGCATCCTATTGTGTTTTACAGTGTTTGCACTATTTTCTGACTGTTTTACTTACCTGATTTGGTTAGTTGTGTTTATTTTGTGTATGTTACTTACCTCCTAAGGGAGTATATCTTCTGAGATATTTTTGGCACATTGTCACTAAAATAAAGTACCTTTATTTTTGGTAACTATGAGTATTGTCTTTCTTATGATATAGTACCTATATGATATAAGTGGTATTGCATGAGCTTTGCATGTCTCATAGTTCAGCCTTGGCTGCTCTGCTATAGCTACATCTATCAGCCTAAGCTGCTAGAACACTACTACACTCTACTAATAAGGGATAACTGGACCTGGAATAAGGTGTAAGTACCATTGGTACCCACTACAAACCAGGCCAGCCTCCTACAGTACCTGACTTACCCTGACTATGACTGTGGTCTCTACTTAGACAGGGTGTTTACCTCTGCCAACTAGAGACTCAATTTCTAACAAAGACCAAAAGAGAAATTACACCTTTTATGGTCTTCGGATAAGGAAACATCTGTTGTTAACACTACATTAATCTGCATAGGAGGCATTACTAACTAAGCATGTACACTGAAGCCACCCTAAAAGGATGGGACCATCATGTGAGCTAATGAGGCACAGTCACTAACAAGGGCCAAGCAGATGTCTTCATGCTATCAAAAATATCACTGAGAATCAAGACCATAAAGCCAATCCTGTTAGAATCTCTTGTATAGCCCAGGTTAAGAACTGGTTGTGGAGTCCCAGTTATCTACAAAGGATAAAATCTAAGTGCTTAAAAATAAAATGTCACTGTCATATCTTTGGTATTTTACCATATTGTCACCTCAATGTGGAAGACATTTGGGGCCAGATGTACGAACCGTTTTGCATGGCGCAAACTGCGAAAATCGCAGTTTGCGCCATGCAAAACGGCCATCGCAATGCACATTCCCATTTTGCAAGTTGGTACCAGAATTGCGTTGTGACCGCGAAAGTGGTCGCAAAGCAATTCGTAGTTAGCACCCACTTGAAGTGGGTGCTAACTCATTCACAAACGGGAAGGGGTCCCCATGGGACCCCTTCCCCTTTGTGAATGTTGCAAAAAATGTTTTTTCAGAGCAGGCAGTGGTCCAAGGGACCACTGCCTACTCTGAAAAAACGAAACCAATTGGTTTAATTTTTTTTTGTATTGCAAGTCGTTTTCCTTTAAGGAAAATGGGCTGCAAAACAAACAAAAAAAACTGCTTTATTGAAAAAGCAGTCACAGACATGTGACCATCCCTGTGAGTGCAGGGAGTCTCAAGGGGGTCGCAAATTGCGACCGACCTCATTAATAATAATGAGGTGGGTCTTTGCGAACCCCTTGAGATTCGCAGAAGGTGTCTGAGACACCATTCTGCATACGATTTTGTGAATCGGAAATTGCGAGTCGCACCGACTAGCAATTTCCGATTGGCAAAATCGCATTTTGCTACATCTGGCTCTTGGTTATATGAAAGCGTCTTTCTGTCCGAAACTATGATGGCAATAAAAAGTACTGGATGCTGAGCTGCAAAGTTACAACAAACTCTAAAGTCTTCCTTTAACTGTTAATTTGTATACAAGCTTGCGGTGGATTGAAATTGTTTAACCCCTTCGCTGCCAGGCCTTTCCCCTCAGGTGCCGAGCCTTTTTTGGCAATTTGGGGTAGTTTGCGCTTAGGCCCTCATACCCTTTTGTCCACATAAGCTACCCATACCACATTTGCGTCCTTTTTTGCCAACATCCTAGGGATTCTAGAGGTACCCAGAGTTTGTGGGTTTCCCTGGAGGAGACCAAGAAATTAGCCAAAATACAGCTACACTTTTGTTTTTTTGAAAAAAATGGGAAAAAAGTGCTGCAGAAGAAAGCATGAGGTTGTTTTCCTCTGAAAACAACATCAAAAAAGGGTTTACAGTGCTAGAATCACCATCTTTTCAACTTTCAGGAACAGGCAGGCTTGAATCAGAAAGCCACCTTTTTCAACACAATTTTGGCATTTTACTGGGACATACCCCATTTTTACTTTTTTTGTGCTGTCAGCCTCCTTCCAGTTAGTGACAGAATGGGTGTGAAACCAATGCTGGATCCCAGACAGCTAAACATTTCTGAAAAGTAGACAACATTCTGAATTTAGCAAGGGGTCATTTATGTAGGTCCTTCAAGATCCTACAGAAAGTAACAGCTAAAACAAAGAAGTATTGAAACTGAGGTGAAAGAAAGAGCCATTTCTTTCCACGTTTTCTTGTACAACTTTTTCCAGCTATGGCAGATTTTTCAAAAGCAATATGCCTTTACGTCTGCTGGACTCTTTTGATTGCGGGGATATATAGGGCTTGTAGGTTCATTAAGAACCCTAGGTACCCAGAGCCAATCAGTGAGCTGCACCTTGCAGCAACTCATTTGGTGAAATATAAAGAGTGAAAAATAGTTATCAAGGAAACCGTAGTATTTCCAAAATGGTTACAAGATAAGGTGTTGAAAAGCAGTGGTTATTTGCACATCTCTGAATTCTGGGGTCCCCATACTAGCATGTGAATTACAGGGAATTTCTCAAATAGACTTCTTTTTTACACACTTTCTTACCTTTGGAAGGAAAAATTGTAGAGAAAGACAAGGGTCAATAACACTTGTTCTTCTATTCTGTGTTCCACCAAGTATCCCGATAAAAATTGTACCTCACTTGTGTGGGTAGGGCTAGTGCCCGCAACAGGAAATGCGACATGGATACATCACATTTTTACATTGAAATTTGACTTGTTTTTTGGATAGTGCCTAGCTGTGGATTTTGGCCTCTAACTCAGCCGTCACCTAGGAAAACCTAGCAAACCTGTGCATTTTTTAAAACTAGACACCTAGGGAAATCCAGAATGAGGTGACTTGTGGTGCTCTCAACAGGTTCTGTTACCCAGAATCCTTTGCAAACCTCAACATTTGGCCAAAAAAACACTTTTTCCTCTCATTGCGGTGATGGAAAATCCTGGAATCTGAGAAGAGCCACAAACTTCCTTCCATCCAGTATTCCCCCAAGTATCCCGATAAAAATTGTACCTCACTTGTGTGGGTAGGCCTAGTGCCCGCAACAGGAAATGCAACATGGATACATCACATTTTTACATTGAAATTTGAGTTGTTTTTTGGAGAGTGCCTAGCTGTGGATTTTGGCCTCTAACTCAGCCGTCACCTAGGAAAACCTAGCGAACCTGTGCATTTTTGAAAACTAGACACCCAGGGAAATCCAGAATGAGGTGACTTGTGGTGCTCTCAACAGGTTCTGTTACCCAGAATCCTTTGCAAACCTCAACATTTGGCCCAAAAAACACTTTTTCCTCTCATTCCGGTGATGGAAAATTCTGGAATCTGAGAGGAGCCACAAACTTCCTTCCATCCAGTATTCCCCCAAGTCTCCTGATGAAAATGGTACCACACTTGTGTGGTTAGGCCTAGTGCCCGTGACAGGAAATGCCCCAAAACACAACGTGGACACATCACATTTTCCCAAAGAAAACTGACCTGTTTTTTGCAAAGTGCCTAACTGTGGATTTTGGCCTCTAGCTCAGTCGGCACCTTCTGGAAATCTATCAAACCTATACATTTTTTAAAACTAGACACCTAGGGAAATTCAGAATGAGGGTGACTTGTGGGGGTCTCATCTGGTTCTGTTACCCAGAATCCTTTGCAAACCTCACAATTTGGCAAAACAAAACACTTTTTTCTCACATTTCAGTGATAAAAAGTTTTGGAATCTGAGGGGAGCCACAAATTTCCTTCCACCCAGCATTCCCTAAAGTCTCCCAATAAATATTATACCTCACTTGGGTTGGTAGGCCTAGTGCCCGCCACAGGAAATGCCCCAAAATGCATTCCACCCAGCATTCCCTAAAGTCTCCCAATAAATATTATACCTCACTTGGGTTGGTAGGCCTAGTGCCCGCCACAGGAAATGCCCCAAAATGCAACATGCGACTTTGATGAACACATCAAAGTTTTACATTGAAAATTGGCATGTTTTTTGGAAAGTGCCTAGCTGTGGATTTTGGTCTCTAGCTCAGCCGGCAGCTAAGAAAACCTTCCCAAACCTGTGCATTTTTTAAAACTAGACACCTGGGGGAACCCAGGATGGGGTAACTTGTGGCACTCTCACTAGGTTTTGTTGCCCAGAATCCCTTGCAAAGCTCAACATTTGGAAAAAAAACACCTTTTCCTTACATTTCAGTGATAGGAAGTTCTGGAATTTGAGATGAGCCACAAATGTAGATTTTTCTTGATGTCAACGTCTCCAAGTCCAAAAAGTGCAGCCTCACCTTTCCAAGTGGGACGATTTTGAGAGTTAGCCAAGCTCTCATGGCCCAAATGTAAAATCAAAACCCCAAATAATTAAATGTCCTCTTGCTTGCCATTGGGATAAGATCTTTTAATGTGCAGGCGGGAGAGCTGAAAGACTGTTACCTCCTTCAGTTGGGTGGGGGCAAAAGCATGCCCTTACTAGTTGGTAGCCACCACCCTACTACTTTGTATTTTTTTTAATTCCCTGGCATCTAGTAGGCTTTCTGCCCCCTCCCCCCCCCCCCCCCGGGAGTGGATTGGGGGTAACTGCCCCATCTCCCCACCAGTGGTCAGAACAACTTTGTCCCCTTTTATTTGGGGTAGAGGTATGGCCATACCCCCACTCTCTTTTTTTAAAACAATTCTTTCCTGGTGTCTAGTGGACTTTGGGAAGAAGGGCCTAAACAAAAAAAGTCGATCTGTCCCCAAGGGGGGCAGAAATGGCCTGGGGGTTGCCCCCAAACAAAACACACACAAACAAAACAATCTCTGGTGCCTTAGTGGTTTCTGCCCCCCTTGGGGGCAGATGGGCCTAATAGAAATAAGCTGATCTGCCCCCAAGGGGATCAGAAATGGCCTGATATAATATGCCCCCCTGGGGAGCGACTCTTACCTCAGAGGTCGTTCCCCTTATGAAAATTTTGTTTAAAAAATCCCTGGTGTATAGTGCTTTCTGACCCCCTTGTGGGCACATTGGTCTAATAGAATTTGGCCCATCTGCCTCCAAGGGTGGTGGAAATGGCCTAAAACAAAATTGCCCCCAAGGGAGCAACCCTTGCCTAAGGGGTCGCTCCCCTTGTGTGAAAGTGGTGTTAAAAAAACGTCCCTGGTGTCCAGTGGTTTCTTCCCCCTTTGGGGGCAGATTGGCCTAATAAAAATAGGTTGCTCTGCCCCCAAGGGGGGCAGGAATGGGCTAAATAAAATTTGACCCCCAAGGGGACAACCCTTGTCTAAGGGGTCGCTCCTCACCTGTAGAAAAAAAAAAAAGGAAACAATCCCTGGCATCTAGAAGTTTCTGCCCTCCTTGGGGGCAGATGGGCCTAATTAATATAGGCTGATCCGCCCCCCAAGAGGGGCAGAAATAGCCTTATTAAAAAATGCCCCCCTTGGAGCGCGACCCTTGCACAAGGGGCCGCTCCCCTCATGACAATTACAAAATACAACAAACTCCCTGGTGTTTAGTGGGCATTTCTGCAGCATGATCGCTATGCGATTGTGCTGCAGAAATGCTCAGAGAGATGAAAGGAAAGGAAAAACCTTTCCTTTCCTTTCATGCCTCTACGATCTCCCCCACCCTGGACCAGAAGAGAAATGAAAGCATTTCTCTTCCGATCTAGCTGGAAGGTGAGCTTCCAGTGCGATGGCGGCAACCTCTGAGGAGGTCAGCGTGCAATTGCGCACTGATGTCATCAGACATCACTGGGGGGATGAGTCGGAGTGGGTCAGGAGTGGAAGGGGAAGCAATTTCCCTTCCATCCCTGCCCAGGGGAGAGGGGTGGGCCGGGTGCAGGACTTAATGGTTACGTCCTCAGCATCCGAGGGGTTAATTACATTTAATTGCTTTTAGTTTGGATAGGTCTGCACGTACCATACAGAGAAGTGAATTTACTTTAGTCAGATCCCTTTATTTTAACTACACTCGATTTTCTTTTGTCAAAGTATCCAATCAAGGCCCATCACATCTAATGGTGGGAGGTGTGTGAAGTAGGCTGCTGTTTTTACCGGATTGCACAATTAAAACTTGTTTTCATACAGTACTTTGTACAAGACTCCTGCCATTTCTAAGTGCTGTAAATACTGTTGCTATTATCCAATTTGAAGACATTGATTTAAAAAACAAATGCACAACTGAGAACATAAACGGGATAAAATGCTTTATGTGTAATGCCATGAGTGTATCAGACCTCTGCAATCGCAGTGATATTTCTCAACCAGCTGTTAGCGGAGCATGGGAAAATAACTCCGGTTTGTTCTGTATAGAAATGCTAGCCACTACTGGCGAGGCCTCTTGAAGCCTAGAACCTGGGGCAGAAGTATCCTTTGGCTTCTCACTTGTGACTTCCCTTTTTAAAGTTAATCACTCATTCATCTTTAGTTCTTGATGCCTAAACAGCTATCAGATGACCACATGTCCCTCCTCTGCCTTCCATGGTCCTCACACATCGCCTCTCTGATAGCAATGTTGATGTGCCACCAGAACCCGCAGCACAGAAGATGTTATCCATTTCTTACCCCTGAACTCTTTATTAGCATAAGCTACTTTCGTTCATGCATCAGACACTACATGTTGGAAAGATGGCATTAATTGGGCCCACGTTCTGCTCTGGATGATCGACTGTTAAAAATAACACTTTTTGCTTAACCTATTACATTCATCAATGGAATTAATCCAATGTAGTCTGAGCCTGAACATTTTTATTTATTAACATTTCTGCCAGATTTTCTTATTTTCATATATTTCATTTTTATAAACTTTTTTCATATAAATACACTACTTAGAACACATACATAGAATCCAAAGGCAATACTACAATAAATACACAACAAGAGCAATACAATAAACAGCATAAAACATATGACCACCCCACTTGCTTGTTACTGTCTGTCACTGACACGCCACACTCATGCACACGCCATATAGTCCATATACACAAATTCTTTAAGCCCCCTAGAACAATTTGCAACAGACAACTAATGAGACCATTCTTCTTTAGCCTTCCATTGATATGTCTTGAACTGGGATTTTCAGACAATATTGGTCAACACACGTTTCAGTGAAATTCAGATATTTTCAACTAACTTCTTTGGGACCAATAACTCTTAATATTCCCTTTGTAACCCAATCCAACAAGTGGGGTAATTATATAGGTCTCTGTTAGAAATGGGTTCTCTGGTTATCAGTCAATTTGCATTCTGTCCAATTAGGGACTCTCATTCTAGTCAGGGTAATGGAGATACACACCTAGGATAACACGTGCTTGCCCCCTTAGTTGCTTGGCACAAGCAGTCAGGCTTATCTCAAAAGCAAGATGTAAAGTATTTGTACCAATATGCACAGTAACACAGTGAACACACCACAAGAGCACTCATCACCAGTTTGGAAAAAATAACCAGTATTTATGTGAGTAAAACAAGACCAAAATGACAAACATCCAACATACACAAGCAAAGTTATGAATTTTCAAAGATTAAACCTGAATATAGCGCTTAGCAGCACAGATGCTTCAATTTGGTGTTATCATAGCGGTGTGACAGAGTCGTTCCCAAAAATTTGACGCCAATGGCGCTGGTCATGGAGTCGCATGGGCCCCCAGGTACAGTATCTTTTGAAAGTGAGGAAACAAACCAGTGCACAGAATCGGGGAAGCAAGGCGTCGTTGGATCCGGTGTAACGCCGGTACCGGTGCTGCGGAGCAGTGGAGTGAAGGCATCAGTGTGAAGCATCAGGTCCTTGCTGCGGAGGTTGATAGATGAGGCAACGTCGGCGCAAAGTGTAAGGTCCCTATGCTCTGGCGGGTTTGATGTCAGGCAAGTCAAGACGAGGTGAGGCGGCCTCATGGGGTCACGGTCACGCCATGGGGCTGCAAGCTCCGTGGCGGAGTCTGTGACACGGACATCGGTGACAAAACACTGGAGACTCACAAAGTCACTGGACGTCAACAGGGCTGCAGTGGACTCAGACCTATGGTGTCAGTCGGGGTTGTTGCAGTCCAACGGAGACCACGGCTTTGGTTGCAGGCGGCATCACGGGGTCGGGCAGCGGCATCCGTCCGGCGTCGTCCTGCATCAGTGCACTTGGTTGTTCTTGGTTTTCATCTAGCTTTCAGTCCCAGAAACTGGAATAGGCACCACATGTTGAGTTGGGGGCCATAGCAAGTGAACCCATAGGCTGGTAGGTGACGTCTTTCCTGTCCTGAGACTTCTTAACAGGACGAAAGCTCAGTCCAAGCCCTTGGAGAAATTTCACAAGCAGGAGACACAGCAGAGTCCAGTCTTTGTCCTCTCTAAAGCAGAAGCAGCAGCTGCAGGCTAACCCAGCAAAGCCCATACAGCAAAGAAGCAGTACTACTCCACCAGCTCTTCAGCACTTCTCCTTGGCAGAGTTTCCTCTTGATCCAGAAGTGTTCTAAAAGTCTGGGGTTTTGGGTCCACTACTTATACCCATTCCTGCCTTTTAAGTAGGCAAACTTGAAAGGAAGGTCTCTCTTGTTGACAAGATTTACACTGAAAAGAAATTTAAAGGCAATCCCCATGTTACCCTGTAGGAGATATAGGCCTTGCAATAGTGAAACCAGAATTTGGCAGTGTTTCACTATCAGGGCATGTAAAACACAACAGTACATGTCCTGCCTTTAACATTCATTGCACCTTGGCCATGAGGATACCTAGCCCCTTCATTAGGGGTCACTTACATGTAGGGAAAGGGAAGGTTTGGGCCTGGCATGTGTGTACATTGTCCAGGTCGAATTGTCAGTTTAAAGCTTCATACACAGACACTGCAGTGGCAGGTCTGACCATGCTTAGAGGGCAACTTTTGGGGTTGGCACAATCAGTGCTGCAGGCTCAATAGTAGCATTTCTTTACAGGCTCTGGGCACCTATAGTGCACTCTACTAGGGTCTTACTAGTAAATCAGACATGCCAATTGTTAGAAATGGGGTATGGTTGGCAGTCAGGTTACCCCCTGTCCAAGCAAGGACCCTCACTCTAGTCAGGGTAAGTCACACACAATCCAAATTATCCTGTGCCCACCCTCTGGTAGCTTGGCACTGAGCAGTCAGGCTTAACTTAAAAGGCAATGTGTAAAGTATTTGTGCAATAAATCATGCAATAACACAGTAGAGTACCACAAAAATGCACCACACAATGTTTAGAAAAATATACCATATTTATCTGATAAGATGCAGGTCAAAACGATTAAGATGTAATGAGTATATGTTGAAATATCACTGTAAAAATGATATAAAGTGTCTTTAGTTTCTTAAAAACAATAAATGTCTTTTGCAAGCACAAAGCACCTGGTTTGCATTCAAATTCTCCGCAAGGGACCGCAGAGGAGGAGATGTGTAGAAAACGGGGAGGTGTGCGTCAATGTTTCCGGCGCACACAGGCAATGCGTTGTCGAGATTTCACACAAGGCAGGCTTTGTGTCGATTTCCGGCGTAAAGACTGGAATTCTGGGTTGTGGGGTTTTTGGACGTCCCGGGGACGATGCGTTGAAATCCGGCGCTGGCAGGATGAAGTCACAGGGGCTGCGTCGATCCAGTGGGCGTTGCATGGAAATTTCTACTGCACGGCAGGCGCTGCGTCAATTCCTCTCAGGAAGTCGGGCTGTGTCATTCCTGCTCTGCTTTGCATCGATCCAGTGGGCCGTGCGTCGAATTTCCGGTCGCTACTCTGATCCTGCATCGATCTTCTCCTTGTGAAGTCGGGCTGCGTCGTTCCGGTTTGGCACGTAGTGATTTTCTCACTGCGATGCAGGCTGTGTGTCGTTTCTGGCAGGCTGTGTGTCGAATTTCCCCACACAGTGAGTTCTTCTTGCAGGAATGAAGTCTTTTTGGTCCTGAGATTGCACTTCTCAGCACAGCCAGAGAGCAGCAAGGCAGCAGGGCAACAGCAAGGCAGCAGTCCTTCTTAGAAAAGCAGTCAGGTGAGTCCTTTGGGCAGCCAGGCAGTTCTTCTTGGCAGGTTGCAGGTTCTGGTTCACGGTTTCTTCTCCAGGAAGTGTCTGTGAAGTAGAAGTGTCTACCTCAGCAGTGTCTGATTTTGTAGGGGCAAAGGCCCTGTTTAATACCCAAATGTGCCTTTGAAGTGGGGGAGACTTCAAAGAGTGGCTTAGAAGTGCACAAGGTCCCCTTTCAGTTCCCTCCTGTCTGCCAGGGTCCCAGTAAGGGGTGTGGCAGTCCTTTGTGCGAGGGCAGGTTACTGTCCTTTGACCTGTAATTGTCAGGCCCACCACCCTCCCAGCCCAGGAAGACCCATTCATTATGCAGATGTATACAAGTGTGACTGAGCATTCTGTGTTTGGGGTTTGTCTGAGTGAATGCACAAGGGAGCTGTCAACTAAATCTAGCTAGAAGTGGATTGTAAGGAACAGAAGTATTCAAGCGCAGAGAAATGCTCACTTTCTAAAAGTGGCATTTCTAAAATAGTAATATTTAATCCAACTTCACCAGTCAGCAGGATTTTGTATTACCGTTCTGGCCATACTAAATATGACCTATTTACTCCTTTCAGATCAGGAGCTCCCATTCAAACAGCATATGAGGGTAGCCGTAATGTTAGCCTATGAAAGGAGCAGGCCTCACAGCAGTGTGAAACGAATTTAGGAGTTTTACACTACCAGGACATGTAAACTACACAGGTACAAGTCATACCTTTTGTCTACACAGCAACCTGGCCTCTGAGTTACCTAGGGCCTACCTTAAGGGTGACCTTTGTGTAGAAAAAGGGGAGTTTTAAGCTTGGCGAGTAGTTTTAAATGGCAAGTCGAATTGACAGTGAAACTGCTCACCCAGGCCTTGCAATGGCAGGCTTGAGACATGGTTAAGGGGCTACTTAAGTGGGTGGCACAATCAGTGCTGCAGGTCCACTAGTAGCATTTAATCTACAGGCCCTGGGCACACAAAGTGCACTTTACTAGGTGCTTATAAGTAAATTAAATAAGCCAATTGGGTATGGTCCAATGTCATCATGTTTTAAGGGAGAGAGCATATGCACTTTAGCACTGGTTAGCAGTGATAAAGTATGCAGAGTCCTAAAACCAGCAAATATAGTGTCCAAAATGTGGAGGGAGGCAGGCAAAAAAGCTAGGGGTGACCACCTTAAGGCTGCCAACACCAATCATGGAAAAGCCAATTACCAATAAAATGTGCACAGAGAGCACTTGCACTTTAGCACTGGTCAGCAGTGGTAAAGTGCCCAGGGTACCAAAACCAGCAAAAACGAAGTCCAGCACACAGTCAAAAATATAGGAAGCAGAGGCAATAAAACAGGGGAAACCAAACCAAGGACGCCAGGTCTAACAGTCTCATATCTATTGAATATAACTGCATTCAAGTTTTTCCAAACTACTCCATCAGTATCCAATTGTTTACACTAGAGGAAATGAGGAAATCAATTTACTGGACTTCCACAAATATAGTCCACCTTCCAAATCTTTATAATACTCGCATCCATGCAGTTAATGGTAGCAATTAATGCACTCTTCCTTGAATTTGTCATGGCAGAACTTAAGAAATGCCTGTTCAGAGTCAGTAGATTACGGCAGATCTAAGAATTTGATTATATGGAGTTAGCATGAGTGTGGGGGTATGAGTGAGAGACAGTAACTGGCGAGTGGAGTGGTCAATTAACTTACTGTTGTTTATTGTATTGTTCTGCTTTTGTAATTATTACAGTAATGTTTGAGGAACTTATGTAAGTGTTTCAGTTAATGCTTATAACAATGAAAATAAGAACATTTGTCACAAATGAAAAAATAAAGTACAAATGCAAATGAAAAAAATAAATAAAATAAACTAAAAATGTATATGACTTTTCTGGGATAGCCAACATTGGATTAATTCCATTGCTGAATGTAGAAGTGGGAAGTGTTTATTATTGATTGCTGTTGTGTTTTCCTCCTTTCCCAAACCTTATATAATGTATTAAGTGGTACCCTTCTTTTGATATATGATCAACTGTTAAAAACATTATTGTTATGTCGTAAGCAAATTAAATAAACCCTAAGGCCTGGGGAGTTAGAAACTCTGCATTAGCGATGTTTATAATTTGGCACACGGCACGGTCTATGTAGCTACTCCATGTTCATTTTCCACGCTTCTATACAGTATGCTGACGCCGTCCATTGCATGTTTTCCACTGCAGAGAATTGTCAAAAGAAATAATAAATACATAAATAATGCATTACTTCCTGGAACCCTTAAAATCTCATCAATCTCTTCAATTTCACCGAAAATGTTTTACTGTTCGGATGAAAGAGCTTTCCCATTATGCCACAAAATGTTTGTGAAGCATAGACCAGCACAACAAATAAAGCTTTGTATTGCTTCAAGTTTATATGCAAAAGTGATGCCCTTTTTGGGGAAATATATCATGACGTTTTGGACATATGAAGCTTCAGCTTATGAACGTGGGGCTTGTGTAGCTCAAAGTCATATTTGCAAATAGATAGAGCTATGGTGGACGGTTTGCGGGCATAAGGAACCCGAACTCTTGTCCTATAGTTGTCCAAATCAAATGAAAGAGAACAGCTGACCATGCAAGGCTATATGACTGTTCTACGCAGGCATCAAAGATTTCTTCAGAATCACATTGAGCCGATGGGGGCAATAACAGAGCTCAGCCTGTCTGAGGCCTACCTTTTTGCCTTTATAACTGCCACCTCCCTCCGTCCCAGATGAGTGAAAGGTGCATGCGGGTGGGCCAATGCAGGCCCAATTTTTTTAGACTGTTGAGGGAGCCTACAAGCCCTACATTTACATAATATCTGCTTCCAAACAGACACCACGATACAAAGGGTAGATTCTTCTTGCACACAGAGCATGTAGTAAGTTATTTGAGAATAAGAGTTGATGCCTGAACTCACTGGCTGCAACCCTCATAATTTCCAGCAGGCCAGGCTTCAACACAAGCACATGGATACCAAGATGATAGCACTAGTAGTTCAAGCTTAAGGAGGAACCTATTAACACAAGCTAGCCTTGGCATCATCGCACTAAGAAGGTTTGCTATTTACTTATTCTAGTGTGTCCACCAATTTTTTCGTTGCACAACATGAAATGTATTATTGTTTATTTTCATGTAATTATTTGCTGTGTGTTTTAATTGCTAAAAATACTTTAAAAACAGCAACACATTTGGAAAAAAGAAAGCAGTATTCTTGACATTTGGAAACAGTTTTCATTCTTGACTATTGTCAAACTGGTGACTGCAGTCAAAGAAGTAACCTTCTGTTGTGCTTTGAAACCTCCCCTACAAAGTCACTTATGTATAGGTTTTCAGAGAGCTATTTTTCATGTGCTAAAATTGTCAAATTGTGTTTCCGCTCATACATCATTGGCAGCTAAAATCTCAATAACCAGTGTAGATATAAACTGTTCATGAGGTTTTGGGAAAGCTTCAGCATAATCATGTAGCAGTTCACAAACGGTGGTGACGTCTGCACAGTCAGTGATTTTTTTGTAGCAATGGTTTTGTCACTGTTAGTTCTGCTACAAGAGTAGCTTAGTTTATAGTCCTGAAGTCTAGAAGGGTTGCACACCTGTTGACATGAAGAAAATGATGCCATGAGGGAACCAAGGTAGAAATGACTTTGATCTAGGTGGTTCTGAGAGATTCTGGATTCCGTTTTAGCTAGTGTTCTGTCCTGAATTTTCAACATGGGGTTTTCTGAGCACTTGCTGTTGAGAAAAGTAAATGTCATTGTCATGTGAAGATTGACCAACTGTAGAAAGTACCAGTAAATGTGCAAACCCACAGTTGTGAGTCCTCCTCCCTTTTGATCCATGTTTAACATGTGGCTTCATCTGATGCCAATTATCAATAGAACAACAGAATTTGATAGAAAACATTGGATCTGCACACATAGTTTTCAGAGCACTAAGACCCAGATTTACAAGAATCTGGCACGTCAGTACTGATGTTTTGTGAAGAACAAGTATGTCTTCTAAAAATTACTTAATTACATGAAAATCTTCTCTTTGAATATGAGATAACATGCCACAAGCTTCTGCATTCAAGTTGGATGTAGTATTTTCATGATTATATATGTCTTATTTTAGATTAAAAATTGTCTCAGTTTTTTCAGTCTCACGGCTTGAATCCACGTGATGGATAGTTAATTGAATTTTAAGAAGGCACTTGAGAATCAGTCCATTATAATGTAGGCTGACATATGATGGAGGAAATTATACAGTAGATTACATAGCTCAAAGAAGTGGTTTGGCCTTGGTTCACCCTAGATGCCATGTATGACAACAATATGATGCTGCTGATTTTAACAGTGTATGTAAGGACTATATCAGTTTAATTGCCTCTGTATCATAGCTTGAACACCCCACTGCATCCACTTATCACTGATTTCCCATAATAAGACAGACATAAAGTGTGGCTTGAAATCTGATCAGCTACATATTCAGCCTTTAGTTGTTTCATCAGTAAAAGACCAATTAAATGCTCTTCAGTTTTAATACAAAACCTATTTGTACAATTTTTGAAATTATATTTGCGTTTCAAGAGAACCACATAAGGTAAACTATCTACTATCTTGTTTTTAATGCATTTAATGTATATTTAAAAAGCATCAAAAATTATCCACCTCTTGAGTCAAAGACATCTTCTGTGTTGCCACAGATGGGGAATCAATTTATACAAAGGAATTTGAATTACTTCTCCAATGCTCTCTAAGTATATTGATTATTTTTTATGACTTTTGTATCTAATAAAAAAGCAATTGTACCTATTTTGTCTACTCTCTTTGATGCTTACACTAGAGCTCGTACACAGAGGTGTGTGTATATGTGTTTGTGTATAGAAAAACCTGTACCATATTTTCAGTTACCGAAACTAGTTACAGTAAACACTGTATCCTTATTGTAACTCCCATTAGTAAGTACATGACATAGAAAATAAAAGCAAACTTCCAGACTAATAGATTGCTCTAGTGATGGTTAGGTTTTGTACCAGGCAGAACTAAATGCTCGCTTACAGTCGCCAAACATAGATTGTGGATAAGAATTAGCAAAGGTTGGAATGGCTTATCCCAGTTCAAATCAGTGGTACTGCTACTGAGACTATCGTGATGCTTTTCTTTATTAACTGAAGCCTTATTCATAGCAGTACCTCAACATAGCTGAGCAGCAGTTTTCTATCTTTTTCACCTGTCATGGAGGTTGTTGGTAAAGAACTTGCATTAATAAGCAATGGTTTGTGAGTTGTGTCTAAAGAACCTCTCTGAATCTGTCCATGGTGCCACAGCTAGGTTTTGCATCATCTGAAAAAGGAAATGTTTTTTAAACCCCTCACCCCCCAAAAGAAACCATTGATTAGATAAAACAGTGCTGAAATGTAAGGTCAAAATGCCACAGGTCAAGCACCTTAGCATTAAAAAAAGGTTACTGAAGATTTATAATAGTGCCCCTGTGTAAGAAAGTGGGTTATTTGTAAGTGTGGGTATTCATTGCCTGTTTATAACAATACCACAATCATTAATAGGTTCAGTCACATCTCAGTAAATTAATCCTTGCTCAACCCTTGGTAACTTGGCAAGCGTGCATAAGCATTTAATATCGCCAAAACAGTAAATAACTGAGGGACACAACTCAATAAAAATCCAACAGCAATTTATAAAAAGAGTAAATATTTCTATCAATATAACAACACCAACATTACAAAAATCCAATGTAAGGAACTGGAGATATGAATTCCTAAAGATTAAATAAAAAAATGTACTTTATAGCACCCAAAAGCCTAAAGCGCCACTCACAACCACTAGGGATGCTACCAGTGATGGACTGTGGGCTGGCTAGGCTGTGGACTAGGTCCTGGTCCAAGTTTTACCTTCAGACTTAGAAGTTTTGTTGGTTCTTTTGTCTCATCGACAGGGTTGGTGGTGTGTCCTGAAGATAGTTTGGTCCAAAGGTCGAGTCAGCAACAGCGGCCTGCTGCAGCTCTGCAGCTTTGTGGAAAGGTGGGAGTCAGGTCTTCATTGCTGAGGGTGAGGAGAACCACAGCACAGGCAAAGTCAGCGCTTGTGGTCAGGAAAACGTTGTCAATGACAGTTTGCTTCTTGAGGTAGGTCCTGGTCTTTTCATTTATGTTCAGACACAGAAGCTTTTCTGCTTCTCTGAAGCTTTTCAGCAGGATGAACCTGCATGGTCAGTCTGACGTCGGTGACTTCACTCTCAACTTTGCAGAAAGTTTCTTAGTTTCCAGATCTTGCTTCTTCTTGGTTCCTTTGGGGAGATAAGTGCCCTCTAGCACTAGCCAAGGGTTCAGAGGCTCTAGGAAGCTCTTCCGCAATGTGCTTGCACACTCAAGGATAAATCGAGTTACACCAGGTCAGCTTGAGTATCCTCCCTTTGCAGGTGATTCCTTTAGCTCATTTGTATCTGTTGCTGATCAGGGAGTCCACACCTTTCCTTTGGAGTGAGGCACAGCCTTTCTTTGTGTTCAGTGCAGCAGGGGCAGTCTTTTAGAGTGCAATCCTCTTTTTGGTGCTGTCTAGGGGTTAAACAGGGCAGTCCCTCTTCTCTTCTTTTCTAGGCAGTGATCAGAGCTACCTTAGTTGTCCTTCACTTCTGAACTGAGGGAGGGGAGCACCCTAACCAATAATAATTAAACTACCTCCCTCTAGTATGACCACTTCCTGTAAAGTGTGGCAAACATCTAACTCCAACATTCACCTAAAAATCAAAATGGGGAGAATCTCTCCTTTGTGTTTGTATCTGTGTAACCCAACCAACCCAACCCAGAGGTGTGGCAAACAAATGACTGCACTCCCCTTTCAGTCCCTCCCCTAATCTAGTTAGGCAAGCTCCCATCTGGCTAGGGAGCAAGGAAGTGGGGGTGGCATGGGCCCAGTGTTATCTGTTTTCTGTAGATGCTACTCCCTTTGAAGTCCAGCTTATGTACCCAGCCCCCTTACTCACCCTGGCTTCTCGAGGAAGGAAGTATCCTTTCATCCAGTGGCTGTATTGTTTCAGTCCCAGGCCTCTTCACACCTTCTCAGGGAGCAACTTTGCTTGGGCTGTCAAAGGCTGACCAATCAGACAGGCCTTATAGGGCTGCTTTAGGTAACTTCAGGGCAGTAAGTTCTAAAACGACTCTCCTGCAATAGTTATATTAAATCCGATGCTGGCAAGTTGGTGAACTCAATGTAACTAGTAATTTGACATTTTGAATCATATGTCTAGTTAGGTCCAATCCAAAGTTAAACTTTATTAAATTTAATAAAGTCCTCCCCCATTTTAGCCTATGGGGCTAGCAGCACTACCATGGTGAAAAATGACTTTGACTCTTTTCCTTACCAAGGCACATAAAATATCTTTTAAATCGTCCCTGCTTTTTAAAACTATAGACCCTACCCTTGGGGCACCTAGTGCAGACCTTTGGGGTCTTATAATCCTAAAGGTCTGCTTATAATCCCAAAGTTGAACTCAGTTTTATTTTAAAACCAGCCTGTAAGGCAGACTTTGCTTTAAAATTACATCAGACACCACAGCAGTGCACACTTAAGTGCATTAAGGTCACTGGGGTCTCTAAATCACATGCCCTACCACATACTAGGGATTTACAGGTAGTTTGCACTGGTCAGTTAAATCAGCACATACCTTTAGAGGAAAGAGTACTGGCCCTGGTTCAAAGAGCCTAGGGCACTTTCAGTGTCAGTAGTCGCCAGCATTAGTCCAAAAATGGAGGGTGATCAGGGTAAAAAAGACGACTTTCCTACACAGCCCTCCCACATGAAAGGTGATGGGCAGCTAACCTATTCCCTGGTACTCCTGATCATCTAAGTGAAAAAAATGGGAAAGTCCATCCACATTGGCATGGGGAGTCCCAGGTTTGTGTACTACTGTGAAGTCCATCGTCTGTAGGGAAATAGACCACCTCAACAATTTTGGGTTCTCCCCCCTCATATGCATGAGCCATCAGAGAGGTCTGTGGTTGGGTTTAACATGGAAGTGAGTACCAAACTGGTATGGTATTAGCTTCTTCAGGGACCAGACAACAGCAAAGGCTTCAGCTCAATGGCACTCCATCTTTGCTCCCTGGGAAGTGGTCATCTGACCCCTACACTGGAATCTTGTTATTTTGGTGTCATTTTAAAGATAAAATTGTTTCCTATGTTTATAAATTGATGTTGGATTGTTGTTATGTTGTGTCTTTTACATATTTAATGTTTTGGTGGTATTAAATGCATTTTAACATATGTAAAGCCTGACTGCTTGTTTGCCAACTACCAAGGGTTGAGCAAGGGTTAATTTACTGAAACTTGACTGGGTTGTTCCTCTTCAAAGAACACTATAACATTGTGTATTTAAAGTGCAGTTCTGCTCTCAAGACACAACTAACTCTTCAGTCACTCTCACCTTTGACTCTGAGCAGCGATTCGGTGCCTTTTGGCAAGGTTTGTACTGTACAAATACCACATTCACACCTGCATACATTAAAAAGAAATGTGTGACAGCCCCATTCGAGTAGAATGCAGTGCTGGTGGGACAGTGGTTAGGGGGAGACAGAGGGGCAACAGGAAAAGAGAGAGATAAAAAGGAGATATGTGGTATGGATAAAAGGACCAAAAGAGGGAGATAAAAGTTAGGAGAGCGAATAACTAGTGAGAGAAGAAATAGGAGGGAGAAGCAGAAAGTGGGTGAGAAAGAAAAGAAGGGAGACCCACAAGAGCAGAGGACTGGGGTTGGTGGGTAGATGGAGGGAGAAGAAAGAGAGGAGCAGCAGAAGTGCAGTAGATGTAAGAGCAAAAGGGAAAGGAGAGGTGACAGAGCAAGAGAAAGAAGGTTCAAGGGAAGGAAAGAAAGTGTGGATTGAAAGGGACTTAGGAGAATTTATACGTATGAGGCAGCAAAAATGGAAAACTAGGAACCTTATTTATAATGTACAGGACATTAGAGATAATAATGGCTTGAGTTCAAACACATAAACACACTCGGAACCCCCACACAGAAGCATCCATAATTGTGGAGTAGAGGCACTTCATAGCCCTAGACCCTGGTGCCACTGCACCTGCTACAACTTTGGCAGCCACACAACTATCTTCACTCCCCCAAGACACACAATGCCCAACTCCAGATTGCCTAAGACATGACTTTCAAGACATGTAGGGTGTGTTACATCCCATGTACCCCCATATAGCTATGCCCCTGCAACATGTTTGTATCTTCTATGATCTTTAAAAGAAAACTCTGTCGTGTCACAGTGCAATATGATTGTTAGAAAATTGATTTCTGGTTGGCAGAGGAATGCACCCTGTTCAAGCTGGAACCACAATCCTAGTCAGGGTAAGTCAGATAAACACCCTAAATTAACCTGTGCTCACCCCTTGGTAGCTTGGCAAAGGGGAGTAAGGCTTTACTTAAGAGGCAATGTGTAAAGTATTTGTGCAACACTTCAAACAGTAAAATAGTAAAAACACAATACAAAAAGATACCATGCTAGGTTAGGAAATTAGGCCTTAATTTAATGAGCAAAAGAACAAAACAACAAAAATTCAATTAGTAGAACTCACTATATGAATTTTTAAAGATAAAACTTAGTTTTAGTGGTTGGAAGAATAAAATGCCTACCAGGGCTATCTGGTCACTCTAGACTGGGTCAAATTTGAAAAGTCAGGCTGACCATGATGGAGCGTGGGTTGAATACCAAGACCAGCTTTGGCCCACTGAAACAGTTACTTGATTCGGAGATGCGTTGAGATTGAGAGCAAAATGTGAGAAGCAAAGGTGGCGATGTGTTGGCTCTGAGTCGTGCAAGGTTGGAAATGTGCCAGGAATAGAGGCAGTGTGTTGCGCAGTTGGCAATACACTGTTCCCAATCCTTGCAGCAGCAGTGATGCGCCAGGACTTGCAACAAATGAAGTCCAGGTGCTGGTGTTGATGAATTGGAGGTCTGTTGTGTCCCTGAGACTTCAGAAGAACAGGAGGCAAGCCAGCAAGGCCTTAGAGTCACTCTGGTTCTGGGTACCAGTCCTGTTGGTCCAGTCCTTCTCATCCAGGCAAGGAAGGCAACAGACACTAGGTCAGCACAGCAAGAAATCAATTGTTCTAGAGCAACAGTCCAGCAGTATAGCAGTACTTGTAACAGCACAGCAGTCCTTCTTCCTGGCAGAGTATGCACAGGTCCAGAAGTGTACTGAGTTGGTAGGGTCAGAATACCAGTTCTTATACCTAGTGGAGCCTTTGAAGTGGGGGAGACTTCAAATATGGGCTTTGAGGTGCACAGAGGTCCTCCCTTCCTGCCCTGCCTCCGGACTCACTACAGTGGGTTATGCAACCCTTTGTGTGGAGACAGGACACTGCATATTCAGATATGTCAGTCCCTCCCTCCTATCCGGCCCAGGTTAGCCCATCAGGATGTTGAGGGCTTATCAGTCACACCTAAGCTCCCAACCCCAGATGTGTATTGGAAACAGGCTGCAGGCACACAGGGCTAGGAGCAGGAAAATGCCAACTTTCTAAAAGTGGCATTTCAAAATTGTAATATATGTATGTTTTTAATTTGTTTTTATTGCTTTTCAACTTTAACAAAAAACACAAAGTAGACAGTTGAAATATCAGACATCACCAAAATCAGCAATAAGATGATTAGGCAGCACTAACGATACATTATATTGGGGTATGCAGTGGTCGGTTACAATAATGATTGAGAGAGGCCTACCAGGTGCAGGTTGGTTAGAAGGAGACTGGTCGTCTGTGACCTGGGTGGAGGTGGCAGTTCATGAATCTGGTTCAATTGTACTAGATAATAATGAAAGTGTTGGCAGGTGTCTATTTGCCTAGACGTTGTAAAGTGGCATTATCTTCACTGACTTTGTCACAATATGTCATGCAGCAAAGCCATTCTGTGGGAGCAGGGGCCCTGCAACTGCCCCCCAGCGGATCACGACCTCGCGTTTGGCTAGTAGGAAAGCCATTGAGGCTAGGCGTCTGGTTGATCTTGGGAGATCCTTGGTGTAACCCAGGAGAGTGACCATGGGGTCTGGGGACAAGTCTGTAGTCAGCATGTTGCACACGAGGTCCAGTATAGGAAGATCTCATGGCAGGTCCAAGTCAAATTGGCAAAGTCAGCACCAGGGGAGTTGCACTTGGGGCAGTGATCAGTGTGGTCTGGGCCCAATTTTATTAAGTCAGAGGGGGAGAGAAAGCAGGGATGTAGGAATTTGAGATGTAACAGTTTGTGTCTGTGGTTTATTGAGACCCATTGTGTTTGTTTGCAGCTGTATATCCACACATTGTCTGTGAGAGGCATGCCAATGTCCTTTGCCCATTGCTCTCTGACTTGCATGGCTGTGCCCGGTTTCATGACGAGGCTTAGCTTGTACAGTAGGGAGATTAATTGATTCCGTTCCCCCCCTCATCGGTTAATTCATGTGTCAGAGGTGGAAAGTCCTCCGGCGCCAGGGGGTAGGTGGGGAGGAGGGATTGTAGTTTGTTATGTAGTCTGCAGAAGACAAAGAGGTTCATGGCAGAAACCGGCTGTTGGTGTCTGCCGGTCACCAGATGCAGGACATAACCTTCAGGGAACAGGTCCTCTAATGTGTGTAAATTATGTTGCTTAAGCGTGCGTTGAACCAACGTAGCACTTGTGAGTGGGAGCCAGGGGTTATTAAGTAGTGGCAAGGCAGTGGAGTACATTGGTCTTCCGCCTGATATGCGGTGAAGCCTGTGCCATGCCCAGCAAGTTGTTGCTGTTGTTTGGATCTCATGTGAAACTAGGGGGACACCTTAAGAGTTGCTCATGGAAGAGTTTTCCCAGCTGGTTGCGTTCTGGACGAAGATATGGGACCCACACGTCAGGGTGATACCACCTGTGTGTCTATTGCCATCGGGCCACAAGGTAGTAGAGATAAAAATCAGGTACAACAATTCTTCCATGTTCAAGAGGCAGGATTAAGGTGTCCCATCGAACCAATGGCCCATATCAAGTGGAGGAGATGGCCTCGAAGGTGCTGAAAAAGGATAACTTGAGTGGTATGGGAATATTCAAAAATAGATAGGAAAATGCAAAATGACCATTTTAATTTTGGAACCTCGCCCCACCAGGGACAACGGAAGCTCTGTCCACGTGGCCACCTGGGTCTCAAGGCGATCCATCACCGGCCCATAATTAAGTTGCAGAATTTGGTTCATGTCTTTGGATGCCAAGATGTTTGGTGCCATCCTCAACCCATTGAAAGTGGTAGTCCCCGGGAGGGTTGGGAATAGCATTGGTCAGGGGAAAGAGTTCAGATTTTGACCAGTTGATCTGGAGGTTGGATAGTTTGTCATATCTGATGATCTCTTGCATGATGGGGGCAAGGTTTTTGATCGGGTGTCACAGGAAGAGCATAGTGTCATTTGTGTACAGAGAGAGGAGCAGGGAGCCATGGGCGAGCTACAGGACCCTTTGAAGGTGGTTAACATGCAAGTCATGGGTCGACTGTGAGGATGAGGAGGAGGGGAGACAATGGACACCCCTGGTGAGTTCCTTGTGAAATATGAAAAGGTTCAGATATCACGCCGTCCAGTCTGACTTGCGCCACTGGATCAGAGTATAACAGCATGACTAGGGATTGAAAAAAGTTGTCACAGTACTGCTTTCAAGAACAGCCATTCTAATTAATTGAACACCTTCTCCGCGTCCAGCAGTGCCACCACCGCAGGAACCGTGGGTGCTATCCATTGCAAGACTGCAATGAAGGTTCTGATGTTGAGGGAAGTTGATCGGTGCGGAAGAAAACCGAAAAGGGCTGGTGATATGAGTTGTTCCACCAGGAGTGACAGCCTGTTTGATAGGACTTTAGTTAGTATTTTATTATTCAGGTTTAACAAGGAGAGCGGGCGATAAGATGAACAGAAAAGTGGATTTTTGCCAGGTTTAGGCAGTAACATAATAATCGCCTCCCAGAGAGTAGGGGGAATTACGCCAGTGGTTAAGGACTCCGCGTATAGCGCTAGGAGGTGGGACGCCAGTTGGGGTTTGTGAGCTGATGGGAGCTTTATATAATGCTCCCATCAGGCCGTCAGGCCACCATCGAGGTCCTCTATGGTCTACGTGACCTCATCCAGTGTGAATGGTTCGCCTAGCAAGAGGTGATGTCCTTCGGAAAGCGATACAATTGTGATCTCATCCAGGCACAAGGAGATTGCTGAGGTGTCGTCCACAATGCGAGATGCATATAGGTGAGCGTAATATCACTGGAATGTAGCTAGGACCCCAACACCTCCACTGACGCTCCTTCTGTCCTCAGCTTTGGGATGTAATTATTTGTACGGCTGGGGTAGAGAAGTCAAGCGATTGTGCGGCCCAGGCACTCCTCCTCGCCATTCCTTCGGGTCCTGGCCTCCTTCCCCAGGTACACCAATTCTCTGTTGGCGAGATCACAGAACTCCGTCAGTGAGAAAGATCGTTAATGCAGGCGGGGCTCTCGGCCCGATGCGGAAGCCTTGTCGATGTCCCCTAATTGCAACTTAATTTTATGCAGCTGCGTGCGGATGTTGTGGAAGGTTCCAACATGTTTTGATATACACTTGCCTCTTATGTAGGCCTTACACAGAGTGCGCTGTATGTCCCCTGTTCCAATGTTTAACAAGAAGTATTCCTCTATGGACTTTAAAATTTCACTCAGAAACACTGGGTTGTGTAAGTTGTACCCGGGAAATCACCATGGACGATCCTGTAGGCAGTCATATGGTATCTGTAACCTAAGGCTGATGGGACTGTGGTCTGAAACAGTGCATGGGAGCACCTCGACCCCCAAGACTCACAGACATGTTTGTATGGAGAGGAACCAATAGTCCAATGTGGACCAGACAGAGTGTGGTGCAGAGTAGAATGTGTATCCCTGGTCAGAGGGGAAGCGGGAATGCCAAACATCACAGAGTATGTAATCTTCCATAATTTGGTCGAGATATCCCCATGCCCTTGGTTTGTCACTGGGGTTGGAGCATGTTAAAGTCACTCCCCATATAACATTGTCTACGTTGGTGTGCGTCAGTCTGTCAGCAATCTCCTGATACAATACCTGCCATGGCTTCAATCATCTTCGTCCTGCCGAAGGTTAGTCTGCGCAGTTTGGGGTCCGACCTGGACATGTTGGGGCGTAGATTTTTAGAAGTAGGATGGACTTGTCAGCCAGTATGCCTTGTACCATAACGTAGCATCCCTGAAGGTCTGAATGAAAAGAGCTTAGTGTGAACAGAACATTTTCGTGGATAAGTATGCATGTGCTGCTGGAGCAGGAGCTACAGCAAGAGAAATAGCTGTGGTTTCCCCATGTCTTTGCAAAGGGTGGGTTTGCCATGGGGGACAAATGTGTTTCTTATAGGAAGGTTAGCCCCACACAGTGACGGTTAAGATAAGACAGTACTTGTTTCCCTTTACGTGGGTTATTAATACCACGGATGTTCCACGAGAGTAGTGTGAGATCTAGTGCACCATTCATGTCAGCTATTGAGGCAGCATAATGAAAGGGTAGTACGTGGTAGTGTGTTATGCGATTAAGGAGGCAATGTTAGTGTTGTGCTGTATAAGGAACTGTATGGGCATCTACTGAACCACAACAATGGAGAAACAATGAAATCCACATCCCCCACACACAGCAGACAATATCACGTATGGCGCATCCCCATAAACATAAACACAGTAACAATCAGTCCCCAAAGAACAATTTTTGTGTTCACCATGGGGGCACGGTGACAACTCATTCGGCATTGGTCCATGAGATGTGGTAGTTCCTGTGCAGATTAGAATCATCACCTGTATGCTACTTGTGGTGACGCCTGGACACGTAAGAGGGATGGACCCCCTAAATCGCAGTTGAAATGCCCTGTTTTTGAAAGTGGACAGGACTTGCAGCATTATCCACACTGGAGTTATGAAAGTTCAGGTGACGCTGCCCCCGAGTCAGAACTTTCCAAAGGTACCCCCAGTTGGGGGGCGGGTCACCATGGAGTAGCTATTTGCAATAAGTAACTGCCTCGGAAGATGTTTTGAAGATGCTGGTTTTCCCATTGTATTCCACCCTGAGGTGGGCCATGTACAGCATGGCGTAACGCACCCCCTTCTTTCTGAGGGCATTCTTGACATCGCTGAACTTATGCACCATGGGAGTGAAGTCAGGAAAGATCGAAATGGAGGCTCCCTGGTGCTGCAATGGTCCCCGCTCACAGGCGAGGCATGCGCACTGTCCCTGTCTTTATAATTCAGTGATCTTGCTACGAGGCAGCTTTTTGTGGCCACCTCAGGGATCTTTGGGCCCAGAGTGCGGAGGGGGGTATCCACTGCAAATGTGGCAGAGAAGTTGGAGAGTTCAAACAGAGTCGATCAGTAGTTGCCCCACATAAATATCAGGACAGCCCATGTTGGTAGTCTCCGCTATGCCCGCAAAACAAACGTTACTTCTGCGAGACCGAGCCTCAAAGTCCTCACACTTGATCGCTGCTTGTTTAAGGAGGCGTTCTGTCTTATCGACTCTTTTTTGCAGAGCGGTGGACTCATCCTTAAGGCTGGAGATTCTCCCCTCTGCGCTCTCAATTTTTGCCCATGTCTGTCCAAGCGTTCCCCCAGTCCATCAATAAGGCCCGCTAGGGTGTCAAAACAGGAGTTTATGGTGCTAATGTCACCCTCAGCTCGGCAAGTATAGGAGAGACATCAGCAGGTGGCCCACTTCATCATTGGAGTCCAAGGGGGGGGTCCTGGCTTCAATGGTCTTGGTCCTGCTGAAGGTTAGTCTGAGCTGTTTGGGGTCTGACCTGGCCAGGTTGATGCTGTCAATGGAGCTTCTGTGGATCTCGAATATGTTCTCTGCTTCACGCCGAGCCGGACTCTGGCCTCTCAGTCCGCAGCCCACCGGGGGTCAGTACAATCTGGCTGGTCAGCTTTGCCTGAGGTTCAGTTTAAGGGACGAGTGAGCATCCTCCTCCCCTCGCTCGCCAGGGGGAGCCCGGACGCCCTCCCGTCGAGGACCCAGCAAGGTGTGGCACCCAGTGTGCCAGGTATTACCCATGCACTACTGGTCAGGCAAAGCCGGTGGCAGCAGAGGAGGTCAGCGTCGAAAGTGCCCAGGATTATGTGGCCTCGTCCAACTGGTGGGCATCACTTCCAGGGCTTCCCGGTGGTTATCTCTCCAGGGGGTACACAGTGTCACCCACCCCACATGTTTTGTGCTGTGGGTTTCATGCAGTGCCGGGGGTGGTTTTGACAAGACAGTGAAGGGCAGCAAGGGCCAGCAGGTTACCTTATGGAGGGGGCTGTGGCAATTTGGCGACCGCACCCTTCACCAAGTGTCGGGGGATGAATGGTGCGGGCCTCATCCCGCCAGATGTAGGGAGATCTGGGGGAGAGGGAGGTAGCCTAGAGATGAACAGCACTAACAGGGATTGGACGATCCCGGTCTCAGGGTCACCCATGGCCCCTGTCATCACAGGGCCTCTGAGGCATCGCTGGTCCACTCTGCTTCACCTCCTCTCAAAGGGGCAGGACAGGCATGTGGATCCCAAAAAAGGGGTCTCTGGAGGCCCTGGGAGCATCAGCAGTCTGGCATCAAGGGTAGTAGAGGCGATGATGGCGGCAATTCTTCACAATTTTGCACCGCTGCCACTGGAGCCTCACAAGTTAGCTGCCATCTTGCTGATGGTCATGCCCTCCCCCCCCCCAAAATTGTAATATTTTATCCAGCTTTACCATTAATAAGCATTTGCCATTACAATTCCATAGGTACGTGATATGTCTACTGCTTAATAAGGAATTACAACTTATTAAAGGTAATAAGGAATCCCCAATGTCATCCTATGAGAGGTGTAGGCCTCACAGTAGTGAAAAATGAATTTGAAAGTTTTTCACTACCAGGACATGTAAAAAGTAAAAGTATATGCCCCACTTTTTGCTTACATAGACCCATAACTTAGGGCTACCTAGGGCCCACATTAGGGTGATTTTATGTAATAAAAGTGAGATTAAGGCTCTGCAAGGGGCTTCTTATGCCAAGCTGACCTGGCAGACTAACACTGCATTCAGGCTGCAATGGCAGGCCTGGGATATGTTTTAAAGTGCTACTTAAGTGGGTGATACAAGCAGTGCTGCAGACCCACTAGTATATGTTTTACAGGCCCAGGGCACATGTTGCACTTTTCCAGGGACTTATAAGTAAATTAAAAATGCCAATTAGGTATATCCCAATTAAACCATGTTTTAGGGACAGAGCACATGCACTTTAGCACTGGACAGCAGTGGTAAACTGCTCAGAGCCCTATGGTCAACAAAAAGAAATCAGCAAAAAAGTGAGGCAAGCACGCAAAATGTTTGGGGGAAGTCCACCCCAAGGCTGTCAGGTCTAAAACTGATGAACACAATCTGCAGGAGTCTGGAGAAGTATCCAGCAGTAGCAGGATCAATTTCTTCCTTCAAGAGGTGGAAAGCAAAGGTCATGTTCAAAAAGCCACCAAACAGCAGTGGCATTTGTTCTGGAGCCACAGAAACAAAGCAATCAGAAATTATCCATTTTGAATGGATGAAAAGATGCACTCCCCTCTCATTGCCCCTACTGTATCTGCCCAAGTGGGAGGGGACAAAGCCCACCTCTCTAAAAGAAGAAGAAAGATTAGTTTGTCTTTGAGGCAGAGATGCAGGCTCAATCACGTAACTCCATTGGGAGTAAACAGGAAGTGGAAAAACACCACAATGTTTGGCAGTTGATGTAGAGGAAACACCCAACAGTCACATTTTCTATGAACTGCTATGCAAGGAATCAGGGGGCTAAATATAATGTTTGTGTAGCCACGGCCTCCCCACTCCTTCTCCCGCTAGAACCAGCCCCGACATCCCTTAATGTCAGACCTGGTTAGTGATGAAACAAAATTTGACAGGTCTGATTCCATCCGACAGTTCCCCTGTCCTCTTCCATGCAGAGAGAGACAACGAACGACATAATGGAATACTCATTTTAAATTCTCACAGCACTGGAATTCCTCTCTCCTATAACCTATGACAAAGGGGGTGATTCTAACTCTGGCGGCCGCCAGAGTTCCCCCCTCCAGAATACCGCACCGCGGTCGTAAAACCGCTGCAGTGATTCTGGGTTTTCCACTGGGCTGGCAGGCGACCGCCAAAAGGCCGCCCGCCAGCCCAGTGGAAAACAACCTTCCCACGAGGACGCCGGCTCTGAATGGAGCCGGAGGAGTGGAAAGGTGCGACGGGTGCAGTTGCACCCGTCGCGAATTTCACTGTCTGCAATGCAGACAGTGAAATTCAAAGTGGGGCCCTCTTACGGGGGCCCCTGCAGTGCCCATGCCAGTGGCATGGGCACTGCAGGGGCCCCCAGGGGCCCCACGACACCCCATACCGCCATCCTGTTCCTGGCGGATGGCGGTATGGGGTGTCAGAATCTTTTGGGCAGCGGAAAACTGGCGGGGTCAGAATGACCCCCAAAGTGTGCAAAGTAGGACCTACCTCAAAATTCCATCCCCAATGTTGTAAGGAGGCTTAACAAGATGGGGTTTAACCCACAGTATTTGAAACTTTTTGAAAGCTGAATATTTGTTTCACACATTGTAGGAGGCTGGCCTGGTGTGTGGTGGGTACCTTTGGTTCTTACACCTTATACCTGGTCCAGGTATTGCTTATTATTGTAGTGTGGGCTGTGTCTAGAAGCCGGGCTCTCTAGAGGTAGCTGTGGATGAGCAGCCAAGGCTTATCTAGGAGACATGCAAAGCTCATGCAATTCTACTGTAGTCACACTTAGTACTTGCACACGAAAGAAAACACTCAGTGTTACAAAAATAAAGGTACTTTTTTTGGTGACACAAATACCAGAAATACCATAGAGACTGTACTCCCTTAGGAGGTAAGTAATACACAAATTGTATACACTAGTATGCAGAAATGGGCATAAAACAGTTAGAAAACAGTGCAAATAGTGACAATCACAATAGTTAGAAATAGGCCCGGGGGAGCACAAACCATATACTAACAAAGTGGAATGCGAAAGTCAGTCCCCCACCTAGGTAGGTGTAGTGTGTAGAAGGGGAGCTGGGAGTACTAGAAAACCCCAAAGGTAAGTATGAGAACCCACCCCAGTGCCCAGGAAAGTAAAACACAGTAACTTTCCCAGAACACACACATAAACAAAAAAGAAGATTATGTAAGAACCAGAAGAGACTGCAAGACACCAACAGTGGATTCCTGGACAAAAAGACCTGTGGAAGAAGGGGACCAAGTCCAAGTAGCACATCAGAGTCCAGAAAGAGCAGGAGCCCCTACCCACCAGGATGAAGGTGCAAGAAGTGAACCACTGGTGCGGAAGAAGAGTCAGCACTGCACCCAAGAAGACGAAGTTGGGATCCTGGAGGATGCAGGTGATATCCACCACCGAAAGGAGGATTGGAGTTGGGTTTGCATCTTCGGGTTCCGCCAACAAGCCTTTGCACACAAAGCTCGTGGTTAGCAGAAAGTGGAGCTGCCAGTGACCAGGAAGGACCAGATGGACTCTACCTAGGAGGGGGAGTCAGAGGAGCTCCTCAGTAACACAGAGAGTCCACAGAACACCAGGCAGCACCCACAGGAGTCCCACAAGATGGGGACAGGAGAGTCACAGAAGAAGCCCATGTCGCACTACGAGAAAGGCTCCCACGCCTCGGAAGAACCACTGAGCGAGGTGTGCTTTGCAAGAAGTAGTGCTTGGGGCTGGAGCTTCAAGGTGCATGAAGAGCATGGGAAAAGGATTCTAATAAGCCTTGGCAGCTGCAAATGACACGGTGCACAGGGGAATTGTCCTGCATGGGCAGGCAAGGACCTACCTCCACCCAAGTTGGAAAGTTGGAAGAGAGGGCCATCAAGACCATTTCAGTCCACCACCCATGATGCAGGATCCAGGCATCTCAGCAGGAGAGGGGATCCACTCAGCCGATCGTCGTCACAGTTGGTGCCTGCAGAAGCAGGGGAGTGACTCCTTCACTCCAAGGGATATTCCTTATTTTTTCTGATGCAGGCTGAAGGCAAGCTGTCCTCAGAGGATGTGCGACCGGGGAAATGTTGCAGTTGCTGAAAACAGCCAAGATACAATGTTGCAGAAGGTGTTTGCTTCTTTGTTGCAGCTTGTAGGGTCCTTAAGAGTCCAGATGCAGTTTCTTCTGTCAGAAGGCAAAGTGGAGGTGCAGAGGATTCCTTGCAATGCAAATCTGAGAAACCACCCAAAGGAGAGACGCTAAATAGCCCTGAAAGGGGGGTTGGTCACCTAGCTGAGTAACTACCTATCAGGAGAGACTCTGATGTCACCTGCTGGCACTGGCCCCTCATTTGCTCCCAGAGTTCCCTGCCAACCTTGAATTCAAGATAACAAATGCCAGGGACCCTCTGGAGGAGCTCTGAGCACCACCCCTGGGGTGGTGATGATCAGGGGAGTGGTCACTCCTTTTTCCTTTGTCCAGTTTCACACCAGAGAGGGGACTGGGGATCCCTGAACTGGTGTAGGCTGGTTCATGAAAGGAGGGCACCAAATGTGCCCTTCAAGGCATTTCCAGTGGCTTGGGAGGCTATCCCTCCCAAGCCTCTAACACCTATTTCCAAAGAGACAGGGTGTAACACCCCTCTCCCAAAGGAAATCCTTTGTTCTGCCTTCCTGGGCTAAAGCTTCTCAAGCAAGAGGAGGGCAGAAACCTGTCTGGGATGTGGCAGCATCTTGGGCTGCCTGGAAACCCTCAGAAGGCTGTAATGGCTATACTGGGGGTCCACTAAGAAGTCCCCAGAGTGCATGATATCATACAACCAATGCTTGCAAACGCCTTGGGGTATGATTCCAACATGTTTGATACCAAACATGCCTATGTTTGGAGTTACCATTATGTAGCTGGACATAGATATTGACCTATGTCCAGTACAAGTGTAAAATGGCGCCCCGCATTCACGAAGTCTGGGAAAATGGTCCTAGAGTTTATGGCGGCACCTCTGCTAGTGCAAGGATGCCCTCACACATCACAGGTACTTTGCACCCTGCCTTCTGGGCTGGAAGGCCTGCCATAGGGATTACTTATAAGTGGCTTGGTGCAGTGAAAAGTGACAATGAAAGGATGCTTGCAATGTCAGTCCTACAGAACCCTTTGCTTCGGCTCCCTATGGGTGGCAAAATATATGCTGCAGCCCATAGGGATCCCCTGGAACCCCAATGCCCTGGGTGCCTAGGTACCATGTACTAGGGACTTATAATGGGGCACTGGTGTGCCAATTGTGGGTGAGATACAGAGTTTAAGGTTACCAACAACAAAATTTAGGGGATAGAGCAACTATTGGGGTCCTGGTTAGCAGGATCCCAATAGACACAGGACCCCAATAGACACAGTCAAACACACTGACAAACAGCCCAAAAGTTGGGGTAACCAAGCTAGAAAGAGTCTACTTTCCATCCCACATCATATCATTGTGCTTTACAAATTCCTGATTGATTATTAAGGGTTGCATATTTAACACCACTTCTGACAAAGGAGTACTAATACGTAATGGACATTGTACCATACCATTTAAGACATTCTCATCACACTTGCATTGCCACATCGAATGGGTTATCTACTTCCAAACCTAATCCTCCTTTGATTCCCTTGCTTTTGGGAATATCCTATGGATTTGTGTACAGGGTTTTCAAGCACTACCTAGTGATCCATACCACATGCCCACCCTTTCACATTTGCCATCCCTTTATTCAGCTAATGCATGGCAATGTCTTGCTTTGCAATTACTAAGCAAAAGTGAATCAATGTTTACATGTACTTACTCATATCTCGACCCAATGCTATGTGTAAAACTGTAAGTTTGGAATTATTATCAGTTTTACAACTTATGACTTCCTCCAGCATGTTACATATTCTCCTACAGAAGGGTTTGATATATTGCCATGCCCAAATGGTGTGAAGGAGGTCCTCCTCCTGCACCCCATTTCTTAAACAATTTGGGAATGCAATCCTTTCATAATTTGTGTTGGGTAATACATGTACTATGCAGAAGTTTAAGTTGGGTAATTCAGGATTTGGGTGTCAATGCCAAACTCATGTGGTGCTGTTAAGACTACTTGCCACTCACCATTCATGAGTGTACCTATGTCTCTTAGCCATGCATCCAGAAAGTTATTAAAACAGTGAACTAGGGCCAGATGTATCAAAGGGTTTTACCAATTCTGTGTCTATGGGAAAATGTGTTTGTACATATGGCCCCTAGATAGTGCAAAACTCTTCAGCTGCCCTACTTCACTCATTACCAATTTTGCCTCCAATGGGTTAAAATCAAGAAGATCTGTGAGGAGATTCATTTAGGGGTGTAGACATTTCTGAGTTGTATTTGAAGAAATGGCTTTTGTGCATGTCATTTTTTTAGAGGTGTTTGAAGGAACACATAGCTATACTGGTCTTCATATCTCCAAACATAAACATTCCAATGGCATACCACCATCTGACGCAATCTAGAGTACGCACTCCGCCCAACATATTGCCAACAGACAATGGATTTCTTTTGTAATTTTGTCCCGCCATCTTCCGTCCTGCAGTCTTTTCTTCCATAGTCGCGTCAATGTGTTTGGGGCAAATTTGGGTGTATGTAAGCTTCAATTGTAAAAAAAAAATGCAACAGGTATGTTCCAGAGTCCCCTTCCTAATCACAAATGTAGAACTGGGGAATGTGTAATTTAGCCACTCACTAATGACAATTAGGTGGAGTGCATGAAAGTTCAAAATTATGTCAGATCCCTCCACTATATTGAGATTTACAACATTTTGCCATACCAATTCCTGGGCTCTTTCTTTCCCATATAAAGCCACGGATCATTGAAACAAGTCAGGAGAACATTTCTTCCAAGATCTCATGAGAGTAATTTTGTAATTGATATAGCTACATAAAGTTCCTAAGTGCTCTGTATCAAAACTAAAATAGAACTCAAGTGTGCCTGCTAGGATCTCTATCCAAAATTCGAACTCTCTCATCTGGGACTTAAGCGACTGTGTAAGTCCCGGACGCATAAGAATGGTGCGAACCTGAGGAGCCATTAAATTGAATAATGACTGTGTCTGGTAAAAATAATTTCTTTGATGGTGCCAATGAATATGATAATTACCAAGTGGCCCCCCAGAATATATTTAATTCTGAATGTGTCGATTTGTAGAGATGTGAAAATTGAAGGTCAAACTTATGTTAGGAAAATTGGCATCCCGCTTCCTCTAAGATTTAATTTTTGAATATATATGGGTGTATATGTTCTTTCATTATCACTGATTTTTACATCAATATTGAGGGATTATTTGATATTGATTCTGTGAGAAACCAGGTTGAGGGATTGCCCGTCAGTAAATGGTTTAGCTTTTCAAAGAGTGCTGTTCAGTCAAAATCTGGTCATTCATCTGGTGGCCAGTTAATTCTAATATCATTGTTCTATAAGGAAAATGGTTTTATTAGAAACAACATGTAAATGGTAGTTGGCAGGCTCAATACTATCTTTTGAGGAGCAAAGATCAAACCTTTACTAGGTTGCTTAAATGTCTATATTCACCCCGGTTGTAAAATGCTTGAAGAAAAATTACAAAAACTAGACAACGATGCGTTCAATTTTCGATGCTGCTTTGCTTCTGTCCGGTTTTTAGTTGCTGTTGATTTTAATTTAAAAATGCCTCTTTCTAGTACTGATGATTACTTTGAAGATCAAATGAATAGTTATAAAATACCAACATTTACTCATCAAAATCCCTGGCAGGAGTAACCAGGTCCTGTCAAATTTAGTACAACATAACCTTATTAAGGTAAATGTGTGATTCAAATATGATTGTACGGTACCAGCGACATGGAGTGGGAATCGAAGATTGCTGATAGATTATGTTTTCATATATCAGACATTGCTGGCTTGTGCCTGCTCAGGAGATGGCTCAACATCTGACTAGGCCAGAATGCAAATTAAATAGACTTGGTTTGAAAGATTGTACCTCCGTGGACAGATTGAACCTTATTATTTTGTTGAGGTATGTGAGCATCTGCTTTCACAAACTCAGAAGGAGGGAATTCTTTGTCAATCCAGGTCAGATAGTGACTGGATCTATTGTGAGTTTGCATTAATTACCTAGGTGGAGACAATCCCTAAGGGCGGAGGGGGAGTTAACCAAACCATCTGTGTGTGGCTATGTTTTGTACACACTACTTTCTCAAAGCACACCTGAAGAGGAGTCCCACGTCACTGGAGCAGCAGAGAAGACACTGTGCTTTGCAGGAAAAAGTGCTGGGGCTGGGGCTACACGGGCCTTGAAGATCCCTTGGAGCAGGAGGAAACAAACCTTGGTAGCTGCAACAGTCACAGTGCACAGGGGTACTGTCCTGCAAGGAGAAGCAAGGGCTTACTATCTCCCAAGTTGGACAGCTGGCCCAAGAGAACCAGTCCAGACCACCACCTGTGATGCAGGATCCACGCGTTGCAGAGAAGAGCAGATCCACGCAGCCGGTTGGTGCTGCAGTTGGTGCTTGCAGATGCAGGGGAGTGACTCCTTCACTCGAAGGGAGATTCCTTGTTGCTTCTTGGTTCAGGCTGTAGTCTCACTGACCTCAGAGGATGCACAGCTGAGGAAATCTTGCAGCTGCTAGAAGGAGCCTGAGAAACAATGTTGCAAAGCAGAGCCATCACTGGATTTGTAGATTGTCAGTTCCTGAAGAGTCCAGTTGTGGTTCCAGTAGACAGAAGATGAAGTAAACAATGCAGAGGAATCCTAGTGGAATCTTGCATGTCGAATCTGAGGACCCACCCCAGAAGGAGACCCTAAATATCCCTGAAAGGGGGATTGGTCACCTATCAAGGTGACCACCTATCAGGAGGGGGCTGTGAAGTCACCTGCCTTACTTGGCCATTCAGATGCTCCCAGGGGCCTCTGCCCATCTTGGATTCAAGATGGCAGAATCAAGTGGCCATCTGGAGTAGCACTGGGCACCACCCTAGGGTGGTGATGGAGAGGGGAGTGTTCACTCCCTTTTCCTTTGTCCAGTTTCTCACCAGAGCAGGGACCGGGGGTCCCTGGACTGGTGCAACCCGGTTTATGCAAGGAGGACACCAAATATGCCCTTCAAAGCAAACCGGTGGCTTGGGGAGGTCACCCACCTTGTAACACCTGTTTCCAAGGGGGAGGGTGTTACCTCCATATCCCATAGGAGATCCTTTGTTCTGCCTTCCCCTGCCTGAGCTGGTCAAGCAGCAGGAGGGAATAAACCTGTCTGCGAGGTGGCTGCAGAGCAGGCTGCCTGTAAAAACTCCAGAAGACTGGTAGGAGCAATGCTGGGGTCCTCTTGGGAGCCCCCAGAGTGCATGAAATCATACAATCAATACTGGCAACAGTATTGGGATATGATTCCAACATGCTTGATACCAAAAATGCCCAGGTTCGGAGTTACCATTATGTAGCTGGACTTGTGTCCAGTACACAGGCAAAATGGCTTCCCCGCACTTACGAAGTCCAGTGCAATGGAACTGGGGTTCGTAGGGGCACCTCTGCTCATGCAGGGGTGCCCTTACACACAGGGACATGCACCCTGTCCTCTGAGCAAGGAGGGCCCACCATAGGGGTGGCTTAACAGTGGCCTGGTGCAGTCACCTGTGGTGAAAGTGTGCATGCACCTTTTCACGTAAGCTGCAATGACAGGCCTGCAGACACATTTTGCATGGGCTACCCTGGGTGGCATAATACATGCTACAGCCCACGGGGAACACCTGGTGCCCCAATGCCCTGGTACAGAAGTACCACATACTAGGGACTTATAAGGGGGCACCAGTATGTCAATTGTGGGGTACCCAAAGTCCTAGGCCACCAAATTTAGAGGGAGAGAGCAAAATCACTGGGGTTCTGGTTAGCAGGATCCCAGTAAAAACAGTCTAAGCATACTGACAGCAGGCAAAAAGTGGGGGTAACTATGCCAAAAAGAGGGTACTTTCCTACACATTGTATCATTAGTTTGCTCAAACAGCCCATCATCACTTTTTGGTAACCCATTTTAGATTTAATATAGTGCATCAAATTGTTTATTCCCAATCTCATGATGTCTGATTGTTATCCTAGTACTTATGGCTGTGATAGCAAATCTCCTCAAGATAATCTGCATTTTATCATGTTTTGTAGCTTTTTATAAAAAGTTGTTGTGGGGTTTTATCGTTCCTCTGTTAAGGGGTAAGGGTTTTCAGCAGATTTGGCTAGCTTTGATGTACTTGCCATTATCACCTGATTTTCACATCTATTCTTCAGTTGCTGTTTTTTTTAGCTGCGACCCTTAAGCAAAGAACATTTTTGATTGAATAAATTTTATTCATTTGCATTTTCAATCCATTTTTATTGGTCATGAATTTGCATATTGACTGGTTTTAATTGATGTTGTTTTATTTTGTATTTATTTATGGACCTTTTATGCGTGTGACTTTTTAATCAAATAAAGGAATTGACATACATATGTATCTTGAGCAGTTTGAATCCATTGAGGATGTTAAGGTGATTGACTCAGGGGTAAGCAACCACTTGGCAATGGAGATAGCACTTCATGGTCAACACATTAAGAGCTATAAGGTATGCTTCAATATATTGAAGTATCCTACAATCACAGGAGAAGGGTGAACTTTATGGATGAAAGCCTTAAAAAACTCTCAAATATTAAAATAGATAGCAACCTGATATGAGTGTGCACGATATACAGTCGTAAAACACATTGATTCAGCAAGCATTAACTTTTCTGCAAGTTAGTCACAGGGAAATGGGCAGAAAGAAAATCCCTGAGGGGGGTGATTTGATAAAGAGTGCAGAAAAGTCACAAAGGCTGTTGATAAAATTTTCAGAATATTAAAAATAATGTGAGAAGGAAATACAGTCTAGAGAAGTTAAAGCGCAGGGGAAAAATATATACTGTTGGTAAGAAAAAAGAGAACATTCTAGGATCTCAAATGAAGTTATATGTAAAAATAATTCCAAATACTTCTGACATTGGGAAAATAGTGACATTTTAAACTTACCTGTCAATTTGGAAGCCCAAGTAACTGAAGCCTAATGGACTGAATTTATCTCACAGTTATATCATACTAATGTGGCAACTGATGGCAATCAAGTTGAGGATCCCTTATTGGAAAATCAGTTAATGCTGTTCCAAGGTATAGAGACAGTTTCTGAAATAGTTAGTAATATTGAATAATCACATGTGGGGGACCTAACAATCTGTCGTCTATAGTGTTTAAAGCTGATCCCCATGGTGGGCTGCTAACATTAGTTCTTTTTAGGTCACAGCTTACCACATGGTTGAGCTGTCTGGTTTGCTAAAGGCATCTTGGGGACTCCAGAAAGTTGACTTAGGAATGTAATCCGTTGATTACCATTGGCTTTGTGGCTTGTAACCCATATTTTCTCGCTTTCTACTTGCTGGCTTTATTTCCTTTAGACTCTCCAGGTTCAGTTTGCCCCACTCATTGCCTAAACCATGTTTACTGTATTCTTCCACTAAATCGGTTACTGTAAACAGGCCTTTAAATCTTGTTCTTATCTTGTCACATTTGCTGTGCATTCAGATGTTGCTCAAAATTAGATTTTACCTTAAAAAACAAAAGGCAAGAGGCATCTGGCAGAGCAGGAAACAGTTTGTTTAATCAAATATTACAGCTGAGAGAGCAGTTACAGAATTGGATCAGAGGACGGTCTCTCGGAGAACATCAGTTTGTAACACAATTTATACCATTCTTGAAGACCATAAAACTATAAAATGAAAACAGTTGTCATGGAATCATGAATATGAATTCCAGAGAGAAAATGCAGGTGGGTCTTGACCTGGTGTGGACAAAATGCAGCAAGTTCTTGTCCAGATGCCCGCCCTGAGGGGTGTGTAGTCACCTTGTGCGCTATGTGTGTTGTATCCTGATTGGCTAGGTGTACTTAACTGCATGTGGCACACAACTTTATTGAGTTTTGGACTGTCCTTTTCCCCCTGGCCATGTGTGCTTTATGGGGGCTAGTCTCATGGGACTATTGTAGTGTAGCTGCCTATCTGTGGGATCTTAATCTAAGTTGTCCTGTGTACGTGTTTGGCTGTCAGGTAAAATGTTATCTCACCTCTGACTTGTCAGTTATTAACCCTCAAGCCTGTTTCGCAGAGCCTGCCTGACCAAATACTTTTGTGCTGGGATCAACAGAGAGATCACGATGGGGGAATCTAACAATAGCGATGCGATTTCATTTGAGTGTGAAAATGTACTGTTTGTCTACAAAGACACCTTCTTATCATGCACATCAAAATACCTCCCTATAGTTGAATCTTCAACTACACTATTGGATCTGCACTTTACAACAGTCACAGTGCCACCTCCCTTGCTACCTGTATTCTACCCAATTTGGGAACTGCCTTTTTGCAGCAGGAAATCCCCAATTGTAAGAAACCATATAAAAACAGGATCACAACCAAAACGGGCAGCAATGACGTGCACAAACCAGTTAGCCACCAGGGGAGCCAGGAGTACCAGTTGGAGAACCACACATGCTCAGAGGCCCCTCCCTCCTTATGCATGTCCTTCTTCCATTGATGCAGTGGTTGAATGGCAAGTGTAAAAGTTCCATTGTCCATGTTATTGCCAGACACAAAAGTGCAGCAAGAGACACCGATCTTGGTGCACACCTCCTCCCCATTGTGCCGTTCAAGTGCAAGATGTATGGATTTTGCATCACCATGAGGCGGATGGCTCTAAATTCTTCCTTTATTGTATAAAGGCCAAGCTCAGTATTGTTTATCATTTTAAGCATTTCCTATCGGGTTATTTGCAAACAGTGGGCATTGGCTTTTGTCTGCAAGGTAAAGAAGGATATGGACTCTTCTGCCAATACTTGAGCACTGGTGAATAGTCTGAACTCATCGGGAATGTCCTTATATGGAGCCCAACCAAAATAGTCAGCAGCTCTTCTCCTTCGAGCTTGATGCACCAATGTGGTTTTCTTACTCAGCGGGTGTTGGTACAGTTCACACAGATCTCCAGAGATGACTAGGGTTGGGGTATGGATGGTGATGAGGGAGCAGAGGCCACACTATCCAGGGATGACCTGGTTGTAAGCAAACTCGCCGCACTGCCAATAGGTGTCCATCAGCATGGAGGTGCCCCATTGCATTTCCAGGATGTGCAGTGTTGTGCCACAATTCTTGTTCGTGCCCAACAGGATGGCCCCTTTGCTTCTGAAACATAAGGAATACATTGTGAGTTTCCGTACAATTAGGGGTTGCTTCTTCCCTTCTATACATGTGTACCTGTCTATCTCAGTGTCCCAGATCTCCTGACACGGGGTATCTGTGCTAGTGGTTAACCCTCTCCTATGAGACCCATTTGCCTTCATATCATCAAGATGGATGGCCCTGCACTGAAACTCCACGTCTGGGGTCCACTTGTTATTGATAAAATCAGCCCCAGACACGCTAAGGGCCACCCTAGGACTATGGAAGGAAGCTGGAGTGGACCTGTTTGTGCACTGGCTAGGTGGTTTAGCTACCTTCAAGAATCTCTTCCAGTGAAATTTTCAGGGTCAGACAGTGTCCTCCCCATAGCTCCCTGTTAGATCTGGCATCTTTTGGTGTGTTTTCCCTGTCTTTTTGCCTTCTGACCGCCTGTTTTTTATGGTATGCTGGACGTTGTGTTTGCTGATTTATTGTCTCTGTGCACCTTACCACTGCTGATTAGTGCTAAAGTGCAAGTGCTCCCTGTGTAAATTGTACTGATGATTGGTTTATATATGATTGGCATATTTGATTTACTAGTAAGTCCCCAGTAAAGTGCACTAGGTATGCCCAGGGCCTCTAAATCAAATGCTACTAGTGGGCCTGCAGCACTGATTGTGCCACCCACATGAGTAGCCCTGTAAACATGTCTCAGACCTGCCACTGTAGTCTGGCACTGCCAATTCAACCTGGCAAGTGTACTCACTTGCCAGGCCCAAACCTTCCCTTTTGATACATGTAAGGTACTCCTAAGGTAGGCCCTTGGTAGCCACAGGGTCAGGGTGCAATGTATTTAAGAGGTAGGACATGCACTGGTGTGTTATATATGTCCTGATAGTGAAATATTGTCAAATTTGTTTTTTTCTATTGCAAGATCTATCTCTCCCAGGGGTTAAGATGGGGACTGCCTTTAAATATCTTTTAAGTGCAGTTTCCCATTGGGAGCATATAAAGAAATGGAGTTTGGGGACTCTGGACTCACAGTTTAAAAATACATATTTTGGTAGAGTTGGTTTTTAGATTGTCTGTTTGAAAATGCCACTTTTAGAAAGTGGGCATTTTCTTGCTTAACCATTCTGTGCCTCTGCCTGCCTCTGCAATCCACATCTGGGTCAGACTGGCAGTTGGGCTGTTTGTGAATTCCCTCTAGACAGTGACAGAAAGGGAGTTAAGGTGTAGTCTGCAGATCCTGATAAGTCTACTGGGCTAGAGAGGAGAGGGTGGAGCTGACACCTGCACCTGAAAGGGCTGTGCCTGACTTCACACAATGCAGTCTATGGCCCCCTGGAGTGTGTCTTGATCCAGGCCAGGGCAAGACAGGAACTCTGTGAACAACAGACTTTCCTTTGAAGTTTGCCTACTTCAAAGGCCAGAACTGGTATAAGTAGGGACTCAAAACCCCAGACTTTTAGAGCACTTCTGGACCAAGAGGAACCTCTGCCAAGGAAAACAGCTGAAGAACTGAAGAAGGAGTACTGCCACTTTGTTGTATGTGCTTTGCTGGGTTGGCCTGCAGTTGCTTCTTCTGCCGTAAAGAGGGACAATCCTGCTTGTGAAGTTTCTCCAAGGGGCTGGAGTAGAGCTTGCATCTTGTTGGAAGTCTCAGGGATATCAAAGACATCAGCTTCATGTGCCTACAGCACTGGGAACTGTGTGTTTTGTGCTGCAACAGAAGAAAAACCAGCATGAAGCCGTCAACGATGCTGCTGTCTGCAGTGTGACCTGATGATGAAGCATGGAGCCGTGCCCCGCTTTGCACCGCAACCCTGGTCTCACCGCTGCCACCACCTGACACCATCACCGAGCCGCTGCTTGCATCGTGACCTATGGGCCCTGCACTCCGCATTGCATTGCTCACACTGCAGCCTTGGCATCCCCGACGACGTGCTCCACGCTGACACCGATGCCACTGCCTGCACCATGGCCTGAGGACACCATTCGATGACCGTCCCATGCTGCACCACAGCCCTTGTCCACCGACGCCTGCGCCATCGACTCCATCATCATCAACAGACACCCCTGTCTGCACCGTGACCCTTGGGCGCCGCACCAGACCGCCTAATGCTGCACCGCCGCCTTGGGCCTACTCACAACAGCGCTTCAGCAACAACGATGCTGCTGCCGGCACCGTGACCTGGAGACACCGCAATGTCACACCACTCCGCTTCACACACCGCAGCCCTGATCCCACTGATGCTGCAGGACGCCATCACTGAGCCAATACCTGCACTGTGATCTGTGGGCACCGTACATCGCACTGTCCCGCTTCGCACTGCAGCCCTGATGCCATCAACGCCAGCACGCCTGACTTCGTCATTAGCCCGGAGTTCGATCTGCAACATGTGTGACTTCCAGAGCACGATGACCCCCGCACCGACCTCTGAAACCGACACCTGTGAAGCCAGTGATGCCGTACTCTGGATCTCATCGCGAGGCTCACAACTCCCTGCAATTTCAAAGTACTGTTTGCGGGTCTTCCCGATACCATAGCTGGCCGGCGACGCTGCGGCCCAGCCAGAACTGTTGGATTTGTTGTTCACAACGCCGTGATGCCCGCAGACGGAGCTACTGATTTCAAGGAACTGTATTTTTAAGTTAATTCTTGCAAAATGAATATCTTTATTATTGCATGTTGTATTCTTCTTGTTTTGGTCTTGTTTTACACAGATAAATAATGGCTATTTTTCTAAAATGGGTATGGTGTCCTTTTGTAGTGTTTTCACTGTGTTACTGTGTGCTATGTGCAAATGCTTTACACATTGCTTCTGAGATAAGCTTGAATGCTCGTGCCAAGCTACCAAAGGGGTGAACAGGTGTTGTCTGAGCTGGGTACCTCTCTTATCCTGACTAGAGTAAGGGTGTCTACTTGGACAGGGTATGAATCGACTGCCAACTAGTGACACCATTTCTAACACTGCCCTCCTGCGCATCATGTCTAGCTCAGTTTGGATGTCGCTAGGCTTGGTAAAAAGGTACAGTACGGTACAGTACTTTAGGATTGGTCTCATAGCGGGTTAGGTTCACCATTAACCTATGGGGCTCCACTCGGTTGCAACCTGGCCCTAATTCTACACAGTTGCAGATGGAGGAGGCATTTTGCTTTCTCAGAGGCCACCTCTTGGGATACATAAAGTTCATCTGCACATACTGCATGTGGTATCAGTGAACAGACATAACATGACCCTGCGTGTAGAATAGTGGTGTTGGGACCAGGGAAAATAAAGGTGACTTGCGAAAGGTCCCTATGCAAATGTGATAACAATTTCTGAATTGTCTCCATTGGACTGGACTACTCTTTGGAGATGCAAGGATGTGGTAGAATCTCTATCACCTAGAGAAGGTAGGTAAACATAACTTAGGAAACATCATGGGTTTCAAAGTGGTTCCAACAAATAGACAACAGTGATCTTCTTTGCGATGAGACGACTTGTCTTCTTTGTGAAAAACAGTCAGGGAAAGTTCAAAAAAGTCTTTGGGGCATAGTGTTGTATGGGATCCCTTTTTGGGTGTGGATGCAGAAATTCTTTTGGGGTGTGTTGTAGCTCTTAATGAGATTTTTGTCAAAAAAGTATTTTGTTCTCAATCCTGCTGGGGGTGCTGGTGCGGCCGCTGAGAGGGTGTAGAGGTGTGCAATTTTAGCTGCTCAACTGCAAACCTATTGGGCAAGATGTTATAAGAGAAGAGAACATTACATTTTGTGTGTTGCTAAATTAATCTGTAAGCGTTTCCAATACTTCTGGTGAGGCACCAGAGGGTGGCCTCAATCGAAGTACCTGGTTTTGGAGGAAAATAGGGTTATTTTGTATACATCATTCTCATTTATTGTTTTTTCCTACACGTTGTCAGGTCTCCTTCCTCTTTTTCTCTGTGCCTGCCCAAATGTCATTATGGAGGAGGTATGTACTGTGGGGTGATTAGGTAGTTTCTAACCTTTACTGGTGCTCTGCTGGTGCCACCAGCCCTTGGGTGCCCTAGTGTACACATGGGTGTATCATTAGAGTGGGGTGGTGTCTCTGACTTAAAAGTGTGAGGGGGATGTGAAAAAGGAGGAGTGTCGTATTGAGTACAGATTGGCAATCACAACATGCCCTGAGGTCATGTGCACACCCATCTGGTCCCAGCACGCAGCACGTTATGTGACCCTTCCAAGTGGCGCCAGGTGTCTTGACTACGCCCGTTTCTCAATGTTTCCTTCAGGCTAGTTTTGGGCTCCTTCATTGGGTTTTTGGGCGGGTGTTTTTCCAGACCTCTTGATCTTTACTTTTGTTACATGGAGGGTGTCAGAGAGTTGCTCTGGTGCACCCCATGTATTTACTTTGGTGGTGTTTGAAGTTGGGATCGTTGTCCCCTGAGAAATGGTGAAAGGCCTTGGGTGTCACTTTATCATTAACTTTACGGCAAGGTGAGCTTAGTCCTGGACGCTACTATGCTTGTGTCTGTGATGGGTGTTTTTGGCTCCCTTTCCTGTCAACCCCCTCTCTCTCTGACCATATTCTTTTTGGGCCCATGGTTTTCTGGCTGCCGTGGGGAAGTCCTGAGGTCAAAGAGGAGGTGAGAGACATAGTATATGGAGAGTCTGGAGCAAGGCCGGGAACTCATCGAATGCTACCCGGGTCATGAAAAAGGACCAGGGCGACTGACATATTGATGAACTACCCTTTCTGCTGACTCAACTCTATGTGGTGTGTCTCTTGGGCTCATATGTGTGTGCTACGAACGATATGTGTTTTCCGCTACCCCAAGTGCACAGAAAGCCTGGCTCCCGACACTGAAGGATCACTTATTTTTAAACTAGATTGAGGACCCCACTTAGTTGGAGGTTTATGGAGATGCTATTGCTGTTTGGGGCTTGGAGCCCTTGGTCCTGGCTGGGGGCACAGGAATGGGAACCTTTTGACCTTGTATCCAGGTCCTATCCCATTTGCCTGTGGGCTCGAGGACCTGGAATGCCTGCTTTTATGAGGTGGCTGGAGTGCTGCCCTGCATTCATGGGACTGCCCTCCCCCTGGGGTGTGGTTAGATAGTCTCACCCTGGGGGAACAGCAGCAGAGAGGGCCTGGGGTTCGGCGAGGATACCCCATCGACAGCCACACAGCATCCTAAATGGCAGACTCTAGTGAGGTCGCAAATGAAGCTTTTGGATCCCTACTACTTTCTCGTTCTTCCTTGCAAACCTACCACACTGAATTTTAAGGTGTGTGTGAAGTGCATGCATGTATTAGGGGCTACTAAGGTTTAATGCGCATTCGTTTTTTGTACCTGCGCAAAGGTTTTGTCTCCCCAAATGACTACCCCTCCCCATCGCGGATGCGGCCCCAGTCCTTGTTGGGCTGGATTTCCTATCTGCACCTATGGATGTCCTGCGCTAGTCCAACTAGCTGACTCCTGCTGTGGTGGTGCAGCAGTGGACTGATTTCCCTGCAGCTGAACATAAGGTGTACTCACATTTCCCTGAGCTTCATTTTGCGGGTGGGCATTTTGCAGAGCCTGGCTTCAGCCCCTTGATTTTTGTGCGTGATGGGCCCTTGGGTGGCACATGTTGGCCAAGTGTCCTAGTTTCCTACAGGAATAGCATCGTATGGCATTGGAATGCTGCCAAGTACCCTGTTCTCTATCATTGTAGCTCCCTTGGAACCCTCTGGGGTTGTGTGGTGGTGTGCCCTTCATGACCGGTGCCATTTGTACGATTGCGGCCAATGTAGTCCCCTCGAGGGTGGTATTTCTCAGCTTAAGTCAGACCAGCTTAACACTGTCCCTCTCCTGTTTTTCCTTTGCTTTTTCCTGTTTTCTTTTGTGGAAACGCAATATGTGTGCTTGTATCCCCTGCCTGAGCTTAGTGTCCAGCCCTACTATGCTGTCCAAACTGCTTTGTATATTGGTGGGCAGTCCCTTTTTGAGGACATTTTAGAAGAAGAGGACCTGGGGCCTGTATAGGTCCATGGTTGTCCTGTCTCTTGTCCCCACTGTTCTCTCATCCTCCTAGAAAATCTATGATGGTCTTTTCCTATTGCATGGTTTCAGCCATCAAACCTCCTACATCAGGGCAGTATGGGACTATTTCCACAGGGCCGTCCATTTCCAGTCCCTGTATGAATTAAATGCAACCCTGTAGTGCTCTGAGTTGGTCAGCGTGACCGTTGGGATGCAGGCACGGGTGAGCACCATGTTGGTTTGTGCACCAATAATGCCACTCAGCAGGCTCCTAATATCACCTCTGGCTAGGGTTATCCCAGCGGTGTTTTTCTTGAAGCATGAGAACCATTTCACAGCCCCATCCAACAATGGTGGCACTTTGGCCCTAAACCTTTCCTTTTCCATCTGGGCCCATGGCACATAGATGGCCCATTTCATACCCGTCTGCACTAGTCTCATAAGTGGTAAAAGGGTTGTGCAAACATTCTGCCTTCCTTTTGAGCCGCTATGTTGCTAGGTATTAATTCACCAATGCTCTGGATTCGGGGAGGGTAGCAGACATCCTCATTGCTGCTTCTCTCATGTATACAGAAAGGTGCCATTCTGGTTCTTCTGTGCCTGAGTTGTGTTCGCACCAGACAACCTTGGTCCTTAATCTTCTGATCAGCCACTCTCCTTTGTTGATGCTTTGGGGATGTATGGACCCCAGTCGGAACCTTCCCTTTTGATTCCAACTCAGATTCTTCAGTGACTGGGGCTCTGTATCTACTACTACCCTCCTCAGGTGGAGGGCACCCTGCCTGACTTTCTCGTTGGGCCACTGAGGCATGAGTTCTTTTCCTCCTCAGTAATCGACTTTCCTCTGATTCTCATCTAGACCGCCTCCTTCGCTCTGAACTGTGCGCTGTCCTTCTAATTTGGGGCCTGTCCTCGAATTCGCTCTTAGTGGTTTCCTCAGCTGCCTGGATGTATCCTGAGGCTCCCTCCTTGCCACCAGACCTCGTAGGACTGGGTCCTCTTTCCTCACTCTCACTAGCGATCTCACTGTTTAAGATCGCTACGAGCCTCACTTTTACTTGGGTTCGCTCCCCACACTGAAGGGTGATGGTGGATGTGCGGGTGCTTTGTTTGTTCAAGGTGGGCCGAGGTTATCGGCCTGGGTCTCCCCAAAGATGGCCCATAGTTCAAATAATGCTTCCCGGATGCTTCTCGTATGTCCTTCTTCTGTCCTGTATACTTTGAATGTACTTTTTAGTGTGTTTAATTGTGTTGGTGTCAAAAGCTTCCTCTTTAGGCCAAGGGTACGTGTGTGCCTTACTATGTGTGTACAACTCATGGCAGAACTTGCTAAGTTTCTTTGGCTGAGTGGGGAACTTACTCTTCATGTGCTCCAAAGGGGTCTCCCTGGTGGGAGTTGGGTAGCCTCTTTTTCTTTAGGTGTTCTGTTACTCTTCCACTTTTACACCTTTAGGGGAGCTAGTTACATTTGTGCTATATTTCGATGTTTATCAGATTTATTTCTTCTAAATAGTTAGCTTTTCTATTTTATAGACATTTAAAAAAAAATTGTTCTCTGGTGGCAGGGAATATGTATATGCATTCCTAGATCTACGCCGGTAGTGGGAAATATTTACAAAGGGTTTTATCGACTCAAATCTGGTGGGGGGATACATGCACATGGGTATTCAATGAGCTCAATACTATCAATGTTATTCACGGATGCATCAAAATAAACATTTAACAAACAAATGCATGAAGATTCACAATCCTAGGAAAAGTGTCATCTTGAATTCACAGCAACATTAGAATTTTTTTGACAAACTGTCAAGCCTTACTTTGAAATCAAACACCAATTTCGCGTGAAATACCAATCCTCTTCATTACACATGAAACATCAACAAAAACACAATGTTCAACATTTAGGACAAACACAGTCACAATGATCTACTAGCATCACAATATCAAAACAACACCATTCTGACTGGCAGAAGGGTTAGTGGACTAGGCCCATAAAAAAGAAATCAGGGGAACAGTCTGTTTGCTAAGCTTTAGCCTTGCCCCCTCCTAGCATACGTTATCCCATGACTAAAGAAAGCTCTGTGCTGTGCGGAAACTAGGGGAGCCCAATAATAATGTAGTTGATACCAGCTGAGGGGAAAGGGTTATAACATTTTGCATGGAGAAAGAAGGGATCTACTTTTATGATTATATACCCTTTCTTGGCAAAAACATAAGCTATGCCTACTCTCCGGTATTCCAATCGTTCTAGTTCCCTAACATCTGAATTGCACCCTATGTCACACCCAGGGGTCCTGCATACTGTCTGTGTAGCACCTAGCGGTCCAAGTGAATACACATTTCACTTCTTTCAGACACCAGTGGTGCTAAGAAACAAATAGTACTGAGATTACCTCTTTAGCCTAATAAGATTCAGATGTGGGCCCTATATCACACTCAGAGTCTACAGGTAGTGAATGCATGACGCCCAGTTCTAAGTGAACACACCTCTTCACTTCTTTAAGGCACTATCAGTGTTAAGAAACCAACAGTGCTGAGGTAACCAGCTTAGCCTAAGATTGAGATGTGGGCCCTATGTTTCACCCAGATCCTATGTCTACCAACTCTATGACGCCCAGTGGTCCAAGCCATCACCCTGTTTAAAACACTCAGGGATAAGTGTACCACCATGTATTGCCCAGCAGTCCAGTGAATAGACACCCCTTTAAACATAGATGTCAGCTCTATGTCACACCCAGAGCCTATGCGTATTGCTGCATCACGCCCAGCAGTCCAAGCGGTCAGCAGCCAATACAACACAAAACAACTGAAATCGAAAAGGACTCCCCATGGTATTGGTTATGGTTTCCCAATTTGCCACATGCCAAATGCTAGGACTAAGGATCAGATGTGGTCTCCTACCCTTTTGATGGCAGCTTCAGGGCAGACCTCCGCTCCATGGATTCAGCAGAACTTTCAGTCAATTGTGGTATCTGCTCACCTTCCTTGTTGCGTAAATTTGAATCCGTCTGGACGGGGTCCTCTTCCATCGGCTGCAGAGGGGTCCTGAGATACCAATCTCTCCTGGGTGGCTTGCCAAAATGTTGCTCGAAATTAGATTTTACCTTAACAAACAAAAGACAAGAGACATCTGGCAGAGCAAGTAACCGTTAGTTTAATCAAATATTACGTCTGGTAGAGCAATTACAGAATCGAGTCAGAGGAATGTCTCTTGGAGTACATCAGTTTGGAACACATTTTCTACCATTCTCGGGAACCATAAAACTATGAAATGAGAACAGTTGTGATGGAGTCATAAATATAAATTCCAGAGAGAAAATGCAGGTGGGCCTCGACCTGGCGTGGACACAATGTGGGCCTTTGAGCACTTGTCTAGATGTCCGTCCTGAGGGGTGTGTGATCACCTCATGTTCTGTGTGTGTCGCGTCCTGATTGGCTAGGTGTACGTAACCACATGTGGCATCTACCTTTATTGTGTTTTAAAAAGCCTGTGTCCCTCTGGCTATGTGTGTTTACTGGGGCCCATCTCCTGGGACTATTGTAGTATTGATGCCTATCTGTGGGATCTTAATCTAAGTTGTCCTTTGTGCGTGTTCATCCCACCTGCTACTTGCCAGTTATTAACCTTTAGGCTGGGGTTGCTGTAGGAAGTTGGCTCTGTATATAGTGAACTAAAATGAAGCACACTGTGCAGAGTCCAGTGGATCCCCAATTGCTATTGCAGAGGCAAAAGTAGATAGGACTAATGCTCTATTTGTGGTAGTGTGGGCGGGAAGTTAGGCTTATCAGAGGGTAGTGATAAGCATTTGTTGTACTCACAGAGGCAATACATGAGACACACACTCAAAGAATACATCTGAGACCAATTTAGAAAAATAAAAATTAGTTTTATATAAGTTTCACTTTGTGATCAGGTAAGTAGACTTCTAAGCATAAATACTTTGTAGTTTAAAAAAAAAGACAGAGTGCAGTTTTCGGAGTTCTCTCAATATTATCCTAGGGAGGAAAAACAATGTTCAGCAAACACAGGTTTAACAACGACTTATGAAGCCAATCTCGGGGAGTTTAGGTAAGTACTGGGCACTGATCAGGACCACACCAATGGGTCACGCTGTGCGTCACTGGGGGGGCTGGGTGCAGAGGTGCAGTAAGGCTTCGGGTGCCCAATGCTTTCCTATGGGAGCTTGGTCCTCACGAAGACGGACTTCCGGCTCTGGATAGGAAGCTAGTCAGTGATGACAAGCAGGCAGATCAAAGACTTGAGATGTCCAGGAAGGCTGGCACACCATTGGTCCTTGTCTCCAGAACCCAAAGAAGACGGATGCATGGGTGTCCTTTGGCATTGGGTTTCACCATCTGGGTGTGTTTGCGGTAATGGGGGTCCTGCGTGTTGAAGCTGCGGGCATCTTGGGGGCATCCGGCAGGGGTGGCCCCATGGTGGACTTGTGCTCTTAGGAGCCAGAAGATGTCATTGGTACCGATGACACACCTCAGCCTGGGTCACGGGTGCAGTGTTTGCTGTAGCTGTTGGGTTTTCTCTCTCCACCAGAATGTGGGAGACAGGGCCTGCATGAGCCCGGGAGAGGTGACACTCGGGTGGACTCAGGCTCAGGACAGCTGGGGAGCCCTGCTGGCACTGTTGGTGGGCTTCTCACTGGGTCGAGGTCATCAGGTGCAGAGGTCACTTGTCAGGTGTTGAGTCTCCAGGCTACAGATTCCTTGTTGGATACTTTGTTGCTGAGCAGGACCGCTGCTCACAGGAGTATGAGTCTTTTTAGAAGGCAGGCTGGCTTCCTGGGTTTCTTGAAGTTGCAGGCCAAGTCTTTTTGTGCAGAGTCTGCTGAGGTCAGCAGGCAGGCCAGAAGGGTTGTTACCGGGTCAACTGCTTCTTCTTCCTCTACTTCTGCAGGGGTGACTCTTCTTCTTGGTAGGTAGTCAGGATCTGAGTTCTAGGTTTCAGGTGTGCCATCTAAATACTTAATTTAGGGGCATTACAGGGAGAGTCAGACGGTAGCCAATGGGCTGATCACCTTTAGGGTAACTACCACCTTCCTATGGCCACTTTCGTTGGGAAGTGAGCATAACCCTAACCCTAACCCTAGTGGCCTAATTCCTTCAAAACAAGATGGAGGAATTTAAAAAGTAGTGTCCACTTCGGCTTGTCTAGCTTAGGCGTGGGACTGGCATGAAGTTGGCACACCTCCTAATCTAACCTAATTTTCCCACCTGTGCTGCAGCCGAAAGTGGGGTCAGGACAGGGGGGTTGGTCATCTCTGCCATTTGGAGAGACCTGGGTTGCATTTCAAAGGCGGCAAGACATTTGAAGTTCCCCGCCCTGGAATGTCCATCCTGCTCTAGATGAGGCATTATCACCTCTGCCCAGAGCAGGCCTTTGTGCTGGCCCTCTGAGAGCGTTGGCTCTCACCTCAGTGGGCCAGAACTCAGTTTAGTGTGGCTGCACTGGTTTGGACCAGTCAGTGAACACGCCACTAGCTGGGTAGGTTTTCAGGGGGCACCTCTAAGGTTTCCTCTGTGTACAATTTTGAATAAATCCATCACTGGGGTCAGTGAGGGTTTATTATTCTGAGATACTTTATATGAAACATCCCAGGACTCAGAGAAGGCATCATGTAGCTGGGGAACTCGTAATGACCAGTGTACAGCACATGCATTTAAAATGGCTTCCCTGTGCACTTACTATGTCTCAGACTTGAAAGAGACAGAGTAGGGGCATATTTGTTCATGCATTTGTGCCCTCATATGTGCCTGGATGCACTTTGCATTGGGGTGTCTTAGACCCTGCACATGCACTGTTAGGGGACCTGGCACACAGGGGTTTGTGATAGGTCGTGTTTTCAATTTAGCCTGCACCAACACATGCAGTCTGAAATGACAGCTCTGTGTGGGTTTAGTGAGGGGTCCCTGAGGGTGGCGCAATTGGTACTGCAGCCCTCAGAGACTGTCCTTAGTACCCCAGGCCCTAGGTACTAGGGGTACCATTTATGAGGGACTTGCTGTGGTAGCTAAAGAGTTTGCCGATTGTGCAAAACAACTATGTAGTTTTGGGGAAAGGGCTCTGGCATTTGGGACCTGTTTAGCAGGAACCCAGTACACTTCCAGTCAAATTCACTCTAGAAACCAGGGAAAAAGTAGAGGGGGGACCATGTCAAAAGAGGCACTTTCCTACCCTACAGTAGCAGAGCCTGCCTGACCAAATGCTTTCATGCTGGGGTTGACGAAGAGTTCATGATGGGGGGATCTAACAGTGGTGATGAGATTTCATTTGAGTATGAAAATCTATCACTCATATACAAGACACCTTATTATCGTGCACATCAGAACAAAGATCAAGGTGAAATGTCAGGTGCTCTCTTCCGACTGTGCTTGCTTACTTTTCTTTCTCTGATTTCAAAGTAAGAGGATTGATGTGATAATCTTGGTGGATACTGGGGGTAGGAAAGAGGTTTTTTCTAGCACACAACAACATTTAAATGATCTGTTTAGGTATTTCAGAATATATCGAATTAGGAACACAAATTAAGCACATTTTTGTTATTTCTGAAGTGTGTTGGAAACATATACTTTAATATGATCAAAACAAATCATTACAGTAGGTGATGCAATTTCCACACATTTTTGTTTGTGCACCAAAACTGCATGTCTGTGCAAATGTAATGGCCATGTCAATTAAAAATGTGTAGTTTGTAATGGCAGTGAGCTAACATACCATGCATACTCTGTTCTATGCCACTCCACTTTACTCTGCATCACTCCACACCACTGCACTCTAATCTACTCTACGCCATTACACTCTATGCCACTCTACACAACTGCAATCTACCCTGCACCTCTCCACTCCACGCCACTTCACTCTACTCTGAAACAATCTACTCTATGCCACTGCACTCTGTGCCACTGTACTCCACAAGCATTGTTGACTGGAAGAAGAACAACTGCTTGCAGCTGAACACAGACAAGATGGAAGTACTGATTACTGGCAACTGCAGCAACACGTGGAACGACTCCTTGTGGCCATCAGACCTAGGATCTGCACCCACTCCCTCCAACCACTTCGGAAACCTCAGACTCATCACTGACAACAAGCTCACCATAAAATCACAGATCAACCTCATCTCCTCCACCTGCTTCATCACTTTGCGAATGCTATGTAAGATTTTGAAGTGGCTACTCCTACAAAAGAGACACACCATGACACAGGCCCTCATCACCAGCTGAGTGGACTACAGCAACACCCTCTATGTAGAAATTGCCGCACACTGCTTGCAGAGACTTCTGACCACACAAAATGCCACAGCTAGACTCACCCCTAGCCTTCTCCGATTAACCCACATCACACCCCACCTCTTCTGAAGCAGAGGTGTAGGACATGCCTTCTCTCACATTGCAGCAAAAACCTCAAAAAGCCTCCTCTCGCACCTCTGGACCATCACCTCACTTTGGGAATTCCGAATGGCCCTCAAGACCTGGCTGTTCAAATAAGCCTCCGGGACCTGCAAGTGCCTGGATACCCTATTAAATGATTAGCTGTGCTTTATAAATTCTGATTGATTAATTGATTGATTGATGCCACTGCACTCTACAACACTCTACTCTGTGCCACCCCACTCTGTGCCACTCCACTCTGCACCACTGCACTCTACTTTGCCCACTCTAATCTATGCCACTTAATTCTACGGCACTGCATTGTATGCCACTGAATTCAATACCACTGCACTTAATACAACTGCACTCTATGCCACTATATTCAGCAACACTCTACAAGAATGCACTCTACACCATTCCACTCTACTCTGTGCCACTCCAGTGTATGCAACTCTACATGGCTCCGCACTATGGCACTCCAATACACAACACTCTCTGCCACTTCACTCTCCGACACTCTACTCCACTCTTCACCATTCCACTCTACGACACTCCACGTGACTCTCCTCTGAGCCACTAACTATTGGCCATGCTGAACAGCAGCATCACTGGTGTACAACACGGCTAAACACATTGGCAAAGCAAATAGGCCTGTTGGCTTTACCAATGCTTGTTTTAAATGGGTGTCCATAACAGGGTCCCAGAATCATGGCGAGACCAAAGTTATGAAACCAATCCATAGGAAGGGTCCCATTTCCTGTCCTACTAATTACAGACTGATGTCACTCCTTCACATATCCTCTAAGAGTCACGCACAAGTATTGCTGAAACAGCTTGAGAGATGGGAATTTGTAGCAGGTATTATCCCAACAGACCAAGGGAGTTTCAGACAAAATCATTTTACAATTGACCACTGCTTTGCGCTATGTGGAGCAGCATGGAAATTGATGAAAACTGCTACTGTTTCATCAACTTCCGGGATGCATTTGCCCATGTTGTTCAAGGCACCTTTGGGAGAAAGTGGATAAATGGGGTAAACCTTTGGGGTTGTTAACCATGATTAAAAACCTGCATTGAGACAACTGGGTTCAGATAGATCTAAATGGTACAGCTGAATTCTCTGAAAAATGCTGATAAGAAACGGTCTAAATCAGGGCTATGTCTGAGTCCCCTCTTCTTTTTAGCCTGCTCATTTCAGATCTGCCAAGTGTTTTGAGCAATACAAACTCTTTCTCATCGAAAGTTGGATCATCACGTTAGTTATCTTATGTATGCAGATGACTTTGTTGTAATGGATTATTCAGCCAACTAGGCAGGAATTGGGCTTTGAATCTTGGCCGCTGCTTGCTTGTTCGCATGTTTTGCTGTTTCTTTTTTGTACCATCCCTCAAGCAGCGAACCTTTCCACCTTAATGTTACAGATTCTATTGACATGACCTGCTGTTTTCTTTGAATCTCATTCATTGGTAATTCATAACTAGGAATTGATATTCTAAAGATCAATAGTGGCATGCTGCTGAAAAATAAAAAAATAAAAAGTACTCTGGGGAATGGAGTAAGTCAGACCACTATTCTTTTAGATAGGCTTAATCTAAGTAGAGACATTCAGTAGCACTGACAGAAAATAGTCTTTGAGGCGTTCTAAGATGTTTCCCTATTTGTGTAACAGACAGAAGGGTAAGGAGTATAATCTTACGATTTCTAATAGGTGTTGATCCTAGGTGGAGAATTGTAAACTTCTGAAAGAAAATAGCGGAAAATCTTGGCTATTGTCTGTGAGTTCAAACTGAAATATTCAGTGGTGCACCTCTTACTAGATTGTCCCCTTTTTATGGCAATGAGAAGAAAAAGGCTCTTGATCCTGTGTTAAACAAATGTGGGGTCAGAGGACATAATGATGCACAAGTCCCTTTCGGTCTGATTTAGAGTTTGGCTGAAGGGATATTACATCACAAAGTACTTTTGACTTTAATGCATGTTGGGACAGAAAAGTCCTCTGCATGGTTAAAGACGTGCAACCCTGCCCTGAGTGCCCATCTCTCCTGTTGTCTGGATCCCTAATGCTGATTTTCTGTCGTAGGCAAATATGGGTCATGGTTGTGTGCCATGACATAGGCCTGTCTCATGCTGGAATTTGCAGGACTTCGTGTCCCAGTTCACCCTGGTGCTGTTCTTGCTGTGAGGAGGGGCCAGGAGTTTGGAGGGCCCTGCGCTATATAAAATGCTTGTTTCCCCTGCAGTGTTGGCCATGCATGGGCCACACCCGGGTGAAGCCTGGGCTAAGGGCGAGCCCATCTGTACCTATCAGAGTCTGGAAGAGACTGGGCTGGGCCGCCTCCCTTTCATCTGGCTTATCGCAGGTACTGTGACTATCTTATGTTTAGTAGCTTGTTCATCAGGCTAGATGGGAAAATGTGGGGTGGCGGTAGCTCCAAAACAACTCCTGTTGTCACCATGGATAGATTCCTTCAGAGGGCTGTTACCCTTATTGGTAAAGAAATCGAACTGGCCAAGCTCAGTTTGTCGCTTCTTTCAACCTCTCCCTCCCAACTGCCCCACTCTGTGATTCACCTTGCAGGTCCCCAGATTTAACTTTGTCTCCATCCACTGCTCCTAGTGTCTCCATAGTTTGCTGGAGTCTGGCCGCAAGCATGCAACAGCTTTTATACCTGACCTAGAGCTGGTGCAGGAGGCTAGTGCAGGAGTCTGTCTACCTAGGGGCCCCTGGCGAAAAGGAACAGGAGTGAGTCAGCTTCAATGTCTAAGAAGCAGTGTGTTCTAAACAGACAAGCCAAAAGATCCTAATTCAAAGACCGCCTAGATAACAATGCACACGACAACAAGGAGCTCTTCAGCATCGTGAAAGAACTCTCCAACCCCAGCGGCAACATCAACAACATTTTACCCTCACAAGAGCTCTGTGACTCCCTGGCCACGTTCTTCCACCAAAAGATCACCAACATCCACAACAGTTTCAACACCACAGCCGCCCCCACCACGCCAGACACCACCCCCGCTAACACCACTCGCTCCGATCGCCTAACCTCTTGGGCCAACGTCAGCGACACCGAGACACGCAAGATCATGAACTCCATCCACTCTGGATCACCGTCAGACCCATGCCCCCTCCACGTGTACAACAAAGCAGACGCAACCATCGCTCCCCAATTACGGATGGTCATCAACATCTCCTTCGAAACAGCAACATTTCCAGAAAGCTGGAAACACGCCGAAATCAACGCCCTCCTTAAGAAGCCCAAAGTGGACCCCCAGGACCGTAAGAACTTCCAACCCATCTCCCTGCTCCTGTTCCCTGCGAAGGTCATCGAGAAAATCGTCAACGCACAACTGACTCGCCACCTCGAAACCAACAACGTCCTAGACCCCTCCCAGTCCGGTTTCCGACAAAACCACAGCACCGAGACCGCACTCCTCGCCGCCACAGACGACATCAGATGCCAAATGGACAACGGCGAAACATCAGCCCTCATTCTCCTGGACCTATCAGCCGCCTTCGACACGGTATGCCATCACACTCTGAGAACCTGCCTCTTTGAAGCCGGAATACAAGAAAAGGCCCTCGAGTGGACTACATCCTTCCTTTCCAAGAGAACCCAGAGAGTCCGCCTCCCTCTCTCCCTTCCGCTCCAAAGCCACCATCTGCGGCGTACCCCAGGGCTCATCCCTCAGCCCAACCTTATTCAACATCTACATGGCACCCCTCGCTCAAGTAGCCGGCAATATAACCTCAACATCATCTCCTATGCCGACGAAACCCAGCTCATCCTCTCCCTCACCAAGGACCCGCACACCGCCAAGTCGAACCTCCACGAGGGAATGCAGGCCGTTGCCGAATGGATGAGAAACAGCCGCCTGAAACTTAACTCGGACAAGACGGAGGTCCTCATCCTCGGACCCAAACCCTCCGCCTGGGACGACTCCTGGTGGCCAACATCTCTAGGAACCCCACCCACACCGACCGACCACGCACGCAATCTGGGCTTCATCCTTGATTCCTCCCTCTCCATGTCAAAACACGTCAGCGCAGTCTCCTCCTCCTGCTACAACACGCTCCGCATGCTCCGCAGAATCTACAAGTGGATCCTAACAGACACAAGAAGAACAGTAGCACAGGCCCTCGATAGCAACAGGCTAGATTACGGCAACGCACTCTACACAGGCATCCTGACAAAACACCTGCAGCGCTTCCAACGCATCCAAAACGCCTCCGCCCAAATAATCCTCAATGTACCACGCCGCAGCCACATCACACCCTATCGGAGAGACCTCCACTGGCTCCCCGTTGACAAGAGGATCACATTCAAGCTCACCCATGCACACAAAGCACTCCACAACACCGGACCTGCTTACCTCAACAACAGACTCAGCTTCCACACCCCCACCCGACAGCTCCGCTCCGCAGACCTCGCACTCGCCACGGTCCCCCGCATCTGCCGAAAGACATCCGTCGGCAGATCCTTCTCCTACCTCGCCGCCAAGACATGGAACACTCTCCCAACCAACCTGCGACGGACCCAGGACCTACTCACCTTCAGAAGACTCCTCAAGACCTGGCTCTTCCACCAGTAGCAGCGTTCCTCTCCCCCCCCAGCGCCTTGAAACCCTAACGGGAATGTAGCGCGCTTTATAAATAGATTGATTGATTGATTGATTGTTTCAGGTCCAATTGAGGAGGGGACTTTGGCCACAGGGCTTAAGGATTCACTGTTGGAATCCGTTAAGGTCTTGTGTAATAGTCTTATTGAAGCCGTGGTGAGCAAATTTGAACCTATCTATAATCGTCTGGTGTCTATCAATGCAGAGTTTTGTATGGTCAATGTCCCCTCTCTTAGGCAGATTCCTGAGTACCTATTACGGTCACTAAACCGATGCCTTCTCTTTGTAAAGCAATCCCGTCACAAAGGCCAGAGTCGAAGCCAGCCTTCTCAGCCCCTGCTGCAAATGTGTTTTTGACTAGCGTAAGTGACCCAAGGGGCCATGCTGACCTGCTTCATTTCAATCCCAGCCATTGCACCATGTCAGCAGGTTTCCTTCTTGGAGCCCATCCCAAGGACTTACGCCTACCTCCAGATTGCACACCAGATGTTATCATCTTGGAAGGTGTCTGATCATTGGAGGAAGGCGTCTCAGAGTACTGGGAAAGTTTAAGGTTTAAGGGAGCCCATTGGTTAGGAAGAACTCAAACTGGTCAACGGACTTTATAGATGACATCTTAATGGCCTGCTGAGTGGACTGGTTAGGCCCTTCTCCTAAAACCACACAAGGAGACTGTTGTGATTAACTTTAAAGACCCACGTTTGGTGAGATCTCCTGCTTCGGATGAATTATCTACCACATAATTAAAGAAGAATGCATGCCCTTCCCTTCTTCTACCGTCCTAATCCCCCTCTGGTGGCAAGTTCAACTAGTCTTCGGGGGTGGTCTCCCTGTCACACTATCCCTCCCCATCCAGTTGTACTACTTGTAACCGTTTTGCTCCCTCTTTCAGGCTTGGCAGACAATGACTGACTGATGCCCTCCACCTCTTGCCATCAACTTAATTCTTGTGTAATGTCAGCTCCCAAGCTAACCATCTCATGGAATGACTCTTGTAAACTAGGGCAGTCCCAAGCCTCAGTGGAAGGTCTGGCCATCTTGAAATTACTTTGATGGAACATTGAGGGAGGTCAGTGAAAAGTTGTCAGATGAGGACAGACTCCGAGATATCTAAGGTTATGACGTTGTATGCTGTCAAGATTCCCTGGCCCCGGAGAACTTTTTTATTGATGGTTTTCAATACTTTGGTATATCATCCACCCTGTCTACTTCAGGAACAACGAAAGGGGTTGCTAGTGGTTTTAGTTTCCCGACTAGCTTAATTGAAGAGTTGGAGTGCTACATCTCTGGCACTGTGCATAGAATGGGGAAGCAGGTGCCCCTTGTTTGGTCAGGGGCTTCAACATTAGCCAGTGCAGCGTCAGTGGTGAACGCATTCATGGGGTTATCCAGTGGGAGAAAATATTATTCATTTAGCACATACCCTCCTCCAGGAAGGCCTAAAGTGGATCATCGTGTCATACAATCTCACTTTCTCATCTGATTTTTAAGCGGAGTTGGGGTGGTCTGTCCACTAAAGTTTATAGGGAGGGGTAGTGGTAATACCATTGATTTTATTCTACTTTCTCCAGACTTAGGCCCTTATTCTGACTGTGGCGGTAAGTGATAAAGTGGCGGTAATCCCGCCAACAGGCTGGCCAACAGGCTGGCGGTAATTACTGCAAAATTATGACCATGGCGGTGATAACTCCTATAGACAGCCAATGTACCACACCAACCGCCAGGGCAAAAACAACACTCACCACGGCGGTAGCCATCAACAGCCAGGTGGAAGTCAAAGTACCACCAACCATATTTTGACCCTTCAATCTTCCACATTTTCCGGGGCGGTATCAACGCCATCAAAAGCCTGGCAGAAACACATCACAGAAGAGCAAAGACTCACCATTGGAATCGCAAGTCTTCCCGATGCTCATCTATGTCATGCTCCACCTGGAACACCAATGCCGACGAAGATGACGACGGTGAGTACAGCCGCCTAGCACACAAGTCTTCCTGATGCTCATCTATGTCATGCTCCACCTGGAACACCAATGCTGACGAAGATGACGACGGTGAGTACAGCCGCCTAGCATACAAGGGAGGAAAACAAGAGTGACACACACACGCACAACACATACCCAACACACACACACACCATACACACAGCCAGCTGCAGACAAAAAACAATGGCACACGATACACAGCACAATAATGCAAGGACAACAAAAATGCAGTAATGAGAATGTATTGATATAAACAGCTACTAAATAAACCAATTGTACATGAAACAGATATGTACAAATGTACACAAAGGGCCACTGCCCAGTCCAATGTACTAAGGGCCCACATAGCCATAGGGCACAGTCCAAGGCCCAACTCGAATCCTGACTTCATCCTGATAGAACTCTGCAGGGGCATCAGTTTGCAAGTAGGCAGGCACCTCAGGGGGATGGGAGTGGGGGGCACCTCAGCCGAAGTCGGGAACAAGCCCACTGGTTCTGGAGGGGGCTCCATGCCCATTACTCTGTGCTGGGGAGTGCAAGGCCACATTCTCTCAGGTGGGTGACTTTCCCACTAGTTCTGGAGGGGGATCCATGCTATTACTCTGTGCTGGGGAGTGCAAGGCCACAGTCTCTCAGGTGGGGAACATGCCCACTGCTCCTGGAGGGGGCCCCTTGTACAGCAGTTCCGGGAGGGTGGCCTACATGCCCTCCCCTGGTAGTGATTGCTGCACTGTGTCATCTGGAGGTGAGGGATGAACTGTGGTGGCAGGTGGAGGTGCCTCCTGGGCAGCCTCTGCTGGTGGTGAGGGATGCACTTCCTCAGCTGGCGGTGGGGGCCCTGTGACCACTGGTGGTAGTGGAGGTGTCAAATTGACAGCCTCCCACTGGAGTAGAGGGCTTCTTCCCCTTCATGGTAGGAGGCATGGGATCCTTAGGTTTCCTGCCAGGGTTTGAGGGCTTCTTCCACTTCTTGGCAGGTTATGCATGGTCCTTAGCCTTCCGGGCAGGAGTCGAGGGCTTCTTCCCCTTATGGCAGGAGGAGCAGGCTCCTACCCCTTCATGGAAGGAGGTGTGGGATCCTTCTCTGACTTGCCACCACGACTAGGTGGTGCCACCCCTGTCCACGTGGACTGTTTGGCTGAGGTGCTGGGCTGGGTCTTTAGGACCCTGCTCTTATGGGCAGGACAGGGGGGGGCAGAAAGAAGTGAAGTTGGGCACGTAAAAGCTTCTTAGGGACGATGGGGCAGGAGGAGGAAGGAGGATGGGAGTGGAGGTTGAGGGAGTGGTTGTAGGAGGTGTATGTCTGCTGGATGTGGGTGCAGGTGCATGGGCAGTGTGCTGATGTAAGGCGGATGGCTGTTGGGTGTGGGAGAACTTGCATTTGCGTCCTTTAGGAGGGTGGGACATATAGGGTGGAAGAGGACACAGGGGACATGTGCATGGATGTTGTGGAGGTGTTTGCTAGTGAGGTGTGTGTGCTGCTTGATGTGGTAATGTTGGTGGTGGATGTTGATGCAGTGCATGCTGGTATGAGTGTGGATGAGATTGTGAGGGAGGTGGAGGAGGAGGGGGAGACAGTGGAGGCAGTGGATGTGGTTGTGTCTGCAACTGTCTGGTGTTTGCATGAGTGCTTGTGGGGTGAAGTGTGGTGAGCTCGGAGGGAGGAAGCGGGGGTCCACCGCCAGTCCTCTGTATGGCGAGCTGGTGCCTTGCTGCCACAGAACGTACCTTCCCCTGTAGGTTGTTCCACCTCTTCCTGATGTCGTCCCTTGTTCTTGGATGCTGTCCAACGGCATTCACCCTGTCCACGATTCTCTGCCATAGCTCCATCTTCCTTGTAATGGATATCTGCTATAGCTGTGCTCCAAACAGCTGTGGCTCTACCCTGACAATTTCCTCCATCATGACCCTTAACTTCTCATCAGTGAAACAGGGGTGCCTTTGTGGGGACATGGGTGTTGTGTGGTGTGTGTTGGTGAGAGTGTGTTGAGTAATGTGGTGTGGGTGAGGATGTGTGATGTGGGGTGCGTGAGGGATGCATAGGTGTATGTGGTGTGTGTGTCTAGTTGTCTCTGTGCTGTTTGTGTCAATCTCCTGGCAGTAATTGTTGTTCGTAAAGGGTTGTGGGTAATGTGGGTGTGTGTTTTATAGTGCTGTGGGTGGGTGGGTGTGGTGTGTGTATGAATGTCAGGTGTGTGTTTTTAGTATTGCCCAATGTTTTTTGTTTTATATGTGGGTGTCTATTTGGTATGTACCGCCAATGGTTTACCGCCGTTGAATGTCCGCCGTGGTGATGTCATAATGATAGCTTAGTACCTAAAACCATAAACCCCAAAGTTAGTTTGATCACCACGAGTGATCATAATCCCACTGAAGTTGGTATTTTACTTTCCACCCCAGGGCAAGTAACTACTGGAGCAGACCCTCTATATACTACCATCCTAACAAGTGAGCACATGTGAGATGGGATAGTATTGATCCTAACCAGTTCTTTAAAGATCTTAATATAGGAAACACCAACAACATTACGTGCTGTTTGTCAGAAGAGGCTGATCCTGATAGGTTCTTGAAGCGCTTAACGGCAGCCTGGCATAACATGCCTCGCATGCTGACCAGAAAGAAACCTCTCCAGGACCGACCTGCCCAAAAGTAGTTAGATCCCACTTGCACTGCCACTTTAGAACATTTAAAAAAGGTCACCAATAGCTTACCATCTAACACATCAGCTACAAGAGCAGCTAGGCTGGAATACATTACAGCTCTATATGGGAAAGAAGATACATACGATCTAAGACTTGGGCTGATTTGAAACAGGCTTCAGAAACAAGAGATAATAAACTTTTCTGGGAAGTTGTAAATCACTCTTTTTTTCCTGAGGGTCCCAAACAGAGTATGATTTGTAGCATAACAGTGGATGTTTGGGTCTCCCACTTTACCAAACATTTTTACCCAAACAACCGCATGAGTCCAAACCCAAATCCCTCAGATCTTATCCTCCCTAGTCAGTCTGAACCTTCTTAACTAAGTGATATCATCACAGTTTCTGACTTTGCCAGGGCCATTTTAAGATCACCAGCCAGGAAAGCACTGAGCCCTAATGGATCCCAGTAGATTTATTTAGGCACAATCCTACTTTTTGAGTCCCTCTATTGACAAATGTGTTTCAGGCTGGTATTAGGGAATCACTGATGAAATCATGGAGGGAAGCAATAATTGTGACCATTTTTATAAAAGGGTACAGAAATCTTCCAAATTGCTACCACCCTATTTCATTTGCTGGATGCATCAATTAAGATTCTGGGCCGAGTTATCCTTGAGAAGTTGGAAGATTGGACCTGAGGATGAGTCTTTTTTCTCAGCCATCCAATATGGGTTTCGAACACATCTGGGTGCAGTGGAACAATCTTTAGGTCTATATCCAACGATGAGTAAAATATGTCAAAGCCAAGAGAGGTTTGCCACACCTGGCCTCTCCTGTGCATTTAACTTGGTGAATAGGGCTAAGCTCTGGGAGCTGATAGAAAAGGAAGGAATTGAGGCTCCCCGGTTGGATTTGATCAAGAGTTTGCACTGGGGTACTACTATCCAAGTGCATTTTAACCAAATTGGAGAGTGCACCAACCCGGTCTTTTCAAGTCGTGGTATATAGCTGGAATGCATTTTAGCACTCTTTTTATTTCTATTTGGATTCAGTGCTTGTTGAAACTGGCAAAGATTTTCCTAAGATTGGGCCTCGTTCAGTCCCCATGCTTTTGCACACTGATGAAATGTTTTCAATAGTATGTATAGCAAACAGCCTTCAGACCTTGCTCAACTCTTCTAATTATTTTATAGTTAACGTCAACCTAAAGGTGAACAATCAACCATCATATATTATGATCTGCAGTCCAAGAATACCCATTCCCCAATTTTTTTTATAGGTGGAATTCCAATCACTAAGGTCCCCAATTTTACCTACTTGGGTATTTTATTTGATGCTATCCTAAAGTGGGATAACCTACTTACGCAACAAGTACGGAAGCTTGCAGAAACATGTAAAGCAGTTTTCAGTTTTGCTGGGAAACTGGGTCATAAGGCCATTAAACAGTTAGTTTCGCTGTACCAAAGCAAATATCTACCAATGGGGATTTATGGGGCAGGAGTTTGGGGTTATACTAATTTAATCCATTTCCAATCCCCCAAAAATTAATTTCTGTGTAGGCTCTTAGCTCTTCTCAAAACTACTACAAGTTATATTGTACATGGAGAACTAGGAATTTTCTACTTGGAGGATCTGGTGAATATGGCTCCCTGGTCTTGTGAATTAAAATATGGTCCTTCCCGAAGACTGGCTTTTCCCGTCTGGTCCTGGAGGACTATATGAGGTCAGACAATATGGCCTTAATCCCCTGGTTCACTTATGTTAAACAGGCCTTTCAAAATATTGGCAAGCCTGGGTATTTTAATTTACCTTGCAGTATTGATTCTAATGCAAAGGAGCAGTAACACTGTTATATTACCAGTCCTGCATGGAATCTAGATGGGCTAGACTTGGTACCATGGATTCTGTTCTCCGATATTCATTCTCCAATCTCGACCATGACTCGGTGGAGCCCAATTTGTTATGGATTACACACCCCAAGTTTAGATTTTATCTGACATGCCTGAGACTGAGGCTGAGGCTATGCACTTTGCACTTTCTAGCCACACTCCGGCCCTGATTTATATTTTTGGCTGCAAACATGCGTTAGCGCAGGTTTGCGGCAAAAAGTATAGCTCCGGCTAGCGCCATTTCTAGACGCCGGACAGGTGTCATATTTAAGGAATGACGCTAGCCGGTGCAAAGGGTGGGGTAGTGTCAAAAAAGCTGATGCTAGCCGGGTGGGAGTGGCCGTATGAGAGATGGGACTTTAGCACTAAAAAATGATGCTAAACTGGTTGGAGTAAAAAAAATGACTGGAACCAGATTGGCGTCATTTTATGGCGCTAAACCTACCATGCCACATGAATCGCCAACACCCCAATGGCCAGCGCAGGGGACAAGGGACCCCTGGGCCTGGTCAATACACCCTGTGCCATGTATGTGGGGCCCATTTCAGGGCCCCCTACGGCACTTTAAAAAAATAAAATAAAATACTTACCTGTACCTACCTGTACTTACCTGGGATGGGGTCCCCCATCCTCCGCTGTCCCTCTGGTGTGGGTGGGGGTGTCCCTGGGGCCTGGAGCGGTCACCTGTGGGCTTATTCCATGGTGTTCCACCATGGAAATTGACCCACAGGTCCTCTAATGCCTGCCTTGACCCAGGCATTAAAAAATGAGGCAAAGCAGGCTTTGCACCACATGACCCCTCCTCCCTTCCGTGCACCATTTTTGCACGGGAGTATAAATATGGCTTTAAGGCCATAGAGTAATTTTTTGCACGGGAACGCCTATAGTGCATCTCATTAAGGCAAGGTAGGTTTCCACTTACAAAAAATGACTTTAATTCCATAAATTTGGCACTAGACGGGTCTAGCGCCTAAGTATAAATATGGAGTTAGTTTTGCACCGAATTAGAGTAAAAACAAATTGACGCTAATTTGGTGCAAACAGAGTATAAATATACCCCTTCCTACTTACATGTTGCTGGTTTCTATCCCTGCCTTGTTGTCCACGTGATTTGACCGCGTCACAATCAAATGTTCATTTTATGCTCTTTTGTAAATTGCATGGTACTCTGAGAACATGCTTCGTGCACCCAATTTTGAAAGCACAAGTTGTTGTGTCTTATAAAGATGTTTTTCAATTTTGATATAGTCTAGACTCAGAATGTACTTGTCACTCAGTGATCAGTTACATCCGTTGGGCCATAAAAATCAGGAAGGCATATGCCTCGCCCTAATCAGGGTTTAACGTACCACAACGGTATCCCAATTTTACAATTACTCAAGTGTGGATTCCTTTTTGAAGATTCTTAGTTGTAAGGTGAAACATGAGGCTGATGCAAGGGATCTGCAGTGCCTGACTCCTGGCTCTCTATATATGTGCAAATGCATTTTTACAGATTAACTGTTTTTACGATGATACTTTTTATCTTGGTTTTGTTTTGATGTCTCTATATTTGTTATTTGTAAACTGTGGTGTTCATTATGCACTTTTATGGCCAAAATGGCTGAATAAACTGTTATTAACTGATTGGCCTGTCTCACAGTTTGCGGTTTTGATGGACCCGTGAGGGGCACCCAAAGCACTTCCCTCATTGTGGTTGAAGGCTACCACCTTCACAAAAAGAGCACAAGCACAGTGGTGGCAGCATACCAGGTAGTGATCAGTGGGAGTGAATAAGTCTTTTTTACCTTGTGTCACTGGAGTGAGGTCTACAAGGTTTTAAAGGTCTGTTGTGTGCTAAATTCACCCTTGGCCTACATCCAGTAGATGTGGAGTTCTGTGGAGCACAGGAGTAGTGACTCTGCGCTGGATGAATGTGTGGCTGGGAAGGGTACAGCACAGAGTTAGAGCAGTAATGAGCTGTATATGTGTGGCTAGTGCATGTACTGAGTGTACATATGTCTGCCGCTGAATACATTACATGGAAGATGTAGTACTGTGCAAGTTGTACACAATAGTAGCTTTTGTTAGGTTTATGTGTGCAGGCGTGAAGTACCATAGATGAAATGTGAAGTGTTGTGCAGTGTGCATGTGGTGAGTGTGTGGGCTGGTAGTGTGTGTTTGCAAATCACACACCTTGGTATAATACAGAAAAGCTACAGTACTGAACAGTGTGTGCAGACTGTGGCCCTCATTCTGACCCTGGCGGTCGGCGGAGAGACGGCGGTCGGACCGCGAACAGACCGGCGGTATTAAAAATGGCATTCTGACTGCGGCGGTCCCCGCCGTGACCGACCGCCACTTCTCCACTCCGACCGCCGCGGCGGTCATGACCGCGGGGCTGGAGTTTGCGCACTCCGGCCCGGCGGTCGTCCCAAGACCGCCAAGGGTATTATGACCCTGCCTACCGCCGCGGTTTCTTGCGGGCGGGATCCGCCGTGCGAACCATGGCGGTAAGCACTATCGGGGCCAGGGAATTCCTTCCCTGGCACTGATAGGGGTCTCCCCCACCCCCCACTACCCACCCGAGTCCTCCCCCCACACCCTCCACCCCCCTGCCACCCCCCAGAGGTGGTACGAACCCCCTCCCCACCCCCACCCCGACATGCACATACATGCACCCCGACATGCACACACCCCCAACATGCACATATACACACCCCCTACACACACATACACAACGGGGACACATACCCGCACACATACATGCAGACATGCGCACCTGCCGAACAGCACACATTACCCATAGACACAGCAGCACCCCCCGCCCGCATACACGCACTCACACACCCCCTCTACACACTCACACGCACACCCCCATGCACGCCCACATCACACAACACCCCCCCACCCCCTCCCCTCACGGAAGGTCAACTTACCTTGTGCGTTGGTCCTCCGGGAGGCGACGGGAGCCATGGGGAGGTGACCGCCAACAGAAGACCGCCAACAGAAGACCGCCACACAGAAATGTGGGTCGTAATTCTGTGGGCGGTGTTCTGCTGGCGTGGCGGTGGAGGTTGACCAGTCTCCACTTTCCCGCCGACCGCCAGTGTGGCTGCTGGCGGTTTTCCGGCGGAACGCTCCCAGCGGTCAGAATGCGCACAGCGGCATACCGCCGCGGTCGGCGGTCTTCACCGCGGCGGTAACTCGGCGGTCTTGCGAAAAGACCGCCAAGGTCAGAATGAGGGCCAGTGTGTACTGAATGCCTGTGTGTCTGTAATGGCACAATGCATTGAGATTAGCGAGTATGTGTGCTGAGAAAGTACACTAATTGCAAGTGTGCATGCAGTAGTACATTACAAGGAGGACTCTGGGTTCCATTTGGGAAGCCCAGATCTGCCTGGTTAAGACGAGTAGCGGAATCCCGAGAAAGATTAGTGCATTACTGCATTCTTGTGAGCTAGGTGGGATAAATACTGGAGGAAGAGAGGAAGAGGCTTCCTGTTTACTCTTTGATTTAGTGATAGATAACAAGCAAGGGGCCTTGACACATCTCAGGAAGGAAACAGGACTTATAAGGAAATCATAACGAGTAGGGCTAGGAGCCCAGGATTAAGCTTTTGATGCACATATTACGGTGGCTGGCATCCAGGTGGGAACTCTAGTCCTCCCATGAACTGTGTTGTTGGTCTATCAACTTTAGAATCTTTAATGCTGTGAAAGACTGCCTTTCAAGAGGGAAGAAGTAAAGGAAACATTTACACTCAAAAGAAGCAGAATCCCAACATAAACTTTGAAACCTCAGACCCTAAATCACACCTGGAAATTGACTATATGAAGAGGAGGTTAAGACTCCAAAATGGGGCATTAGCAAAGCAGTCAGTTAGGCTGTGTGAGAAGAGGAAGCTCTGCAAGACTTCTACCTATGACCAGGACTGGGGACAAAGGCCTTCTAGTCTCCATGGTGGGTGAGGGGACATCACCTAGGCACAAATTTAGATCACCTTCCCTGGACTCTGGAGTACCAGCATATGCCGTCTTGCTAAGACCAGTGTACCCTGTGAGGAACAGGAGAGCATTGGAGGGAGAAAGGTTCTGTAGGGAGCCCTACTGAAAAGACTCCCAGAGCAAGATGTGAGGAAAAGGTTGTGCACTGATTAGGTAATTGCCCATGTACCGGAGTGATCTGACGACCCCCGTATGCCAGGAAACGGCTGTCTTGATGTACCATTAGTCCCCGCAGCCCTGCAGTGTGAGGGGGCACCCTCATCACAGTACACATACTGGGTCTGGGAGGTGTTAGGTCGTGGGTCAGGGGAGGTGGGCCCCATCTATGAACTTTGCAGGTGGGGGAGGCCTTCTAGAATTTCATTACACCACCGGCCGTGACCTGAGCCATGCCAGTGCGGGAAGCTCCAGGCATGCACTGCTTCATTGCAGTGACCCTGTATGCCAGAAGGGGCCTCTAATGAACTATTTGTTGCTAGAGGGTCAACACTTGTGTTCACCTTAATTGGTGACCCCCATGCCAGGAGGGGCTGCCGTGGTGAGAGCGAATGCACCGAAGGAGTCTGTGCATCGACTGGAAGTACCACTGCAACCTCGTATGCGTGAAGGTGCTGCCGGTAGCAACATTGCCAGAAGCTCAGGTCATTGTCCAGACAGAAAATTTTGGCTGTGACCGGATGGTCAATCCCACACACGAAGAACTGCACCTGACTCATTCCTCAGAGTTCAGGACTTTGCCAAAGACACTGCACTCTCAATGGGCTGCAGAGCGGGATCCACTCTGAGCACTGCGGCAAGCCGGCAATGGCAATGCTGCTCGAGAGAGAGAGCCTGCAACTGCCGGGTGCTGCTGCATGTACAAAAAACAGCCCAGCTTTGCCCAACAGGATCAGGATTTATGAGCGCCCACGGAGAAGGCACTCACTGCACCACTGATAGCTTCCATACCGCTGGAGTAGGTAAGTCTAGAAGTGAGCTTGTGGGGCCTCGAGGGACTAGCTGCTGATGGTGTTGCAGATCCATAGACACTTTTGACTAATTCCTAAAGAGCTAAAGGGGAACTCTTTTCCAAATTAATGGACTTAATTCGGATATTTTGCACTGATTTTATTTTAAACAGTGCATGTGTTACTGGGAATGTATAGTGTGATGTACATTATATGAATGAGATACAAAGGTTGAAATTCTTTGAATATTGTCAATATATTTAAAATGTTGTACAATGTGGAAGTTGTTTTATTTTAACTATTGTAGTTCTATGACAATTATATTGTGGAAATAGAAAAACCAATTGAGTGATTGTTTAATTGAAAAAATAATACATGGGAGAGAAACTATTTTAAAAATGGTTGCTCTTCCCATTAAAGAAAGGGGCAAGATGGACTACTAGGCCAGGGCATCTTGTATCTTGTAATCTATTTAGTTGATGATAAAGTTTCATTTCCAAACTTTGGTCTTCTCCCTTGCAATGTAAATCCCCATGTACTTGAATCCTTTGCTAGATATTGTCAGACTAAGGGGGTTATTCTAACTTTGGAGGAGGTGTTAATCCGTCCCAAAAGTGACGGATTTACCACCAGCCGTATTACGAGTCCATTATATCCTATGGAACTCGTAATACGGCTGGTGGTATATCCGTCACTTTACCGTCACTTTTGGGACGGATTAACACTCCTCCAAAGTTAGAATAACCCCCTAAATGTCTTCTGCAAGTATAGAGTTGAGACTCTCTGCGGATACACCACCAACTGGTTTAAATTAATCTTTAATCTGGAATATATTTCAAAGATGTGGAGCATCTGCAGTGCCCTGGTTCTGGACCACACAGGTTCCTGATGGTAAATAAGTGGGCAAGTTTGGATTCTCTGTCCAACACAATGGGTGTCCACTCAAGCCCTTTCATCCACTCTGCTAATGGCTCAACTGCTATGGCAAAGTAAGGTTGACAGTGAACAGCTCTGCTGGGTGCCTCTTATTATTGGGAATGTCTCTGACATTCTTCTCTTCTTCATTCATACTTTAGCAGTCATGTTTGTGTATACCAGATGTGTACAAATGAGGAAAGGAGGGATAATGTTGTTCTTTCCTATGAGTGCAAATAATCCCATCCACTGAGCTGACAGTCTTATTGAAATCTAACATCAGCAGTGTGGATTGGTCTTCCAGATGATAGGCCAATGCCAGTGCATTGTAAGGGTGCCTAATATTGTGCCGTATAGCTAACATTGGCATAAAGCTAGGTGTAACTCCGATCCAATAACCCAAATCAAACGTGCAGCCGAAACTTTGGCTATCAGTTTTGCCTGTGTGTTTATAGGTGAAATTGGAGCTAGGACAAGTGTAATTCCAGGCATTTATCAGGTCTGAGTATGAGAGTTATCTTAGCAACTCATAGGTCTGCTGGTAGATCCCCTTATTTCAGCACCCCATTCAGCATTGCCTTGAGGCGGTCACAGACATTTGAGCAATTAGCCTGGAAAATCATTAGGGCCAGGATTTTCCACTCTGGAGTTGTAGGAGGGCTAAGAACATCTCATCTTCCCCAATCTAATCTTTTACAAATGCAATTTATTTATTTGAGATACAGCATGTGGGAAGCTCTTGTAGGAATTCCTGTAGTGTTATGGGGTCTGGAAGAAGTGGCAATAGTATATTACAAAGGCTTGTGCTATGAGTTGATTCCATGTCACAAAGTGTCCAACTGGATGCTGAATTTGACTAATGTACCTGCTGGATTCCCTTTGCTGGCATGGTCTGTGTAGTAGTTTACTTGCCTTAATTCACCTTTGTGAGGAAAGCCAGGTGGAAACCACAGCACTGAGACCGCACTCCTCGCCGCCACAGATGACATCAGACAACAAATGGACAACGGCGAAACCTCAGCCCTCATCCTCCTCGACCTATCAGCCGCTTTCGACACAGTCTGCCACCGCACCCTGCTAACCCGTCTCCACGAAGCCGGCATCCAAGACAAAGCCCTCAACTGGATCTCATCCTTCCTCTCCGACAGAACCCAGAGAGTCCGACTCTCACCCTTCCGCTCCAAAGCCACCAACCTCATCTGCGGCGTCCCCCAAGGCTCCTCTCTTAGCCCAACGTTGTTCAACGTCTACATGGCCCCCCTCGCACAACTGGCCCGTCAACACAACCTTAGCATCATCTCCTACGCCGACGACACCCAGCTCGTCCTCTCCCTGACCAAAGATCCGCTCACCGCCAAAACCAACCTCCACGAGGGACTAAAATCCATTGCCGAGTGGATGAGCAACAGCCACCTGAAGCTCAACTCCGACAAGATGGAAGTCCTCATCCTCGGACGCTCCCCCTCGGCCTGGAACGACTCCTGGTGGCCCACCGCCCTCGGACCCCCACCCACCCCAGCCAGCCACGTACGAAACCTCGGCTTCGTCCTCGACTCTGCTCTCACCATGTCCAAACAGATCAACGCCGTCTCCTCCTCTTGTTTCAACACCCTCCGCATGCTCCGCAGGATCTTCAAGTGGATTCCAACAGGAACCGGGAAGACGGTAACTCAAGCCCTCGTCAGTAGCAAACTTGACTACGGCAACGCACTCTACACAGGCATCCCAACGAAAGACATCAAACGACTCCAACGCATCCAGAACGCATCCGCCCGCCTGATCCTCGACATACCCCGTCAATGTCACATCTCCCCCCACCTGAAGGACCTCCACTGGCTCCCTGTGGAAAAAAGGATCACCTTCAAACTCCTCACCCACGCACACAAGGCACTACACAACACCGGACCCACCTACCTGAACACCAGACTCAACTTCTACGTCCCCACACGTCAACTCCGCTCTGCCAACCTCGCCCTCGCCTTCGTCCCCCGAATCCAGCGCAAGACCTCTGGCGGCAGATCCTTCTCCTTCCTCGCCGCCAAGACCTGGAACTCTCTCCCCACCTCTCTACGCCAGACCCAGGACCTCCTCACCTTCAGGAGACTCCTCAAGACATGGCTCTTCGAACGCTAGCAGCACCCCCCCCCTCCCCAGCGCCTCGAAACCCTGTTGGGTACATAGCGCGCTTTATAAATTCACTGATTGATTGATTGATTGAGTGGATCTAACCTCGCCCAGTGCAAATTGGGATAATTTGGATTTATGGTAGGCTGTACTTACTGAGTGTCTCGGGATTCAAGCTTTAACAGGAGAGTCTGAAGGTGGGACATTTCTTCTCGATGTCTCCCATATTGCCCAGACATCTGGCTTATGATCCGTCCTTTGTTAAAAATCTTGAAGGCCTCCCACAGTGTCACTTGGAAGTCCACTGAATCATGATTCAGAGCTAAGTAGCTTTCGGCTTTCTCTACAGTCGAATTTTAATATTCTGCATCTATTAACCTCCAGACTCTCAGCCGTTATCCCTCCTTCTCTGCTTCCTCACCCCTGTTGAGAACCAACTCCAATGGTGACTGGACAGAGAGACCACGAGCAAGGATTTGCACTTGTTTCATTGCCATGAGGTCAGTGAGATCAGTGTGGGATATAAGTAAAAGACCTCGAACAGCCACAAAATTATCCATGTGCTCTTGAATGGACGGTGTCACACTGATCGGCTTGAATGTGGTGCCATACATCAACCAATTTCACAGGTGATAGAAAATTGACCTGGCTGGTCAGCCCCATTTGGGTGGATATCTCTGTGCCCATCCAGTCTCTCTACCTGTCCTACACCCATTTAAATCCGCCTCAACGGTCCCGCTACCAGCAGGAAGCAGTGGTGTGAGTGTGGCTACACATTTCATGAAGGTAGAGTTCAACGATGACAGGTGTACATACTCACAAATGAGACTGGTTTCCTCTGTAGGTATCCAGGGTTCACTACACAGAGCCCCTGAGGTTTTTTGCTAATAATCACAACTCTATATGGCCCCCTGGTAAAATCCTCATGCACTCCTCTGGAGAACCCCTGTCATTCCAAAAAGGGACACTTGGGGGGTGATTCTGACCCCGGCGGTCTTAGACCGCCGGGGCCAGGGTCGGCGGGAGCACCGCCGACAGGCCGGCGGTGCCCCGCAGGGCATTCTGACTGCGGCGCTTTGGCCGCGGTCAGTGCAGGAAAACCGGCGGTCTCCCGCCGGTTTTCCGCTGCCCCTAAGAATCCTCCAAGGCGGCGCAGCTCGCTGCGCCGCCGAGGGGATTCTGACCCCCCCTACCGCCATCCTGTTCATGGCGGGAAAGCCGCCATGAACAGGATGGCGGTAGGGGGGGTCGCGGGGCCCCTGGGGGCCCCTGCCGTGCCCATGCCAATGGCATGGGCACGGCAGGGGCCCCCGTAAGAGGGCCCCGCAAAGTATTTCAGTGTCTGCCTTGCAGACACTGAAATACGCGACGGGTGCCATTGCACCCGTCGCACCTTCCCACTCCGCCGGCTCGATTACGAGCCGGCATCCTCGTGGGAAGGGAGTTTTTCCCTGGGCTGGCGGGCGGTCTTTTGGAGACCGCCCGCCAGCCCAGGGAAAAACTCATAATACCCTCCGCGGTCTTCTGACTGCGGAGCGGTATAATGGAGGGCGGAATTCTGTCGGGCGACCTCCGCCGCCCGCCAGAATCAGAATCACCCCCTTGATGTCCATTAGAAGGGTCTCCTGTAGGAGCAACACATTGCCATTGTATTGCTTAACTATCTTGAGCTCCAGATCCCATTTGATTTTGTGGACCAAGCCGTTTATGTTCCAGGTAATGAATTTAATCTGGAGTGGGGAGATTTCATTTCAATCCCTAATGTCTAATGGAGTTTTTGGAGATATGATAACTCGTGTTGCGTTCAAATGTTACAATTCACTGATCTCTCTTCTCATATTATGTGCTGATATACCTATGCTACTTCTATTTTGTCACCAAGCACCCCCCCTACATTTCTAAATCATGAAGAATGTACGTCTGAGCCCTGCAGCCACTCTGCCTTTTAGGCCTAACTACTCAACTAATGCCCATGGAACAAGAACAAAATCCTCAGAATGAACCTCTCCAATATTGCTGCATCCGAGAAATTGTGGCAGAGAACCTCAGTCTGAACATTCTGTCAGCAACGTAGTCTCCAGCAAGGTACTAATAAACTTTTTAAATAACAGTTAAGCAGTCCTCCTCTAATCTATTACCAATTTTGTATTTCATCTCGTTGCTGCTCCCGGTTACTGTTCTGCTTCTCTGGGTCTGAGTTCTAGTGTTGCCAGGTCTCTGATCTTCCTCCTTAGGACCTAGCCCTTTCAGGTGCCCCGTGTAAGTTTTCCATGTGTCTTTTCAGACTGGCGAGAGGTCCTCTGCTTCGTGATCTTTTGTAAGGATTTTCTGTTTTTATTTATTTTTTATTATTAAAAACACAAATAACATCTTTAAAATGACGAGAACAGTGATATTAAACAATTGGATAAAGTATAGGATAAAACAGTTGTAAGGATTTTCTGTTCAGTAGCTCAGAACTAGGCTGCATCTAGTTTGTCAAAAAAAGTAAAGCTTTGACTGGCACTCCATTCTGAGCTTTGCAGGATATAGCATTCTGTACTCAAGTTGAGCTTCTGCTTGACTCCACCAAAGGTTTTAGTTTAGTGTTGCACAATCCTGGTGTAGTCATGACATCTAATTATTTTGGTGTAGTAGTAAGTGGCAGCACCATGCCTTCGTGCAGCTTGTAGTATTGCAAAATGATCTGTATAGTTCAGTATTCTGGTATCTAATGGTTTTGGAGGGCCATTGAAGGTAATCTCTGGGTGGACACCATATGGGATTCATTTGACAAGTGGATAACTCTTTGCCTGGGACTTAGGTCTTTAAACAGTCTACCAGGAAGTGTAGTAGGTGGGTCCTTCCTTTCTCTCTTGGAAGACCATCAACTTCTGGTTGTTATTGCAGGGGGGCTTTTCCCTCTGTGTCCTCAACCCTGTACACAATGCTTTTTGTAGTTGTGGACAGTCTATTTACAATAGCGTTTAGGTCTCGGTCTGAGTCTTCTATCTTTTAAAATTCTCCTTTTGATTCTGTTACTTGCTTGACCATGTTCCTTGGATCTTGACTAAGAAGTATGACATCAAATCCAACTTCACCAATACAGTTTCTGATATTTGCTGGGTGCTATCAATCCTTTGCAGAATTACCATTGTATCCATGATCTGTTTCCACTCATTCAGCCTCCTACCCTTGCCTCTAGGAGGCAGACTCTCCGTTTCCATAGATTTTACAAATGTATCCACATTACAATGTTGTGTCGTGTGATTGGCTTATCTTTTGACATCATGAATGACCACTGTTGTTAGGAGCAAGCATTCACTGCCACTGATTCAAATCTATTGTTTTTTGGAAGCATCAGGGTACGCATCTCCTCTGTCAGTCTAATGTGGTACTTCAGGCAGTGGGAGCTGAGGATAGCTTTCATTTTTATCTTTCCCGGTGAAATTCAAGGCATCCTGTTCGATGTACAACCAGTTTACTTTTGTGTGTGTCTCTCAATCCTGTGTCTCAGGTGTTTCTAGTTTTTTTTTTTTTTTGCTTAAAGGCACATTCATTGTATTGCACACCTATCCCTTTTCTAGGGAGGTGCACTTGATACAGGGAGCAACCTACCCCCTCAAATTACCCTCGTGTAGGATAAAGGAGGAAAGCTGGGGAGGAGGGGCAATCCCCATGCACCTGGATCAGCAGTTACATGTTACTATTCAGGGGCCCCTTCCCGCACCATTTCACTGGGGCGCAGATTCTCCTTTTTAGTTGGGACCCGAGCCAACACCTTTTCGCTTTTTTAAAAGCCAAAATGTATGCCTACCTTTGGGTATAGAATTTGTGTTATTCCCCACTGCATTTGCAAGTCGACGTATACCTTTCAAATCTGCTCATTCACCAGGTGCTCTCTCAGCACTGAGAGGGCCCAGCACTCTCACCATTGCGGCATCCTTTCAGTTTCAGGCACAATAGTGTGTGCTTTTGCGGGTAGGAGCTGCTCTCCCCAATTTAGACTGATTCAGACCCCCCACCCCATTCCCTCACCACCAGTCTTTGCCTAATTCTGCCCTCTGTGGTCTAGCAAGGTCGCCACGACCCTTGAGTCTTAGACCCAGAAGTACTTTAAAATTGACTTTAAAACGGACCTCATATCAGGCCTTATATTTATGTCCGTAACTTTACCTACAAAATCATTGATCCAGTGTCTGAACAAAGAATGTATAGCACATTAGCAGGGTCGGATTGGCCTATAGGACAATCAGGCAGTGCTCGATGGGCTAATCTGTCAGGTCAGTATGGAGGCTTTTTTTGGGCTTTTTGTTCGCCTGCTTTATGGTCAGGTGAGCTGGTTGTTATTGTTAATTTTCATGATATTAAAACAAACATTGCCTGAAGCAAACTCACATCTATACAGGCTTCCATTCCTTGCCAAAAATGTATAGAGCATGACTTTACAAGTTAAAAACCACCCTAATTTGCAAACATGGGGCAGTTTTCTAGCTACCTAATTCATTAATGGGGGGCACTTTCTGTCCTAGTCTGATACTGCATTTTAGGGTAATCCATGCCAGCGATTTAGTTCTTGTCTATATTTCACATACCTTACTTAATCTTGCATTCCTTAAGAATGTTTGCTATTTCCAGGATGTGTGTTCCTGTATTTTCGTTTTACTCTTGTATGGTGCACATTTTGGCACCTCCAGGTTTTATAACAAGCTTGGTTGTGCACCTTGCAGCTGAGGCTGAAAGCAGTAGGCCTTTCTCACTGTGCCTGTCTGTGGGTCAAAAAGGTGTTCAGAATGCATCATCATTCAATTTATGCTCTCTCTGCAGAGCACCGGTCAGATATTCCAGTTGCATTTGTGACTCTATGCAAATGTGGGAAGGAGATGCTCCTGGGCAACATATTGACAAGGTGAAAGTAAAAAAGCTTATTGTTGTTACTCATTTATGTTAAACAACTAACAACCATTGGCAAAGCCAAAACTCCTGGCTGTTTGTAAGTGTATGTCAGTTGTTTGTGGATTCAATAACATAAAGCGCAGAGAGGAACCAAAGTACAAGTCAGTTGGAACATTATGGGAATCACAGAAATTTAGAACAGATGTTTAAGTTGTGACCTTAATTACATAGACCCCGATTTTTAAGTGCGATGAAAAAACTGGGGGAGTCTCCTAAAGGCGCGTGGTGTATGTAATTAAGAGCATGGCTTAAAGATGTCAGCAAGATTCTTTGCTTAGCATAGTTTGCTGCCCAAGAGGTATTTTGCTGCCTCTTTCAGTTATTGAATCCAGGTACAATACAACAACTGACATTACACCTGAAACAACCAAGGACTATTGGCTTTGTCAATGGTCGTTAGTTGCATAAGAGTAATAAGTAACAACAATGGATTTGTTGTATACAATATTAAAATGGTTCAATGATCAAATTATGAGACAGTGAAATAACTGCAACAAGTCTCCTTGAAGTGACATCAAAGGCAAGTAAAGGGTTGTACTGCTGCCAAGTTAAGATTGTTTTTCACTCTGAGAGTGAGGGCAAAAATGGAAAACCCAATAGGGACCCGTCTCCGCACCTGCTTTTTAGAACTTCCGGTGCTGAGCTGAGCACCGTCAGGGCCCGACTCACTTAAAGCCCTGCACAGACCACAACTGTAAAGAAATGGCTCCCTGTTGCAGTTACCCCCCACTTTTTGCCTGATACTGATGCTGACTTGACTGAGAAGTGTGCTGGGACCCTGCTAACCAGGCCCCAGCACCAGTGTTCCTTCACCTAAAATGTACCATTGTATCCACAATTGGCACACCCTGGCATTCAGATAAGTCCCTTGTAACTGGTACTTCTAGTACCAAGGGCCCTGATGCCAAGGAAGGTCTCTAAGGGCTGCAGCATGTCTTATGCCACCCTAGAGACCCCTCACTCAGCACAGACACACTGCTTACAAGCCTGTGTGTGCTAGTGAGAACAAAATGAGTAAGTCGACATGGCACTCCCCTCAGGGTGCCATGCCAGCCTCTCACTGCCTATGCAGTATAGGTAAGACACCCCTCTAGCAGGCCTTACAGCCCTAAGGCAGGGTGCACTATACCATAGGTGAGGGTACCAGTGCATGAGCACTGTGCCCCTACAGTGTCTAAACAAAACCTTAGACATTGTAAGTGCAGGGTAGCCATAAGAGTATATGGTCTGGGAGTCTGTCAAACACGAACTCCACAGCACCATAATGGCTACACTGAAAACTGGGAAGTTTGGTATCAAACTTCTCAGCACAATAAATGCACACTGATGCCAGTGTACATTTTATTGTAAAATACACCACAGAGGGCACCTTAGAGGTGCCCCCTGAAACTTAACCAACTATCTGTGTAGGCTGACTGGTTCCAGCAGCCTGCCACACTAGAGACATGTTGCTGGCCCCATGGGGAGAGTGCCTTTGTCACTCTGAGGCCAGTAACAAAGCCTGCACTGGGTGGAGATGCTAACACCTCCCCCAGGCAGGAACTGTGACACCTGGCGGTGAGCCTCAAAGGCTCCCCCCTTTGTCACAGCCCAGCAGGGCACTCCAGCTTAGTGGAGTTGCCCGCCCCCTCCGGCCACGGCCCCCACTTTTGGCGGCAAGGCTGGAGGGAACAAAGAAAGCAACAAGGAGGAGTCACTGGCCAGTCAGGACAGCCCCTAAGGTGTCCTGAGCTGAAGTGACTCTAACTTTTAGAAATCCTCCATCTTGCAGATGGAGGATTCCCCCAATAGGGTTAGGATTGTGACCCCCTCCCCTTGGGAGGAGGCACAAAGAGGGTGTACCCACCCTCAGGGCTAGTAGCCATTGGCTACTAACCCCCCAGACCTAAACACGCCCTTAAATTTAGTATTTAAGGGCTACCCTGAACCCTAGAAAATTAGATTCCTGCAACTACAAGAAGAAGGACTGCCTAGCTGAAAAACCCCTGCAGAGGAAGACCAGAAGACGACAACTGCCTTGGCTCCAGAAACTCACCGGCCTGTCTCCTGCCTTCCAAAGATCCTGCTCCAGCGACGCCTTCCAAAGGGACCAGCGACCTCGACATCCTCTGAGGACTGCCCCTGCTTCGAAAAGACAAGAAACTCCCGAGGACAGCGGACCTGCTCCAAAGAAAAGCTGCAACTTTGTTTCCAGCAGCTTTAAAGAACCTTGCAAGCTCCCCGCAAAAGGCGTGAGACTTGCAACACTGCACCCGGCGACCCCGACTCGGCTGGTGGCGATCCAACACCTCAGGAGGGACCCCAGGACTACTCTAAGACTGTGAGTACAAAAACCTGTCCCCCCTGAGCCCCCACAGCGCCGCCTGCAGAGGGAATCCCGAGGCTTCCCCTGACCGCGACTCTTTGAATCCTAAGTCCCGACACCTGGGAGAGACCCTGCACCCGCAGCCCCCAGGACCTGAAGGACCGGACTTTCACTGGAGGAGTGACCCCCAGGAGTCCCTCTCCCTTGCCCAAGTGGAGGTTTCCCCGAGGAACCCCCCCCTTGCCTGCCTGCAGCGCTGAAGAGATCCCTAGATCTCCCATTGACTTCCATTACAAACCCGACGCTTGTTTCGACACTGCACCCGGCCGCCCCCGCGCTGCTGAGGGTGAAATTTCTGTGTGGACTTGTGTCCCCCCCGGTGCCCTACAAAACCCCCCTGGTCTGCCCTCCGAAGACGCGGGTACTCACCTGCAAGCAGACCGGAACCGGGGCACCCCCTTCTCTCCATTCTAGCCTATGTGTTTTGGGCACCACTTTGAACTCTGCACCTGACCGGCCCTGAGCTGCTGGTGTGGTGACTTTGGGGTTGCTCTGAACCCCCAACGGTGGGCTACCTTGGACCAAGAACTGAACCCTGTAAGTGTCTTACTTACCTGGTAAAACTAACAAATACTTACCTCCCCTAGGAACTGTGAAAATTGCACTAAGTGTCCACTTTTAAAACAGCTATTTGCGAATAACTTAAAAAGTATACATGCAATTTTGATGATTTGAAGTTCCTAAAGTACTTACCTGCAATACCTTTCGAATGAGCTATTACATGTAGAATTTGAACCTGTGGTTCTTAAAATAAACTAAGAAAAGATATTTTTCTATATAAAAACCTATTGGCTGGATTTGTCTCTGAGTGTGTGTACCTCATTTATTGTCTATGTGTATGTACAACAAATGCTTAACACTACTCCTTGGATAAGCCTACTGCTCGACCACACTACCACAAAATAGAGCATTAGTATTATCTATTTTTACCACTATTTTACCTCTAAGGGGAACCCTTGGACTCTGTGCATGCTATTCCTTACTTTGAAATAGCACATACAGAGCCAACTTCCTACATTGGTGGATCAGCGGTGGGGTACAAGACTTTGCATTTGCTGGACTACTCAGCCAATACCTGATCACACGACAAATTCCAAAATTGTCATTAGAAATTGATTTTTGCAATTTGAAAAGTTTTCTAAATTCTTAAAAGACCTGCTAGGGCCTTGTGTTAGATCCTGTTTAGCATTTCTTTTAGAGTTTAAAAGTTTGTAAAAGTTTGAATTAGATTCTAGAACCAGTTGTAGATTCTTAAAAAGTATTCCAACTTTTAGAAGCAAAATGTCTAGCACAGATGTGACTGTGGTGGAACTCGACACCACACCTTACCTCCATCTTAAGATGAGGGAGCTAAGGTCACTCTGCAAAATAAAGAAAATAACAATGGGCCCCAAACCTACCAAAATACAGCTCCAGGAGCTTTTGGCAGAGTTTGAAAAGGCCAACCCCTCTGAGGGTGGCAACTCAGAGGAAGAGGATAGTGACTTGGAGGACAATTCCCCCCTACCAGTCCTATCTAGGGAGAACAGGGTCTCTCAAACCCTGACTCCAAAAATAATAGTCAGAGATGCTGGCTCCCTCACAGGAGAGACCAACACCTCTGAAATCACTGAGGATAACTCCAGTGAAGAGGACATCCAGTTAGCCAGGATGGCCAAAAGATTGGCTTTGGAAAGACAGATCCTAGCCATAGAGAGGGAAAGAAAAGAGATGGGCCTAGGACCCATCAATGGTGGCAGCAACTTAAATAGGGTCAGAAATTCTCCTGACATCCTAAAAATCCCCAAAGGGATTGTAACAAAATATGAAGATGGTGATGACATCACCAAATGGTTCACAGCTTTTGAGAGGGCTTGTGTAACCAGAAAAGTGAACAGATCTCACTGGGGTGCTCTCCTTTGGGAAATGTTCACTGGAAAGTGTAGGGATAGACTCCTCACACTCTCTGGAAAAGATGCAGAATCTTATGACCTCATGAAGGGTACCCTGATTGAGGGCTTTGGATTCTCCACTGAGGAGTATAGAATTAGGTTCAGGGGGGCTCAAAAATCCTCGAGCCAGACCTGGGTTGATTTTGTAGACTACTCAGTAAAAACACTAGATGGTTGGTTAACTGGAAATGAAGTGTGTGACTATGTTGGGCTTTATAAATTGTTTATGAAAGAACACATTTTAAGTAACTGCTTCAATGAAAAGTTGCATCAGTATCTGGTAGACCTAGGTCCAATTTCTCCCCAAGAATTGGGAAAGAAGGCAGACCACTGGGTCAAGACTAGGGTAACCAAAACTTCCACTGGGGGTGACCAAAAGAAAGGGGTTACAAAAACTCCCCAGGAGAAAGTGGGTGACACTAGAAACAAAGAAAAAGAGTCCTCTGTAGGCCCCCAAAAACCAGAACAGGTGGGTGGGCCCCAAGACACAACCCAAAACAAAGGTGGGTACCAGGGTAAGAACTGGGATGCCACTAAGGCATGGTGCCACAACTGTAAACAGTCTGGGCACCACACCAAGGACACTTCTTGTCCCAAAAACAAACCCCAGAACAAAATTCCAGGGGTAACCAGTGTAGCCATGGGAGATGACTCCTCAGATGAGGAGGTCTTCATAGCCTTCAACTGGAAACAGGGCCCAACAGGTGAGTTGGAGATTCCAGAGGGAAGTAGACACTTCCACCACCTACTGGTGAATGGAATCCCAACCACTGCCCTGAGAGACACTTGTGCCAGTCACACTATTGTGCATGACAGGCTGGTGCTCTCAAACCAGTACATCCCAGGTGAGACTGCCAGGGTAAGAGTTAGCCTAGACAGGGTCACTAAGAGGCCTGTGGCTTTAGTACCCATAGAAGTGGGTGGCACTCTTAGCTGGAGAAGGGTAGTAGTCAGTACAGACCTCCCCCTTGATTGTCTCCTTGGAAATGACTACCCAGAGGTTAGTCAGAGCCCAAGAGAGGAACTGGTCCAGTGCCAGTCCTCTCCCAAGGATTCTGGAAGTCCTGCCTCTGCAGTAAATGCAAGCAGGCCCCAGAAGAAGAAGAAAAGAAAACAGAGTAGGAAGGGTGGACAACCTTTAGCCAAGGTTACAGCAAGCCAAGGAGATTCTGCTCCAGTAGGGGAGAACTCCAAAAATGGCCCTGATAAAGTCCAACCTGACCCACAAGAAGTCCTGGCTAGTCAGGCAACTGTTAAACCTGAGTGGGTGGCTCCTCAGCTAACAGAAGAAAGAGTGGAAGAAGGGTGTTTACTACAAGATGTGGTAACCCCCCACTCTAATACAGCAGACAGGCAACCTGAACCCAAAGAGGCCTGTAACTTAGCCCCTTCCCTTTTAGGTGAAGAGCTACAGGTGTGGTTCTGGGCACTGACAGCTGTCAGTGGCCTCTGCTGGGTGTTAGCCTTTATGGCTGCACTATCCTTAGCATGGTGGTCTGACCCCATGCCAAATAGCAAGTTAGGCCCCCTGACCCTATTGGTCATGGTGGGGTTACTCCAGCTCTGGGTAACCTCTCTGGGTAAGCTAGGGGTAACCCTGGCCAAGATAAGGTTAGCAGAGGTGGATACCTCTAAGACCAAAATAGAAAGAATGGGTGGAGACATTGAAGAGGCAGACAAGAGGCAATTCAGACTAGGTCCTATCACTGTGGAAGTAGGTCAGTTCCCCAAAGGGAATGACCTGAACAGAAGGATGTAAGGCAGAGTAGGCCCTGCAACTAACCAGCCTATTTCTCCTACTCTTCCTCGCCTGACAGACTAGGAAGACTCTCCCAGCTTGGGCTGAGTCTCCTGGCCTGTGGGCTGGGGGGGGCTTGTGTAAAGAAATGGCTCCCTGTTGCAGTTACCCCCCACTTTTTGCCTGATACTGATGCTGACTTGACTGAGAAGTGTGCTGGGACCCTGCTAACCAGGCCCCAGCACCAGTGTTCCTTCACCTAAAATGTACCATTGTATCCACAATTGGCACACCCTGGCATTCAGATAAGTCCCTTGTAACTGGTACTTCTAGTACCAAGGGCCCTGATGCCAAGGAAGGTCTCTAAGGGCTGCAGCATGTCTTATGCCACCCTAGAGACCCCTCACTCAGCACAGACACACTGCTTACAAGCCTGTGTGTGCTAGTGAGAACAAAATGAGTAAGTCGACATGGCACTCCCCTCAGGGTGCCATGCCAGCCTCTCACTGCCTATGCAGTATAGGTAAGACACCCCTCTAGCAGGCCTTACAGCCCTAAGGCAGGGTGCACTATACCATAGGTGAGGGTACCAGTGCATGAGCACTGTGCCCCTACAGTGTCTAAACAAAACCTTAGACATTGTAAGTGCAGGGTAGCCATAAGAGTATATGGTCTGGGAGTCTGTCAAACACGAACTCCACAGCACCATAATGGCTACACTGAAAACTGGGAAGTTTGGTATCAAACTTCTCAGCACAATAAATGCACACTGATGCCAGTGTACATTTTATTGTAAAATACACCACAGAGGGCACCTTAGAGGTGCCCCCTGAAACTTAACCAACTATCTGTGTAGGCTGACTGGTTCCAGCAGCCTGCCACACTAGAGACATGTTGCTGGCCCCATGGGGAGAGTGCCTTTGTCACTCTGAGGCCAGTAACAAAGCCTGCACTGGGTGGAGATGCTAACACCTCCCCCAGGCAGGAACTGTGACACCTGGCGGTGAGCCTCAAAGGCTCCCCCCTTTGTCACAGCCCAGCAGGGCACTCCAGCTTAGTGGAGTTGCCCGCCCCCTCCGGCCACGGCCCCCACTTTTGGCGGCAAGGCTGGAGGGAACAAAGAAAGCAACAAGGAGGAGTCACTGGCCAGTCAGGACAGCCCCTAAGGTGTCCTGAGCTGAAGTGACTCTAACTTTTAGAAATCCTCCATCTTGCAGATGGAGGATTCCCCCAATAGGGTTAGGATTGTGACCCCCTCCCCTTGGGAGGAGGCACAAAGAGGGTGTACCCACCCTCAGGGCTAGTAGCCATTGGCTACTAACCCCCCAGACCTAAACACGCCCTTAAATTTAGTATTTAAGGGCTACCCTGAACCCTAGAAAATTAGATTCCTGCAACTACAAGAAGAAGGACTGCCTAGCTGAAAAACCCCTGCAGAGGAAGACCAGAAGACGACAACTGCCTTGGCTCCAGAAACTCACCGGCCTGTCTCCTGCCTTCCAAAGATCCTGCTCCAGCGACGCCTTCCAAAGGGACCAGCGACCTCGACATCCTCTGAGGACTGCCCCTGCTTCGAAAAGACAAGAAACTCCCGAGGACAGCGGACCTGCTCCAAAGAAAAGCTGCAACTTTGTTTCCAGCAGCTTTAAAGAACCTTGCAAGCTCCCCGCAAAAGGCGTGAGACTTGCAACACTGCACCCGGCGACCCCGACTCGGCTGGTGGCGATCCAACACCTCAGGAGGGACCCCAGGACTACTCTAAGACTGTGAGTACAAAAACCTGTCCCCCCTGAGCCCCCACAGCGCCGCCTGCAGAGGGAATCCCGAGGCTTCCCCTGACCGCGACTCTTTGAATCCTAAGTCCCGACACCTGGGAGAGACCCTGCACCCGCAGCCCCCAGGACCTGAAGGACCGGACTTTCACTGGAGGAGTGACCCCCAGGAGTCCCTCTCCCTTGCCCAAGTGGAGGTTTCCCCGAGGAACCCCCCCCTTGCCTGCCTGCAGCGCTGAAGAGATCCCTAGATCTCCCATTGACTTCCATTACAAACCCGACGCTTGTTTCGACACTGCACCCGGCCGCCCCCGCGCTGCTGAGGGTGAAATTTCTGTGTGGACTTGTGTCCCCCCCGGTGCCCTACAAAACCCCCCTGGTCTGCCCTCCGAAGACGCGGGTACTCACCTGCAAGCAGACCGGAACCGGGGCACCCCCTTCTCTCCATTCTAGCCTATGTGTTTTGGGCACCACTTTGAACTCTGCACCTGACCGGCCCTGAGCTGCTGGTGTGGTGACTTTGGGGTTGCTCTGAACCCCCAACGGTGGGCTACCTTGGACCAAGAACTGAACCCTGTAAGTGTCTTACTTACCTGGTAAAACTAACAAATACTTACCTCCCCTAGGAACTGTGAAAATTGCACTAAGTGTCCACTTTTAAAACAGCTATTTGCGAATAACTTAAAAAGTATACATGCAATTTTGATGATTTGAAGTTCCTAAAGTACTTACCTGCAATACCTTTCGAATGAGCTATTACATGTAGAATTTGAACCTGTGGTTCTTAAAATAAACTAAGAAAAGATATTTTTCTATATAAAAACCTATTGGCTGGATTTGTCTCTGAGTGTGTGTACCTCATTTATTGTCTATGTGTATGTACAACAAATGCTTAACACTACTCCTTGGATAAGCCTACTGCTCGACCACACTACCACAAAATAGAGCATTAGTATTATCTATTTTTACCACTATTTTACCTCTAAGGGGAACCCTTGGACTCTGTGCATGCTATTCCTTACTTTGAAATAGCACATACAGAGCCAACTTCCTACAACAATCCTTTTAGAGATCCACCCATTTGTCTCACCTCACATAAAGGCATGGGCTGGCAGAAAGGGATACTTGAAAAGAGAAGAGATGGATGTAATGAGCAGAATCAATAAGAGCAGGCTGACAGAGAGATGAGGTGAAGGGCATTGCATGCAAAGGACAATGATCTAAGAGGGGTAGAATGCACAAAAAAAGGTAAGAGGCAGGGAGACTGGTGAAAATTGAAATACAGAAGTTCCTAAAGAAACATTAAATAATTTGTGGTGTGCCAGACAAGTCTCACCCTTCCTAGTGGTTTTGGAGTTTCACCCTTCCCATGAATAATTTTAAAAATGGCAGAAGATAGTATTTTGGTCCAGTTTAATAAAAAGTGGACACGAAGCTACATGTGTGATCCATTCTAACCAGTCTGCACCACTTTCCCCATTCTCATGTGAGATCTGTACTCCTGTGTTTTCCCTTCTCCCTCATGTAATCCATACTTTCCATGCTCCATTTTACCCTTTCAAACACCAATCAATCAATCAATCAATCAAAGGCATTTGTATAGCGCACTGCTCACCCGGAGGGTCTCAAGGCGCTGGGGGGGGGGGGAAACGCTACTGCTCGAATAGCCAGGTCTTGAGTTGCTTCCTGAAGGCGAGATGGTCTTGCGTTGTCCGGAGGTGGATGGGGAGGGAGTTCCATGTCTTGGCTGCCAGGTAGGAGAAGGATCTTCCTCCGGCGGTGGCTCTGCGGATGCGGGGGACGGTGGCGAGAGCGAGGCTGGCGGAGCGGAGCTGGCGGGTGGGCTTGTGGAAGGTCAGGCGGCTGTTGAGGAACTTGGGGCCCAGGTCGTGGAGGGCCTTGTGTGCGTGGGTGAGGAGTCGGAACGTGATTCTTTTGTTGACGGGGAGCCAGTGCAGGTCTCTCAGGTGTTCGGAGATGTGGCTGTGTCGGGGGATGTCCAGGATGAGTCGTGCTGAGGCGTTCTGGATCCGTTGGAGTTTCTTCTGGAGTTTGGCGGCGGTGCCGGCGTAGAGGGCGTTCCCGTAGTCCAGCCGACTGGTGACGAGGGCCTGGGTGACCGTCTTCCTGGTCTCGGTGGGGATCCACCGGAAGATCTTTCGAAGCATGCGCAGGGTGTTGAAGCATGAAGATGAGACGGCGTTGACTTGTCTGGTCATCGAGAGGGAGGAGTCCAGGATGAAGCCTAGGTTGCGAGCGTGGTCCGTTGGCTTGGGGGTGGCTCCCAGGGCGGGGGGCCACCAGGAGTCGTCCCAGGCGGATGGAGATGATCCCAGGATGAGGACCTCCGTCTTGTCTGAGTTCAGTTTCAGGCGGCTGTTCTTCATCCATTCGGCGACGTCTTTCATCCCTTCGTGTAGGCTGGCTCTGGCGGCGTCCGGGTCGCTGGTGAGGGAGAGGATCAGCTGGGTGTCGTCGGCGTAGGTGATGATCTTGAGGTTGTGTTGACGTGCGATGGTTGCGAGGGGGCTCATATAGACGTTGAAGAGGGTGGGGCTGAGCGATGACCCTTGTGGAACTCCGCAGATGACTTCGGTGGCCGCTGACCGGAACGGGGGGAGGCGGACTCTCTGGGTTCTTCCGGCGAGGAATGAGGCGATCCACTCCAGGGCCTTCCCCTGGATGCCGGTGTTGTTCAGGCGCTGTACCAGGGTGCGGTGGCAGACAGTGTCGAACGCTGCGGAGAGGTCCAGGAGGATGAGGGCCGCAGTTTCCCCATTGTCCATTAGGGATCTGATGTCGTCTGTGGCTGCGATGAGGGCGGTCTCCGTGCTGTGGTTGGCTCGGAAGCCGGATTGCGAGTGGTCGAGGGATCCGTTGGTCTCGAGGAAGGCAGCTAGCTGTCTGTTGACGGTCTTCTCGATGACTTTGGCAGGAAACGGGAGGAGCGAGATGGGGCGGTAGTTCTTGAGGTCGGAGGGGTCTGCAGTTGGTTTCTTCAGCAGGGCACTGATCTCGGCGTGTTTCCAGCACTCCGGGATGGTGGCGGTGTTGAAGGAGGCGTTGACGATGTCACGGAGGTGGGGTGCGATGATGTGGTCAGCCGTGTTGAAGATGTGGTGTGGGCAGGGGTCCGTAGGGGATCCGGAGTGGATGGTGTTCATTGTGCGTTTTGTGTCTTCGGTGCTGACTGGGGTCCAGGTGCGGAGGGTGGCGGTGGGGGGCATCGGTTCGGTGGTGGGGTTTGTGGTTGGTGGGCCGAAGCTGTTGTGAATGTTGGCGATCTTGTCGTGGAAGAAGGCTGCGAGGGAGTCGCAGAGGTCTTGCGAGGGAGTGATGTCATTGTTTCCGGCGTCGGAGTTGGAGAGCTCTTTGACGATGCTGAAGAGTTCCTTGCTGTTGTGGGTGTTGTTGTCCAGTCGTTCCTTGAAGGCTGTCTTCTTTGTGGCGCGGATCAGTTGGTGGTGTTTGCGGGTGGCGTGTTTGAGGGCCGTCATGTTGTCTGTGGTCTGGTTGGTGCGCCAGGTGTTCTCCAGGGAGCGGCAGTTCTTCTTGGAGGTGATGAGCTCGTCGGTGAACCAGGAGGCTTTCTTGCTGCTGCGTCTGCTGGGGGGGTTCTTCTTCAGTGGTGCGAGGGCGTCTGCGCAGTTGGCGATCCACTGTGTGAGGTTGTTGGCGGCTTCGTTGGGGTCCGTTGAGCTGGTGGGGGGGTTCTGGCTGAGGAAGGTGGTGAGCTGGTCGCCGGTGATCTTGTTCCAGCTCCTGCGGGGGGTTTGTTGAGGGTGGTGGTGGGTCGTCGTTTTACTGAAGCTGAAGTGGACGCAGCTGTGGTCAGTCCACTGGAGGTTGGTGGAGTGGCTGAAGGTGACATATTTGCTGGATGAGAAGACTGGGTCAAGCGTGTGGCCGGCGTGGTGTGTAGGGGTGGTTACCAGTTGCTTGAGTCCGAGGTTGGCCAGGTTGGCCAGTAGAGCAGTGGTGTTGCGGTCCTTGTCGTCCTCCAGGTGGAAGTTGAGGTCCCCCAGGAGGATGTAGTCGGTGGAATTGATGGCGTGGGGGCTGACGAAGTCTGTGATGTCTTCGCTGAACTGTGTGCGTGGTCCCGGTGGTCTGTAGATGAGGGTGCCTCTGAGCGTGGTCTTGGGGTTGGTGTGTATCTGGAAGTGGAGGTGTTCGGCGGAGGTGAAGGTGTCATCAGAGTTGGTCGTGATGCGGATGGTGTTCTTGTGGATGATGGCGATGCCTCCTCCTGTCTGGTTGACGCGGTCCCTCCTGGTGATTTTGTAGCCTTCTGGGACGGCGATGGCGACGTCGGGTGCTGAGGAGGCGTTCATCCAGGTTTCTGTCAGGAAGGCGATGTCTGGTGCTGTCGAGTCGAGGAGGTTCCAGAGTTCGACGGCATGCCTGTGAACGGAGCGGGTGTTGAGCAGGATGCACATCAGGTGTTTGTTGCTGGGGCTCGGTTTAGTAGGTGCAGTGTTGAGTCGTAGGCTGGTGAAGCGGCAGGTCAGGCAGATGAAGCGTCCGTGGGTGCGTCTCGGGGTGGCTCGGTAGCAGGCGGTGTTTCGGCCGGCGTTGAGTGCGTGGAGGGTTCTGGCATCGTAGCTGTGCAGGGTGTGCTGGCGAGGGCGAGGACCAGGGGGTCTGGCGCTGGGCGCGGTCCAGGCGCGGACGGGCGCAGACGGGCTTACCTTTGGCGCACCTTCGGCGCTCAGTCGGAGCTCCCGCTGCGCGCGTCCGCTGCACGGTCGCTCTGGGGGCGTCATAATTAAGGAGCCGGGAGGGAGGAGCAGCTGGGTGGCGGGAGCGGTCCGGCGAATGGAATCACAGGGGGGCGGGGCCGCAGGGAGGCAGCGGCGGGAAATCCCAGGAGCAGCGAGCGAGCGAAGGAATCTGCAGGCAGGAGGCGGCAAAGGCAGGCAGGAGCGGCAGCAGTGAGTGGGGCGACCAAGCCCTGTGGAGGGCTTCTGTCTGCAACATTCTGCCCTAGCTAGTGTGTACTGTTCTCTAGTGTGCCACAGTCTGCTCTCTAAGCTCTTTTCTCTTTGATACACCATTATACAACCATGTTTACCCTACCTGTGTTTTCTCCCTTGAGCCTAGTGGGCTAAACTGGAGCAAGCACCATTAGCATGTGGGTCTTAATATAAACATTACTGCTAAATTGGGTGAAAGTCTTTTTGCAACTATTTCTGGCATACCTGGGTCTAAATTACACTGACCAAAGAGGATGCTAGCAGTTACCTCCGTCTGGACTTAAAGCATATTGTCTGACAGAGTAATCGTCCAGGAATTCGGCATTTCAACGTATGTCAGAATGTGGGCTTGCGCAGGGAATAAAACATATTTAAATTTAAGTTGTAATGGTCAGCAGGTCACATGTTTTAATTGGCTATTAAAAAAATATTTACAGAGTGTAGTACCATCACATGTGTGATATTAAGTGCTATATAAAAAAGTTATTGTTCCAGTTACTTGTCTTTGCTACTGAAGCATTCCTACCCCTTGAAATGTGTTACTACTCAAGGTTAGACATTGCCAGTATAAATTAGTTCAATCAAATTAATATACATCTGATCTACACTGAGGGCTTTCACTGTTTTGCACAAAATATACGTTTATCTTCAAACTCGAAAATAGGAAATACTGCAGCACAGGAGGTACATGGGAGAATAGTGCCAACACACCACACTGATCCACTGTACTAGCTTTTAAAATAAATTCAATGTACAATCATGGTTACTACTTAGATGATAAATCTTAATTTGCCTATGTAAAAAGGCTATCTTATTGGACACTCAAAAAGCCAACATGATGTGACAGTCTTCTCTGCAATGTGACACTGAAGGATCATAGGTGCTTCTTGGCTCAAAGATTTTTCACATAGTGTAATTGTAGGCTAAGAAAACTGACACACTTTGTGACCACATGTGCATCATGCCAAAACCTTAGTATGGAAAAGAATACCTGGCCAGTTGGGAGAAAAACGGACAGGAGTAACCACAAGCAGTGGAAACTGTCCAAATAACCAACTGGTACTGAGACAGGTTTCTATGTGCAAGCTCTTCTCTTCTGGTGCACTTAGTCCTCATGTTTGTGTCTCTGCACATGAATTTGCTAACAACCCTATTGGAAGACAGGTACCCTTCTACAGCCCGACCCTATCATGGCTTCTGATAGAGGTTGGGACGACACGGCTATATACGCATCACTATCCAATCGTGTTCCTAGGTTTCATAGGCGTGTATTTCAGGGGTCATTCATAGCTTCTCTATGGCTTGTGAATGTGTGAGGGGTGCAGTAAGAAGCATAGTACTGATTAAATTAAGCACCCAAACTGACTGTTAGTTTGGGTGTTTACACTTTTTGCCCTTCAAAGCTATTCAAAGCAGGTTCCTTTTCTGCTTGATGACACAGGGCAGCAGTGCTCTAGCGCCCGCAGGCACCAGCCGCCACTGGTAAAAGGACTGTAGGATAGTAGAAGGTTAGAGGTGGATGTAAAAGAGAAGAACAAGCGAAACAAGATAAGAGGCCGGGGGGAAGTTTGATGAAGATCAGCACTTGGAGAGGAGAAGTAAATGTTATAGAGTCCGACCCAGCAAGGAGTGGGTAGAGTCCGGGGAGAGATGAAATAGGAAGAGTAGAACATGGAGGGAAAAGGTAGATCTAAAGGGCGCAGGCACAGCGAAAAAAGTTTGAGGCTGGAGGGAAACGTAAAAGGTCAGGGTAATGCATGAATGGGAGTAATATACATAAAATGAGCAGAATCATCTGGAAAACTTAAGTGCCAGGAAGAGGGGGGTAAGAGATGGATGTGAGACGGTAGGATCACCAAGAGCAGGTAAGAGGCTGGGTAGGGGGGCAGGAGAGAAGTAGCTGTTACAGGGGCAGAACCAGTGAGAAAAGAATAGAGGCTGGGGATAGATGAGAGATGAAGGGGGCAGCAGAGAGGAAAGATGAGGATGAAAGAGGATAACAGAATCAGTGAAAAAATAAGAGGCAAGGGGAAGGATGAGGTAAAAAGTAGAACGTGTTAGAGGGAGATGGATATAAGTATATGTTTGGACTTGCCTGCTAGATGATTTCTGAATGAAGACAACTTCTTTAAAACTGATATGACAAATCAATGGTTTCCCATTTTTAAATGATCTCATATCATATGGTGTTCTCTTTGGTGGCTAGTGGAGTTGGGTCAATCACCCACATTGGCAGAATCAGCAAAACAGTCATGGACTCTTTTTCAAGCATCTTCTCTTTTTTCCAAGATTCCATGTTTCATCCACTTGCTTTTACTACATCCATAAGCGACACAAAATCGTCCCTTTTCTCCCCTCTCACTACCATGAGGCTGTTGTATACATGTTGTATAGATCCTTTTTCTTTGTAGTTGTACAGGACAGGAACTTTCTCCCTCTTGAGCTATTGTGTAACTCCAATCTTTTGGAAAAACACTTAAAACTGTCTTTTCTCCACATTAGTAAAGTTTGCACCTTTCTTTCTTTTCCAAATGCCTCAGCGCCGGGATGCCCTGTAAGCGATGATTTCATTCATCCCATTCAAAAAAATAATAACTAAATTGAATTAATTTAATGTATTTCAACTTAATACATTTTTTTAATATATGTATGTATTTTACTAGGATAATTAATTATATTTTTAACAATTTCACTGATATCCAAGCTAGATAAATAGCTTCTTGCCAAGCGGCCTCAACAATGCCAGATAATTAGTCAATTAATATTACTTCCTGTGCTGTCACTTCGAGTGAGGTTAAACCTTATGCAAATTATAGGAGCTTCGCATGCACCTATTCTGCCCGGCAGCCCACCAACCCTAAAGCCAGCCCTGACTTCAGACACGACACGGTGCACTGACCCTATCAGAAAGGCCTCCAATGCAGCTAAGATGGAGCATCCGTGCGCAAGGTCCTCCGAGGCCCACAAGTCACTGTCGCCTTCCTCCTCGCCTAACTGGTGCAGCAGTTCGACCATTCTTCTGTGGCTGCTAGTCGGTTGGCGCTGTCGGGGCAATCTGATCAGAGTCTACCTACTGCTGTTTTTGCATCCACAGCAGGGAGGTGGGTTCTCGCCAGTTCTCTGCCTGGAGAGATTTGGTCCTTTGTATGCCTCTGCTCACAGCGTCTGTCTCCTTGTTTTGCACACTGGCCTCTAAGCACACCTGCCCTCTAAGCACACCACGACTGCTGCCATTTTCTCCTGGGATGAAATAATGGTTAAGTCCTATGATGAGGGGGTTCATGCAGGATTGTACGGGGGCACAGCAGGGGTTTACACAGCTATGACCACCAAGTTAGCAAGTGGGCCACAGCTCCCAATTGAACAATTTCTGGATATGTTTTGGTGCAATTATAGCACATGCTGACACTTGTCACGGACAACATAGTGATGATGGCTTCATTTTCTGAAGTTAAAATATTTATTGTTCTCAAAGTCGCTAACGTTTTTTCCAGAAAATATCCCACTTTGGCATCAGGAGAGCCTTAATCTTAATTTAAAATGTACAATCCAACCATGCCTTCCATTTGCAGTACGTTCTTCAAGCTCCCCGACAACTGAGTGAAGTGGACTAAGCACAAAGGAGTAAGCACATGTGGACGTAGGAAAGATTGAGTGAAAGTGACCAGAAGAGGCTCAATTCATGGCAGTAAACTTTGTTGCAGACATTCAAACAAAAAGAACACAAGCTTGTTTAGAGACAATAGAGATATTTCATGCATTCTTTACATTCACACTTCTATAATATGCTCACTAATATTTTCCCACCGTTTTGCTCATGTTAAGCCTTTTGTTATTATACCAATGAAGTTTTCCGTGCATTTCTGCTTACTATAAGTTCCCACTACTAGGGATGACTGACTTTTTCCTATGAAGTTGCTAACCACGTTTTCAAAACATTTTTCTCCCCAGGCATTCCTTAGGATTTCAATAATATCTGCAAGCAGCATGTCCTTCATCTATGGTACTTTAAATTGAGTGATTAACCCATCAGATGTACACACGTATACTCCAACTTTTTGGGTAGAATGTCCACACTATGGTGGTCATTATGACATTGGCGGTGAGTGATAAAGTGGCGTCAATACTGCCAACAGTCTGGCGGTAATCACCGCCAAATTATGACAGTGGCCGTGATAACTCCCGTAGACACCCAATGTACCACACCAACCGCCAGGGTGTAAACACCACTGACCGCGGCGTTAGCCATCAACAGCCAGGCGGAAGACAAGGTACTGCCTACCATATTATGACACAGAATACCGCCACGATTTCTGGGGCGGTACCAATGCCATCAAAAGCTTGGCAGAAACACCACACAGAAGACTAAAGACTCAGCATTAGAGACACAGAGAAGATCAACGCCGCCATGGAACTGGAACTCCAGTTCTTCCCGATGCTTTTCTACACCATGCTCCACCTGGAACACCAACGCCGATGAAGACAATGACGGTGAGTACAGCAGCATAGCACACAAGGGAGGGAGGGAGGAAAAGGAAAGTGACACACACGCACAGCACACACCATTCACACACACACACCATACACACAACCAGCTGCAGACGAAAAACAATGTCACAGGACCCACGCCGTAATAATGCATGGACAACAGTAAGGCAGTACGGCAGAATGTCACATGACAACAACCACCATTAGTACCTAAGTGACAAATATTATACATGAACCATTGTCCAGTAAGGGCCAATGCCCAGTCCAAAGTACATAAGGCCCACATGGCCACACAGCACCGTCCAAGCCCAACTTGATCCTGACATTCACTGCACCAACCTGTGCAGGGGCAACATGTTGGAAGTGGGCAGGGACCTCAGGTTGGGGGGCACCTTAGCTGAAGTGGGGAACTCATCCACTTGTTCTGGAGGGGGCTCCATGCCCATTTCCCAATGCTGGGGAGTACAAAGTCATGTGTCTGAAGTGGGGAACTCGTCCACTGCTTCTGGAGGGGGCTCCAAGCCCATTTCCCAATGCTGGGAAGTGCAAGGTCACATTCTCTGAAGCAGGAAACTTGCCCAATGTGTCTGGAGGGAGCTCCTTGTACAACAGACACTGGAGGGTGGCCTACATGCCCTCTGCTGGACGGGAGGGCTGCATTGTCACTGCTGGGGGGGGTGTCTCTTGAGCAGCCTCTGCTGGAGGTGAGGGCAGCATTGTCACTGCTGGGGGGGTGTCTCTTGGGCAGCCTCTGCTGGAGGTAAGGGCTGCATTGTCTCTGATGGAAAGGTGTCCCCTGGGCAGTCTCTGCTGGAGGTGAGGGCTGCTGTGTCTTCGCTGGAGGTGAAGGCTGGTGTGTCTCAGCTGGATGTGAGGGCTTCTTGTCTTTCATTGGTGGTTGAGTGGGAACTATTACTGTCATTTGTGGTTAAGTGAGAACCAATGCTGTCATTGGTGGTTGAGTGGGAACCACTGCTGTCATTGGTGGTTGAGTGGGAACCTTACCCGTCCTGGCTGGTGGAGTGGGATCCTTCCCTTTCCTGGCTGGTGGGGTGGGATTCTTCTCTTTCCTGGCTGGTGGAGTGGGATCCTTCCCTTTCCTGGCTGGCTGAGTGGGATCCTTCACTTTCCCGGCTAGTGGAGTGGGATCCTTCACTTTGAGGGCAGTTGGAGTGGGATCCTTCACTTTCTTGCCTCCACGAGTAGGAGGAGCCTCCACTGTCCCCATGGACTGTTTGAGTGAGGTGCTGGGCTGGGTCGTTGGGATCCTGCTCTTACTGGCAGAACGGGGGCTGGAGGGGGAGGGAAGAGGTCATGTTGGGCAGGGAAAAGTTTCTTAGGGACAATGGGGTGAAATGAGAGAGAAGGGATGGGAGTGGAGGTTGAGAGAGTGGTTGTTGGAGGAGTACGTCTGCTTGACTTAGGTGCAGGTGTATGGGCAGTGTGCTTCTGTGAGGTGAATGGCTGTTGGTTGTCTGAGTGCCTGTGTTTGTGTCCCTTAGGAGGGTGGGACAGACAGGGTGGGAGAGGACACAGGGGACGTGTGGATGGATGTTGTGGAGGTGTCTGCTAGTGAGGTGTGTGTGCTGCTTGGTGTGGTGATGGTGCTGCTGGCTGTTGAAGCAATGCATGCAGGTGTGAGTGCAGATGTGACTGTGAGGGAGGAGGGGGAGACAGTGGAGGCAGTGGATGTTGTTGTGTGTGCAACTGTCTGGTGTTTGTGTGAATGCTTGTGACCTGAAGTGTGCTGCCTGTGTTTGACTGTGCTACTCTCGTCTGACGTTTTATGTGCAGGCTTGTTTGTATGTGTGCATGGGATGGGTTGGGGTTGAGGAGACTGGGAAGTGGTAGTTGTAGGGGAGACGGTAGAAACAGGGACATTGGCTGCCATCAGAGAGGAGGCCAGAGCCTGGAACAATCTCTGTTGGGCTGCAGTCCACCGTGGATGCCCTCCAGGAATGCATTGCATATTCCCTTTAAACATCAAGAATAAAGGGAATATGGGGTGAAGCACTCAGGAACTCCACACAGTAAGACTGAAGCTCAGTAAGATCCCCCCACACAATTACTGTTACAGATACTGACTGCAAATACCCACTTACAGGATATACAGTACATGCAAAGGCAGGGTCTATGGAACTGATACCTAGGGTGATGTTATAAAAGTAACTCAAATACATTCTCACAGTGATTCTCTTTCTTTCAATCCAGGACAGGCCTAGGGCAGAGATATCCTACAACTGCCTAAGTGTGGAAGAGGACATTCATCATTCTGACAGTGCTGTGTATATAAGGATAGCTTTTTGTATCTGATTTCCCTGACAGATAGCTACAAGGGATTGAGCAGAGATTTTCTCACAACTGTGTTTTAACCTAACCAGATCATGAATTTTTGATTGATAGGAATCAGTCCTCAAATTGATAACCCCATTTCTGGCAGATTCTCATAAACACTCAATGATCCTCCTTATTCTACACTGCCTGCTGGTATTTGGATTATGTATGTACACAGAAGCATGGTAGGTAAACCAGTGACATCAATCCCATAGTAAAGTGGAATATCGCAAAAGAGAAAAACACACAAATTGATTTTGAAATGAAAACTGGTAGCATTGTTTGTTTGGCCTACAGAATTCAAGATTAGTTGCTGATGCTGCTTTCTATCAGGTTAATTGAGAGTTTTGTCCAACAACCATTCTACTCTGGTCATCACTTCTACAACAATCTGAAATAACAGAAAATGTTGCTAGGCGTATAGAACCAGCTATAGTCTTGATGTGTGCTGTGACTCAGCTTCCATGAGGCCCAAACAATCTGATATAAAACTAGCTTTGGTGAGGGAATTCTAACTACGCCTTAGTAGCATGGCACAAGCAGCGAGGCCATTGTCATTGTAAATAGCACAACAATAGTGAATCATACAAGTAGCATTACAAATGAAATCCAATATAAGAGATGTTTGGCATATCTCTGATACCCTACTGACTTACCTCAAAAATCTTTATTAATTAAAATATTCATTAATACAAATTCTAATTGTAGTCAATAGAGCAAAAGTAGCCAGTGTTCAAGTCACCGCAAATTGATGTGAAGTGAAAAAAGTATATATGTGAAAGAACAGCCAGTGAGCAGGAAGTATCCACAAGCAAAAGTAGTTTAGCAGAATGTACAGCCCTATCATCCCAATGTGTGGATGGCATGTTATCCCGATTGAATAGTTCCCAAGGTAAAACAAAGTTATAGAGTACAAGCACCAGGGTATACAGGAGGGGAAGAAATTAGGAGCCAAATATACTAAGAACTGTCGCAATATTCTGGTCGCAATTTACGACCATTATTTTTGCAACCAATGTGGTAACATGAAAACAGACCAATATGCTAATAGGTGGTTCGCAAATTACTGATTCCTAGTAGGCCTCAATTCAACCTACCTCATTGAATAATAATGAGGTAGTCCATAAGCTGCAACCCACAAAGAACCTCAGTTATCACAGGGAAGGTGGCCTTCTGATCCATGTCTGTGACTGCTTTTAAATAATGCAATTGTTTATCCAACCTGGAAAAGGAAAACAAGATGTGTTTAGAAAAAATGTAAGTGTAGTCTTTTAAGAGTAAGCAGTGGTCCAAGGAACCACTCCCTACACTTAAAAAAATTATTTGTCAACGTTTACAAAGTAAAGGAGTCCTTTGGGGTCCTCCTTCCTGTTTGAAAATGGCTTACCACCGCCTTTGAGATGGTAAAAGATTAATGTTTTGTGACCAGAATTTGATCGTAAAACATTGATACAGACCAATCAGACTTAATATTTGAAAGGGACACTTTACACACACCCTTTCCACATACCGAATCGGTATTTGGTCACACACCTAAAGTGTGGTTTGGTAACGTGTGTCTGAATCGCAGTTTAGTTTTGTTCATCAGAAAAGGCCCTTTTGTGGTCGCAAATGGCCTGATTCAGCGAATGAGACCCTTTGTGACCACAAAAAGGCTTCATACATTTAGTCCTTTGTTTGTCATCCTCCATATGTTAAACTCAGTTTTCTTTGTTAAACTGTCTACATTAATTATCCGTATGTAGATTTCTTCTGGTAATGCACGTTGGTTCACCTTTTTCTACTGTTGATTAGGTTGTTTTCAAATCACAGATAAGTTAAAAAACTCTTATACTGGATTTCATTTCTAATGACCTTGTTTAATGAAACTGGCTTCTGTTTGGTCCTGTTTCTACCACATATGTCAGCGAAAAGGCATGAGGTATATGAGCCAAAGAACAGGGTCACTAAGAAATAAAAAACCTGAAGGTCCAAACGAATTTCTGTAAAAAGACAAAATATAATAAGAAAAAAAGTCACAAAGTGAAGAAAATTTGATTTAAGGGATCAAACGTTATAAAAAAAAAAAACAACACCCTGAAGAAACACATTAGAAGAGTGTATTTATTAGCTCTACAGGAGTGCAAAACTTATGAACAAGTGTGAGTGTCTTCCATGCAGTTGACTGGGTCTTAGGCACATTTTATTGCTATCTTTTGACCAAACAGTATCAGATGCAAGTTGATACTACTGAAAGGTCTTGCCTTCTGATTTAGAAACCTTTCTGAAGGTTGAAAATGTGTGTTTAGGGGTACTGTTTTCAGGCAATGAAAAGCGGTGCAAGAGTTCTACGTGCTGATAATTTAAAATGTTGGTTCCCCGCCTCAGCTATGTAGAGCTCACCCATGTCTCCCAACTTTACTCATGCCACCCCAATTTCAAAGCACTAGACTTCAAAAGAATTCTCCTCCACTAAACTACCACATGGCCCAGGCCTCCCAAGGGCCACTCTAGGTCTCCACAGAGTATTCAGGTTTTCTTTTCTGAATAGGAAAGATGTTGCTTGAACTATTTAGATAGGTGTGTCCCTCTTGCTAGGAAGGTATGTAGAGGCAATCAAAGGCATGAATAAAGTGAGAGTCAGACCGAAATGTGTATGCATTTTGTTATACAGCCTAGCTCAACCCAGCAGAATATAGTTGATTTTCTAAATATGTCAAAGGATAAAGGAAATTTCACTTCACTACTGGTATTTTCAGCCAACGTGATTTCAATCAGAACATCCTTTCTAAAGCCACATATGTGATAACCCCATTCATTCAACCTGAGATACATTGACTTATGTTGGCCCTCACATGCCAAGAACAGAAATGTAAAAAATATCTTGGAATACAAGGCTGATGCTTTGGGCATGGGAATGGAACTCATGCCGAGCGGCATTGAGATTACAAATGGGAGATTAATTTGGGCAGAAAGTTTCATTGGCAGCCTTTGTTACATAGTGAATAATATGGAGAAACCTTTTCAAAGAGTATCGGTGTTCTTTAATGTTGCTCTTGCTAGGCCTTAAGACCAACAGTGATGCTATTGATGCAATACAATTTACATTCTGTGAATAGGTGAGAACATTGAGAAAGCCAAAGTAGAATGCTTTGTAGTACAGTTTATCAACTGGTCCATTTATGCTATAGTTATGTCGGATTTCTAATGATGTCTATAGAGAAGATTAGACTGGCAAAGCAATGCCATTCAAGTGCATCTCTGGGATGATGATGTCAATTGGTGGTAATACTTAGGAGCTCAATCCTGTATTGTGATAGATCCTTATCTCAGCTCTATGATGTGGCTCTAAACTGGTCAGGTTTAGCAGACAGAAATAGGGAATAAGGCCCTCATTATGACATTGGCGGTAAATCCCACTTACCACCATCCCGACTGCTGTCAACATTACGCCGTCACGGCGGATAACCGCCACGCATATTATGACACACACATACCAATCCGTCACTATACAGCCACACACACAAGTCCGCCAGCCCAAAGGTCAGTGATAAACTGGTGGTATCCAAACCCACACTGTTACGCCAACAGATCTACGCCCATCACATTATGACCCACGAATCACCGCGGGACATACCACTGCGCTCAAAATACACACAGGCAAACAAAACTACACCACATTGGACAATTCAAACTACACACACCTGACACACATACACCCACCACACCCACACACCCACACCACTATAAAACACCCACCCACACTACACACAACCCTTTACGAATACAAACAATTGCACAAGAGGGAGATACAGCAAGAGCACCCACACAACCAGAGCCACATAACATCATCACCTATACACCATCTACACACCTTACATTACACACTCCAACACATCACCCCACACACCCTCATCCACACCTCCCACACTACACTTATGGCACCACAAAGACACCCCAGGTTCTCAGAGGAGGAGTTAAGGTTCATGGTGGAGGAAATCATCAGGGTAGAGCCACAGCTATTTGGATCGCAGGTGCAGCAGACATCCATTGCTAGGAAGATGGAGCTATGGCGGAGGTCTGTGGACAGGGTCAATGTCGTGGGACAGCACCCCAGAAAAAGGGATGACCTCAGGAAGAGGTGGAACGACCTATGGGGGAAGGTATGTTCCGTGGCAGCAAGACACCAAATAGCTGTTGTTGGACCTGGCCCTTTTACAGGGTCATTCCCCAGACTTTTTGCCTTTTGCCTCCTTATTTTTCTGTCCTTTGTTGGCTGACATTATGACTCTGAGCACTTTTTTACTGCTGACCAGTGCTAAAGTACATATGCTCTCCCTTGTAAAATTGGTATGATTGGCTTATACTTAATTGGCATATTTATTTTACCTATAAGTCGCTTGTAAAGTGGTATCCCTATTACCAGGGCCTGTAAATTAAATGCTGCTAGTGGGCCTGCAGCGCTGCTTGCTCCACCCACTGAAGTAGCCTGTCAAACCTATCTCAGGTCTGCTAGCGCAGGGCCTATGTGCGCAGTTTTTTGCCACAGGGAGCTGGCATCTAAAGTTACTTGCCAGGCCCAGAACTCCCCTTTTACTACATGTAAGTCACCCCTAAGGTACGCCCTAGCAGGGCAGGGTGCCATGTTTGTAAAAGGCAGGACATGTGCCAGGTTGCGCGGCTTGTCCTGGTAGTGACAAACAGCTAACTTGGTGCCTCACTGCTGTGAGTGCTGCCTTCTCATAGGATTGCATTAGAAATGCCCTGCCTTATATGTAAGGGGTATTGTCTGATTTATGAGGGGTAGCGTAGGCATGTTTGGTTTGGTTGTGATAGTGATAAGAAATGCTGCTTACTGGTGTAGGTGTATTTTTTATTACTATTACAGAAATGCCACTTCTGGAAAGTACGCATTTATCTGTGCTTATGACTGATGTTTTGCAGCTTGCCTCCAATCCACATCTGGGCAGACTGACAGTTGGGGATTTGTGCACACTTTTCAGACAGCCTGTACAGAGGGAGGGTGGAGGTGTCACAGAGGTGCATCGACATATTGTATATCCTTCCTCGGCTGAGAGAAGGGAGAAGTGGGGCACATCTGCATTTGTAAAGGATATGCCCTTGCCTCGCACAATAGGGTCGTTTACCCCCCATTGATGTTTGGAGCCTGAGCTGGAGGAGAGAAGGGGCACTGATTCCTGACTACTGCTTATGTTGCAGAATCCTGAGTAGTTATGTGTTCTAATGTGACAACTGCTTATTGCTGCAGGGTATTAGTAACTTGTGTAACGTTCTGACAACTGCTGAGTTAGCAGGGTATTATTGATATGTAATGTTGGTCTAATTATGTTTTGTGCAATACAGTTTATTTTTACATAGCTCAGTGTTGTGTTTACTTTGTGGTGTACATTTTGCATCACATGTGTTGTGTGTGTTGTGCAAATGCTTTACACGTTGCCTACAGGTTAGGCCTGACTGCTTGTGCCAAGCTACCAAGGGGGTGAGCAGGGGTTATCTTGGACATGTAACTCCCTTGCCCTGACTAGAGTGGGTGGGTTCTGCTGGCTTATGTGCATACCCTAGCCAACCAGAAACCCCATTTCTAATAGCTGTACAGAGGACTGGCGGTGACCCCCCACCTCCGCCCCCACAACTAACAACATGGGAGGAGCAAGTCTTGGCAATCACGGATCCTGAGGGCCTGGCAGGAATAGGAGTAGGATTGGACTCTGGTAAGTCAAATCTCTATTACTATCACCCCCCCTACCGGCATGCCATCACGAACCCCCATCCTTACCCTCACTCCCATCACTTCACCACTTCCCACATACCCCACCATCACAACCCACTCATCCCAATACCAAGCCCTGCATGCAACACCAATGCATGGACACCCCTCACAGGCCTGCATGGACACATATCACCATTGCATGCACACTGGAGAGAATCATCTAGCCCAAAAATAGCAACTCACACAAAGGAAAATCTGCCAGGGCAACAACAACCATAGAGGGCACCACACCAATGCACAATATGTTACATGCAGAAATAATAACACTGCATTCACATTCCCACAGGTACCCACCCAATGTCACTGGAGAAGAGGTGCCAGCAACATCCAGTTGCTCCACAGAAGAGGCCCACAGTGATGACAGCAGCTCTGCTCGCCTGGATCTGGATGACCAACCTGGCCCATCAGGGATCTCCGGACAGTCGGTTACACAGTCACACTCCACCACAGAGCCTCCACCCTTAGGAAACACCACCACAGCACCCACCCAGCGGGCCCATACCTCTGTCCCCAGGACACGTCTATCAGCAGTGTGTCCACCACTACAGGGACCCCAGGCCACCCCACAAACACAGGACATTCAGGGACCTGGGGACAGCAGCAGTGGGCACACGGTTCAGGGGGCAGAGGCACCGGACAACAGGGAAGCTGGGAGGACTGCTGTGCGTCAGGGGGTTGACAGGCCCAGGGAACTGACCATCCAGGAGGCACTCACCATGATCCTGGGAGCATACCAACATTCCCAGGATACGCTGGGCCAGATACTGGACAAGTTGTAGGAGAATATGCGGCTGCAGGAGGGACAGTACCTGGGGATCAGGGAGGACTTGAAGGACATCAACACCACCCTGTTCTCCATTGCAGGGGTGCTGGCAGACATGGCCAACACTATGAGGGAGGGAGTGGCACACCACTGGGCCCCTGACACTAGCCAAACCGATGAACAGCCCTCCACCTCCGCTGCCACTAGTGGACAGGAGGCTCCGCCACAGGAACAACAGGCCACCAGCGCCCCTCCCCCTACAGAAGGAGAACCACCCCGCACACATTCCCTGTGATCCAGGCAGAAGCCAGAAACTATTGTCAAGACCCCGCCAGGAAATAAGACTCTCCTTAATGTCACCCTCGTGTCCCACTCTGTCACCCTGTCCACCTTGAACCACCATTGCTCCCCTTCCTATGCAACCTTGGACAATGCACCTGTGATACAAATATACTGGACTCTATTCTGGACTTTCCTCCATCATCAACCCTGCCCATTCCACTACCCCCTCTACTTCTTAGCACTTAAATAAACACCCTTTGAAAAAATGTCATTGATTTAAGTATGTATACATTTTACCAGGCTTAAACATTGCAATTCAACTGTACAGTAATGTATACATAGGAAAGACCTGTAGTTAGCTGCAGTCAACACACAAGGAGTGATAGTGGGGTTCAAATATCTGCAAATAGAGATGGCAACGGGTACAGTGAGTGGCCATAGAAGTGGGAAAAACAGCCTGCCAGTGACAATGTCAAACACAAAACTGAATTAAATGTGAATTTACGCTGTCTTACCTGTGTGTCATTGGAAGTATTACAGCATGCCACGATGATCTGGCAGACCTTCTTGGGTGAGTAGCACAGGGATCCACCTGTTAGATGGAGGCAACAAAACCGGCCTACAGGAGGCCAAAGGTCCTCTCTATAATTTTTCTTGTTCATCCATGTGCCTCATTGTAACATTCCTCTGCCCTGGGATTCCTCACAGGAGTCAGTAGCCATGAAAGGTTGGGGTAACCAGAGTCGCCTGCAAATATCAAGGGACAACTGTTAGCCACACACTTACCCTTAGGGCCCACACCATACCTATACACCAATATATACTGGGTGGGAACCAGGGCTCACCTATTAGCCACACCCTGTGCCTCTGGAGCTGAGCCATCACATTTGGGATGCTGTTATTCCTCACGATAAAGGCATCATGCACAGGATATTTCGCATTGATATGGGAGATGTACTGGTCCGCCAGGCACACCATCTGCACATTCATGGAGTGAAAGCTCTTTCAATTTCTGAACACCTGTTCATTTCGCCGAGGGGACACAAATGCAATATGTGTTCCATCAATTGCCCCAATATTATTGGGGATATGTCCCATTGCATAGAAATCAGCTTTCACTGTGGCCAAATCCTCCACCTGTGGGAAAACGACGTAGCTGCACATGTGTTTAATCAGGGCAGACAACACTCTGTTCAGCACTATTGAGAACATTGGCTGAGACAATCCTGCTGCCAAGCCCACTGTCACTTGGAAGGAGCCAGTTGCCAGGAAATGGAGCACAGATAGGACTTGCACAAGAGGGGGGATCCTGGTGGGGTGATGGATAGCAGAGATTAGGTCAGGCTCCAATTGGGCACACAGCTCTGTGATTGTGGCCCTGTCCAGTCTGTAGGTGAGGATAATGTGCCTGTCCTCCATTGTTGCCAAGTCCACCAGGTGTCTGTGCATGAGGGGATGTCTCCATCTCCTATTGATCTGCAGTATTTGCAATCTATAGAGCAAAATGTTGAGCAGCTGGTCATTATCTCCTAATTCCAACCACTACAGTTCAATGCATGTTGTGATTGTAACGTTATTTTGTTGGAGATGTCCAAATGGTGCATTTGCGTACTGTGACGCAGTTAGGATCCATGGCCTGCCCCCCACTGAAATGGCATCGGCCTGTCCTGTATGGAGGGACAGGTGGAAATGATGTTATTCCGCTGACGTTGTGCGCTGTTGCGGGAGGCGGTCGAAAACCGATGTGGAACTCCTCATTGGATAACATTGGGCCCTATGGTGTACAGTGGCCAATGGTGATCTACGTCGGCGGTGACGGTACGCACCGCTTCGGACGTCACTGCCATTTTCTATCAGTTCATTCACTTGCTGCCTGGCTTTCAACAGGAGAGGACCTACACTGCATCTGCTGCTGTGACCTGTGTCTGGAACTGACCATGGCTTGTGTGACTGGGGAAAGGGGCCCTGCCTGGACCTCGTCGGAGATGGAGAGGCTGGTGGATGGGGTCCTACCCCAGTATCGAATGCTGCATGGGCCTCCAGACCAACAGGTGAGTACACCGTGAGTACGATGCATGGTGCGTGTATGCATGGAGTGCTGTGTGTGAAGGCCTCATGTAGGGTGTGGGGTGTGGATGGGCCCTTGGCAGCGTGCAGCATGTATGGTGGGCAATGTCTGTGCTAATGGGGATGGGAATGTGCATGGTGGGCCATGAGTGTAACAGGCAGGACGGTTGGAAAAATACCTTTGCCTGTGTCTATTTCCCTGCAAATCAGTGCCCATCAAAAGAAGGGTGTGCCATCACCAAGGACGTGCGGACCCTGGGGATCTACGGCAGGCGGAGCTCCCACTGTCGGAAACGGAGGGAGGACCTGAGACGCTGGGCACGGAAGACGGCGGAGGCCCAGCTGGGGATGGCCTCCCAACGAGGAAGGGGTGCCCATCGAAGCCTGACCCCCCTGGTGGCCTACATACTGGCGGTGGCCTATCTGGAGCTGGAAGGGTGCTTGGGGGCATCGCAGCAGCCACAAGGGGTTAAATACAGTACTCCAATATACAACTTGCGCCTGGTGGGGTGGGAGCCCTTTGGGTGCCCCAAGGCCAGGCCTGGTATTGCAGGGTTGGTCCCATGTTGGGCAGGGATCTGATGTGATAGTACTCCAACCAAGCTAGTAGGCTTCCACTACTGGGCAGGGGTTTGTGGGTCTCAAGTGTGCTGCAATTGGCGTTAGATGTTCCTATCCATGGCCTGGTGACTAGCATTGTGGCTGGTAGTGCATTGCCTAGTGCGTAGGGCTGTTCCCTGTGTGTGAGTGTGTTGTGTACACCAACAGTGGTGTTGGTGCCACCATCGACCAAGTTTATCCTTTGTCTCTTCCCCTCCACTTTTCGTTTTGTCATCCTGTCCTTATGTGCATTAGCATCATCTTGCGGAGGAGCAGAGGCACCGGTGACAGAGGGAGCTGCAACCCACAGGACCCAGGATGCCAAATCCACCGACGGTGAGGGCACCAGTGGGACGGAGGGCAAGGCGAGCACCACGGAGGGGACAGTTCTGACACGGATTCCTCCTCCTATGGAAGCTCCCTGGTGGTGGCGGACACCTCAGTGCCCACTCCAACTACAGGTACAGCCGCCACTCCCGTACCAGCACCACCCTCCCAGCAGCCCCTCAGCGAGTTTCTTGTGCCCGCTCACCCAGGAGGGTGGGCATCTCCTTTGCCCCATGCACCTCAGGCCATGCCCCAGTTAGCCCTGCTGCCCTGAGTGAAGAGACTATTGACCTCCTGCGATCCATCTCTGTTGGGCAGTCAACCATTGTGAATGCCATCCAGGGGCTGGCAGCTCAAATTCAACAGACAAATGGATTCCTGGTTGGCATTCACACTGGCATGGCGGCCCAACATAGATCAGTCCATGCTCCGGCCTCCTCACTGATGGCAGCCATTGTCCCTGTTTCTAGCCTCCCCCCTCCAACTTCCTCTACCCAATCCCATTCCCCTCAACCTATCCCAAGCACACAGTCAGACGAGCATGCAACCAGGACACACACCAGAGTGGACATGGCAAACACAAGCACCACACTTCATCCCACAGGCATGCACACAAACACCATCCAGAAGCAGACATATCAACATCCACTGCCTGCACTGTGGCCCCCTCCTCCTCGTCGTCCACCTCCCTCCCAGTTTTGTCTCCACTCACCCTTGCATTCACTACATTCTCATCCACTACCACCAGCACGCCTAACAGCACACGCCGCTCACTCGCAGTCACCACCCCCACTTCAATGCAGACTTCCCCTGTGTCCTCTCCCACTGTGTCTGTGCCCCCTCCTCCCAAAGTACACAAACGCAAGCACTCAGACACCCAACAGCCATCCACCTCACAACAGCATTCAGCCCATGCACCTTCACCCAAACACAGCAGACTGACACCTCCTACAACCACTCCCTATTCCTCCACTCCCAACCCTTGTCCCTCTTCCCGCCCCAAAGTCCCTAAGCAGCTTGTACTCTCCACCATTGACCTCCTCCCTACCCCCATCCCCCACGTTAGGCCAGGGCAGTCAAAACAAAGGCAAGCACCTCAGCCACCCAATCCACGGGCACAGTAGTGTCCACAGCTACTCCTGGTGGTAGAGAATCCCGGGCACCAGGCAGCCACATTGAAAGGATGCCTGCACAAAGTGCTGCAAGGAAGGGCACGGAGGCAACCCCAGCTGCAAAAAGAAAGGGCAAGGAGGCACCCCCAGCTGCTAAGAGGAAGGGCAAGGAGGCACCCCCAGCTGCTTAAAGGAAGGGCAAGGAGGGACCCCCAGCTGCTTAAAGGAAGGTCAAGGAGGCACTCCCAGCTGCTAAAAGGAAGGGCAAGAAGCAGTCCCCGGCTGCTGAAAGGAAGGGCAAGGGGCCTGCACCAGCAGGCAGAAAGGACAAGAGTCCTGGTGCTGGTACTCAGTCAGAGCCCCTACCTCCAACCATGGTGGTTCACTAATCCGAGGCTGCAGGGGAAGGGCTTGGGCCTCCCCCACCACTGCCAGCACCACCACCAGCACCGCCACCAGCGCCGCCACCAGCAGCTGCAGCCCCAAAGGGCAGCTGTCCGAGGCTGCAGTGGAAGGGTTGGAGCCTCCCCCACCTCTGCCAGCACTGCTACCAGCAACACTGCCAGAAGCAACAGCCCCAGTGGGCAGCTATCCGAGGCTGCAGGGGAAGGACTGGAGCCTCCCCCACCACTGCCAGCACCGCCACCAGCACCACTGCCAGCAGCAGCAGTCCCAGTAGGCAGCCGTCCAAGGCTGCAGGGGAAGGGCTGGAGCTTCCCCTCACCACTGCCAGCTCCATCAGCAGCACCACCACTACCACCACTGATCAGCTGTCACTGCCGGCGGACAGTGTGTAGTCCTGCCTCCATGGGCTGTTGTGCGGCCTGGACCCAGCACATCCTGTGGGTCTGACACCCAGGTGAGAGACTGCGACCTTGCACTCCCCAAGATCTGCATCACAGGGCACAATGCCCCCTCCAGAACCAGTGGATAGGCCATCCACTCACCCCATCCTCCCCAGGATGAAGCTCACTGGGCACAATGCCCCATCCAGAACCAGTGGAGAAGCCATCCACTCACCCCATCCTCTCCAGGATGAAGCTCACTGGGCACGATGCCCCCTCCAGAACCAGTGGAGAAGCCATCCACTCAACCCATCCTCCCCAGGATGAAGCTCACTGGGCACGATGCCCCCTCCAGAGCCAGTGGAAGTAGACACCCACTTGAGAGACTGTGGCCTTGCACTCCCCTGGACCAGGCAGTGGGCAAATCGCCCACTTGAGAGACTGTGGCCTTGCAGTCCCCAGGACTAGGCATTGGACAAATCAACCCACTTGAGAGACTGTGGCCTTGCAATCCCCAGGAACAAGCAGTGGGCAAATCACCCACTTGAGTGACTGTGGCTTTGCACTCCCCAGGACCAAGCACAGGGCATGTTGCCCCCTCCAGGACCAGTGGCATTGTTCCATCTTCCAGGCTGAGGTTCCCCCCCCATTCCCCGTCCCCCTGAGGTGCCTGCCTATTTTCGACCTGATGCCCCTGCAGTGTTCTCTCCGTGTTGTTGCAGGAGTAAGATGGGGCCTTGGACTATGTGATGTGGCCCTGTGGCCCATGGACATTGAGGACTGGGCATTGTGCCTACATTTGTAAATATGTATACACTTTTTTATTTGGATGCATGTATTTATACTATTTTGTCTTATTACACTCACATTAATCAATTCCTTTTGTCCTTGCATTATTCCTGAGGGGAATGGGGGGTATATGTAATGTTACTGCATCTGGTTATGTGTATGGTGTTGGGGGCAGGGGTGTTGCGTGTGTGTGTCCCTCTCTTTTTCCTCCCCCCCTCCTCTGTGTGCTAGGCAGCAGTACTCACCGTGGTCGTCTTTGCCGACGTTGGTGTTCGTAATGGAGCAGAAGGTAGAAGATCATGGGGAACACATGCAACTTGGGTTCTATGGCGGCGTGGTTCTTCCTTGAGTCTCCACAGGTGAGTCCTTTCCCTTCTGTGCAGTGTTTCTGCCAAGCTTTTGATGTCTTTGGTACCGCCCGAGAAAAGGTGGCGGTTTCCTGTGTCATAATACAGTGGGCTGAACATTGTCTTCTGCCTGGCTGTAGGTGGTTGCCGCCTTCGTGCCTGTTGGTTTCACACTGGTGGTCGGTGTGTTAAAGTGGCTGTCTGTCTGAGCGGTTTCTGTTATGGTCATAATTTCATATTTGTTACCGCCGGCCTGTTGGCAGTATTACCGCCGCTTTATCACCAACCGCCAGGGTCGTAATGAGGGCCTAAATGTGTAAACTAAAGAATGTACCTACTTGTTCGGATTGGTGCTAATTGGTTTATAGTATGCCGCTTTTTTGACACAGTTTCAATCAATCAATCAGTACATTTGTAGAGCGCGCTACTTACCTGCGAGGGTCACAAAGCGCATGGGGGGGGTGGGGGAGCTGCTACTGCCTGAATAGCCAGGTCGGGAGGTGTCTCCTGAAGGTCAGCATGTCCTTGGTCTGCCGTGAGTGGATGGGGAGGGTGTTCCAGGTCTTGGCGGCGAGGTAGGAGAATGATCTTCTGCCGGTTGTTATCCTGTGGATGCGAGGAACGGTGGCAAGGGCGAGGTGGGCGGAGCGAAGCTGTCGGTTCGCGGTGTAGAAGGTTGAGTCGTTCATTGTGGTATGCTGGTCCAGTGTTGTGGAGTGCTTTCAGGACGTGGTTGAGGAGCTTGAAAGTGATCCTCTTGTTGACAGGGAGCCAGTATAGGTCTCTCAGGTGGGCTGTGATGTGGCTGCGGTGGGGAATGTTTAGGATGAGGCATGCCTTGCAGTCTTTTCTGGAAATTGGCCATGGTTCCTGCATAGAGAGCATTGCTGTAGTCCAGTCTGCTGCTGACGAGGGCCTGGGTGACCATTATTCTGGTTTCGGTGGGGATCCACCTGTAGATCTTGCGGAGCATGCGGAGGGTGTTGAAGCAGGAGGATGAGATTGGGTCATGGAGAGCGATGAGTCTAGGATGAAACCCAGGTTGTGTGCGTGGTCGTCGGCCACCAAGAGTCGTCCCAGGCGGAGGGGGTGGGGCAGAGGATGAGGACCTCTGTCTTGTCTGAGTTCAGTTTTAGGCAACTGTTCTCCATCCAGTTGGTGACGGCCTTCATTCCTTCGTGGAGGTTGGTTTTGGCGGTGGCGGGGTCCTTGGTGAGGGAGAGGATCAGCTGGGTGTTGTCGGCGTATGAGACAATGTTGAGGTTGTGAGATCAGACGATGTTGGTGAGCGGTGCCATGTAGGCGTTGAAGAGGGTCGGGCTGAGGGGAGATCCTTGGGGTATGCCGCAGATGGTCTTGGTGGCTTCAGATCGGAAAGGAGGGAGGCGGACTCTCTGGGTTCTGCCGGTGAGGAAGGAGGTGATCCAGTTCAGGGCTTTGTTGCGGATCCCTGCGTCGTAGAGGCGTGTGCGTAGGGTGTGGTGCCAGACGGTGTCAAAGGCGGCCGAGAGGTCCAGGAGGATGAGGGCCGCGGTTTCACCTTTGTCCAGCAGGGCCCTGATGTCGTCGGTGGTGGCGACGAAGACGGTCTCGGTGCTGTGCTTGCTGTGGAAACCGGATTGGGACGGGTCCAGAGTGTTGTTTTCGTCAAGGAGGTGGGTCAGTTGCCTGTTGATGATCTTCTCGATGACCTTCAGCAGGAACGGGAGCAGGGAGATGGGCCGGTAGTTTTTGAGAACCTTTGGGCCCGCCTTGGGTTTCTTGAGTAAGGCGTTGATCTCGGCATGCTTCCAGCTTTCCGGGAAGGTGGCGGTCTTGAAGAAGCTGTTGATGATCATCCAGAGTTGGGGGGCGATGATGGAGCTCGCTTTGTTGAAGATGTGGTGCGGGCAGGGGTCGGATTGTGAGCTGAAGTGAATGGTGTTCATGACTTTGGTGGTGTCATCGTCGCTGACGTGGATCCAGGAGAGCAGGAGGTTGGAGTGGCTGGGGGGTGGTGAGTCTGAGGTGTTGGTGACTGCCGGTGAGGTCTTGCTGTTGAAGCTGTCGTGGATGTCTGCGATTTTGCGGTGAAAGAAGGTGGCTAGGGAGTCGCAGAGGTCTTGCGAAGGTGGGATGTCTTTGGTGCTGGAGCTGGGGTTGGAGAGTTCCTTCACACTGTTGAAGAGCTCTTTCCTGTTGTGCAAGTTGTTGTCGATGCGTTCCTTGAAGGAGGATCTCTTGGCGGTCCGGATGAGCTGGTGGTGCCTGCGGATGGGGTTCTTGCGGGCTTTGTGGGTGGCCGATGTCTGTTCTTGGCGCCACTTCTTCTCGAGTTTTCGGCAAGTCTGTTTGGAGGTCCGGAGGTCGGCGGTGAACCAGGTGGCCTTTCTGACGGTGCGATTGTAGGAGGGTTTCTTGATCGAGGCGAGAGTGTTGGCGCAGTCGTCGATCCATTGCCTGAGGTTGCGGGCAGCTGTGTGGCTGTCGGTGGTGTCGGCTGGTGGTGATCGGGCGAGGGTGGAGATCAGCTAGTCATTGGTGACCTCGTTCCAGCTGCGGCGGGGATCTGCTGCGGGTGGTGGTGCGTGGTGTGTTTCTCGAAGGTGAAGTGGATGCAGCGGTGGTCGGTCCAGTTGAGTTCGATGGTGTGGCTAAATGTTACGTGGCTGCTGAGTGGTGAAGATGGGGTCGAGCATGTGTCTGGCGGAGTGGGCGGGTGACGAGTAGTTTGAGTCTGAGGTTGGTGAGGTTGTCGAGCAGGGCAGTGAAGTTGCTGTCATTGGTGTTCACAAGGTGGAAGTTCAGGTTTTCCAAGGAGGATGTAGTCTGTAGAAGCAAGGGCTTGAGTGCTGACGATGTCGGCGATGGAGTCACTGAACTGTGGTCGAGGTCCGGGGGGTCTGTAGATGGATTCCTCTGAGGGTAGTCTTGGGATCGATGTAGATTTGGAAGTGCATGTGTTCGGCGGTGTTGAGGGTGGCTTCGGTGTTGGTCGAGATTCTGATCGTGTTCCTGTGGACGATGGCGATCCCTCCTCCCGGTCTGTTGGTGCGGTCTCTGCGGGTGATCTTATAGCCGTCCGGGATGGCTATGGCGATGTTGGGTGCTAAGGATGGGTTCATCCAGGTCTCCGTCAGGAAGGCGATGTCCGGGGAGGATGAGTCCAGAATGTCCCAGAGTTCGATGGAATGCCTGTGGACTGAGCGGGTGTTGAGAAGGATGAATCTGAGGTGGTTACGTCTGGCTCTGGCTCTGGCAGGTGGGGCGGCGGCTCGGAGGCTGGTGAAGCTGCAGCTTCGGCAGGAGAAGGGTCCGTGCTGAGCTTTGGTGAGGCCTGGAAGCAGGTGGCTGATCGGCCGGCATGAGGGCGTAGAGAGTGTTGGCGTCATAGTAGCGTTGGGTGACTTGGCGGTCACGGGGCAGGAGGTCTGGCGCTGGGGGCGGTCCAGGTGCAGACGGGCGCAGACAGGCTTGCCTCTGGCGTGCCCGCTGCGCACGACCGCACAGTGGCCGCCATTAAGAAGGGAAGGTGGGAAGGAGGAGCAGCTGGGAGGCAGGAGCGAAGCGCGAACGGGGCGCACGAGGGGTGCGGGACTGCAGGGGACGCAGCAGCTGGAATAACAAAGGGGGAGCATAGAGAGAGAGCGTGAAAGGGCAAAAAGCAGAGAAAAAGGAAAAAAAACAGAGAAAAAACAGTAACAAGGCAGAAAAAGGAAAAAGCAGACACAAAGGCAGACACAAAATACTTACGGCTCACCACTGGCCACCAGGGATGAGGCACAGGCAGTAGCCTGCGGGTGGAGGAGCGCCTCGAACTTGCAGCAGCAACAAGGGCGGGGAAACGGATACGGGCATTGTCAGGTGGAGCTGTGCGGCTACTTGTTGCTCTTATTCCCTGTATGGCTGGGGACAAAGAGTATTGATTGCTCATTCATACTATAGCTGTAACTTAGAATAAAAAAGGAATGCAAATATACAAGAATACACCTGGTCTAGATTCACTGCTTATCTTATGATGTTTCCACAATGTGATGCATTTTACTCAACCAGTCCTCATTGTTGGTGGCTGGGTGTCAGTCATAGACTTGGCCCCCACTGGCCATGCCCCCACTCCAATCCATAGGGCCACTGATGATCTGCTGTCACCTTCCCTGGATCGGGAGGAACATGCAGTAGGAAAGTGCATCCACCAAAGAATGTGCAGAGAGCACCTCCACTTCAAGATCTCTCAGGATCTCACTCAAACCCTCACAAGATCTTGCAAGTCGTGGGTGCCATCTTGGGTGTAGACTTTGAGTAAAAGCCACACCTAAGCAACAGCCAACAGTGAGGAATCCAGAATAGCAGCACTGTGTCTCTTGTGTCTTACCATGAATATCTATATGAAAGAAAATACTGTGTACATTACTAACCTGAGAGTTGCTGCAGTCCTGTTTGCGTCTGCTCTTCAGTCCATGGAGATCCTGCACCACACTTCATAGAAGAAAAGCACAAGTACCTTTGGCAAAACAAAATACAGAGTAAGTTCAGAAAAGAATCAACATTCATATAGGAACAAATATTAATCCAGTTAAAAATAAAGCAAAAGGTACTTATTTGTCTATCCGATAAAATTAAGATCCGAAGCTTGTTTAGATTTAATGTTCTTCAAGTCTTGATAATCTTTCAAAATGACAAAGAACCTGAAAGGTTAAAAGAAAATCCCTTAAAACAGCAGAAGCTGATTTTAAAGTTCCTTCGAAACTAAACTAATACTGCTAGCGCAGGTTATTTAATAAAAATTATTAATAGGTGTTCATGTATTCTTCGTAATGGATTTGCATAGAAAATATAATAACATAGAAAAATAATGTATGCATTTGAAAATGTGATCACGACAAGTGGCCGTCATTGTTCACGAAGTGTACTTACTAATAGTCATTAATATGAAATGTTAAGCATATGTTTGATTAGTGTAGTAATATATCATATTAAGGGTTATGTGTTATGTATTAGCTGTATTAATTGTAGGCCTTATGTCATATTAAGGGTTATGCCTTATATATTAGCTTTATTAACTGTAGGCCTTAACTTAGCGAAGGTCTTGGCTTAGGTGCCAGGCTTTATGTCAAGCTATATTTCTTAACATTTAATAAATGGCTGTCCTAGAGAGTTATATTGTGATTTTCCATTGTATTGTGCAAATGTGCACGCCGACTGCTAGGCGATGCTGTTCTTGCTAAATGTAACAATATGTGTGTATTGTGTGTGAGACTGACTTTCTCAGGAGGAGAACAATGGAGACACTGACTGGAGTGGAAGCTGCAACAATATTGTTACCTGACGAGCCGGATGATGAGAACATTGCAGGAGAAAACCAATAAGCAACATGTGAACAGAGTAGTGGTAGAATTCATAGATTTGGAGTTTTAGTTTTATTGGACAAAGTGTGAACATGCGATCCCTTTTCCAATAGGGATTTGGGAAGTAGTTTTAGTGAGTTTAACTTAACAAGACTGCACGAGAGAAGACAGCCTATTTGCCATTTTCTTGCTGGCTGAAACGTCAATATTTTCTTGTGCGTCCTGACAAGAGACGTACTAATCTTTAATACTTAAAGACTTTGCGTTTCTGAACTTTGATGCTGAATCCTGATGCCTTGCTGACTGAACTGATGTCCTGATGACGGAGACTATCTTAGCTTGCCAATACAAATGAGGAGAGGTATTATTGTACCCATGTGTATGTTATGCCTATTTGCTTTTTCTTTTCTAGATACCAGCCGCACTGTTTGATAGAGTCATAGTTAGATGTTTTCCAAATTTCTGTTACTAAATTGTTTTGCCTGAAGCCCAACATGCTGATGCTAATCTGATGTTAGATAAGGATTCTCACTAATGAAAGTCTGCTAATAGGGGAATAATGCTTGATGAATTTCTCTGCTGAATCTAGATGTATGTGATATAGTTTGCATAATTGTTCTGGTTATTATTTTGCACCGTAACCTTAGAATGTGTCATAATTCAAGCTTTGATTAGATTTAATTTCTTCTGTTGCTTTGGGCAGCCAATGTTGTTTCTGTATGTGTATCATTTGATTTTGAGATTAATTTACATGACATTAACATTGTTAATAAGGAAATAAATATTCTAAGTTTTACTAAAAGGCATGGTTATTCATGACTGAAAAGTCATGGTGTGTCACAATTACTGATTCCAATTGATTATTAATGTCATTGAATATAGTTGATTGATCTGCATGTAATGGAATTATGGTGGGATCATCTTAATTGTGAGCCCAAAAGTTCATTGACCTATTCGCGTCCCCTTATAAGTTTACTTATTAAGGTCAGACACACTAACAGTGATGGTAGCAGATGGTGCCTTCAGAGCTCCACATACACAAACAAAGAGGGAGAAGGAGGTTGTGGGGCTGGGTCTGTTCTCCTTATAGCCTATATAACATTTCAAAAGAGGCCCAGCTAAAAGATCTACCACAGGATGGACAGGAAAAAGGATTTTCCTGTTAGAAAAACCCTCACCCACCAGGGTTACCCCTTGGCGGTATGCTTTATCACCCCACCACTCCTATCTCTCCTGTGATTCACATTAAGACTACATCAGTGCTTCCAAGTATTCCATAGGTCGTAGCATGCTCCACTCTGTAGCAGAACTGGAAGAAACCCAATGATGAAGCACGCCACCAAGGGGTAACCCTAGTGGATGAGGGTTTTTCTAACAGGAAAATCCTTTTTTCTGTCCATCCTGTGGATCCAGTACAGAGAAGATAGCAGAAAGGTAATGGTTCATCTCCCTAAGAGCCTATTGTAGGTGTTTCCAGAGATGGTGGTAGCTTGATGATTTGGCCCTTTGAGAGTTCATTATTACTAAGATTTGGATTTTATTTTTCACTGATGCTAGTTGAGGAGAAAATGTTTCCCTAGGTCCAGAAATTACTTTCCCAGAAATTACTTTCCCAGAATCTCGGATCTTGCTAATGGTTGTTTGAGGATGTTCTCGGCATACTAGTGACAGTGTGAATGAAGTAGGTTGCGCTTTCACAGCTTATGCAAATCACACGTGAATTGTGATGTTTGTAAGGGTTTAGGGAGTTTGTGTACTCCAAATGAAGTTGTAGAAAGAGTGTGCATACTCTGCAGTGTGAGAGTAGGGAAGTCATCAAACTGCACGTTTGTGGCACTTTGTGCTCATAAATTGTCCACGTGGTTGTTGATGTACAGACCGTGTGTGTTCTAAGACTCCGGAGTATATTGAAAAGTGTATGAGACACTTAGTTTTATGTCATAATCTGTCTGGTATAGTAGGTTGACCAGGTGTGGTCGACAAGTCAGAGTGTGAATCAAACTGAGTGACAGAAAATTTCGACTGAGATCTGGCGAGTCCTATGTGCACCAGGACAGACCCACTGATCAGTTGAGAGTACAATTTGCAGGTCGAGATTTGCTTGCGAATCTGGGAGACTGAGAAAGAAGGAATAGCTGTAAGTGAGGGAAGAGCCGTCAGTGAAAAATATGTAAAGTTTCTGAAGTGATTGTGTTACCTTTCCTGTAATAAACCAGCAGATTTGGTTTTTGGGTTTTGATTAGTGCTCGCATTTTTTGCATTAGTTTTGTGTGGATCGGAGTTTGGAAGGACAAGCCGCAAGACTTTGTCAGCCGCTGTACGTGCGAGTGTGACGTCATTAGAGCTGCATTGGGATAGGTCGGTTAGTGAGAAGGGTCGCGACGGATTGGCAGCTGACTGTGAGAGGCAATTGGTTGAGAAAGCAGTTGAAGTGAATTCTGGAATTAAAAGTCACTTCCTGATTTGATTTTGAATAACAAAAGGTCAAAAAGATGACATTTTTCCAAGCTTTAAAGAGTGCTTTAAGGGGAGATACATATATTACAAGGAGTATAGGCGAGGCTACACCGCCAGAAGGTACATCAGCTTACATTGCAATGGAAGAGAAGGGTTTTGTGCCATGTCTTTGGCTAAAGCAATGGTGCAAAGTGACAGAGAAGGGTAGGAACTTAGCATTTCCTGCAAATGAGACGTTCAATTTGAGGGTTCTAGAGCATTTAAGGATGGTGCTATATGGATCAAAGACCCTTCCGAGACCAGCACAGTTCAAGGCATTAGAGATATGGGAGCTAGTAGTCAGACAGCAACAGACATTCGAGAGGAGGTTGAGAAAGGCAGAAAAGACCTTAACAGAGGCTAGGTGGGACATTGATCAGAGAGTTTGGAGGATGAAGGCTTTACACTGAATTAAGTTGTTTCTGGCAATTACAACTCAGGACAATGAGAAGGAAGGAAAGCTACTAGAAAAGATAATAGAAGCCCGTCTGAAAATAAGGAGGCTAGAAAGTCTTCAACAGTGGAGGAAGAGTCAGATGATGATGAGTTTCTTACACAAGTACTGAGAAATCGCTCACCACCATATGCAGCACATGAGAGTGGTCCGAGTGCCAGTGCTGATCCCGCAGCTCTGACACAGGTTAATGGGACAGTGAGTCCGATGCAAGTTAATGCTAGCCTGATACAGAATGAGATGCAAAGTGTTATTAATGCACCTACTACTCCTGTAGTACAAAGCCAGGTGCAGCTGCCACAGGTTCAGAGAATTTACCCTGATGTGCCCGTTATGGAAACGACTTTGAACTTAATGGTGCCTATGGAACAGGTTTACCCAAGACTGATGTTGGTTCAGACTGAACCAACTCCACTTTTACTGCCCGAGTACAGCCACAAGTCATGCCGAGATTCACTCCAGTAACAGGGACACAGTCAGAGATTACTTCTATGATGATTGCTATATCGTTACCTATTACTGTCGGTCCAGCCGTACCCCTATTTGCACAAAAGAAACCTATTGTAGATTAATGAGATGCCATGTCCCAGAATATAGTGAGTGGAGGACATAATGAAAATGCTCAAATAGTCTCTCCTGTGGGACAGACGTTTGACGGATCAAGATTATTGTTAGACCTTAGTCCATTTCGAGTACTTCCAGATACTATGGTAGTGTCAACGTTAGACAGAGTTTGAAATTGTTGACACCGCAGACCCTAAATGCAGATCCACAGGAGATGCCATCAGTCCAAACCAGTAACATTTCATTGCAAGGTTTGGCAGCTCAGCAGTTGACTGAATGGTGGAAAAGCAGAGTGCTCCTAAGTGAGAGGAGTGTTTGAATTATGCTAGGCTAAACATGGAAGCAGGTGTACCCACTGAGGGAACTATGGGTATGAACGGATTAGAATCCTACACAGAAGCTGAGTTGAGATATTTGTGCCTGAAGATTAAAAGGAAAATAAACAATGTGCATCAGAAAAAAGCCAACCTGGCAGAGAAATACGGCATAGAAATAGAGAAAACAAAGCATGTGAAAAGGAGTTACAGATTGGATTTTGAGACTAAAGATTTTGAAAACATGAGATCTGCCAGAATGAAGGCACACCTTAAGGAATTGCTTCAAAGTGCCCAGACTTGGGGAGCATTAGACACATGGGAAGGCAGATGGGTGAAGAAAAGAGACAAGAGGAAAAGGGATGCTGTGGAGCTGACTGCAAATGTTCAGCAGGGTAAAGATCCAGTAACGATTTTACCAATGAGAGAGATTCCAGGAGGGAATTTTATTCATGTCCCTTGGAGCAGAAGTGAAATTCTATCATTTACAAATGATTATCCAAAATTGAGAGATAAGCCAGTAGAGTGGTACCAGCAGACAGACAGGTTTGTGAAACTTGAAAAGTGCCTGTGAGAGGACTGGAATACATTACTAGAGATAGTTATTCCAGCTGATATGTGGATAGAGTGTTGGAGGAGTATAGATGGGCCAACAAGCAAACCAGAGAGAGACAAGAATACAGGTGCACCGACTCCTGAGGTAATGGAATATTTTTATAAGGTGATTGAATTTTTGAAAACGGCATTTTCACCCAAGAACATTGATTGGCAAAGGATTGACAGGACAGCTCAGGAAGCAAAGGAGGTGATACATGTGTATTATGAGAGATTGTTGCAGGCGTTCAAGCAATACAGTGGTACAGAGACAATTGAGGCAAAATAAATGATTCATTTTGTGTTCAGATTTGTGGAAGGTTTGAGACCAGAAATTAGCCAGATGATTAAGTCATTTGATTTGCTGGCAAGCAAAACCGATTGATGAGGTGTTGCAGTATGCAAAGGTGCAAAGTACTGTAGTGATGTGATTGAGTTGAAGCAGAGAAAGCTGAAAGAAACGGCAATGGTGATGCAGGTTAAAGCTACTCAAACAGTTATGTAAGGGAATTTTCCACAACAGGTATCACAGCTGCAGCAGGGAAATATGATGTTTCAGCCCCAGATGAGAGGTAGAGGTCGCTGAGGAAATGTGACTCACGATTCAGACTTAGGAACTGTATTGGTTCAGAATGATGTGCAGGGAACGAAGAAGTTGTTGCAATGTCACGTTTACGGAGCCATTGGACATTGGAAACAGGAGTGTCCGATGATGGTGCTGGAAGGTGGTGTTCAGCAAAGTAATGACATAAATTTGTTCCAGAACATGAGAGGACCAAGAGTGAGAGATCCTAATCCAAATTTTCAAAATAATGTGAATCAAGTACAGAATTTTCAACAAATGCAGCAGGTACAAATGCCACATGTACAAATGACACAGTTGCAGCCAATGCAGCAGCAGGTTCCCATGGTACCTAGACAGAAAATCCAGATACCTCAAGCCCCAATGGAGCAGCAGCAAATAATGTTTTCTCAATAGGTCACAGGTCAGAGGCTTAACCAAAGTAATAACACAGTACACCAATTCCCGTTACACAGTGAGAATGAAATTAACGATGATTGGATGAGCGACAGTTCAGATGAAGAGCCATGTGTGCTTGGACCTTCCTTAGAAGTAGATCAGAGAGGGCCCTATGTGAAGGGAAAGGTTATGGGTTAAAGAGTTTCATTTTTGGTTGACAGTGAGAAGTGCAGAAGTTCCAAACTTGCCCCTTTCAGGTAAAACAGTTCAGATTGTAAGAGTAGCGAATCAGTATTTGACCAACCTGATTACAGAACCAGTTCAGGTTAAAAATGGCAACTTTCTGGGACTGCATAAATTTGTGGTCTGCGATTAAACTCCAGTATCCCTACTGGGAAGAGACTTGTTGTGTAAAACAAAATGTTCGATTACTTGTTCAAATGATGGAATTGAGATTCAGATGAATAGTGATGATGAAGATGACCAAGCCCCAGAGATAGAAGGTGAAACTACAAATGAGGAGTACCCTCGGATTGAATTATTCCCGATGTTCACAGTGAAGGAGCTTCATCCTGATTTACAGGGAACGGTTAAGGAGAAAGTGTGGGATTTCACGGGAAAAGAAATAGGTTTGATAAAGGGAGCTGAGCCTATAAAGTCACTGTAAAACCAAATGCAGTTTTTCCTCAAATTCCCCAGTATCACATGCCACAAGATGTCCTTATGAAGGTCGCTCAGATAATTGCAGACTTTGTGAAACAAGGGGTTTTAAAGGAAGTGTTGAGCATCCCATACAATTCACCGATCATGGGTTTACAAAAGCCCTGTGGGAAAGTTTGAATTGTCCAGGATTTTAGAAATGTTTTTGAGATTGTGGTCAAATGTTGTCCGGTGGTGCCTATCCAGCTGAGATAATGTTTCAGATTCCATGTGATGCCGAGTGGTTCAATGTCATTGATTTGTCGCAAGCCTTCTTTTCTGTGCCTCTTCATGAAGACAGCCAATTTCTCTTTTGTTTCAAATTTCTGGATCAAGTTTATTGTTGGTGCAGAATTCCTCAATGGTTTTCAGAGTCACTTTCCATATTCAATCAGATCTTTAAAAATAATTTGGAGTCATTGGAATTCCCTTTCCAATCGACCTTGGTATAGTACATTGATGATTTGTTGATTGCGCACAAGACAAAGGACGAGTGCAAGTGTGATACGATTGCCTTACTGAATCATTTGGGAACGAATGGCCATAAAGTGTCTCTGCTTGAATTGCAATACTGTCAGAAAGTAGTGAAATACTTGGGTCACCAGATTGGGAAAGGATCAAGAAAGATATCCAGAGAAAGGATTACAGCCATATTGCAGATAAATCCCCCGACCGCACAGAGAGGTGTTAGGATGTTTTTAGGGATGGTAGGCTACTGTCACCAATGAATTCCAAATTTTTCAGTTGTTTTGAGACCATTGCAGAAGCTGACGCATAAGGAAGTCACTGATCCCATAGTTTTGGACCAGGCTGGAATTAAAGCATTCACTGAATTGAGAGAGAGTCTGTGCAAGGCTCCAGCTTTGGGTATGCCTGACTACACAAAACCTTTCACATTGTTTTGTCATGAATGTGATGCATGTTCTTTGTCTATCTTGACACAGGTCTGTGGCGGTGTAAACCACCCAGCAGCATATTTTTCAGCTACTTTGGACCCAGTTGCAGCAGCCTTACCAGGTTGTTTGCTCGCAGTTGCAGAGGTTGGTCAAAGCCTTACTCAGTATGAAGGCATTGTGATGGGACATCCTTCCACTATAATGATCCCTCACTCTACTGAGATTCTACTTAAAAGAACAAAAACCCAATATTTGACTGGTGCGAGATTGACCAGGTATGAAACGAGTATTCTAGGGTCGCCAAGTGTGTCTTTGAAAAGATGTAAAGTGCTGAACCTGGCACCCTTACATCCCAATGAAAATGTTGAAATTGAGAAATTGGAAGATGTTGAGCATGATTGTCTTAAAGTAATTGACTTGCGCACAAAACCGAGACCTGGCATTAGAGATACCTGATTGGAAGAGAAGGATCAAATTATCTTTGTAGATTGGTCTTGTCTGAGAGACAATGAAGGGACACTAAGAGCAAGATATGCTGTGTACACAATTACTGGTATTTTTGAAGCTTCCTGGCTTTGAGGAGTGTAGTGTGCCCAAGTAGCGGAACTGTTAGCCCTTAGCTAGCGTGTCATGTTTCTGCTCAGCTGAAAGTTACAATCTATATGGGTAGCCAGTATGGATTTAGAATAGTCCATGATTTTGGCCAGTTGTGGTCACAGAGAGGTTTCATGAGATCTTCTGGTTCCCCAGTGAGAAATGGTGAAAGGATTAAAAAACTGTTACATGCAATTCAAATGTCTGAAAAGATTGTCGTGGTGAAATTCAGTGCACATCTAAAGTTGCAGGACTTTGTATCATTGGGAAATGGATATGCAGATCAAGTCGCAATGGTTTGCGCATTGAACTATATATCGTTTAGAGATAAGTGGGAAATGTTACCTGAAGAAGACGAAACATGTCCAAGTTTTGCATTAAAGGTAATTAACACCTTGGAGCAATTGAAAATGTTGCAGAATAATGTTGACAAAGAGGAAAAACGTTCATGGAGTAAAATGAAATGTGTGCAAAGACAAAATGAATTGTGGGTTTCAGAAGAGGGTCAATTGGTTCTGCCAAAAAGCCTGTTGTCTCAAATGGCTAGGTATTATCATGATCAAGCACATGTTGGAAGGGATGCCATGAATCGGTTGTTCAAACATGATTGGTTGAACCCAAAGTTTAGACAGGTTGCTGAAGCAGTTTGCCATCGTTGTGTCATTTGCCAACAATTGAACGTGGGGAAAGGGACAGTGGTTAATTTGAGCCACATTGGAAGAGCAGGAAGTCCATTCAGCAGAATGCAGGTGGGATTTATTGAGATGCCTGTGTTTTGCGGTTTGAGATATGTGTTGGTGATTGTGTGCATTTTTAGTCACTGGATTGAAGCTTACCCTGCACGAAGAAATGACAGTCTCACAGTAGTGAAACTACTGCTTAGGGAACTGATACCCCGTTTCGGGTTTCCAATCTCTTTAGAATCAGATAAGGGAAGTCACTTCAACGATGAAGTAATTAAATTACTGTGTGCAGCATTGAACACTGAGCAGAAGTTGCATTGTAGTTACGCCCTGAAGCATCAGGACTAGTGGAGCAGATGAATGGTTCCTTGAAGTCAAGAGTTGCAAAGATGTGTGCGTCCACAAATTTGAAATGGCCTGAGGCATTGCCTTTAGTTTTGATGACTATGAGAAACACACCCCACAGTAAGACAGGATTGTTGACGCATGAGATCCTTATGGGCCGAGCCATGAGGTTGCTAGCGGTGCCTGCAAATGCACTTGTCAACATTACAGATGATATGATGCAAAGGTCTGGCTGATGTGGTTCGCTCTTTCTCTCAGCAGGTAGAGGCTACCACACTGCCATCAATCCATGACCCAGGGCACAACCTGAGAACCAGACACTGGGTTGTGGTCCGGAAAACATGTTTGGAGATGCGTTGGAAGGGACCATTTCAGGTAGTTCTGACAACTACCACAGCTGTGAAGTGCACTGGAATTCCGAATTGGATCCATGCCAGTCACACAAAGAAAGTGGCGTGTCCACTGGATCATGAAGAAGAGTTGTTGAAAGTACCAACAACAGCAAAACAAGTCTCAGGGTCAGAAAGAGAACAAAGAGGAACTGAGACCGGATCTGAGCCCGTTGAGGACGGTTTAGTCACTCCTGTCAGAGACGAAGGAGAGAGCCTATCTCAATTGAGGCAGCAGGAAAGCCTAGTTATAGGAAGGCTTTCCCAGAAGCAGACAATCTTGAGAGACAACAGACTAATTGCCAGACCCGAGGGGAAAGGAGTTGAGGCGGATCAAAGTCACTGTGATCTGACTTCTCCTGAACCTGTTGCAGGTCCGTTAAGGAAAACACTGCAGAACAAGAGAAAGTTTCAAGTTCGACTCTAAAGAGAACACTGACAAAGGGTCCATCGAAAGGAGATACGTGGCTGGAGTCACAAGGAAAGGGAAAGGAAGTGGTTGTTGGAACAACATTCGAGAAAGTAAATTCAACAAGGAGAGAAGATCTAACTGAAGGAGAATTGAATGGCAATAGAAAGGTGAAAAGAAAGAGAATAGCAAGTCGAAGATACGCAGGTCCTGAATAGGCGTATGCAACTACAAGTGAATGACAACAAAAAAGTTTGACTTTTTGTTTTGATAGAGACATTCTGGGTCAATATTTTGGCACTTGAAGGAAGCTGATGAACTGAACTGTTGAAAAAAAAACAATTTTGAGAGAATTTTTGAGAAAGGAACTGTTGAAGGTAACCGGAAGAGACGTTAATAGCCTGATTTGACTTTTTGAAACCTGATTTTGTCAAGCTGCTTACCGATTTTTGACAAGGGATCCTGGAAGTTAAACTGAGAGTTGTAAATAACTGCTGAAAGAAGAGTTATTTTTTTTTATTTATTTTGCTGCAGTTTTTCTAATTTCTTTCTTCTGCTTTCTGACTCTTTACAGCTCATGAAAAACATTAGCCAGCAGGATAGAATACTAGGTGCTCTAAATGTATGAGTATTGGTTTGGCGATTATGTGTGGGATATTGTTTGTAGTATTGATTGTGGGTATGTTTGTTCTTGACAATGGTGAAGCCAACCATTCTTCTGCTTTTGAGACAACTACTGTAGTAACAGCAATAGAGAAGCTCAGGTTAGATGTGAAGCACTTGCATGAGGGTACTAATGTGCAAGGAGAATTTTCTTCTAATGTATTCTATCACTTGTTGAGTGAGTATGTTGAGACGATGGATGGGAGGAATTGTTATGTGTATACCTAGATTCCTTCATCAGTTGAGGAAGGAGTTACGTACCATAGTCTGCCATTAACATATGGAATAAGTTGTAGTCCGCTACTAACAAGATTTTATAACCAGGAGTACATCCAGTACTTTTACTCGAATTACGATGTGATGTTTTTGTTTGTCCCTATCATTAGGTATTTGAGTAGAGCAGCTAAGGACAATGACATTGTATTAGTTAGAGGTTTCTTTGAACCTACATTGATGTTTGGCATGGCTTATGCACACCACAATAATTTAACATGCTTGCTTACACCTTTAGAGAAAAGCTTCTTAGATCACACAGATGATAGGAGAAAGGCATTGGAAGGGAAGTTAGAAAAAGGCTTAGAGAAAAGGGCTTACAGGAATGATTATGCTTATATTGCAATTAAAATGCAAGGGAAATTAGCTTTAGACGCGAAACATGTAGGTAATCTTTGTATATATAGGTGTAGATCACACACTGACACTTTGTTTGTGGGAACGAGTGAATGTAAGCATGTGTTTTTGTTTCAGAGTAAATGGACATCCATGTTGAATGCACAGGTCCCAGCTATTCCTGGGATTTATTATATCTGTGGTCCTAATGCTTATTACCGTCTTCCAAGAGGATGGTATGGGACATGTTACTTGGGGATAGTTTTCCCAAAGATGTATCAACTAAATGATTTGAAGAAGTTTCCAAAAGTGACTGAATTACATCATATGAGACAGAGGAGGGAGTCTCCTTCTGGTATAGTGGGAGATATATCTGGAGCAAAGATTCCTTCAGTGGGAGTTGTTCTGAATTCAATAAAGATTCAACAGTTGTCTACTATTGTGGATAACATGCTGACATATTTTTCAGGGGCCATACTCCTGATAGATACGGAATTAGCTGCTGAAAGACATTCTTTTAGCGAAAGATGGTGGAGTTTGTAGAATGATTAATTCTAGGCATTGTTACTCATATATTCCTAATAATAGTAAAGAAATTAGAGACTTAGGCCCACATTATGACCCTAGTGGTCGGCTGTAATATGGTGGAAAGTACTGCCAATAGGCTGGCGGTACTTTCCACCATATTATAATATTGGCGTTTTGGCTGAAGCCAAACCTCCAATGTACCACACTGACCGCCACAGCGATAACAGCCGCTGGAATGGAGATAGTAATCTCCAGCCTAGCAGCCGTCACTGTACCACCTGCGGGATAATGACCATTGTTTCCATGGCTTCCTTACCGCCACAAAAACCATGGGGGTATGCATCATCAGTGACAGGGAATCCCTTCCCTGTCACTGATAGAGGTCTTCCCCACCCCACTCCCCTCTTGTCAACACCAGAGCAGTACGCGCTCTACTGGCGACAAAAATGCAAAAACCCAGCACTCTCAAAAACAATGTAATTTATGCATTGTGCTGATATGTTGTGGTTTAACCTTTTGCATTGCAGAGTTCAATCCTGAAAACTTATTTTTAATATGCTTACAAATACTGTTCCTTTGCAATGTATTGCTGCAGGTTTTCAGAGTGTGTTAGGGTGTGGCCCCTTTCCAGGGCCTTCCAGAGACTTTCCCTGCAACATGCCTGGGCGTGGTTCTGGGCTGGGCCAAGACTCCCAGTGCTCACTATTCAAAGGTCCCGGTGCAGAGAAGCAGCTTCTTCCTGAGCTCCTGTCCCGGCGGCCTATTTGGATCTTCCAGACTTCTGCCCTTCATCCTTCATTGGTGATCATTGTTCCAGGCGGTAAGACGGTGGTTGGACTGTCCCGACACCGTTATTGAGAATTTTCATATTCTTGGTTTAATTCTTAAATGAGTAACAGATTACTTGCGCGCTACCATTTCTTGACATTTATATGGTAGTTTACAAATAAGCAAGACGCGCGATTTACTTCATAAAGGTTTGACTTTGTTATTCATTGCGTGTTACCATTTCTTGACATTGGCATGGTGGCTTATGAATCAGCAAGACGCGCGATTCATTTTATGGTGTTTAAACATTGTTATCCATTGCCCGCTACTATTTCTTGACATTTACATGATGTTTTACGGATTGGCAAGATGTACAACTCGATTCATGAGGATTTAACTTTGTTGTTCATTGCGCGCTACCATTTCTTGATATTTACATGGTGGCTTAAGAATCGGCAAAAGAAGCGCGATTCTTTTCATTGTACTTTGATCTTGTTATTTATTGTGAGCTGTTATTTCTTCACATTTACATCGTGTTTTACGAATCGGCAAGACGCGCGATTCGATTAATGATGATTTGACTTTGATATTCATGGCATGCTACCATTTCTTGGTATTTTACATAGTGACACTCGAATCGGCAAGACGCACGATTCTCTCCTCGAGTTTAATTCATGTTGTTTATTGTATGCCACTATTCTAAGATATTTATTATGTAATATTCGAGTTGACAAGTTATGTGATTTGTTTCCTGAATCCATATTGTGTTATTCATGGTGCACAATCCTTTTATGGTATTTACTATATGTATATATATATATCTGCAATATGAGAAATTTGTGTTGAAACATTTTAAGAGTACACAGAAGGCCAGAGTTTCTAGAAGCAATATTGTATGGTCCTAGTATACATTCTCAAAACAGGATTTATATGACTGGTTTAAAATTTAGTCAGAATGTTTATTCTGATTCTCATGTAAAGGAAAGTACTTGAATAAGAAAGTTTTCATTTAATTCATCTTGATTCCCCTACAGGTATCTGGCCTTGAAACTTAGTCATTTTAAACTTAACTCTTAGATTGTTCATGTTTTCAGAGTTACTAGGCTTAGAATCATAGTCTAGTATTGATTTCAGGAGATATAATTTTCATATTGTGTGTTCTAACCTTTTTCTTACTACAGGTCTCCTTCCCAGCTGTTCCGTTCCTAATCCCCTCTTACCCTCTTGAACTCTCTCAGTCTCTGTGATTTATCTATCATAGTCTTGGAGCTGTTCAGTGGTGGACGTGTTGGGAACGTGCACAGACCCCGAGGATCTGGTGACTCTGACACCTCTCCATATACCCCCCACCCCTTTCCTATCCAAACACCCCCACATTCACATCCCACCTTCACACACACACCCATACCCACATGCATCCACGCATGCATACATCCATTCACACACATATCCACACACACTTTCATACGTACATGCAGACATGCATTCACAGAACACAACATATACGCACTCACACCTACATACATGCATGCAAACTCAACACGGAACACACCCCTGCATACAAACAGACACAAACATTCACACACAACCCCCCCACACACACAACACCCCCCTCCCCTATTGTAGCACCCACTTACCTGTGTTCAGGGGGTTCTCCGGCAGGAGACCGGTCGGGACGCTGCTGCTGGCCAGCAGAACACCACCAGGCCGTATTTTGGGACATAATACGGCTTGCAGCGGTCTACTGGTGTGGTGCTGCTGCTGGCATCAGCGCCACCTTACCGCCATCCTCCGGCATGGCCACAGCCGGATTGCCACCATTCTTATGGAGGAAATCCGGCTGTGGTCATATTCTGGCGGACGGTTGGTAGCTGTGGCGCCGGTCTTTTGATGGCCATCGCTGCAGTGGTAGGCGTTTTTTACCGCCAATATCATAATGAGGGCCTTTAATACTAATCTGACTAATGAAAGTGCTGATTTGAAAGAATTGAAGGAACCAGGAGTTTGGGAAAAGGTTGGCAAGGGTTTTGCTCCAGTGGGAAATTGGCTCAGCAACATTTGGAATGGGATTCTATTGAAAATCCTGCAGGGGATATTACTTATTGTGGTTTGCCTAATTGGAATATTGGTAATGCATACATTTTGCTAAATAATTAAATTGAAGAGGTAAGAGAATGATCAGAGGAAGAAAAGAAAAGGGAAAAATTGTTTAAAGAAAATTCAAAAAGGGAACAAAATTATGAAGTGAATGAATTGACAGAATTTTAGTTGATGCAAACATTTGTGGGTGATAGTTTAGTGTGATGACACATTTAGTCATCAGAGGGATTGCTAGCGCCGGAGTTTTAATAAAAATTATTAATAGGTGTTCATGTATTCTGAGTAATGGACTTGCATAGAAAATATAATAACGTAGAAAAATAATGCACACATTTGAAAATGTGACCATGACAAGTGGCCGCCAATGTCCACGAAGTGTACTTACAAATAGTCATTAATATGAAGTGTTGAGCATATGTTTAATTAGTGTAGTCATATGTCGTATTAAGGGTTATGCATTATGTATTAGCTTAATTGTAGGCCTTAACTTAGCGAAGATCTTAGCTTAGTTGCCAGGCCTCATGTCAAGCTGAATTTCTTGACATTTAATAAATGCCTGTCCTAGAGAATTAAATTGTGATTTTCCATTGTATTGTTTGAATGTGCTCATAGCTGAGAATCATTTTCTCATGACTGCTAGGAGATGCTGTTCTTGCTAACTGTAACAGTATGTGTGTATAATGTGTGTGAGACTGACTTTCTCAGGAGGAGAACAATGGAGACACTGACTGGAGTAGAACCTTCAACACTATTGTTACCTGAGGAGATGGATGATGAGAACATTGCAGGAGAAAACCAATCAGTGACATGTGAACGGAGTAGTGGTAGAATGATTAGATTTGGAGTTATTGGACAAAGTGTGAACATTCGAGCCCTTGATTAATAGGGATTTGGGAAGTAGTTTTAGTGAATTTAACTTAACAAGACTGCACTGAGAGAAGACAGCCCATTGCCCATTTTCTTGCTGGCCGAAAGGTCAATATTTTCTTGTGCGTCCTGACAAGAGACGTGCTAATCTTTAATGCTTAAAGACTTTGCATTCCTGAACTTTGATGCGGAATCCTGATGCCTTGCTGACTGAACTGATATCCTGATGACGAAGACTATTTTAGCTTGCCGATACAAATGAGGAGAGGTATTATTGTACCCAGCTGTATGTTATGCCTATTTGCTTTTACTTTCTAGGTACCAGCTGCACTGTTTGATAGAGATGTTTTCCAAATTTGTGTTACTAAATTGTTTTTCATTAAACTCAACATGCTGATGCTAATCTGATGTTAGATAAGGATTCTCACTAATGAAAGTCTGCTAATAGGGAATAATGCTTGATGACTTTCTCTGCTGAATCTAGATGTATTAGATGTATGTGATATAGTTCGTGCAATTGTTCTTGTTATTAATTTGCACCGTAACCTTAGAATCTGTTGTTATTCAAGCCTGATTAGATTTGTTTCTTCCGTCGCTTTGGACAGTCAGTGTTGTTTCTGTATGCGTATCATTTGATTTTGAGATTCATTTACATGACGTTAGCATTGTTAGCATTGTTAATAGGTAATACATATTCTAACTTTTACGAAAAGGCGTGGTTATTCATGACTGAAAGGTCATGGTGTGTAACAATTACTGACTCCAATTGATTATTAATGTCATTGATTACTGTTGCTTGATCTGCATGTACTGGAATTATGGCGGGATCATCTTAATTTCAAGTCCAAAGGTTAATCGACCTATTTGCGTCCCCTTTTAAGTTTACCTATTAAGGTCAGATGCGCTCACAATACAGAATCGTGAAGGATAATGTGGTTTGAGCAATTGAAAAAAACATTGCTTTAATAATGGAAAGGAAAAAAGTCAATATTTTCACAGGTAAAAACATCTGTTTGAACAATTGTAGAACATACGTGTTTTGCATTCAGACACGCTAATGTGATAAATCTGCTCATAGGTAAAGAAGACACAGCTAAATCAGAAAACTAAACACATGTCCTCGCTCGGTGACATCAGAGAAAATAAAAGTATGTGTGTAACAGGTGTTCTGGTGGTGAGGAAATGTGCTAACTGTGGTTAAGATATAAAAGCAGTGCTGCAACTAATTTGTGTGCCATTCTCTAATTAGGTGACTCTGAGGTCTTTGGGTGAAAAACCCCAGAAAAAGACAACTTCAGATCAGAGAAGGGTCTTTCGTGCACACACTCATGAAGAAACCAAAGCCTCAACAGTCTCAGTGTTTATTTTCTCTTAGCCCATCCCCTTATCCCCCCTTCTACAACAGCGGCTCGTAGGTGAACTCTTGGTGGAAGGTATTGTTCAACACAGGTTTGGTGCGATTCCTGGTCACTCCTACCAACATCAAGATTAACAGCTTAATGAACTAAAATTGTAACATTGGGCTTTCTTTGTGATTGTCAGCAGTGGGTTGCCAAACCACTTTGCAGTTTACTCCAAAATCATGACAGTGGCTGTGCTTGATGGATCTACACATGTCCTAGTGTATACCTAAGTGTTGCTGCAATAAAGTTGGAATGGGGAGGCAATTCATGGTTCAGTTTCAAAACTATGTGTGGGTGTCGGAAGGGGTTTTACTTGAGTTCTTAGTCGAACAGGGAGAAATAATCAGGTCTGACATAAGTTCAAAGTTGATACTCAGCAAGAAGTTGCCTGCCACAAAGAAGTAGACATGGTGACTTAAAGTTGGTAAAGCTGTGTTGCCTGCTTATTATAGTTTCAAGAGTTTGATGGATGGATATGCTGTTTGAGATGGGTATGAACAAGGCTTGTACAACATTGTAAGACAAGGGAGCTAAAGTATAAATCAAGAGAACTGTTTGTGTGAGTCTAGGTACAGAACAACACAGTTGTAGTTATCATAGATGCCCTGTTTCCCAGTTGCAATAAAGTGTAACGTGAACAAAGGCATTTATCAGAATGTTCTTTTGAGCGTTGTTCAAAAAGCAAGATACCCTTCAAAAGATCCATAAATAATAAACACTGCTGAAATTATAAGTAAGACCCAGCATACAAAAAAAATCAAAAAACAATTTCTAAAAATTTGAATTTTTTTTGTTTTAAAATGAAACCAAAATGACAAACATCCAATGTAGGGAACCAGTGATATGACTTTTTTTAAAGATTAAAAGTAAAACTAGAGCTTGGAAGCAAATATTGCTCAAAGGGTTAAAAATGGTTGCCGTGGACTTTTACACTTGTTTCTTGATGCAGGAATGTGGTACACTACTCGAATCCAAGGTTCCAGAATTTCTGAGTTGCTTCTTGGGATGTTGGGTCTACAATTCCCACAGTGCACCTGGCCAAATCCTTAAAAGTCCAGTGAACGCTGACCATCTGGGCTCTTCTGGCAAGAGTTGATGCAGGTGACTCTTGGAAGCTCCTTTATTCCTGACGCTTATAGGGAGTCCACTCCTAAATTGTTTAGAAGCCAGGCTAAGTCCTCTTTTGTGAAGCCCCGAGTTCACAGCAGGTGCAATCCTTGTGAGCGCAGTCCTTCTTGGCGCAGAACAGGAGTTCAGCAGGTCGGTCCTTCTTCTCCTTGTTTTCAGGCAGGGATCTTTGGGGGTCCACAACACCAATCCAAAGAGATGGTCCTTGGGATGTTGGGGCTATGTCCTGGCCAATTCCTTCAAAGGCAATGGAGGATGTCTAGCTGGGGTCTTCTCGATGGAGATGGTGCAAGTGAAACTCTGTTAACCTGTTGCTATCAGGCAGTCCACTCCTTCACTTCTTGAAGTCAGGCAAAATCCTTAAGGCTGTAGTTCCTTGGCGTGCAGCAGGTGCAGTCATGCAGAGTGCAGTCCTTTGGGGTGCAGACCAGGATCGCAGCAAGGCAGTCCTTCATCTCCTTGTAGTGTTAAGCAGTGATCTGAGTTGCTGGGCAACTCTCCCATATTTATTCAATGTTTCTATGCTGGCAAGCAGGGGAGAACCCTGACCAATGAGGTTCAGAGTGCCACCCTTTGGGGGTGATGACTTCCTTCGAAGTGTGGCAAAAATCAATCCCAGGTAGCACTATTATTCCAAAATCCAAGATAGAGAACGTCTATCCTTCGGGTTATGATTTGGCTTAGCCATCTCACATATGTGGCTGACTTTCCCTCACACTCCCCCTCCAGCCCTTCTGATAAATGTAATTACTGGGGCTCCCATCTGGCTGGGGTGGCAGGATGTGGGAGTGAGTCTGGGTCCTGTCCTAACTGTCATTCCCTCTTTGAAGACCAGTTTGGCTACCCAGCCCCGTTTTTACCTTTTGTTCTGCAGCTTGCATATCTCTACCCACCAGATGTCCGTTTGTCTCAATGTAGGCCACTTCACACCTCATTAGGGCAGCTTGACTCAGTCTGCCAGCAGCTGGCCAATCAGAGAATAGCTGCTGGAAGATGGATTTTGGCTCACAAAAAAAGTTCTATGATATCTTTGATAGTTATAACAAATCCAACAATGGCAAATTGTTGGATGTATTCTAGCTATCATTTTAAGACCAGGAATAAAAATTATAAATCTTTCCTGGTGATAATTATACTTTAACAAAGTTTTCCTATGTTAGCCTACGGAGCTGCTGTACTATAGTGGGGAAAAATGAAATTGGCATTTTTTCTCTCACCAGGGCATATCAAACATCTTTTATAGTGCTCTTGCTCATAGTTATAAGGCACCCTACCCTTGGGGCCCCTAGGGGGGACCTTAGGGATGACTCATTTGTAAACAATTTGAACGTTTGAGACTATAGAAGTACCTTTAATTCCAAAGTCGAGTTTGCCTATATTTTACTTTTAAAAGCCGCCTGCAAAGCAAAGCTGCCTTTGAAATGACAACAGGCACCACAGCAGTGCACACCTAAGTGCATTAAGTCCAGGGGGCCTCTAATCCTCCATGCCCTGTTAATACTAGGGACATACAGGCAGGTTGTCATGCCATTTACAATCATGCCTAATTTGCATATACCTTTTAACCAGCGCACAGGCCCTTGTTCTGGCTAGCAGAGCCCAAGGAACCCTCAAAGTCAGAAAATCAGCATCTAGGGGTCACAAATAGGGATAAAAAGTGGGGAGACATTACAAAAAGAATGAGTTTCTCACCTCCTTAGCCAACAGCCAAGGATACGCAGCCCAACCCTGGAAAAGTGTCTATGGTCTGTCAGGCGAGGAAGAAAGTGAAGAAACCAGGCTACACAATTGCAGGGCCTACTCTGCCTTACATCCTCCTGCTAAGGTTACTTGTTCCCGGAAGCTGACCCATCTCCATAGTAACAGGACCCATTTTAAACTGAAACCTCATCACAGCTGTTTCATTTTCTTCCTCCTTTTTAGTCTGGGTAGCGAGGTGCCCACCTCTTCCATCCCTAACTTTGCTAGGACAACACTAGCTTACCCACAGAGGTTACCCACCACTTGAACAACCCCACTGTGAATAAAAGGGTCAGGGGGCTAACTTACTTTTGGACATGGGGTTTGTGTCCCATGCCAAGTACAGTGCTGCCATGAAGGCCAGCACCCATCAGAGACAGCTGAGACAGCTGTCAGAGTCCAGAACCACACCCTAAGCTTTCCATTGACATGTGGGTGAGCTGTGTTAGGGGCCACTGTGGGTTCCTGGAACCTCTCTTTATGTTTAGAGTGGAGGGGGGTCACATCCTGTGGCAGACACCCTCCTTCCACTATTACTTCTCTCAGTGCAGGGATTACACCCTGCTGCTGAACATCTGCCTGACTGCTCAGGACTTCTTTGGGGTCAGGTAAAGCCTCACCAGTGCCAACTTTGGGTTTCTCCCTTACTGGGACATAAGACCCTTGGCACACTGGACCTTTCTTTAAGAGTGGCTTACTTTTATTTTACTTTTTCTCTTTCTTTTGGGACCCCAATCTCCTAACTGTAGGGACTGGCTCACCAGGATCTTTGTTTGCGGGTGCAGCCTAGGCAACTGCCCCATCTAGGATCAGACCAACCTCTGGGAGGTCATTGCCTAGAATACAATCTAAGGGGAGGTCAGAACTGACTACCACCTTATACCAGCTAATAACCCTCCCTTTTCAGGGGCACTATGGCTGCAGGTTTGGTTATGACAACACCTGGAGCCACCCTTATTCTTCTTGCTTCTCCTGGCACATACTTGTCTGACACCAACCTGTCACTCACCACAGTGTGATTGGAACATGTGTCTTTCAGGCCAGTGGTAGGGATTCCATTCACCTGAATGGAGTGGACGTGCCTACTCACACCATCTGAGATCACAAGCTTACCATCTGTACCTGTCTCCTAGCACAATGCTATGAGGACCCACACAACTGAGTCCTCTTCCTCTATAGCTACACTGGACAGCCCAGTGCTAACCATCCTCTTGGGACAGACTGCATTACCTCTGAAGTGTCCTGTCTGCTGACAGTCAATGCAGCCCTGTTATCCAAGATCTTCTTTAGCCCTGGGTCTCCCTTCCTCAGCTTCTCGGACTTGTGGTAGGATCTACTCTCCTACTTTTTAGGGTACTTGGGTACTGAGGGAGTCTCTGTAGTGGGCTTACCAACTCTCCCTTTGGCTTTTGCGGGCCTAACCCTGCCACCCCCCTTCTTGGAGTCTGCCCCTTGGTGCTGATTGGAAACCTGGGTTTTCACCCACTCATCAACTGTCTCACCCAGGTACCAGACAACTTTGAGTCTACTAGTAACTTCTCTTGTACACAATTAGTCAGGATGTGCTCTTTAAGAATTAAACTATACAGCTCCTCATAAGTACTCACTTGGTTACCTTTAATCCAGTCCTTTAGTGCCTTCACTAAAAAATCTGCAAAGTCCAACCAGGTCTGTGTTTTTACCTTTTGGGTGTCTCTGAACCTCACCCTGTACTGCTCTGGGGTCAGACAAAATTTTCTGACTAGGCATTTCCTCATGTGTGGGTAGGATTCTGCCTCATCACCCTCTCGGTTCAGGAGCCTATTCCTCCCAGCCACTGGGATCAACTCCCACAAGGGAGGATCCCAATACTTAGAGTGGACCCTTGTCATCCTAAGGGCCCTTTCAAATGCAGTCAGCCATTTATCAATGTCATCCCCCTCTACATACATCGAACTATTCCCTCGGGAAGCCTAGGACCAAACCTCCCACCCCTGGGGATCATAGGGCCAGATGTAGGAAGAATAGATTTTGCGACTCGGAAATTGTGAGTCGGTGCGACTCGCAATTTCTGAGTCGCAAAATCATGCAGAATGGTGTCTCAGACACCTTCTGCGAATCGCAAGGGGGTCACAAAGACCCACCTCATTAATATTAATGAGGTGGGTCACAATTTGCGACCCCCTTGCGATTCCCTGTAGTCACAGGGATGGTGGCCTGCTGGAGACAGCAGACCTCCATGTCTGTGGCTGCTTATTCAATAAAGCAGATTTTTCTTTTTTTTGTAATGCAGTCTGTTTTCCTTAAAGGAAAACTAGTTGCATTACAAAAGAAAACATGAAACCATTTGGTTTCGTTTTTTCAGAGTAGGCAGTGGTCCATTGGACCATTGCCTGCTCTGAAAAAATATTTTGGGCGACATTCACAAAGAGGAAGGGGTCCCATTGGGACCCCTTCCCTTTTGCGAATGAGTTAGCACCCACTTGACATGGGTGCTAACTGCAAATTGCTTTGCAACCACGTTCGCGGTCACAAAGCAATTCTGCATCGCGGTGCAAATCGCAAATAGGAAGGGAACACCCGTTCCTATTTGCGAGTTGCATTCCCATTTTGCGAGTCGGTACCGACTCGCAAAATTGGAATGTGCATCGTGATGGCCGTTTTGCATGGCGCAAACTGCAAATTTCGCAGTTTGCGCAATGCAAAACGGTTTGTACATCTGGCCCTTAGTATCTTTCTCATTGTCGCTGTCACTATTTCTTCTCTCTTCTTCCCTTGCCTACTTCTTCTTGGCTAGGTCCAGTTTCTCCTCCTCTATAGCTAAGGCTGCTAACTGAGCTTGCAGGTGTCTCTCTTCAAGGGAAAGTTCTGGTTCTTTTGTGGGAAAGCCTCCCCTCCCTTCCCTAACTGGAAGTATGAGCCTGGTACTAGAAGTAGTGGACATGTTGTCATCCTCCTCCTGCTGGAGGTTGTTGGAGGGGTCATCCTCCCCTTCACTCTCTGGAGCTGTCTGCATCCAGGCCTTAAGGGGCATAATCAATTCTGCCTTCCTAAGTCTATTAGCAGCAGGTAGCACCTTGGCCCTACACTGTACCCTAAGCTCAGCCACTGTGAGTTTAGACGGGCTAGCCAGATCAAGCTCGCTCCATGGTCTCACTAGTTTTGGGTCATTACAAAAACTTTGGCACCAATTGAACACAAGATAATTTAGAAAAATAAAAATATTAAGTAATTGAAAAAATTGTCCACATTTCTAAAATTCAAAAATAAATTTTTGCTGTAGGTCAACTTAGAGGGTTTTTAAAGATCTTCACTTAAATACATGTATGGTGTGGTTAAACACAAGAACGATCCTCACCTCTGAGCACCAGATGTTGAAAGGTGGTGTATTAGTAGAGGTTGGTAGGTACCAACCACTATAATAAGGCCACAATCACAATACAAGCTCCATTCAAGATCTCAGTAAATTAATCCGGTGTTCAGCCCTTGGTAGCTGGCAACGAGCAGGCTTAACTTAGGAGACAGTAGTACCACCAATCAAAGGGTCTAGAAGCTCTGAGATGGTCCTTGGGATGTTGGGTCTACGTTTCACAGAGTGCACCTCGCCAATTCCTTCAAAGCCACTGGAGGCTGTCCAGCAGTGGTCGTTTTGAGGGAGATGGTGTGGGTGAAGCTCTGTTAACTTGTTGTTATCAAGGAGTCCACTCTTTCAGTTCTTGAAGACAGGCAAAGTCCTTAGGGCTGTAGTTCCTCAGTGTGCAGCAGGTGCAGACATGCAGAGCGCAGTCCTTTGGGGTGCAGACCAGGGTTCCAGAAGGGCAGCCTTTCTTCTCTTTGCAGTTTGAGACAGTGATCTGAATTGCTGGGCAGCTCTCCCATATTTATTCAGTATTTCTGGGCTGGGAAGCAGGGTGGCACCCCAGACCAATGGGGTGCAGAGTCCACCCTGTGGGGTGAGCACTTCCTGAGAAGTGTGGCAAAAATCAATCTCAGGAAGCACTATTCTTCCAAAATCCAAGATGGAGAAAATCTCTCCTGGGGATTAGGATCTGGCTAAGCCATCCCACTGGTGTGGCCTAATTTCCCTAACACTCCCCCTCCAGCCCTCCTGCTAATCTTAATACTGGGGCTCCCATTTGGCTGGGGTGGCAGGATGTTAGGATAAGCCTGGGTCCTTTCCTAACTGTCATTCCCTCTTTGAAGCCCAGTTTAGCAACCAGCCCCTTCCCTACCATTTGCTCTGCAGCTTGCAGATCTCTACCCACCAAATGTCACTTTGTCTCAATGCAGGCCACTTCATACCTCATTAAGGCAGCTTGGCTCAGCCTGTAAGAAGCTGGCCAATCAGAGAAGAGCTGCTAAAAGGCTGGATTTTGGCTCACATAAAAGAAAGTTCTGTAACTTATTTTCTGTGATAGTTATAGTAAATCTAACAGTGGCAAATTGTTGGATTTATTCTATCTATCTTTTTAAGTCCAAGAACAAAAATTGTAGCTCTTTCCTAGCGATAGTTAAACTTTAAGAAAGTTTTCCTATGTTAGCCAATGGAACCACTATACTACAATAAGGAAAAAAAACTGCAGTTTTTCCCTAACCAGGGCATATAAAACATATTTTCTAATGTCCCTGCTTATAGTTACAAGGCACCCTATCCCTGGAGTACCTAGTGGGAACCTTAGGGGTTACTTATATGTAAAAATGAGGTAGTTTGATATCACGGAAGTACCTTTAATTCCAAAGCTGAATTTGCATATCATTTACTTTTTAAAGCAGCCTGCAAAGCAAGGTGCCTTTAAAATGACAACAGGTACCACATCAGTGCACATCTACATGAATTAAATCTACTGGGCCTTCCTCTAATCCTCCATGCCCTCTTTTATACTAGGGACTTACAAGTACGTGGTCATGCCAGTTGCCATCATGCCTAGGTTGCATATACATTTTAACCAGAGCACAAGCTTAGCAGAGCCCAGGGAACCCTCAGAGTCAGAAAACCAGTGTCTAGGGGTCACAAATGGGGGTACAAAGTGGGGGGAGGGCATTACAAAAATATCTGGTTTCTCACAGGGAATTAACATGAGTTCACAATCAACTAAAACTAAAATGTCCTACAATTTCAAATGGATCTGGATAGGGCCCTAGTAAAGAGGTCCAGGAGTACTATTCTAATTGTGAGTATAGCCTTTGGTGAAAAGGAGCTCCAGTTTAGAGGGGTCATTTTCAGAAAGCTTGTTTTTCATCCACCACTTTGCCAAGTCCCATGGTCCAAAAAGAGACGCCTATGGGCTATGTTCTTCCTTCTTGGTCAACAAAATGTGAGTGTCATTTGCAAACTTGTAGAGGGATAAACATAATCCATGCATGTGACACATGAGATGTGTTTATTTACAGATGGATATCCGAAGTGATAAAGAGGAATTGAGGGGCAGACCCCTTGTAACTGGCTTGGGGATTGAGTGACAGAATCCAAGTGTGCTGACTAATGGCAGTTAGCTGGAAAGGCTTCACGCCACTCTAACGTTGTTATGCTTATATAATTCTTTGAAAGCAATTCAGGACAATCTTGATGAATGGTATTTACAGCATAAGCAATACTTAAATGAGTGGAAATACAGTGAAATGCAATTCAAAACGAATCCCAACCAGGTATAACATAATGTTGCTAGACCAGCATTCTGCAATGACAGTGATAAGGTCTGAAAAAAACCGGTTACCAAAATAAAATAGGACCCCTGGCCAAAAAACTCTGTATGTGCACATTTAAGGCTACTTAAACATTAGCATGAAAGCATTTCATTGCAGTCTATGACAAGGGTCTATTCAAGTTGCAGTCCAATGATGTAAGGTTTGAAAATATCTTGTGTTCATAAGTAATAAATAGACAGTGAATAAATACGGAGCATCACTGTGGCAAATTGGGTTGAGAAAAAGCTACAATCCATGTCTGGGTGAACCACTAAAGCCACTAAATTAACCAGTGCTTCACTCTCCGGTAGCTTGGCACAAAAACAGTCTGGCTTAACTTTGAGGCCATATGTAAAGTATGTATGTGGCATGTAAACAGTAAAAAACACAAAAGAATAAAAATCCTGCACCAATTTAGACAGAATACATTTTAATAAATTATTTGACACCAAAACTACAAAAATCCAATCTGTAGGACCCGGAGTTATGAGTTTTTAAAATGTAGGGTAAAAACTAACACCTAAAAGATCAAAGCATCAACCGTGGTCATCTAGTCGTGTGAGACCGGGACAAAGCTGAAAGTTATGGCAGACCGTGATGGAGAGCAGGTCCGAAACAAGGTGTGGATTGGGCCTCACCTGCGCTTACCTTTGGACTTTGGAATTTTAGTGGAAAGATGTCTGAGAAGGTAAAGTTAAGCAAGGCAAGGAAGCAGGGGGTGACCAAGGAGAGGGTGTCATCAAGGGGAAGCCGCTGGATGAAGTTGCGGTGAAGATTTCTACGTTTGGACTTAGGCCAATTTATCAAAGTTTCACGCAACGCAGCATGACACCTTGCTGCACTGTGATGTGCGAAAGGGAGTGGGCAGGAATGCACCAGAGTTAACATTACATGGCTCATTCCTGTCCTCTCCTTGCGTTAGCACACAATGTGCTGCCTAGCGCCAATGCAGGCACCCTTGTGCGGTTGTGCAAGGGTGCTTGCATTGTAGTCATGATTGCTTTTGTGTGTTTTCCTACACAAAAACAATCCTCAAAGGCATTTTCCTCTTTCTAAGTGTGCTGCAGTATGTAGCGCACATAGAAAGAGGAAACAATGAGGAGAAATATAAATATTTCTCCTTGTTGCTACTCTAGTGGGAAGGTGTACAATTCTGATGCATACCCACGTCTACCAGTGTTGGCATTTCTGTAACATGCCAGGATACAAATAGTGGACCCATGGGAACACCTACACAACACCTATGTAATGACCCTGCTACGCAGTGTCACGCATGTTGGTGAATTGTTCTGTTTGACACCATTGTTGTTTCACATTTCAAAAAATCATATCTCCGGTTCTACTTATTGGATTTTTGTTGTTTTGGTGCAATTCAATTTATTAAAAATGTACTCTAAATTTCCAAATTGATTTGAGATTTTTATTCTGTTGAGTGTTTACTTTTTTACAGTTTGAATGCTGCTGTGAGGACCGAGAAGTGGCATGGCTCAGTGGAGGCGGCGAGGGAGGGAAGTTTTTTTTAATATCTTATTTTGTTTGCCCCGCCACGTGACGCGCCGTGCCACCGTGCCCCTTTTCCCCCCAGCGAGCCACGATTGTGTCTGGCCCTTAACAAAAGGGTGACTCTAAGGAGCACCAACCTGCTGCTGGATAGGTCACTTTTATATGTTATATTTCTAATTCACTTCTTAGATAGACAGTGTTTAATCTACAGTATACCCGGATCAGATAAAAACATGCTTTCCATGATATAAAAATCATCTGCTTACTAATATAGGGACATTTTTTTACGCTGTTTGCACCTAATTAGCATAATTTTTTTTACTCTAATTTGGTGCAAAACTAAGTCCATATTTATACTTTGGCGCTAGACCCGCCAAATTTATGGAGTTAAAGTCATTTTTTGGATGTGGAAACCTACCTTGCCTTAATGAGATGCAAGGTAGGCGTTCACATACAAAGAATGACTCTATGGCCTTAATGCCATATTTATACTCCCATGCAAAAATGGTGCACGGGAGGGAGGAGGAGTCAAAAAATGCAGCAAAGCTTCATTTGCCCCATTTTTAATGCCTGGGTCAGGGCAGGCATTAGGGGACCTGTGGGCCTATTTCCATGGTGGAACACCATGGAATAAGCCCACAGGTGCCCTTCCCAGGCCCCAGGGACACCCACACCAGAGGGACAGCGGAGGATGGGGGACCCCACCCCAGGTAAGTATTTTATTTTATTTTTTAAAGTGCCATAGGGGGGCCTGAAAGGGACCCCCATACATGGCACAGGGTGCAATGGCCATGCCCATGTGACCCTGGTCCCCTGTGGTGGCCATTGGGGTTTAGGGCATAACCCCTGTCTTTTCTAAGACAAGAGTCATGTGGTATGGGTGGTTTTGCATCAGAAAATGACTCTAGGCAGGTTAGAGTCATTTTTTTTACTTTAACTTGCCTAACGTCATTTTTTGGTGCAAAACCCCCTTCTTCCGTACCTCCAGCCCCACCCGACTAACGTCATTTTTTTTTAAGCTAGCCTACCCTTTGCACCGGCTTGCACCATTCCATAAATATGGTGCCCGGCTGGTGCACAGAAATGGTGCAAGCTGGTGTTAAACTTTTTGGTGCAAATCTGTGTTAGTGCAGTTTTGCCCCAAAAAGTATAAATGAGGGCCATAGTCTTTAACAATAAAAAGTGGACTAATTTAAGTGACTCAGATAGTGGAATATTTCACTATGCTGTACTTGAGTGGAACATTATTATCAGGTCAACTGGAACTAAGGACCAGATGTAGCAACTTCCACATTTGCGATTCGGAAATTGCGAGTCTGTGCGACTCGCAATTTCCAAATCGCAAATGCGGATGCAGAACGGTGTCTCAGACACCGTCTGCGACTCGCTATGGTGTCGCAAAGACCCACCTCATAAATATTAATGAGGTGGGTCGCATTTTGCGACCCCATAGCGAGTCCCTGCACTCACAGGGATGGTGGCCTGCTGAAGTCAGCAGACCTCCATGTCTGTGACTGCTTTTTAAATAAAGCAGTTTTTTATTATTTTGCAGCCCGTTTTCCTTCAAGGAAAACGAGTTGCAAAATAAAACAAATAACAAAGCCATTTGGTTTCGTTTTATCAGTGTAGGCAGTGGTCCATTGGACCACTGCCTGCTCTGAAAAAACCTTTTGGGCAACATTCACAAAGGGGAAGGGGTCCCATGGGGACCCCTTCCCTTTTGCGAATGAGTTACCACCAGTGTGACACTGGTGGTAACTGCGAATTGCTTTGCGACCGCATTCGCGGTCACAAAGCAATTCTGCATTGCGATGCGAGTCGCAAATAGGAAGGGAACTCCCCTTCCTATTTGCGAGTCTCATTCACAATTTGCGAGTCGGTACCGACTCGCAAATTGTGAATGTGCATCGCAGAAGGCTTTTTGCATGGCGCAAACTGCGATTTTCGCAGTTTGCACCATGCAAACAGCTTACTTCATCTGGCCCTCAATTAACTATTCATCATCTGAACTTGAACCAAATTAAGAGTGCACATTTTCTGTGCTGTGTTGCATACCGTAAATGCCATTAGCGATGAAACAGAAAATATAAAGGCCCATCTTTCTACTTTTTTTGCGCCGTTTTTTGACGCAAAATTGGCACAAATTTACAAATACAATCGTATTTTATAAGTTTGCACTGCTTTTCCGTCAAAAAGTGGCGCAAATGTGACGCTAAAAAAGTATAAATATGGGCCAAAGTTCTTTCATTTTATCGCTAGGAAACGTGTGGTTCGATGTAAAAAATAAACTACAACTCTCCTATTATCATGATGAAACTAGTCAATAGATACAAACACATCAAGCTGTTTAATAAATTTGCAAGTCAAATGCACAATTTTGTTTTTCAACAAAAATCATGACATCAGAAGCAAGGTGAATGGTAGATTAAACATCAAGGAAGAAAAAAATGTGAATTTAAAGCAGTTTGATTCTATCAGGAAATAATTGCAGTAAAAAGGATAATTGAAAGAACAATATTAATCCACAAGACATACTTCACGTATTAACTGAAAAGTAATAATTAGGCAAAAATATTTTTAAGTTTGTCTCCAGGCATTACTTGTTCTGAGTTATGTTAGTAATGTTTAGCTCGAGATACCGGCAGATACTGGCACTCCTCACCGCTAGGGAGATAGTACTATTTACAAATATTCCTGCTAAGCAACATGACTCTACTACCCGTCTTGCTGATCTGAGCAAGGCTAGATTTGGAGACATAACAGAATGGTATATTCTTAGTGTGTCCTTTGCCACGGAGTATCATAGGGGTTCCCATAAACCCTCCTGCCTGCACCCCCTTCAACACTGTCCCTTCTACCAGAGTCGGATTGGGACCAAAATTGGATCCGGGCACCCAAAAAAGTGTGGCCTACATGGGCGTGTCGCAGGCTTTCATGAAACATTGCGTGTGCACTATCAGGGATTTAATTAGTAAATTAAGCTTTTTAAGAACTCTATGGCATGTAACATTATCCAAGACTGGAAACACTATTATTCCATTGCAGGTCACCCACATGTCTTCTGACACATTCTTTGAGGTCAATAAATCTTCTCTCAGGTGCCTGAATCTATTGCTCACTCTTAGATCCTTAAGTCCTTGCACACCCTTGTATCTCTGAATTTCATGTCAGGTCCTAAATCCCCTGGTCATTCTTAGGGATTCTCTTTTGCCACTGACTAACAGGACCTCAGAGGTTCACACTAATCCTCAAGTTTGTAGTCTTCTGTTCACCCTAGTGGACCCTTGTCTGTTCAACCTAAGGCCTTGAAGATTTTCCTCCCTATCAGCTGGTCTTTAAACTACCCATTTACCAATAGGACCATTGGCTATTTCCAGCCTTCTGTCCCCTGAAGATCTTGCTCAGGCTCAAACCCCCCAGGTTCCAACTTATTCTGAGGTGCCTTTGGATTCCAGTTGATCTTCTGGTCACCTTATTTTCCTGGGTTTCTTTAGGCCCAGTAGTTTGTGATCACTCTCACCTAGAGGTTTAAGGGTACAATAATTTCCAGGAAAACAATGCTCAGCATAAGATTCTGAAAAGCTTATATTTCTGTGTACTTCCCTTTCAGCTCTGCTCACCTTATGGGCATAAGACGCATGGCCAGTGCCAGATCCCTTATGCTCCTGCTCACCATGAATGCTCCTAGTAGGCACTGGGGGTGAACATTTGCTTTAGAAACATTGGTGGTCATTCTGACCCTGGCGGACGGTGATAAAGCGGCGGCCAACCCGCCAACAGGCCGGCGGTCCAAAATATGCAATTCTGACCCTGGCGGGAACCGCCAACACAGCCCGCCGCATTAACACTCCGACCGCCACGGCGGAACAAAGAAACAGCACGGCGGTCAACGCCAACAGCCAGGCGGCAGACAATGTACCACCCACCCTATCACGACCCACCAATCCGCCACCTTTTCCGGGGCGGGAGCACCGCCGATAAAAACACGGCGGAAACAGACTACGAACGGGAAAACGCTCACCTCCACATACTCCACGCGAGATTACGGCAGTATGGAACCCGAGTTACAGGTCATCCCCGCACTCCTATACCTGCTCCTGTACCAGGAGCACGCCCGGCGGCGCGGAAGACATCGGTGAGTACTGCACCTACGACACAGGGGAGGGAAAAGATTACCGGCACACACCCACCCACCCACACCCACTACAACACACACATCAATGCATTCCCACAGATCACTGTCTCAACCCACAAACCCCCCCCTCCGAAATAATGCAAAGACCAAAAGAAGAGATCCTAAACGGGCAGATATATTGAAAAATGGACAGCAGTAATCGAAATAAATAAATAAACTATGTACAAAATATATACATCAACTATATGTAGTCCAACCACTGTCCGTGGACCACAGGGGTCCTGAGCAAAGGGGCAAGGCCCAGTTCCACGACAAGAACTCCACGGAGAGAACACTGCAGGGGCATCAGAAAGAAAAAAGGACAGGCACCTCAGGGGGAAGGGGGGGCACCTCAGCCACTTGAGTACACGACGCCAGATCCACGAGGGGACTCCATGACCACTGGCCCATCCTGGGGAGAGCAAAGCCACAGTCCATACAGTCCATACAGTGGGTGGCCTGCCCACTGGGCCATCCTGGGGAGTGCAAAGCCACAGTCCATACAGTCCATACAGTGGGTGGCCTGCCCACTGGGCCATCCTGGGGAGAGCAAAGCCACAGTCCATACAGTCCATACAGTGGGTGGCCTGCCCACTGGGCCATCCTGGGGAGTGCAAAGCCACAGTCCATACAGTCCATACAGTGGGTGGCCTGCCCACTGGGCCATCCTGGGGAGAGCAAAGCCACAGTCCATACAGTCCATACAGTGGGTGGCCTGCCCACTGGGCCATCCTGGGGAGAGCAAAGCCACAGTCCATTCAGTCCATACAGTGGGTGGCCTGCCCACTGGGCCATCCTGGGGAGAGCAAAGCCACAGTCCATACAGTCCATACAGTGGGTGGCCTGCCCACTGGGCCATCCTGGGGAGTGCAAAGCCACAGTCCAAACAGTCCATAACAGACTCCACTGCCACTGGAGGAGGCATGTTGGCCAGAGGACATCCTGCAGCCTTGCCCGAGACAGATGCTGCCCTGCCACGTCTGCCAAAGGTCCAGCGGTTCTTGCCTGGAAGGGCCCAGTTCAGCGGTTCTTGCCTTGAAGGGCCCAGTTCAGCGGTTCTTGCCTTGAAGGGCCCAGTTCAGCGGTTCTTGAGACGGTGGTCCCCAGCGGAGCGGTGCTGGAGCCGGCGGGGCCCAGTTCAGCGGTTCTTGCCTTGAAGGGCCCAGTTCAGCGGTTCTTGAGACGGCGGTTCCCAGCGGAGCGGTGCTGGAGCCGGCGGGGCCCAGTTCAGCGGTTCTTGCCTTGAAGGGCCCAGTTCAGCGGTTCTTGAGACGGCGGTCCCCAGCGGAGCGGTGCTGGAGCCGGTGGGGCCCAGTTCAGCGGTTCTTACCTTGAAGGGCCCAGTTCAGCATTTCTTGAGACGGCGGTCCCCAGCGGAGCGGTGCTGGAGCCGGCGGGGCCCAGTTCAGCGGTTCTTGCCTTGAAGGGCCCAGTTCAGCGGTTCTTGAGACGGCGGTCCCCAGCGGAGCGGTGCTGGAGACGGCGGGGCCCAGTTCAGCGGTTCTTGCCTTGAAGGGCCCAGTTCAGCAGTTCTTGCCTTGAAGGGCCCAGTTCAGCGGTTCTTGCCTTGAAGGGCCCAGTTCAGCGGTTCTTGAGACGGCGGTCCCCAGCGGAGCGGTGCTGGAGCCGGCGGGGCCCAGTTCAGCGGTTCTTGCCTTGAAGGGCCCAGTTCAGCGGTTCTTGAGACGGCGGTCCCCAGCAGAGCGGTGCTGGAGCCGGCGGGGCCCAGTTCAGCGGTTCTTGCCTTGAAGGGCCCAGTTCAGCGGTTCTTGCCTTGAAGGGCCCAGTTCAGCGGTTCTTGAGACGGCGGTCCCCAGCGGAGCGGTGCTGGAGACGGCGGGGCCCAGTTCAGCGGTTCTTGCCTTGAAGGGCCCAGTTCAGCAGTTCTTGCCTTGAAGGGCCCAGTTCAGCGGTTCTTGCCTTGAAGGGCCCAGTTCAGCGGTTCTTGAGACGGCGGTCCCCAGCGGAGCGGTGCTGGAGCCGGCGGGGCCCAGTTCAGCGGTTCTTGCCTTGAAGGGCCCAGTTCAGCGGTTCTTGAGACGGCGGTCCCCAGCGGAGCGGTGCTGGAGCCGGCGGGGCCCAGTTCAGCGGTTCTTGCCTTGAAGGGCCCAGTTCAGCGGTTCTTGCCTTGAAGGGCCCAGTTCAGCGGTTCTTGAGACGGCGGTCCCCAGCGGAGCGGTGCTGGAGACGGCGGGGCCCAGTTCAGCGGTTCTTGCCTTGAAGGGCCCAGTTCAGCGGTTCTTGCCTTGAAGGGCCCAGTTCAGCGGTTCTTGAGACGGCGGTCCCCAGCGGAGCGGTGCTGGAGACGGCGGGCCCAGTTCAGCGGTTCTTGCCTTGAAGGGCCCAGTTCAGCGGTTCTTGAGACGGCGGTCCCTAGCGGAGCGGTGCTGGAGACGGCGGCCATTCTATGGCCAACTGCTCATTGCCTGGTGGTGCCCTCCTGGGCAGCGGGGATGGTGCTCCTTCAATGCCCACCTGGGCTGTGGGTGGTGGGGCCCTCCTGGCCAGCTGGGCTGGGTCCTCCCTGGGCAGCGGCTATGGGGGTGGTGGGCTCTCCCTGGGCAGCTGTGACGGTTCCTCCCTGGGCAGCGGCTATGGGGGTTGTGGGCTCCTCCTGGGCAGCTGTGACGGGTCCTCCATGGGCAGCAGGCCTGCTGCCTGACTTCTCCGCCTTGCTGCCCTTGCCCTCCTTAGTCGGGAGTCTGTGGCCCTTTCCTCCCTTTGGAGCTGTGGCTGTTGACGGTGGCTGGCTAGTGTCCTGGGGGGATATAGAACCCGGGCTCCTGCGGCGGCCCTTCCGCCTTCTGCTCCTCTTCCCAGGGGGTGGGCTGCCTGTCCCCTTGCTGCTGTGCGAAGATCCAGACATGCGGGCTGGTGGGCTCCAATACCCCTGCACCCTTGTCAAGGGGGCTGCAGGGCTGGTGGTGGCTGAGGTGCTCTTTTTACCCCGACGAGAAGGAGGGGGGGGCTCAGGGTCAGGAAAGAAGGTAGCAGTAGAGAGATAGATTTTCTTGGGACAATGGAGAGTGATAGGTACAGTGGGAATGGGAGTGGAGGGAGAGGATGTGGTTGTAGGTGAGTCACGTTTGCTGTCGTTGGGTGCAGGTGCAGGAGGGATAGGCTGTCGTGAGGTGGATGGCTGTTGGGTGGGTGGGTGGCTGCGTTTGTGTGGTGTGGAAGAGGGGGTGACAGACACAGTGGGAGAGGACACAGGGGACGTGTAAATGGCAGTGGGGGTGGTGACTGCACGTGTGCGGACTGTTCTGGTGGGTGTGCTGGTGATGGAAACACTGGCTGATGGTGAGGTGAATGAAGGTGTGAGTGTAGACGTCACAGGGAGGGAGGAGGGAGACGAGGAGGTGGGGGTCACAGAGGTGGAAGTGACTGTTGGCATGTCTGCATCGGAATGTTGCTTGTGTGAATGTCTGCGTGATCTGTGGTGCTTATGTTTGGATGAGCTGCTCTTGGGTGTTGAGGTGTGTGCAGGCTGGTCTGATGGTGTAGGTGGGACAGGCAGAGGAACAGGAGACTGGGAGGAGGGAGTTAGTAGAGGGAGGCAGGAGACAGGGACAATGGCTGCCGTCAGTGCTGAGGCCAGAGCCTGGAACGATCGTTGATGGGCAGCCTGACCCGAATGAATGCCCTCCAGGTACGCATTGCTGCGATGAACCTCCCTCTCCACCCCCTGGATGGCATTCAAAAGGGTAGTCTGCCCAACAATGAGCGTTCGGAGGAGGTCAATGACCTCCTCACTGAGGGCAGCGGGGGTAACAGGGGCAGGGCCTGAGGTGCCTGGGGCGAAGGAGATGCCCGGCTTCCTGGCAGAGCGGGCACGGGGCGAACGCTGAGGGGCTGCTGGGAGGGCGGAGATGGTGCGCTGGGTGGCGGCTGTACCTGTAATGGCGGGGGGCACGGATGTTGCCCCCCCCGCAAGGGAGCTCCCTTCCGAGGACGTGTCCGTGTCGCTGCAGGGTCCAGTCGTCCCCGTTGTGGAGCTCCCCTCGCCCTCCGTCTCACTGGTCCAGTCAGACTCTGTGGCATGGCCCTCCTGGGCCATGTGAGATGCAGCTCCCTCCTGCCCCGATGCCACTTCTCCTCCGCCTGATGATGCTGATGCACACAAGCACAGAAAGACAAACAAAAAGGGGGGGGAGAGAGAAATAAGGAGATTTTGAGTACATGGATCACCGGTACAGTTAGCGGACATGACAGACACAGATGCCCCCTGCACTAAGTTGCGCACTTGGGGTCCGCTACGCATTCCGTGGAACATGCCCTACATGCCTAGAGTTGACAACTGCACCCATGGATGACACGGCCCAGGGATGGCTGTACTGACACACTACTGAGGGTGGTGGCTGGGGACACAGGGGCTTACGGGGGTGCCCAGCCTACAGATATCGCCCTGGCCAAGGGGGACCCACAGCCCTCCTCCCCCACCCAGACACCTCCACTGCGCGACAACAGAGTAGATTATGCGTGTACTCACCCCCTTGTGTCTCCTGTGCTGCCCTCACGCGCCCATCCAAATCAGGGTAGGCCACCGCCAGGATCCGGAACATCAGGGGGGTCAGTTGACGGCAGGCACCCCGCCTACGTTGGGAGGCCATCCCCAGCAGAGACTCGGCGGTCTTCTTGGTCCCGCGGCGGATGTCCTCCCACCTCTTGCGGCAGTGGGTGCCCCGTCGATGGTGGACCCCCAGGGTCCGGACTTCCTTGGCGATGGCACGCCAAATCCCGATCTTCTCATGGGCGCGGACCTATGTGACACGTACATGGAGGGAGAAATACCACGTTCAAGTTTGTCTGCATTTTCGTTGCTAGTGGCCCAACGCCCCCCATCCCCGCCAGGCCCCCCGCCAGGCCCAACATGCCCCCCATCCCCGCCATGCCCCCCGCCAGGCCCCCCGCCAGGCCCAACATGCCCCCCATCCCCGCCATGCCCCCCGCCAGGCCCCCGCCAGGCCCAACATGCCTCCCATCCCCGCCATGCCCCCCGCCAGGCCCCCCGCCAGGCCCAACATGCCCCCCATCCCCGCCAGGCCCCCCGCCAGGCCCCCAAGCCAGCCAGTGGCCCCAAATCCATATTGAATTAAACTCACTTGTTGGTCTAGAGGACCGTAGAGTAGCGCATACTGGGGGAGGACCCCATCCACAAGTTTCTCCAACTCTTCTCCAGTGAAGGCAGGGGCCCTTTCCCCAGGCGCAGCAGCCATTGTCCCTTCCAGACCGAGGTCACAGCAACACTTGCAGTATAGGTCCTCTCCTGTGAAAGTTCAAGTCGCGAGTGAATAAGTAGATAGAAAATGGCGGTCACGCCCGCGGCGGTGCGTACCGCGGCGGTGCGTACCGCCACCGCCGGCGCCCTTCGCCATTGGCTCCTGAAACCCATAGGCTTCAATGTTAACCAATGCGGCTTCGCGCCGCGGTCTTCGACCGCCGACCGCCGCGGTGTGCCACGCCAGCGCATTGACCTCACATCCCATTGTCACACTTCACAGGTCAGGCAGCCGCCATTTCGAGGGTCCACATGGCTCAATTTCAACTGCGTCACACAGGCCTAGGCCTTGCATAGCCACTCAGACACGCCATTCACTGCATAGAGAATCGTTTACTGTGCAAGCTGTGAGTACGTACCTGTGGGTTGCTTGACTGTGTGCTCCATGTTGTCCTTCCTAGGCACCGTCCGCTGGGTTTGGCGAGGAGAAGGAGGAATCCTCCCGTGTACAGACCGCTGGTGGACCTGTCGACAATGGAAGCACGCCACATTATCCTGACCTACCGGCTTGACCGTGCCACTATACATGAACTGTGTGCCCAGCTGGAGCCCGACCTGATGTCCCCCATCCGCCAACCCACAGGGATTCCCCCTCTGGTGCAGGTCCTGTCAGTACTCCATTTCTTGGCAAGTGGGTAATTTCAGACAACAGTGGGAATTGCTTCTGGGATGTCTCAGCCCATGTTTTCGAAGGTGTTATCCAGAGTGTTGTCTGCCCTGATGAAATACATGAGGAGCTACATCCTTTTCCCTGAGGTGGGTGAATTGGCTACAGTGAAGGGTGATTTCTATGCCCTTGGACATATTCCCAACGTCATTGGTGCCATTGATGGGACCCATGTGGCTTTGGTTCCCCCAAGAGACAGGGAGCAGGTGTACAGGAACAGAAAAAGTTACCATTCCATGAACATCCAGGTGGTGTGTTTGGCTGACCAGTACATCTCGCATGTAAATGCCAAATTCCCTGGGTCAGTGCATGACGCCTACATCCTAAGGAATAGCAGCATCCCTTACGTGATGGAACAGCTAGAGAGACACCGTGTATGGCTATTGGGGGACTCTGGGTACCCCAACCTGTCGTGGCTACTTACCCCAGTAAGGAATCCCCAGACCAGGGCAGAGGAACGGTACTATGAGGCCCATGGGCGTACTAGGAGGGTGATCGAACGCACCTTCGGCCTCCTAAAGGCCAGGTTTTGGTGCCTGCATATGACAGGTGGATCCCTAATGTACTCACCTAAGAAGGTGTGTCACATCATCGTGGCCTGCTGCATGCTTCACAACCTGGCTTTGCGCCGCCAGGTGCCTTTCCTGCAGGAGGATGGTCGAGACGGTGGTGTTGTGGCAGCTGTGGAACCTGTGGAGAGTGACGAGGAGGAAGACGACGGGGCTGAAACAGACAACAGGGACAGAATCATTGAACAGTACTTCCAATAGGACACAGGTAACAATTCAAACATAATTTAGTAAATGTGAACTACTCTCCTGCATCTCTGCTGCCTGTCTATTTGCCCCAGTGTATGATGACTGAGTTGTGGCTTTTCCCTCCCTATTTCAGATCTGGCGTCCCCACTACGAGTCCTGTGCTTCGTTTCCCCATGGACTACAGCTTTGTGGCAGCTGTTTGTTGACTTCACTATGTACAAGGACATATTTGCACTGTCATGTCAATTACAATATTTTGAAATCACAGCCAGACTCCAGATAGTTTTGTGCAAAATAGGTGTTTATTTCAGTGCTCAAAATGGGATGGGTGGTTTCAAGTGGGTGGGGGCTATGGTGAAGGAATGTCCATGGCAGAGTCCAGAGTAACAGTCACACAGGTGCATTGTCCATAGGCCTGTGGAGAGATGGAGCATGGGCAGTTCAAGGATGGACAGGGTGACAATGTGGGACAGTGGGATGACATCAGGTGGTATCCTTTGCTGGCGGGGGTCTTGACATCCTACTCTGTCTTCTTGCGAGATCTCAGGGCCCTCTTGCGGGGTGGTTCTTCTCCTGCAGGAGGTGGGGGTCTGGTGGGCTGCTGTTGTGCGGGGGCCTCCTGTCCACTAGCGCCGGCGGAGGTGGTTGGCTGTTCTTGGTCCAGGCTAGTGGCAGGGGCCCTTTGTTGTTGTTGAGTGTCCGTCCTGGTGTTGATGAGTTCCTGCAGCAGCCCTACCATGGTAACCAGGGTGGAGGTGAGGGCTCTGATGTCCTCCCTGTACCCCCGATAGTGTTCCTCCTGCAGTACCTGGATCTCCTGGAACCTGGCCAGTACCGTCGCCATCGTCTCCTGGGAGCGGTTGTATGCTCCCATGATGGTGGTGAGGGCCTCGTGGAGAGTGGGTTCCCTGGGCCCGTCCCCCCCCTGTCGCACAGCTGCCCTCCCAGTTCCCCTGTTTCCCTGGGCCTCTGCCCCCTGGCCGGTGTGCCCACTACCACTGCCCCCAGGTCCCTGTTGTTGTTGGGGTGGTGGGTTATCCTGGGTGCCCTGTAGTGGTAGACACACCGCTGATTGACGCGCCCTGGAGACAGAGGCATGGGCCCGCTGGGTGGGAGCTGTGCTGGTGTTCCCGGAGGGGTTTGGGTCTGTAGTGGCCTGTGGCTGTCTGAGGGGAACCGACTGTCCAGAGGTCCCCGATGGTCGGGGCTGGTCATCAGTGTCCAGGTCGACAGAGCTGCTGTCATTGCTGACGGCCTCTTGGGTGGGGGGTGTGGAGAATTCTGGGCCCTCCGTGGCGGTGTGTTGGCGGTCGGGTCCTGCAGGGGTATAGAGGTATGGTTATAGTTTCAATGTGTGCCATATGGGTGTATCTGTGGGTTCCCGTGTCCCCAAGTGCTGGCATTCGTGTGTGAGGGCTTTGGTGAGGGTGGCTTGTGGGGGGGATGTGTATATGCATTGGGCATGCTTTGGTGATGGGTGTCCATGCTTAGTGGACGCATGCAGGCCTAGGTTTTGGGATGTGTGGGTTGTGATGGTGAGACATTGGCAGGGAATAGGTGTGCTGGGGGTGGGGGTGAGGATGGTGGTGGGGGTGAGGATGGTGGTGGGGGTAAGGGTGGGTGTGAGGGTGGGGGTGAGGATGGGGGTGGGGGTGAGGGTGGGGTTCGAGGATGGGGGTGAGGGTTGGGGTATGATTTGGCATGCAGGTGGGGGGGAAGCAGTATTGAAGCTTCAACTTACCAGAATCCATTCCTCCGCCGACTCCTGCGAGGCCGTCAGGATGCAGGATGTTCAAGACTTCCTCCTCCCATGTTGTAAATTGTGGGGGTTGAGGTGGGGGTCCTCCGCCAGTCTTCTGCACGGCGATGTTGTGCCTGGATACCATGGAACGCACCTTCCCCCGTAGGTCGTTCCATCGCTTCCTGATGTCTTCCCGATTTCTGGGGTGCTGTCCCACAGCGTTGACCCTGTCGACAATCCTCTACCATAGCTCCGTCCTCCGGGCAATGCTGGTGTATTTGACCTGTGTGCCGAAGAGCTGGGGCTCTACCCGAACGACTTCCTCCACCATGACCCTGAGTTCTTCGTCTGAGAAGCGGGGGTGTCTTTGGGGTGCCATGGAGTGGTGTGTATGATGTGTGGGGTGGAGTATGTGTAGTTAAGTGTGTTGAGTGTGGTGGTGTGTGTTGTTTTGTGTGTGGATATTGTGTGGGTGATGGTGTAGTGTGCCTCTGTGTGATGGTGTTCTGTGATCGCTGCTGTGTCTCTCAGTGCTTCTTTTTGGGTTTTGGTCGAAGGGGTTTGTGGGTGATGTGGGTGTGTGTTTTATATTGTATTGTGTGTGTGGGAGTGGTGTGTGTATGTGTATCAGGTGTGTGGAATTCAAATCGTCCAATGTGGCTGAGTTTTGTTCGTTTGTGTGTATTCTGACCGCGGCGGGTGTACCGCCAATGGAAAACCGCGTTTGAAAGACCGCCGCGTGGATTCGTGGGTCGTAATGGCATGGGCATATTTCTGTTGGCGTGACGGTGGAGGTTTGGTCACCTCCACTTTTCCGCCGACCGCTGGTCTGGCGGTCTGTTGTGGCTGTCAGATTTTCGGAGGTTTGGCTGCTGCGGGTCAGAATGACCGTGGCGGATTACCGCGACCGCGGCGGAATTATGGAGGATTTCTGACCGGCGGTAGGCGCCTTTTACCGCCGAGGTCAGAATGACCACCATTGTGTCATTTAGGTCCCTTACCCTGAGCTCATCCTCAGGTTCCTGAGGTTTGTGCTCAATCGCACTTCCCTAAAGCCTTGTTCACTTTCTGGTCTTAAAGGCTCCTGCTTGCCCTAATGGCTACCGCCCACCATATGGTGCCCAAGGCTTCTTTTCACTGTTGTTTACTGGGGCTCCCTGTCCCGATCAGTTGCCCAGAGGATTCTTTTCAAGGGCATTCTTAGGGGCATTAATCTCAAAAGCTTGAAAGCTTCTGCTCAACTTATAACCCTGAGGTTCCTTCTTATTCTCAGACCATTAAAACTCCTACTCAATTTCACATCCCAAAAGTTCTTGCTTGCTCAGGTCACTGAATTTCCTGTTCACATAGAGGCTTCTGTTCCCCCTTAGGTAGTCATAAAATTCTCTGCTAAACCTCAGATACCAATGGCTGTACATATCTAAGGCTTTCATAGATCCACAGAAGTCTCTGTGCAGGTCATATAGTGAGGATGTAAGGCAGTTTGGTACTGGACAGCTTTTATGCTGTGAGACGAGACATGATCTGAATCTGCTTGACATGCTAAAGGAATTCACTTCAACTCCAGCTTTTAATTTAAATTTGTATATATTATCTGTGCCCATGTTTTTGCTCACCCACTTATATGAACATTCATTCTCTCATCCCTCTGCCCCCTTTTTTATTCCATCATTTCACCTCCACTCTCACATTCAAATCCAATGAATCTATTGGATTTTTTTATGTTTCTATATGTCTCTCCATCTATTGTATCGGGTTTTCGTCCTCTATCAATGCCCATCAGCCATGCTGTCAGTCCCCTTTATCCTTCTTCATCACACTCTTTTGCATTCTCTTTTGTTTTCTGTTGTCCCTTACCCTTACTCTCTCTCATTTTTCCCATTTCCCTCACCCTGTTCTCTCCTTCCCTCTCTCCTCTTTTTGTTAAATTTTAAAGTTGCCCCTCTCTCTTACTCCTCTGCCTCCTTTGTAAACTCTTTTTCATTTTTTCTACCTCACATCTCTTTATTCCCCATTCTCAGTTTCGCTCTCCCTTTTGAGTTTGACTTCAGTTTTTTTCTGTCTTGCAAATTCTTCCTTTCATCAGTTTTGTTTTTTTGTGTCACTCACATTCACTTCCATCCATCCCTTAAAATCCTTTGTGCCCTACACTACAAAAAATATTAGATTTTGTTTTGTTTTATTTATCGCCTTCCTGCAGTCATAAACTAACTGCTTTAGCAAGCTTTGACATTTGCAGAACACCATTCCCCATAGAGGTTCAAAGGATTGCTGTGGGTGCTTTGAGTTCTACAATCTTCCGAAGGTGATTCAAGGATGTAGAGGGGCTTTTTCTACCTTTGGTAATAGACAGTCTAAAATCATAATTTAAAGTTGGGTGGAAAGAAGAGCCACATATTTCAGGTGGAAATTGAAAACCTAAGAAGAATCTACTGGCGGCATTACCTTAACCGGACTATATTTTTCTTTAAGGACATACAACTGGAGGGGTTGACTACATATTCACCCCTTCCTATAGGTATCATGCCAATCTCTAAATTAAGCCGTAACCTGCTGGTCCACTGGACCGTCAAAGAACTAAGGAGTATGTAAGAGGCCCTAATTCATCCTTTCTGTATTTTCACTGACCAGGTAAGTCCTGACATCATCCTATCCATCCATCCTTCATTTCATCATTCACTGTTCACTGTTTTTCTCACTATCTCCTTTCTCTCCACTTTTGTTTCTCCACTCTTCACTATCTCTCTAGATCTATCTCATTCTACTGTTCTTTCCACTCAATTTTCCTTACTTCATCTTCTCTTTAGTCTCTTCCCTCTCTCCCTCCGTCTGCTTATCTGGAATTATTTTATTCCTCCTCTCTTATCTCATTTCCTCTCTTCTTTCTCCTCATTGGTTTCCTCCTCTCATCTCCCCTCTCCCCATCCATTTGTCTGTCCATCTCTCTCACAGCCTCTGAAATCCTTTTCCCACTCTATCTCTCCTTTCCTTTGCCTAGCTCTTCACTGCTTCTGCCCTTTCACCCCAGAATGGAAGGGGGTGAGGTTTTTTTTTACAGCAACTTTGTCAAAGGATGTGTTTTCTTTTCACACATATCTATTGATATTTTACTTTCAATTTTCAGTTATTAATTTTTTGGGGGGTTTATCATTCACTATTTTCACTTTGTCCTCGTCTTTCTCTCAACTTTTGTTTCCCACCCCCATTCTCTTTCTTTATACCAAGGTCTCATTCTACCCTTCTCTCCACTCAGTCTTTCCTTACTCCATCTTCTCCTTAGTCCCTTCCCTCTCTCTCTTATCTTTCCATCAGCTTATTCAGAATGTTCCCCTCTCCTTTTTCCTCTCCTCTCTCCCTCAACTATTTCTTCCTCTTTCATCTCCCCTCTGTTTGTTTCTTTACCTCTCTTCCAGTCTCTCATTTATTTTTATCTCTTTCTCCTGTCCTTCTCTGGTGCTAACCTGCCTTTAACTTTTTGCCTCCGGATTGTAGTTGAATGAGGATTTTTTAAAACAACAGAGTCAAAAAATGTGGTTTAGTTTTACCCGTTTCCAGTCATAGTTTTAAATTTAAAGTTGTTTAAAACTTGTAGGATTCTTAATGTTTTCTCTTTTTCCATTGCTCTTTGGGCAACCACAGTGCAGCATTACAATGACACTCCCAATCTTAATGGGAGAAGACTGGCAACGTAGCAGGCACCTGCAGCATAATTGTCCGATCTTTGTGGTCTGCTGCAGAGGACAAAAGCCTCCTACCCACACCCAAATGTGTTAATTGTGCTCCTTAAAAGAAGCACCTCTTGGGACGGGAGGAGGTGCACCACGTGCTGTGCCTCCTTGGTTCGGCCCATTGTTGTTCTGCAAATGACAAAGAATGGGCCTGAGACTCGCTTTGAATCTAGCTTTTACCTAAGGCCACTGCAGCCTTTCTGTTTCTAAGCCAGCAGGAAAATCTACGCAGACATGTTGAGCTGCTTTATACACAGCTAAAAACACAAGCATTGGCAATGCCAATAGGTCTCGCTTTTGGGAGATTTAGAGCTACTGGCGTTGTAAATGACAATGGGGGTTATTACAACTTTGGAGGAGGTGTTAATCCGTCCAAAAAGTGACGGTAAAGTGACAGATATACCACCAGCCGTATTACGAGTCCATCATATCCTATGGAACTCGTAATACGGCTGGTGGTATATCCGTCACTTTACCGTCACTTTTGGGACGGATTAACACCTCCTCCAAAGTTGTAATAGCCCCCAATGTCTTTTAGCCATGTGGAATGGATGTATGTGTTGTGAAGTAGAATTATGTGGGTTGGATTGGAATTGTTAATTGTGAAGTTGTGCAGTGTGGAATAGTGTGATGTAGAGTGGATTTATGGAGTGGAATTATGTGGCATGGTGTGCAGTGGAATTATGTGGATAGTAATTATGTGGTATTGAGTGTACTGGAATTAAGTGGAATGGGATTGTGTGTCATGGGGTGTAAATATGTAGATTGGTATTTTGTGCTTTGGGGTCGTATGTAGTGGAATTTAATTATGTGGTGTGTTGTTGAATTTTGTGGCATGATGTGGAATTCCGTAGTGTGGATTGGATGTATGTGGTGTGTTGGGTAATTGTGTTGTTGAGTTGAATTATGTGGTTTGTTGTTGAATTATGTGGTGTGGAATAGAAATGTGAGGCATGGAACTGTGTGGCACTGAGTGAAATTATCCTGATTGGAATTATGTGATATAGCGTGGAGATTATTTATGTGGATTGTTGATATTCGGCATAGATTGGGCTTCTACGGGGTGTGCTCATGTGGTATTGAGTAGAGTGTTATTATGTGAAGTTGATTCATGTTGCATTGAGTGGTATTATGTGGAGTGTAATTACGCTGGGTGGTGTTGAATTGTGTGGCAGTGAATTATGTGTGGGTAGAAATAAATTTCAATTCCCAGATTTTTGAACTTCCTAATTGAGTTTTCTGCTCAGTAAAGGAGTATTGTTACAATTAAAAAAGCACAGGGGAAGTGAAGGGGAGGAGAGGGCAGGGAGTAATGGCAAGTGGGTAAGTGAGCAGTCCAGTAGTGCTGGGATATCGCACAAAATATTCAAATTAAAAAAACCTGCCTGATGCAGCAATAGTGCTTTTTTATAGTGGGGAGGGATCAATAAAACACTTATGTAATGCAAAACACTCCCAGCCCAGTCCTGCAGGGAACAGAGCTGAACGGACCACGGACGGCTGGACATCTGAACTCTCCTAGCCAAAAGCTCACGGGAATCAGTTGACGGCACAGAGAATATCAAACTACCTTTTTAGCTTGCGCAAAAAAGTTTCACTGGTTAGCATGAGTAATGGCGCTATAAGTGTGCACTTTCACAATTCATTATTTTGATGTCTTTTATTTCGTAATGAGCTGCATGCTGCCAGTTTATAGCTTCTGGACGCACAGCCGTTTCACTGCATCGAGACTGATGGATGCGAGCATCTGTGATAGTTGTGACTGTGTGCGACCTGCAATCAAATGTTGTGCTAGAATTTTTTTTTTGCAGATCTAACGTACACCTAGGAGGTTGCATCTCCCTCGGGGCGAGGTCATAGTCTTCTGCAGGGTTGGGTAGTTCAGTGGGCGTGGGGGCAATTTGGAGTCGAGGATGGGGTGGGAGCCCTTTATGTAGGATGTAGAACGTTGTGTTTTTCAAAGCATTTCTGCTTTGTTCAAGCGCTGTAAATAGATATTATTATTACCCCATTTTTATCGTACTCAGTGACTCTGGAAGGATAAAAGGCAGAGTTTGCTTTGACTGGATTTAAATCACTGCAGAAGTCAGCGCAAGCCTCGTGCAGTCGCATCTTTTGGAATATGATGCATCTCTTCTAAACGTTAATATTCAGCACTTTACTGCCCTTTGGCAATACAGAAATACTGCTATCAATGCATTCCTGATGGTTATATAGCTGTAGCGCATGCACGCTGCACAAAGTAACAAGCAACTCTTAAAGGAGGTACCTTCAAACTATGTGCATGACTCTTTTGACCCGCTTGGAGACAGCACTAGACAATCAACCTAAAGGAGCAGCAGAGCACATGCAGCTCTAATGGGAGCACAACAGCGGGTCTTTTCTGGCTTGAGAGGGGGTGGGAGGGCATTAATCACAAGCCTTTATTACCTTGAAATGACACTGTGCATGGAAAGAAGTTAAACGATCTGAAAGTGTTAAAAGAAATTAAAAAAGAGAGCACGCCTGCACTCACTGAGCAGCGCCCCATGCAGGGGCTCCAATCAGAGTACAACAGATGGTCTATTCCAGTTTGGGTGGCGGTGGGTGTGAGATGCTGCAATAGAATTCAAGCAGCTACTGCCTGAAGTACCCACAGTGTAAAAGGAGCAAGAAAGAAAAGATGAAGTAGTCCCTCAAAGCAAGAGATAAAGAACCAGAGTGAAGATATACAGTAGTTAGTCCCTGCTCCCTGGGAGGGATGGAAGAGAAAAAAGAGAGATGAAGAGGCGGGACTGACCACTAGCAAGCAAGGATTTTTAAAGAACACAGAACCAAACAATGGGAAGCAGGGGGCCTGGCTTTAAGCCCACAGAGATGTATGCATGAAGTTGTATGCTTACATTCAACCAAATAAAAATGGCCCACCATCCGGCCTCTGCCACTGGCCTCTCAGGGAAAGGCTGAATGTCCACCATGCCTATCCGACACTGCCTGCTACCCACCTGGGCAGCGCAGTTAGGGGCATACCACCCGAAAGGGAAGCTTTGCATTGCCATTTTAATGTGGTTCTAAATGGGAGGAGCGGCGACGGAGCCAGACTATTCTTCTGTGCAGCCGGTATTTCTTATAGCACTGCAAGCAGATTCATCTGCAGCCATGTCGCATTCATTAGCAACTACCCAAATGCTATTAGACATCCGTATTCTTACAACTACCGCAAATCAAGATGATCCTCTGTATGGTTTTGTAAGTCTACGAGGCTGTTTTGTCCACTGTAAATCACTTACGAACTGTCCTCCGAGGTCTACTAGTTACTATTTCAGGCTCTTTGAAAATCAACGCCTCATTCTAGAAAAGAGGCAAAGAAGACTTGTACTAATCATTATGTCTCGTGTTTTTCTCACATACATTGATTTGCCTGGTTCTTGATCCCAAAGTGTCGGAACGCAAAATGACGGGGTCCCTCTGCAGAATGTGAAGAGGACCCCAAAGTCCCCCATGCCTCACAAATGTCCATTAGCCTTGTGCTGAATATGCCCATTTGAGTGGTTGGTTGCCCTTCGAGTGCTACTCCTCTAACGCCCCCCAAAACCCTTTCCTCCCCACCACCCCCGTGCGAAGGGCCAGCGTTAAGTCTCTGGGTCCCCACCTTGTTCTTTCAATTATTATTTTCAGTCCTCTTATTTTCGCCTCGAAGATAAACACACGTGCAGAACTCTACTGATGATTTTAAAAACTACCGCAAGGTGGCAGTAGTCAACTGCGGAATCTTTGCTTGTGCTACGTTTAGGTTTTTCATTACAGTATATTGGATGCGAGTAAACAAGCTAGCTGTTATTCTGCGGTATAACTGTGGCCTTTAAGAAGCTCTTTAAGATCAGATCCGTTGATATTTTTTATCTCTTCTAGACTGTTTCCCTTCCATTTCTCTTTCTATCCTGCTTGTGTGATAGGGAAAGCATTAGGTGGTTTTGGCGTGTTGAAGAAAACTTTCTGTCAGCAAGTGATTAAAGAAATTGTTCTTCAGAATCAGCCAATACAAAAAAAAAAAAACAGAACCGGCTCATGCAAAGAATGGCAAACGTATTTTGTGCAGTCACCGTCATAGAAGAAATGGCAACTTGTGAACACTTAGGTTGTGATCTGGGCTAAGGGCAGTCTGGCGCCTTGTGCAGCAAGAGTTGACATTATTGGAGAAAGACCTGTCATGTAGGCCGCACTGCATTAGCAGATCAGAATTAATGTACTGCCGATACTTTCAAGGTATGCACGAGGGAATAAGGAACAGGAAATGTAATTATAGCATCTTTGGCCAGGAACCAGTGAGCAAGACTTAAGAAGGAGGACTCGGAGTAATTACTGGTATCTTAATGCAGACATCAATAAACCCTGCACTTGGTTTAGAAAGTTTAAAGCACATTAAGGCCCTGATTGATACCTTTTTTTGCGTCGCATTAGCGTCATGTTTTGACGCCGAAGCGGCGCAAACATGCAAAATACAATTGTGCTGCTTCGTATGACTTTTACGTAGCAAGCAAAACAAACAAGTTTAATTTAACAAGCGTGGGGTCCATGGGGGTATTCTTCCTGAGAAAAATTGAATTTATTTTTTACAAATGGCACATTTTAAAGCAAATTAGTTTAGTGAGAAAGCAAGGTTTATAAATCAGTGGGAATGTTTAGTCTTGAAATATTAAACACATTAAAAACTTTCCCATATGTCACTGCATTAAATATGTTCAACAGTTACTGTAATGTGCAAATTGTAGGCAGGACAACTTCAGCACCTTTAAAGTGTGTTTGTTTAGAGTTTTGTACTGCATGCAACATCTGGAAGATAATGCTCTAAGTACTTTGCAAGCACCCACAGCTGCTGGCTGCACTCAGTCTTGTAGAAATATGTGCAGATAGGGCTTTAAGAGGGATGAAAAAAGTGGAGGCTCTCTAAAAAGGAACACATGGAATATATTTCTGTGATTACCATATTGTGCCAGCCAGTTGGTACTTTGGTTTCTTTCTGAGATGCTAGCAGCTTTATACATGATTCTAGGGGGCATGAGCAAAGCAGCATGTTCAATTTGTGGAACTTTCTCTAGGTGTTTTACACAGGTAAACCACAAGAGTCGTGTTGATACATATACAATCATGATACAGAACGAGTAATTTCTTCAGCATTTTGAACAAATACATGGTGAGTTGCGGACCGGAAGATGCAAGAATTACACAAGTGTTATTGCATATAACCAACCACAATGAAACAAACAGCTCGTGATCCAAGATGTCGACAGGTAAGGTGTCTACATATGCTGGTGGCTGAGCTAATCAAATGTGTCAGCAGAGGGATTTACACAATACCTGTGAAATCAACGTTCAGCATTTGGCCTTTGCTATGTGTGAACATAGATTGACATTTTCCTTACTCGGAAAATATGGCAGCAACTTGTTACGGGAATTGTCCATCTTGTGACATGTTGTTGTGTAAGCTAAAATGACATAAGTTCAACCTTAAAACATGTGAATTGTTATGCATATTTCATAGGCTAGGCCTTATCATTACTGATTGTCACATAAAATGGGTTTCTACATTACTGCATCCAGATATATAACACAAATGACATACATCTAAAACCTGCCGGTATTATTGGCTTTGTCAATTGTTGTTAGCTGTTTAAGATAAATGAGTAACAACCATTTGTTATAAATGTTAACACTGGAAATGTTTAAATTCTGAAATTGTGAGACTGTGAATTAAATATTATTGAGCCTTGTGGAAGGAGCATTGGCTTTCAGTTATGCATGCTTTATACTAGATATGTATGCCCTTTTTCTCTGCACATCTCGTCCATCTGCACATATTCAGTCTCATATCTTTCCTCTTCAGCACTCTCTTTTCCTTCTTCCTCTGGATGCACTTCCATGCATCTCCTTCACCAATCATACACTGCACTCACTCACATTTAAGCACTTTATTTTCTTTTGCCTTGTAAATATTTTGACATCTGTCTACCCTCCTCACACACTTTACTCAGAATAGGAAAATTCCTAGCTATAGTGAAGAAAAGGTTCAATTCTATTGAGGACACAGTGGTGAGAATTATGCTGTCTTTTTTTGCTTTATTTTGTAATAGCAGCCATGCAAAACATAACAGAACTACTTTTCCCATAAACCATTGGGAAGAAGTAAAAGAGAATAAAGGACAATAACACTAGTCCAATTATAATGCATCAGTCAGCAACATAGTCCTTCCTTTATTGAGATGCCCCATCTTTCTTCGTGGGACACATTAAGTTCATCCTGGACTCCTAATCCTGTTTGGATGCCTTGCTATCTGAAAGAAATTAAATGCAATAAATAAACAAATAAACCGGTCCTCAACAAAGAATTTAACCATACTAATCAGAAATACCACCATGATAAGTAATTTACAATATGAATCACATACATTTATTAACCATTGAAAAACGGAAAAAACAGATTCAATAACTTAGAATTACTGGCCTCAGAGTAGAAAACACTAACCATCCTGATGTTTAGGAAAAATTATCCGACCGATGGGTGGGAATAATCCTCGCCTCCGTGTCAATAATAGAATTGGAACTTTCCTTAACAATAGGTAGGACATTATTTATTCTGTTAGGACCGGAGGCAAGAATTATGCTGGATTAAAGTTTACTCATCACCACTAAAGCCATATCCATCACTAGTTTAAAATAAAACCATTTAAATGTGAAATCAGAAGGCCTGTCTGCTGCATTAATGATGTACTCCAGCCAGTCTCCCAATTGAAAAGCCAAGAAGCCATAGTGCCTCTCGCTGAATGGGCACAGGTATTACTACCTTCTTCTTGCATCACCCAACATACCCAATGAGCAATAGCAGGAGAAGATACAGCTTTGAATGGTTTCCTGATAGAAATCAGGAGCTATCTTTTGCCTGGGGTCTCAACTCCTCTGTCATGCCCTCATAAGCTTTAATACACCTGACCACACATAACTTATGACTATCATCAAAAGAGGGATAGGATATAACCCTAGAATTCATCTTAGTCATTCTGGAAATGTAGAAAGTAACCTCTGTACGGGTAAATACTCTACCTGTAATATCCAGGGCTTTTACATCAGAGACTCTGTGACAAGGTATCAAGCTTAACAACATTGCTAACTTGCTGGAAAGCTCCTTACAAGACAAATATCTATTCCTTTGCCTTGAAGTGAAAATACTGAGAACTGATTTACATTCCACAATGGACGAGTATGTCAGTTCTGGGGGAGTGACAACCAAACTTCCCCCATCAATTTCCTTACCTTTGGATGGTCACCCACTGGATGACCTTAAATGGGTTCATGACCAGCTGAGATTGCTGATCTAAGGGAAGTTACCCACCGGCAAGACATACCTTCAGATACCAGCTCGGAAAAAAAGAAAATCACAACGTTGATGATTTTGGAGCTCACAGGATCCAAATCCCATTGCATACACCAATGAATCCATCTATTCCAGGCTGAGCTGTATCTGTGAACAGTGGAGGAAGCCCAAGCTTTGGCAAGAAGATTCTGAGCTTGCTCTGAAAGACCTTGTATTTGTTGTCCTCTCTGGTAATGCTCCAAGCCATGAGATGCAGTGATCCTTGTAGGACTAGTCTGTGGGGATTCCCCAGATGGTTGCTCAGGAGATCTTGATGCAGGAGTAGAAGGATTGGAGAATCCCAAGAAAGTTCCATCAGAACTGGATACCAAACTTGAGATCTCCAAAAGGGTGTCACCAGATCCACTCGCTGTCGCCTGACCTGCGCCACTGCCCGAGGGATCCTGGAGAAAAGGGGAAATGGATACCTTTGGTCTCCCATCCAATCCTGTAGGATGACTTCTGTGGCTATTGACATAGGGTTCGGCCTCCAGCTAATGAACCGGTCCACTTGATGATTAAGGTGCAAATTGAAGTTTCAGAGCTTGAAAAATGAGAGGGTCTATTTTCCATAGACTAGAGTCTTGCAGGTATCGGAAGTTCCAGTCCGTCACAACATTTGAAGAGCCCAAAAAATGTTCCACCGTCATGGAGATTCTGTGTGTGAGACAATAATCCCAGAACTCCCTGGCCAGATCAGAGAGAGTCTTGGATGTTGTGCCTCCTAGGTGATTGATGTAGCTCAACCCCGAAACATTGGTAATTTTTAGTAGGACACAGCACTGTATCTTGTCCTTGGTACAGCAACGTACTGTGAATAAACCCACTAGGAGTTCTAAGCAGTTGATATGCAGATTCTTTTCGGGAGAGGATAAACTTTCTCCTGGGAATGTAGCCCCCCAACTGATGCCCCAACCGGTTGTGCTGGCATCTAATTTTATAACGAGGTCTAGGCTGAAATGAAATATGTAAAAATACATATCCAAGTGAAACTCATTTACAATCAATTTAAATATTATAGCAGAGAAATCCTGCTATTGGTTAACTCATGCAAAAAATTCTTAAATGAAGACGAAAATCATCTGTCTAGAATCTTTAAAAAAACCTCCACTGATTCCAGTACCAAAACATATGTGAAAAACGTGTTTTTAGTGCTTTGAAAGCTGCATCCGCATATAATGGTGAATACTTTTTATAAGCATACTTTAGGAAAATAAACAAAGAGTGATAGTTGAAACAAGTGATTCCCAAGTAAGAAAAGAGACACCACACCATAAAGCAATAAAAAAATCGTTTATAGGCCCTGATTTATACTTTTTGATGTAAACCTGCGTTAGCGCAAAAAGTATTCTGCAGGCTAGTGCCATTCCTGGATGCCAGCCGGGAATCTTATTTAAGCTATGATGCTAGCCGGCTGTAAGGCCCAGTTAACGTCAAAATTATTTATGCTAACCACGTGGGGGAGGCGTAGGGGAAACTGGAGGTTGTGCATGAAAGAATGGCGCTAGTCAGGTTAGAGTCAAAATAATGACTCTAACCTGATTAGCGTAAAGATTTTCATGCACAACCAACATGGACAGAAGTCATGCCCCCAGTTCAATGGCCATATAGGGGGGCCCAAGTTAGGCCCCCCTAAGGCACTTTGAAAAAAAAAGAAAAATACTTACCTGGACTTACCTGTGATGGATCCCCCCCATCCTTAGGTGTCCTCCAAGTGTGGATGGGGGTGTGCCTGGGGGCAGGGAAGGGCACCTGTGGACTGTTTCCATGGTCTCTGACCATGAAAAAAGGCCCACAGGTCCCCAAAAGCCTGCCCTGACCCAGGCGTTAAATAATGGTGCTAAGCAGGCTTAGCCCCATTCTTTAAGACCCTCCTTCTCCTGTGCATGATTTTTGCAAGAGAGGATAAATAAGGTGCTAAGGCATTTGAGTTGTTTTTTGGCCGGGAACGCCTACCTTGCATCTCATTGACGCAAGATAGTTTTTCTCAGGCAAAAAATGACTTTAACTCCAATATTTTGGCGCTAGACATGTCTAGCGTCAAAATATAAATATGGAGTTAGGTTTCCACCGGATTTGCGTAAAAAAATGGTGCAAATCCAGCGCAAAGAGTATAAATATGCCCCATAGTTCTGTGATCTTTGGTGTATCTTACAAAGACAGCCTCTTATTAAGTTATGAAGTATGCTTGTCAATACATTGATTGCACTTAATTTACAGGCCCTAGGTATAGAGCTACCCCTGTACAAGGGACTCACAGGTAAATTAAATGTGCCAATTAGGTGTAAGCCAACCATACCAACTTTAGAAGGGAGAGCACCTGCACTTTAGTACTGATCAGCAGTTATAAAGGGCTCAGAGTCCTAAAGCCAACAGCAAGAGGTCAGAAAGAATAGGAGGAAGCAGGCAAAAAGTTTAGGATGACCCTGTAAAAAGGGCCAGGTACAATAGCAGTGGACAGATGTCAGAGGTCATGGCCACTGTTACCCTCCAAGGCAGGTTGAGGACATTTTCCCCGAAGACGATTATGGACCTCTTTATCTAAGGGCCTGCATGGTCTGGCCACACATACGCTGCCACTGCATTGGCTGCAATCCTGTCAGAGGATCTTGGATGGACCAAATCATCAGGATCCAGCATATCATCAGTAGGGGCCAAATTTTGGGCCTGACTCAGAGTTTGGCGAATAGGTTACACCACCACAAATGTGACTGAAGTCCCGGCCGCCGTATTATAATGTCCATAGGACATAAGGGAATCATAATACAGCGGATGGAATATCTGTCATGTTTGTGACGGAATAACCCCAACTGCCAGTCTCTAAATCAGGCTCTTTGAGGGGTAACCTCTGAAGTGGGCCACCAAGAGTTTTCTCTGACCTCCTGGTCTGTGTGCTATTCTTCCCGCTGCAAGCCCTCTGGTTGGGACCACTGTCAGTTGGCTTTCTCCTTGGTACTTAGTGATGATAACCTGGTTTTCTCCTTTAGTACTGTAGTTCACTTGTACTGTATTGGTGGTAATCTTACTTTGTTCATTTTCATTTATATTTAGTTTTATAGTAGTGGATTAGTCAATTTCCTCTGCATTGCCCTTTCCTGGCCCCCATTTTCACAGCACCCACTGGTTCCAACCCAACCAACCAGGCCCCCTGGCTACTGCAATGCATCTTGCTCAACATTTGATCGCTCTGCAAGCACACAACTGAGGAATGGGACACCATTACCACCCTTGGGCCCAACATCCTCTTCCTCACTGAGACCGGACTCATAGCCACAGACGCCCTCAACTGCCACTCTCAGACACCACAGAGGACATTGGAACAGCCGTCAAGAACATCATCATCTGGATCTCAGTCTGCACAGACAAAGTAGCACCCTGCAAACCAGCCAAACCTATCAGACCCACCAAAGAAGCCAGATGGTACAAACAACTCGAGAGATGATGGCTCACAACCAAGGCTCATAGCGACCAAACCACCTTCAGAAACTCACTCAGCCACTACCACAACCACATGAAAGATGCTATAAAATGAGGATTAGCCACCTGATTTCAAGCCAGCTCCAACCGCAGCAAAGAAATCTTCAACATTGCCAAGGAGTTCTCCATCTGATCAACAACTGAAAACAACGGCATCCCATCCCAGAAACCTGTGACTCCCTCACCAACTTCTTCCATGACAAAATAGCCACCATTTACAAAAACTTTGCATGCCAGTCAACGGCTATCAGCCTTCTCAACTCCACCAACACCTCCACCAACACCAATATCTTCAACTGGAACCAACTCACCACGCAAATCACCACAGACATCATGAGATCCATCTATTCAGGATCCCCCATAGACCCATGCTCTCACCACATGTTGAACCTAGGCATCAACACCATCTGCAGCAAACTCATAGACATCTTCAGCATCTCCATCACCTCAGTCACATACCCTGAAGAATGGAAAAACACCAGAGTCAAACCCCACCTTAAGAAACGCTCGCCGAACCCAGCAAACTCAAAAACTACAGTCTGATCTCCCTGCTTCCCTTCCCAGCAAAGTTCATAGAAAAAAGCCATAAACCAACAGTTCACCACTTACCTAGAAGACCACGAACTCCTGGATGCACCCCAAAACAGATTCCGCTCCAACCATAGCACTGAATCTGCACTGATCGCCTCTACGGATGACATTAGAACCCTTCTCAACCAAGGAGACTTGGCTGCCCTCATCCTCCTTGACCTCTTGGCCAACATTGTCAGAAACCACAGATTTAAAATAATCTCCTACCCAGGCAACACACAGCTTATCCTCTCACTATCCAAAGACCCCTCTACTGCAAAGACCACCTTCCACAGCTGCATGAACAACATTGCCGACTGGATGATGGACATTTGCCTCAAACTCAAAACCGACAAAACAGAAATGCTGTTGTTTTGAAACTCCCCCTCACCCTAGGATGACTCCTGGTGTCCTGCCGACCTACCCAAACTCTATGAGCCACAACAGGAACCTAGGAATAATTGTCAACAACAACATCAACCTGCAGAAACAGGTCAATACAATTTATTTTACCTGCTTCCTCACCTTTTGCATGCTTTGTCAGTTCTTCAAGTGGCTTCCGGCCACCACCATTCACACATGCCCTCATTACTAGCCACCTATACTACGGAAGCACTCTATGCGCTGGACTCATGACACTCCTCATGAAACAACTCTAAGTCATCCAGAATTCAGGAGTCAGACTCATCCTGAAGCTCCTATGATGGACCCACGCCCCTCCCACCTAACGAATCTCCACTGACTCCACGTACACAAACAATGCTGATTTAATCTTCTGACTTACACCTATAAATCATTGCACAATCTAGGACACATCTGCCTCAACCACCGCCTGAACTTCCACTGACCTTCTAGACATCTCCACTCTGCAGCACTCTCCCTCGCTCACCCCCCCACATCCGTTGTGGCACCTACGGGGGTCTCGCCTTCTCTTTTGTCACAGCTAAAGCTTGCAACAGCCTCTCCATCACCTGAGAACCTCTCCCTCCATCCAAGTTGCAGAAAAGGCCTTCAAGACCTGGCTTTTCGACTAAAGCCTATGAAGCATTTTCAGTGTCTGGATACCCTCATGGGCGATAAGCACGCTCTACAAATCCTGGTGATTAATTGATTGAAGGTTCTCCACCCTAATTGGACTCCACACAAGAGTCGTACAAATCAAGATTGGTGGAATGGGAAGGCGAACCTGCAAGGTGACTCTCTTGTGGGACCTCTGGCAGTGACTAAGTAGCTTGTAGAGCTTTGCATGCCAGGAAAGCCCATTTGAGCCTTTCAAAGGCATCAGAATGTCAGTTTGGGTATGTTCAATTTTGGCCTCTTCTGAACTCACACATGGCTGTCCCTGAGGTCATGTGGCCCACGGGCCAGCAAGGTCTTCCCTCCTGATGCACCCACTCACATACCCGAGCACATACTGACACACACACTAAAACACCGATGTATGCACTTTCACACCCAAATAGACGCTCTGACAGCCACTTTCACCCTCATACAGCCTCTCACCCCTATTCTCACACCCAGAGAGGCCGTAGATACTTTCCGCCGTGCATGAGCAAAGGGCCGTGCACAGCATTGGGTTGGGTGGTTAGAGGGGTTGGCTGCAGACACTGGCTACATGCCAGCACTTGCCGGAAACCTCTTCTTCACACAGGAGAAGGCAGTGCACGGTGCAAGTTTGGGTACTTATAGGAGGGTGGCCCATGGACATGTCCGCAGGCCAGGCGCTGTGGCCAACTGCCGCTGTGCATGGCAGTTGGTCACACTGAAAAAAACAAAGGTTACAGGGACGTTATAGTCAGGTTCTGAATTTACTTGTACAAAGCCACAGAAATTCAGCAGTTATAGTTAGAGTTCTTTCAAGTAACTAAAACTCACGATCTATAACTCGTGCCTTCGCCATGCACAGTTGATTCCTCCACATGTTATATCATTGATGACATATTCTATGCCATCTTTCATATTCTCACTGCAACATTTGCAATAAAATTATTGATGAGACAATTGTGTGTGGCAAGGGCGTGAGATAGTCACCTTAGGGCGTGAGTTTTAGTTACTCGAAAGAACTCTAATTATTACTGCTGAATTTTTATGGTTTAGTACGAGTAAAATCAGAACCTAACTATAACGTCCCTGTGACCTTTGTTTTTTTCAGTGAATATATAGATATATACCACTTAAAACACTTAGGGGCTGATTTAAGAGCCCCTAGCGCAATCCTAACGACACACCAGCGTCATTTGTTTATGCTAATGCGGGGTTAGATGGCCAAAAACGCTGCGCCTTATTTACAAAGTGGCGCAGTGCATGCATTATGCCACTTTGTAACCCTTTGCACTACATTATATCTGTGCCAAGCATAATGTCTGCAAAGGGGGCGTTACCCCATTAGAGGGGTCGAAAAAATGGTGCAAGTAAATCTCTTTTTTCAGCACTTTCAGCGCCTGCTCAGAGCAGGTATTAAAAGGGGGCGTGTCATTGAGTACAATGGGCCCCTGTGTACTCTGCAGGATTATCTCCAAAACTTTGACGCTACTTCTGCAGAGTACATCAATAATGTCAAAAATAATGACACTATTGCCCCCTACCCTGCGCCATGGAGCATCATATTTTAAATACGGTGCACACATGGTGGCATTAGGGGGGCAAGGCAAGTGGCGCTGCACTGGGTGCAGCACCACTTTCCTTAAATCAGGCCCTTAATACTTACCTGTTAAACCTTTACCACACATATGCCTTTGCCTTTCATGCCTTTACAACGAAATTCGTTGTAAAGGCATGCGTGGTGAAGGAATGCGTGGTAAAGGCACATGTGTGGTAATGGCTTCATTGTAGCGGTCATGCGTGTTAATGACCGTGTTGTAATGGCTGTTCCCCCATTTATTAAGTATGACACAAGAATGAGAGCCCATCACCAATGGAGACCAAAATTACAGGAAGAGATGTCATGAGAAATTCTCAGAAGAAATAATAAAAACCTCAAGAGATGAAATGGTAGGATATCGAGTCTATTAAATGTAGTGCATAAATCACCCATACGAGGTATGCAAAACCAAATTACTTAGTTTGTACTCCTAATGTGTAATCCGAAGGGCAAGAAGGTTTCTGTCATCATATCATGGAACCAAATAGGACCTGAAAAGTATATGGGGCAACCAATCAGTGAAAAATACCGAGGCAGCAAGCATAACAATTGTTTGTAAAATATGCATGGTTGGGATTGGTGATTTATAATGAGTCTTCTGACACCACTCACATTGCACCAAATCATACATGTGGGTATAGACAACTGTCCAAGTTCTTCCATAGCCTTAAAAGCCAAATCAGTGACAATAATATGGACATTATCAAAACGTGGTCAAATGGTACTGTTTAGTATTTGTAGAAGATGACCACAGAAAGGGCACTGGCAGATATGAGCGATCACTAGTGAACCTGTGTTATTCGCGGGACAAAACCCATTATAAAACACTTCACACATGTCTGTATGAACAATTATACACGTTCGGCCGCAAAAGGTTAAACTAGCAAAGATATTGTAAACATAATCGCACCACCACCAACTGGCGCTGTTTGATACCTGATAGAGAATGATTTCATAAAAAAGTTTCACTTTCTATTGATTTAAGTTCTATTGGTGATTGCCTCTCATTTTTGTTTCATACCTAATATATGCGGGTGTATAATGTAAATTTACGAGTTTTGAATATTTTGTTATTTGTAGGGCGATATCTCATATTTACCATTCATTCCAGGTCCTGATTATGGTCTCCCTGACATCTGCTATTGAGACCGAAACACTGCCCATCTCATCTTTAATTCTCCAATGTGGAGTCCTGGATCATCACTGCATGAATAATTTTTGTGGATACTCCTATTGACTGGGTTATTGTTACATGGACATATGGTTCAACAAGAAAGTTGACAACATCGTACCTACGATGTCTTTGTAACCATATATGTTTTGGTTTATGCACGCCTTTGAATTTATGCTCAATGACTGACACATTGCCATACTGTGCAAAATACAATAGCTTTTTGTGGCAATACACCTGCGATTTCATTCTTTTGGGATTAGATGACATGAAATGGTTATTTGTTTCATTTCATATGGCCCTTACTATGATTTGAACATCTTGAAATCATTAATGATTCAATTTACATTTATTTGTTATGAATAAGTCCCATGTTGGCCAACTTATTTGACTTTTAGAAAGTTGTCATTTTTTTGTCCTAACTGAATGGTGCCTGCAGCCAGTATTCTGTGTTACATGACTAGGTATAGCTGACAGTTGGTCTTTGTGTATTGCTCCCTGACAGTGAGAAAAAGGGAAATAGGTGTTGGCAGGAAAGACTATCTCTGCTTCGATTGGAGGAGGAGCTGTCACCTACCACACTTGCACATCACACAGGCATTGCATGTGCCTACTAATAAAGGGGTTGACACTTGTCTTTTGTGACCCCAGAGAAGCCTCAGCTAAGGTAGGGAGGCAGGAAATTCCAGACACCTCTGGGGGTGGAAACCGCCAGAACCTTCTCCTACTTCAAAGTGGGCACCAGGTATAAAAATTTGACCCTCAGATCCAACTCTTCAGTACGCCTCTGGACCTGTGGAGGATTCAGAAGGACTGAGGTGGTGCTCAGCAAGAAGGACTGCTACTTTGCTGCTCGGCTGCTCTGCTGCCTTAATGAGGACTGGTCCTGTATCTTTTACCCAGGACCACCAAAGTGGCTCCACGTCTTAGTTAGATGGCCTTCTGATGAGAGCCCCAGGGACAGAAGAGACTCCAACCACATTGAAACCAGCACCTGAACTCTGCCTTTTGTGAGTCTTGCCCTCCAAGTGGTGCCACCCCAGTCCTGGGCCCTTGGAAGTGGGCCTCAAGGTGCTCTGCCTGCCCAGGTGTGGTTCTGTGAGCAGAACCGATGCAGCACAATGTATCTCCTCACAGCCGCTTAGGAACCATTTCTAAACAACTCATTCCAGACGCTCTGTACATTGTATTGCAGCCAGCAGCCTCCTCAAACCACCACTGCATGACACACCCTCTATTTAGGCCTTCGCATCACAAGCCTCTCATTTACTTCATCCTCGACCATAACGCAGGACTTCTCATTGCAGTACTTCAGCTTCCTCAGAACCACCAATTAGGGACACATCCTTGATGTGGGAGCTTGCAACGCTCCGCTAACCAGGATTTAAAGTACTTTGTTCAGTGGCCCTGTATCTGATCTAAGTTCCATCGTGGTTGGCCTGAACTTGTGACTTTGTACTGGATCAGCACAACCAGATAACCAGAAGTGGTGCTTTGTGCATCTAAGCACTATTTTGAGTTTAATCTTTAAATCTGCATGTCTCCAGTTGCAGACTGGATTTTAGTTGATTTAGCTGCAAATAATTTATTAACATTTTCTCTATTTTTCTAAATTGGTATGGAACTTTTCTTGTGCTGTATTTTCACTTTATTACCATTTGAAGGGGGGCGTAAATACTTTACCCATTGCTTTTAAGTTAAGCCTGACTGTATTTATGCCAAGCTACCAAAGGGTTGAGCACAGGTTGATTTCAGGGTTGCTTGTGTTTCACTCCGAGAAGAATTGTGGTTGCTGCTTGGGTAAGGATTTACCCCCATCAAACAGTAACTCACTTTATAACATTGATGTGCAGCAGTGAGGATAGGACGTTTGTGCAGTGTCATACATCCAAAAATCCAAAATAAATAAATTGATTGCAATTCAAGTGTGGTATCCTGTAATGGCATTTCATGCATGAGCATGGAATCTAATTCTGCTGCCCAGTTTCCTCTGCATCGAAGATTGTGATAATGTTGGGATTTAAAAATTTATAGTTTAATAAGCTAGAAACAGCTGGATGAGGTGATATATTTCCCTGAAGAATAAACTTGACCTATTAGTCATAACTCTACCTATGCTGGTTCTCCGCTACACTGGCAACAATCTGATGTAACCCACGATAGGCAGTCACCTCAACAGCTAGAGGAAAAAGCATTTGCAATGCAATTGGTCTTGCATTTGTGAGTTAGAGCTATTGGCGTTGTGAATGCATAACTAGACTTTTCTTGCCACATAATTGGTCATAATTTGGTAATTTCCTGCCACATAATTCCAGTGGCCATGCATATAACTAAAGCACTTGCATTTACCCTTTTCTTTTATCTGCAGCTTGCAAAACAGACACATTACTAAGAGATTTTGGAAAAGTCGACACTGCCTGATCATCTGAAATATGAGTGAAGTTTGAATGTGATTCATTGTACTGCAATGACTCCAGATGGCATTCTATCACCAGAGTACCTTGAAATATTCCACTGTCAGTGAAGCAGAGCCTTTTGCGTACCTGACAGAAATGGAAAATACAGTAGACTACTAGATGGAATTAAAGAATATGCATGGTTAAGGTCATTCCACCAAGGAAGCCTGTGGTGACGTCATACTTTAAGGACTTATTACAAAGCTGTTTGCACAACAAGCCAATGACCTGAACAGAGAATAGCAAACATTGTTGTGACCTAGCTGGCAGCTGAGTGAAGTGTTGGCATCTAGTGTATATATTTATATATATATATATATATATATATATATATATATATATATATATATATATCCTAGGGCAAGCTCTGCTTCGGCTGAGTGAGGTGTCAGTATTAAGGTCTGCATAGTGCAGAATAACAACACAGCAGGCATATTACTGGGCGGAAGTAGCAGCGGAAGGGGGTGGAGCCACGGTGCAGCAAGTATGCTATCTGAGAGCAGTGATATGTTTTACATGTACTAATGAAAAGTTTTATAATGCAGCTTCGAAACGTGAACAATATTAAAAGTCTTTTATGCATTACTAGATGTTAGTGACAAGTGACTATCGCTGTTAATAGGTTTTGTTGCTGTTCAGCTCAACTGTACTCATTTCATCAGCATCAGAAAGATGAAATGCAGAGAAATTCCTACTGGGATTTTATTTAGTCATGCAAACCATAAACTACACCAGGGCTACCAGGTGATTTGATGTCAGTAGAAAACATGGGGCTTATTTAAAAGCCCCTTGCACCACGGATGTGTCACTTTTCCTGTGGGGAAATAAGTGACACACCGGCAGCGCAAGGGGCTTATAAATAAGCCCCTGTGTGTGTTGTATGCTGGGTGTTCAGTTAGCACAACAGTGCACACAGGGAGTTGTAGTTTTGCTTCAGCTTAATTGTATAGATGCATCTGAAAATAACATTCTTTAAAAAAAAAATCCAGAGCCGCAAAAGCTGCACCTAGATGAGAACTGAATATATATAACACTAACTGACAAACATATGTATGCAGCAGTTACATTAACCTGCTATGCTGCCTTGCTGTCAAGAGGTAATTGCCCCAAGGAGCTGCTGCTGCTATTTGCTCCACATAAGTAATTTGTATTTATTACTCTGCCCGTTCAGTCTGGAAACCACTTGGCCCCGCCAGCCCCTCAGCAGTTAGTGTGCTACCGGCCAAGCTACCACAGTCTCATGAAAATAGGTTAGCCACGTGCACCATCACTCACACCACGGGAAGAAGAGCTTCCTTTCTCATCACATTCTAGACACCTGGGCACATGCACCCGGCCCGACATTAAATGACCTGACTGCGAAACGCACGCGTTGGTGTGTGCACTGTGATTCATGTATTAAATTACATACATCAAAGCTAAGTAGAATACGTGTGTAGGAAGGTAGCCTCTTTCTAGGCTTGTTACCCCCACTTTTGGCCTGTTTGTGAGTATATGTCAGGGTGTTTTTGCTGTCTCACTGGGATCCTGCTAGCCAGTGCTAATAGGTTTGTGGCCTGTATGTGTTCCCTGTGTGGTGCCTAACTGTATTACTGAGGCTCTGCTAACCAGAACCTCAGTGTTTATGCTCTCTCTGCTTTCTAAATTTGTCACTGCAGGCTAGTGACTAAATTTACCAATTCTCATTGGCACACTGGTACACCCATATAATTCCCTTGTATATGGTACTAAGGTACCCAGGGTATTGGGGTTCCAGCAGATCCCTATGGGCTGCAGCATTTCTTTTGCCACCCATAGGGAGCTCAGACAATTCTTACACAGGCCTGCCACTGCAGCCCAAGTGAAATAACGTCCACGTTATTTCACAGCCATTTTTCACTGCACATAAGTAACTTATAAGTCACCTATATGTCTAACCTTCACTTAGTGAAGGATGGGTGCCAAGTTACTTAGTGTGTGGGCATCCTGGCATTAACCAAGGTGCCCCCACATCGTTCAGGGCAAATTCCCCGAACTTTGTGAGTGCGGGACACCATTACACGTGTGCACTATACATAGGTCACTACCTATGTATAGCGTCACAATGGTAACTCCGAACATGGCCATGTAGCATGTCTAAGATCATGGAATTGTCCCCCCAATACCATCCTGGTATTGGGGGGACAATTCCATGATCTCCCTGGTCTCTAGCACAGAACCCAGGTACTGCCAAACTGCCTTTCTGGGGTTTCCACTGCAGCTGCTGCTGCTGCCAACCCCTCAGACAGGATTCTGCCCTCCTGGGGTCCAGGCAGCCCTGGCCCAGGAAGGCAGAACAAAGGATTTCCTCTGAGAGAGGGTGTTACACCCTCTCCCTTTGTAAATAGGTGTGAAGGGCTGGGAGGAGTAGCCTCCCCCAGGCTTTGGAAATACTTTGATGGGCACAGATGGTGGCCATCTCTGCATAAGCCAGTCTACACCGGTTCAGGGATCCCCCAGCCCTGCTCTGGCACGAAACTGGACAAAGGAAAGGGGAGTGACCACTCCCCTGACCAGTACCTCCCAGGGGAGGTGCCCAGAGCTCCTACAGTGTGTCCCAGACCTCTGCCATCTTGGAAACAGAGGTGCTGGGGGCACACTGGACTGCTATGAGTGGTCAGTGCCAGCAGGTGACGTCAGAGACCCCCTCTGATAGGCTCTTACCTTTCTTGGTAGCCAATCCTCCTTTCTTGGTAGCCAAACCTCCTTTTCTGGCTATTTATGGTCTCTGCTTTGGGGAATTCTTCAGATAACGAATGCAGGAGCTTACCAGAGTTCCTCTGCATCTCCCTCTTTGACTTCTACCAAGGATCAACGGCTGACTGCTCCAGGACGCCTACAAAACTGCAACAAAGAAGCAAGACGACCACCAGCAACATTGTAGCGCCTCATCCTGCCGGCTTTCTCGACTGTTTCCTGGTGGTGCATGCTCTGGGGGTCGCCTGCCTTCACCCTGCACCAGAAGCTCAGAACAAATCTCCTGTGGGTCGACGGAATCTTCCCCCTGCTAACGCAGGCACCAAAAGACTGCATCACCGGTCCTCTGGGTCCCCTCTCATCCTGACGAGCGTGGTCCCTGGAACACAAGAACTCTACCCAAATGACTCCCACAGTCCAGTGAACCTTCAGTCCAAGTTTGGTGGAGGTAAGTCCTTGCCTCCCACGCTAGACTGCAAACCTGAGTACTGCGTGATTTGCAGCTGCTCCGGCTTCTGTGCACTCTTCCAGGATTTCCTTTGTGCGCAGCCTAGCCTGAGTCCCCAGCACTCTGTCCTGCAGTGCTCAACCCGCTGAATTGGCCTCTGACGTCGTGGGACCCTCTTTTGTAACCCTGTGTGGACTCCAGTTCACAATTCTTCCAAGTGCCTGTTCACATACTTTTGCGGGTGCTGCCTGCTTTTGTGAGGGCTCTCTGAGTTGCTGATCGCCCCCTCTATCTCCTCCTCCAAGGGGCGACCTCCTGGTCCTTCCTGGTCCTCAGCAGCACCCAAAAACCTCTACTGCGACCCTTGCAGCTAGCAAGGCTTGTTTGCAGTATTTCTGCATGGGAATACTTCTGCAACCTTTATCGCGACGTGGGACATCTTCCTTCCAAAGGAGAAGTTCCTAGTCCTCTTCATTCTTGCAGAATTCCAAGCTTCTTCCATCCGGAGGCAGCTTTTTTGCACCTTCATCCGGGGTTTCTTGGGCTCCTGCCCCCCCGGACACTGTCGCGTGTTGGCTTTGCAGGTCCTCAGGTCCAGGAATCCATTTTCAGTGCACCGCTGGTGTTTGTGGTTCTTGCAGAATCCCCCCTATCATAACTATTGTGCTCTTTTAGGGTAGTAGGTGTACTTTACTCCTACTTTTCAGAGTCTTGGGGTGGGGTATCTTGGACACCCTGACTGTTTTCTTACAGTCCCAGCGACCCTCTACAAGCTCCCATAGGTCTGGGGTCCATTTGTGATTCGCATTCCACTTTTGGAGTATATGGTTTGTGTTGCCCCTAGACCTATGCTTGCCTATAGCGACGTATTGTAATTCTACACTGTTTGCATTACTTTTCTGACTCTTACTTACCTATTTGTGGTTTGTGTACATATAACTTGTGTATATTACTTACCTTCTTACTGAGGGTACTCACTGAGATATTTGTGGCATATTGTCATAAAAATAAAGTACCTTTATTTTTAGTAACCCTGTGTATTGTGTTTTCTTAAGATAGTGTGCATATGATATAAGTGGTATAGTAGGAGCTTTGCATGTCTCCTAGTTCAGCCTAAGCTGCTTTGCCATAGCTACCTTCTATCAGCCTAAGCTGCTAGAAACACCTCTATTCTACTAATAAGGGATAACTGGACCTGGCACAAGGTGTAAGAACCTTTGGTACCCACTACAAGCCAGGCCAGCCTCCTACAACGTGGCTTTGCAGAATCCTGAACCCAAATCCACGCCGCCGTCTGATATTACTTCTCAGTCCACACTTAAGCATACCGAACTTCGTTTTTTAAAGAGCACGCCATCTCTGTTCTGGAGTGCATGCATTGATTTTCTTGACATTTTGGAAGCATAAAAGTCGGAAAGGAGAAGCACTGGGAGAAAGTGTGGGTGCAGGGAGGGGAAAAGTAAGACGGAGAGGTGGATGAATAGAATCCAACGCGTCTCACATTTCTCTGAGTTACAGCTATTAGCACTTGTAAACTCCCAACCGGATTTTTCTTGCCACATTAAATGGAAAACAGGGTCTTTGGAAGATCGGTCTGCTCAGATGTTGAATAAAGCACGTGTGGGAGTGGAAACGTGGTGTGTTGGGGAGGACAGGAAGGAGGCGCAGTGTTTACAGTTCCTGTTGGAAAAACTGTTCGGCTGTGATGGCACAAAATAACAAGCATTTGGAATGCAATGGTGTTGTGTTTGCTCGTTAGAGCTCTTAGCGTTGTAACTGGACTTTTATTGCCAGACAGACTGGAAATAACAAGAGGAAGAGAGTGAAAGCGAGCTGGCCCTGGAAAAGCCCCCTCTGTTTTTATTATGTTTGCAGAGGGAGCTGGTGGGGAGGAGGGACTGAACAAGCACCCACACTGTTGAGGTGAAACAGGCAAATGCTAAAAAAAAAGTCCCTTACAGAAGAGATAAACAGTACATAGCGTAATTATACAGTACTTTGTGCTGCTCCCAAAGTGAAAAAAGGCAGGGCAAAGAGGCAGAACTGACCACTAGCAAGCAAGGATTTTTGAAGGACACTGTAACTAACAAATCAAATAGCTTTTCTTCACAGTATGGGTATACTTAAGTATACTACACGTTGAACGCTAACGCTCGACCTAATAATGACCTCACAGCAGATTCAACTTCTTGGTTCTCTGGATGCCCTAAAAAGCTTGTGGGACTGATAATTAACCTTTGTAAGTACTTTTCTTTCTTAAGAAAAACTCTACATTGTCTACCTTGGACAATCGCTGCAGCTCGCCTTTCTCATTGGTTCCCCTCTTTATTTAAATTTGGAGCGCCTCTTCCTCCTTGAAGCTGGACTAACTTTGTAACAGTGAAAGTGGATTGCATTTCAATTTTACACTCACTGTTGCACATTTGCTTACTGTATCTGTGAGTGCATGTCTCTCTCACGTGTGCCCTCGTACCTGCACAAGCTCCTCAATTACGAATCAACATGTGCAGGATTGACAATGTGTGTCAACTGCACCAGCTCACACTCCCCAATTCAAGCGTCTCATGCAGTGACATGCGCAAGATGGACATGCGCTGCTCTCGAGATTGACAGGTCACCTAGCAACGGTATCTACACTCTGCACATGCCACCAAAGTGTAGGTTGCCCTGCAATGACATGTGAAGCCCTTAGCAACACATCCTGCATGGTGTGAGCTGCACGAAGCAGCAAGTTTACAGCAACAAGTTGTTTGTTAAGTTACAGTTGGTGCCACACAGGAAAGGGAGTGACATTTCCCAGACTAGTATATTGTCTTGATCGGTTTGGTATTCGTTGTTGAGAGTCTCACTAATGACGTAATCGCTCAGCTGTTATTTACTTAGGTGATGCTGCTTGAGAGCTGAATTTTTGTGTCTCTTGATGATTATTATTTTCATTTGTTTTGTTTTCATGAGCAAATATCTTTTAACACATGTCTCATGTGAAACCTGAAGATAAAATGTGCAGTTTTTTTAGATACTTTGGAACTATTTTGGAACTTTCCGGTGTTGGTTCATTTGTGCTAAATTAACCTATTCTTTTACAGTTCGGAGCTCGGGTATTCATTGTATGCTGGTGTATCTATCAAATTATTTTAGTGTGGTGCATTGATATTTTCCTTCATTATTTTGTCATGCAAAATGTTAGTCCACCTCCGTCATCTTTCCTTCACCTGGAGAATCCTCTCCACTGGTCAAAGTGGAAGAATCAGTTTAACCATTACACAAGAGCTTGAAGCACATGCTTGAGTGCTGAAAGAAAGACAGCATTATTACTACATTGCTTAGGCCCTGAAGGACAAGAAGTTTTGGAGTACCTTTTCGGGCATCTTCCAGATCTGTCTGATCGTGATGCTTTGGGGCTCAATGACTTGGAAATATGCATGAAAAAAACTGAAAACCTTTCCACGGGGAGAGCCTGTGTACCAGATGGCTTTCTGGCTGAGTTTTATAAGGCTTTTATAAACGCATTCGCCGAGGCTTTTTTGGCCTTAATTAATGGCCTACTGAGGGGCGAGCAGATTCCTAAGACCTGGCATTCAGGAAACGTGGTTAGCTTTCCTAAGAAAAAAATGGACAGGGAGGACCCTAATGCATATTGTCCAATTTCATTGTTAAACACAGATTATAAAATTGTCACAAAACTTTTGGCCAATAGGCTTAATGGGATAGTTAATAAACTGGTACATCCCGATCAAAATGGGTTTATAGCTGGCCGGCAACTGGCTACAAATACACATTTTTTAGCTCAGGCTCTTGATTATTTTGCTTCTAATAAATTCCCTGCCATCATTCTTTTGCTAGATGCGGAAAAAGCATTTGACTTGGTCGTATGGGACACGCTTTTTGCAGTTCTGTCTAGCTACAAGGTGCCTTCTGAGGTTACTGCACTAATTCAAAGGTTGTACTTAAATTCAGAAGCCAATATTATTATAAACTCAAAGAGCGCCGGCCAACTTCAAATACAACGAGGAACTAGGCAGGGTTGTCCTTTATATCCCCTACTATTCGCTCTTTTCATTGAGCCTCTAGACATTAAAATTAGACAACACATTCAGATTCAACCTCCTTTAAAGTCAATGGGAAAGATCAAACTTTATGCGGATGACATCATCATATTCTTAGATATAGAACGTACTTCTCAGGAAGTGGTTTTCAATGTATTTAATGAATTTGAGCAAATTGGTGGCTATAAGATCAATATGAATAAGACCGATATTATTCTTTGCGGCACTTCTCCTATCAATCTGCTTCCTGAATTAAGACGGTGTGTGAATGCCAATCCAAAGAGATATTTAGGGATTTATTTCTCGGACAATGTAGGAGACCTGTACAATCAAAATTTTGCTCCATTACTTCAGAAAACTCAGGCTCTGCTGGCCCGCTGAGGGTCCCTTCCCCTCTCTATACTAGGTCGAATTGCGTTAATTAAAAATGTCAATCTTACCACTCCTCAATTTCTTGTTTTCGGCCACCCCGTGTGTTCTAACGCAAAAAAAATTCAGAAAACTGGAATCCATAATTCTCCCTTTTATTTGGCAAAACCGGAAGGCTTGAGCCGCATTAAGTATACTATATGCAGATAAAGAGAAGAAGGGATTATCTATGCCGAATTTCAATGACTATTAATATGCTTTTTTTGCACATTACTGCGCTGGCTTTAAAATGGATCATTTGGCAGGCTCTAGGTTTTTTACTGATTTTCGGGTTTTAATATATAGGGAGCATAATATTCAGAACCCAGCACTCTTGGTAAAATCGCCTAAAAAAGTACGTTGTAAGATTTTCAAATGGTTTTTTAAGAGAAGGTCAGACTTCTTTAGAAAATATTCAATCCCATTTTTACATTTAGACACTCCTCTTACACAAATCTTGCCGCACTCTGGTGCTCAGCTTAATGAAGACTTAGTGAGGAGATGGGAGCACGTTGGATTCAGTAAAATTGGGGATTTCCGGGCCAATGACAACTGGGAAACTCCATTAAATATTCTGTCTGCTGTTAAAAATGATTTCCTGTTGGCTGGATCCTATAATATTTTGTTACATATTTTAAGGGATTTAGACGTCAATTCTATTGTTAACGCCCTGTCGGTGGTCTCAGAATTGGTGGATCTTTCTGGGATAAGGACTGCGGGGTCGTGGAGAAGGCTTCTGGCAGACAGGGACAAAGCAGATCTTGGGATAAAATGAAATGGGCTTGTCAAGAGGGCTTAGAGCTTTCAAGTGAATGCTGGGAGACCATTAATCATCTGAATTTTTCAGTTGTTAGTGGGGCCAACTGGCACTGCATGATATTTTTCAGCAAATGGCTATTGTATCGAACCCCGCAGGCCCTGCCTCGCATGAGGACCGGCTATCCCGATATGTGTTTTCGTTGTAAGGAAGTAGGAGTGGCAGGCTGGACTCATGTGATTGCGACATGCCGATGTATACAGGGATATTGGGATGGAATTTTTGCGATGTTAACCACTATGGCGCCAGTTTCTATATCTCCCAGCATTTGGCTGATGAGCTTGGGTTACGATCCTGAGGCAAGGCTCCCTTCTAGGTGGGAGAAGCTCGTAATTATCACCACTGCGGTTTCTAGGTCTCTTCTGTTGAGAAATTGGCACTCTGAGCTGTCTCCCACTAGTCAAGAATGGCGTTGTAAGATGACGCAAGTCAGGGCTCAGGAGATGAGATATGCAAGCAGAGTAGGAAGTGGTAAAAAGTTCTCCCTTATCTGGGAGGATTATTTCTTAGAAAAGACTGGCTGATTTTGTTTATTTCTTTATGGCTTAATTTTTTTTTAACTGATAGTGACAATGTATCTTGTTTTGTTTTGGTGTTACTTGATCCTGGTAAAAAATAAAAAATAAAAAAAATAAAAAAAATAAAAAATAAAAAAAACGAAATTGATAATCTTCCAAAAATTAACACAGTATTAGAAAGCTATCACTTTGGGAAGCGCATGCAAAGACCAGATGAATCCGAGGAAGAGTACATAATGGCATTAAGAAAACCAGCATCTTCTTATAATTTTAGATTTCATTATGGGTTGTACCATAGGCAAAGCAACGGATCTTTATGACCAAGAAACAATCCTTCATTAAATGAAGTTTTAAGTTTTGCTAAAACCTTGGAGCACTCTAAGGAGTGTGTTGTCACCTTTTAAATGAGGATTCTAAATCACAGGAGTAGGGTAATGGGGACAAAATCAGGAGTGTGAGAGCCAAACCCTTTAAGAAAGAAGTGGTAAAGGAGTTTGATAAAAGTGACTACTCTAGGAAGTTTTAGAAACAACTTTGTTGTTTCGTTGTAACACTATTTCATATTTAGCTAACAGTAAGGATTGCCTGAGGTAGAAAGCTACATGCAAAAAATGAATTAGGAAAGGTCATTTTACTACAAATTGCTAAACATATGAATAAAAAAAGTAAAGGAATTGGTATATGAGGAGGGTGATGACTGTGACAATATAATCTTGCAAGTGAAGGCCTGTTGTGAACATGGACCCATGGAGGCAGTACAAATTGAGGGTGCTAAGTTGTCAGGAATAAGGCCATGTGCGGTCCAGGTCCCGCCCGAAACTCCGCTGCCCGGCTTTGCAACGCTTTCTGCGCACCACTTGTCATCCCCTCTTGCTCCAAAGGTGACCATCAGCGTAGTCTGCCCTGTGGCAAAGCTCATTAGAGCTGCAGGTCCAGGACATTGGTGGACAAGATGCACTTATCAGTGCTATTCCATGAAGGGACTACAATTCCCATGTTTATAGAGGCAACATCCATCTTGGGGTGTGGCAGACCTATAAAGCCCAGCCACACCCAAGCACGTTGCTCGCTATTTTGAAGACTTTGATGCAGTCAGACCTCGTGGGGGATTCTCTGAAGAAGAGCAGAGTTCCTGCATGGCAGAGTGGCATCCAATCGAAGTTTCCATGGTGAATTAAAAAATGAGTAGGTCGTACTCGTAGCGGTAAGGCCTTGATGACTTCAATTTTGGAGGAAGTCATTACCTCCAGAAGTAAAGCACCCCTTAGCACAACAAGCAAAGCGTTTTCAGTTTCCAGAGTACAGCGGCCTTGGCGCAACGATCAAAGGCGTTTCAGAGCACAGGTGTAAAGCGCTCTTTACACGACAATTCAAGTGCTTCAGTTCACAGATGTAAAGCGCTCTAGGCACGGCAATTCAATCGCTTCAGTCCACAGGTGTAAAGCGCTCTTGGCACGGCAATTCAAGCGCTTCAGTCCACAGATGTAAAGCGCTCTTGGCACTGCAATTCAAGCACTTCAGTCCACAGGTATAAAGCGCTCTTGGCAAGGCAATTCTAGCGCTTCAGTCCACATATGTAAAGCGCTCTTGGCACGGCAAATCAAGCGCTTCAGTCCAAAGGTGTAAAGCGCTCTTGGCACAGCAATTCAAGCTCTTCAGTCCACAGGTGTAAAGCGATCTTGGCACGGCAATTCAAGCACTTCAGTCCACAAATGTAAAGCACTCTTGGCACGGCAATCAAAGCACTTCAATTCACATGAGTAAAAGGCTCTTGGCACAACATTCAAAGTGATTCAGGCCACATGAGTAAAGCGCCCCCTTAGCATAACAAGCGTAGCGCTTCAGGCAAGACAAGTAAAAGGGCTTCCTGGTATTATAAGTAAAAGTGCTTCAAGTTCAATGAGTAAAAAAATTTCAGCCTTTATAGTTGTGAATGCGAAAGTATTTTTGGAGATAAGCAAATCATGGTTTTCATTGTTTTTTGGAAAGCAGAATATGTGGAAAGCATATTTAATTCTTTGAGATTTTCTAGGTCATGATCAAAGGTTTATGTTATGAATGCATAGATGTTACAGGATTGATATTCTGAGTATAATCATAGTCCAAAGATCTTGCCATCTCTTGGTTCTGAGGTCGTAGTTTATTCTATTATGATCATAGTCCAAAGCTCTTGCCATCTCTTGGTTCTGAGGTCGTAGTTTATTCTTGTTCCATGATTCAAAGAGGGGGCTATGCCCTCATTTCAAAAGGGGTCTCCATCTGATATCTGAGACGCATTTAGTCAAGAGTCTGTTGATGAGTTATATTTCTATGAATGAGTAAATGCATATTTGTTGTAACCTTTTCTTTTCAGATCTCTCTCCCTGCTGTTCCCTACCCTAATTCCCTTCCCCCGACTGGCTTCATCATAACTCTGTGCTATAATAGCTTTCTGAGTTGTTGATGCCGGAAGGTGGGCCGTTTGTTCAGCAACGTGCAGATCCCGAGGAAAGGACACTGTGACATAAGGTGAAGATGGTAATTGATTTGGGTGCCAAAAGCAGTCTAATACCTAAACTATTTTATGACAAAGAGCTAAAAGGAATGATAAAGCTCTCGAAACCAGACATACATCCTAGAGAATATGGGGAGAACCTATCAAACATCTGGGTTATTTTGTTGGTGAGATAGAGTTTCAAGGGAGGTTCACTTCTGAAAGGATATATGTAGCTAGCAGAGGATACACAGCTCAGCTGGATCCGTCAAAGAGAGTTGGTGTACCTTGACCCTAATGAATCTCCAGAAAGTCAGGTTGAGGGCGTTGACAGGTGAAGTTAAAATGTGTGTTGGACCGATGAATGAGAAGTTGGGGAATTATTTCACAGGTGATTCCACAACTTTGGATGGAGAACTGAATGGGGCAGAGTTGGAACTGAATAAGAAGAAATATGAGAAATTATTCCCCAGTGTGTTTAAAAAATAGTTGGGTTGTTTAAACCATTATACCCTTGTCAATAAGATGAAACCAAGAACAGTTTGTAAGGCATGCAAGGTAAGGGGTGTACCTTTATGTGTCTGTGTGATCAAATGTCCAGTAAATTGGAGATACTAGAATATGAGGGTATAATTGAAAAAGTTGAAGGATCAGAGTGGTTGTCACAAGTGGTCATGGTGAAGAAGGTGAATCGGGACGTCAGGCTATGCGTGGACTTGAGGGGGATGAATCAGTGTGTTGTTGTGGATCGGTATCCATCACCCAATATATCAAAAATGTTGTCTTCATTAGGAAATGTAAAATATTTTTCCTCACTGGACTCAACGTTTACATATCACCAGATCAGGTTACATCCACTAGCACAGGATCTAACATCATTCATCACTCCATTTTGCATATTTAAATATGCAAGGATGCTGTTTGACTTGATTTCAGATTCTTCAGCATTTCAGAGGATGATGGAAGATGTACCAAAAGGAGTCCATGGGGTTAAGATCTATCAAAATTACGTGTCAGTGTTTAAAAGCATGAGCAAGGAGCCTGATGAACGGTTTGGTATTTTCCCTAAGATAAATGAGTTGAGTGGTCTCATATTAAATCAGGTGTCAGCAGAAGGTATTCACCCTAAGAAGGAGTTGGTGACAGCAATTAGTGAGATGCCATCACCCACCAACAAGGAAGAGTTGGTGAAGTTCCTGGGAATGATTGAGTACTATGGAAAATGTATTCTGAATTTAGCTGAGAAGTGTAATTGCATGTGGGCCCTGCTAAAAAAGGGTGTAGAATTTGCCCAGAATAGAGTTTAAGGCCTTGAAGGAAGATTGGAGGGAAGCCTCAGTTTGTCAAATTTTGAGACTGGTCAGGAGTAAGAGTAGGCACTGGCAGAGTTTGTAGAGTTTGCCCACTCCGCACTCTGCTTGGATCCTGGAGTTCTGCAAAAACGCTGCAACCACTGTGTAGTGGAGCTTACCAGCACCCACACCTAGAATTGACGTTCATGCGGGTTGATGCATCTGCTGTGCATTTGCCTCATGTCGGGACCCCAGTATTGTAACTGCATAACCAATTTTATTTCATTTTAAGGGAGGCATCCCAGGAGAGTTGAGGTGAAAAGCAGGTGCTCTGGGTTTGCATATCAATTTTTGGACCTTTCCCTTCTCTCCTTTGTCTTTGATATTTTTGGGCAGCACCAGTTTGCAGGCAGCCCCAAGGCCCTTGGTCCAGGGGCGCTTCTTTCGTCTGAGCTTCTGTGGTTTTCAATTGGTCCCACAAGCAATGTGCTCCAGAGAGGGGGCTGTTGGAATGGCAGCTCCTTGCAGTTAAAACACAACCACATAAAAGCCCACAGAATACTCAACAGATATAGCATGGGGGTGCTGCGGGGGGCCGTCCTCATCACAAGATGGCTACAGCTCCTGACAAGTTGAGGGAGGGGGCAACAATGTTTCCCCAAAACAATTACTAATTAGCGCTATAAAATGCCAATAATTGCAATTATTTTCAAATGTGCCTATTTGTTTGAATCGCGTTTCAAACTGCTAAGCTTGGTCTCTAAGCCACAGCCTTTGTTAGTCTCTAGAGACTGCAGATCTTGAAAGGATAATATGACAATCTTGCTGCAAAAAAGACCTGTGATCTGCAGGTTAACGCAGGCCCATAAATCCCAGTGCTATCTTTCAAGGATTCAAACCAGTGACCTGCGAGTTCTACAAAGATCTCTGCTGCATACTTTAACTATAATAAACAAATAAATACCTGATAAATTAAAATTCACCAGGATTCAAAGCTGTGACCCACTGATTACTCGCATATCTCTGCAGCAGCAATATTAACTGACTGAGCTAACTTACCTGGATTGCCAGGTACTTTATGCCACTGAGACATATTATCAGCATTCAGACCTTTGAAGGCAGATCTTGTTCATCTCTCTGCAACAGAGATGCCACCTCTCAGAGCTTTCAAAGCAACATTAAACCCTGTGTCCCTCAGGTTGTGTTGTGGATCCATTTTAGTTTGCTCAGGTATGGGAGTTTAGCTTAGCCGCAGCTTGCAGGCCTGTGCCCTTTTTACCTGGAAAAACATGCTTCGTTTTATTATTAATAATTTATTCATTTCAACCGTACTTTTAGTTCCTGCATTTTATAAGAAATGTTTTATCAGGACAAAAATTATACGACCGCACTCAAAACACAAGCTCGGTTGCATAGTAATCAAACACAGGCTCAAGTATATCGATGTTGCATGTCCAAAATCAAAAAGGATTTTATTTGGTAATGATGTATTCCTTTGTATATTTCCAAAGATAGAACAAGGCAGCCAAAATATGTTTCATCACTAAAACGTGATTTTTGTCAAGGCTGTGAACACAATTACGCATATAAATATGTTAACAAAATACCGTCATAAAAATGTCCCAGAGCAGCAGCAAATCTCCCGAAAGGTTTGTGTCACAGAAAACCCCTCACCTGACTGGTCCAAATAAACAACTGTAAGTTGAAACACACAACTTTAAGTGGTGAAAAGGGATAGGTTTGTGATTCACCCAATGGTGGACTAAAGGCATACCCAGAATAGAGAAGTACCACAAGAAAACCAGTGAGATTTAAGAAGCATAGTGAAGCTATCCAAAATATGAGAAGGAGCCCCAGATGATATTATTTTAAAAAATGACTCACCTAAAGAACCAGTAAATCTATTTATGTACTGAAGATGTGCATTTGTTTGCTATAGACATACCGAAAAATTAGGAAGATTCCAAATACCACTGTAGAAGGGAAAGACAAAGTATATAATTCAGGAAATCAGAATTGTATAGAAACTTTCAGAATAAGAGTACTCAGAATCCAAGATACTGACCTACAAGGTCTCTATGGGTCAATTCCTTATAGTTAAATAATCTGAAAAGAGTCCCAAAAACAATTTGTATAAACTATAAGTATAGAAAAATAGTGCCCCGTAGTATGGGCTAGAAACAAGAAGAATATTAATGAAGTTTTCAGAAAGACCATTGTACACTTGGACAAAGTCCCCAGAGCAAAACATACAAATCTGTTTATCATATGATCAATTATGCATAGTTTCAAACGCACCATAGTAACCTTGAGGACAAACCCTGATACCCATGAAAAATATTTCTTTATTTGAATAAGACTCAATCTATTATGACAAGGAACTGAATGGATACCTATGTGCATTAAGAGAAAAAGAGTGAAAAGATTATATAGTTTTGCGGGTGTGTAATTATCTGAAATTTGAAAGGTGCGATCCAATAATACGTACCAATAACCAAAATCCCCATTGTGAGCCAAACCAACAAAACCGCAGCGTACCCAGGTCCCCAAAATACAGAAATGTACCAGTAAGATCATTTAAATAACACAGTAAGTGTAAGCATGCTAGCTATTAACCGTAAAGTGGAAAGTCAAATGTTACCTCAAACTAACATGAAAAAGTTTCTGTGTAAGTTTACGGCGTAAAGGCTATGGTAAGCCAACTCTGTAAATAATAGAAGTATAAAATATTAAAGGACATTAATGCAAGATCAAGTCCAAAGGGACACACAAACCACACTATGGTTACCTGATGTGAAGAAAAAACGAGTTGCAATGTTTGTGTAGCTCGAAAACTCCTGCCATCTTTGTGCGTTATTAATACCAAAATTCACAGACAGCGAAAACGGACTACAAGGTATGCACAACAGTTACCATGTTAAAACAAAGCAACTTAGTATCAAAAACCAGACAAAGAAACAGAACTATTGAAGTCACTATGGCCCTCATTATGACGCTGACTGCCGCCAACATACCGCTACCCATATTATGACCCATATTATGACACACACATAGCAATCCGTCACTATACAGACACACACACACACAAGTCCGTCAGCCCAAATGTCAGTGATAAACTGGCGGTACCAAAACCCACACCGTTACGCCAACAGAACTGCACCCACAGTATTATGACCCACGAATCACTGCAACAGAAATTTAAAGGCGGTAAACCATTGGCGGTACATACCACTGCGCTCAAAATACACACACACATACAAAACAACACTACATTGGACAATTCAAACTACACATACCTGACACCCATACACACACAAACACCATCACACCCACACCACTATAAAACACACACCCACATTACCCAAAACCCTTTATGAATACAAACCATTGGCACAAGACAGACACCACAACCACAGACAAGACCACAGCCACACACCACCATCACCTATACACCATCCACACACCTTACAGCACACACCCCAACACATCACCCCACACACCCTCACACACACCAGTCACACTACACCCATGGCACCACAAAGGCACCCCAGGTTCTCAGAGGAGGTAATGGTGGAGGAAATTATCCGGGTGGAGCCACAGCTATTCGGATCACAGGTGCAGCAGACATCCATTGCTAGGAAGATGGAGGTATGCCAGAGAATCGTGGACAGGGTCAACACCGTGGGACAGCACCCAGAACCAGGGATGCCATCAGGAAGAGGTGGAACGACCTATGGGGGAAGGTGCGTTCCGTGGTAGCAAGACACCAAATAGCTGTACAGAGGACTGGCGGTGGACCCCCCACCTCCTTCTCCACAACTAACAACATGGGAGAAGCAAGTCCTGGCAATCCTGAGGGCCTTGCAGAAGTAGCAGGTGGACTGGACTCTGGTAAGTCAAATCTCTATTGCTAACACCCCTGCTACCTGCATGCCATCACAAACCCCCACCCGTACCCTCACTCCCATCACCCCATCACCTCACACACACACCACCATCACAACCTACCCCTCCTAAAACCAAGCTCTGCATGTAACACCAATGCATGGACCCCCATCACAGACCTGCATGGACACCCATCACTAAAGCATGCACATCAGAGAGAATCACCTAGCTCACCAAATAACTACTCACACAAGGCAAAGCTGCCAGAGCAATAAAAACCATAGAGGGCAAAGCACCCATGCACTATATGTCATACGCAGAAACAATAACACTGCATTTACATCCCCACAGGTCCCCCACCCAATGTCACCAGAGAGGAGGTGCCAGCAACATCCAGTCCCCCCCGAAGAGGTGATGACAGCAGCTCTGGATGCCTGGATCTGGACCTCAGGTGCCATCAGGAACCTCCGTACAGTCGGTTACCCAGGCACAGTCCCATACCATGACAGAGCCTCCCCCCTCAGGAAACACCAGCCCAGTACCCATCCAGCGGGCCCTTTCCTCTGTCCCCAGGACACGTCAATCAGCAATGTGTCCACCACTACAGGGACCCCAGGACACCCCACAAATACAGGACGATCAGGGACCTGGGGTCAGTGGGCACACGGTTCAGGGGACAGAGGCACAGGACAACAGGGAACTGGAAGGACTGCTGTGCGACAGGGGAAGGACAGGCCCAGTGAGCCGACTCCCCAGGAGGCACTTGCAGGGATCCTGGGAGCATACCATCATTCCAAGGAGACGATGGTCCAGATACTGGACAAGTTGCAGGAGACCCAACAGCTGCAGGAGGGACAGGGAGGATTTGAAAGACATCAACACCACCCTGGTCACCATTGCAGGGGTGCTGGCAGACATGGCCAACACCATGAGGGAGGCAGTGGCACACCACCGGGCCCCTACCACTAGCCAAACCGATGAACAGCCCTCCACCTCCACTGCCGCTAGTGGACAGGAGGCCCCGCCACAGGACCAAAATTCCACCAGCACCCCTCCCCTTATGATGGAGAACCACCCGGCAAATGGTCCCTGCGATCCAGGCAGAAGCCAGACACTATTGCCAAGACCCCTGCCAGGAAATAAGACTCTCCTGAGTGTCACCCTTGTGTCCCACTCTGTCATCCTGTCCACCTTGAATTGCCATTGCACCACTTCCTTTGCCTCCTTGGACAATGCACCTATGATCCATATAGACTGGACTCTATCCTGGATAATCCTCCACCATCACCCCAGCCCATTGCACACCCCACTCTACTTACTGCACTCAAATAAACACCATTTGAAAAAATACAAGTATGGAGTCTGTCAAATGATTGAACTATGTATTTGTTTAATAAGCTTGAAACACTGCAATACAACTGTACAGTAATGTATACATAGGAATGACCTTTAGTTGGCTGCAGTCAACACACTAGGAGCGATAGTGGGGCACAAATATCTGAAAACAGAGATGCCAAAGGGTACAGTAAGCGGCCATAGAAGTGGGAAAATCAGCCTGCAGTGACAATGTCAAACACAAAACTGTCATTGTAAAGTGAAGTTACAGTGTCTTACCTGTGTGTCATTGCAAGTATTGTCGTATTATTGCACTTCTGTTGTCCTCATCCTCTGCCTCCTTATCTTCACTATCCACAGGGTCCACTGCTGCCACACAGCCATCTCCAGCCTCATGCTCCTTCAGAAAAGGCACCTGGTGACATTGGGGAAAGGTTGTGCAACATACTGCATGCCACGATGATCTGGCAGACCTTCTTTGGTGAGTAGCAAAGAGAACCACCTGTTAGATGGAGGCAATGAAACCTGACCTTCAGGAGGCCAAAGGTCCTCTCTATAATTCTTCTTGTTCGCCCATGTGCCTCATTGTAATGTTCCTCTGCCCAAGTCCTGGCATTCCTCACAGGGGTCAGTAGCCATGAGAGGTTGGGATAACCTGAGTCACCTGCAAATATCGAGGGACAACTGTTAGCCACACGATAACCCTTATGGCCCACACCATACCCATACACCAACATCCACTCAGTGGGAACCAGGGCTCACCTATTAGCCACATCCTGTGCCTCTGGAGTTGAGCCATCGCATATGGATGCTTCTATTCCTCAGGATAAAGGCATCATGCACAGACCCAGGATACTTTGCATTGCCGTGGGAGATGTACTGGTCTGCCAAGCACACTATCTGCACATTCATTGAGTGAAAGCTCTTTCGATTTCTGAACACCTGTTCATTTCTCCAGGGGAGGAGGGACAAATGTAATATGTGTACCATCAATAGCCCCAATAATGTTGGGGATATGTCCCGTTGCATAGAAATCAGAAAACAATGTAGCTGCGCATGTGTTTAATCAGGGCAAACAACTCTCTGGTGAGCACTATTGAGAACATTGGCTGTGACATTCCTGCTGCCAAGGCCACTGTCACTTGGAAGGAGCCAGTTGCCAGGAAATGGAGCACAGATAGGACTTGCGCAAGAGGGGGAATCCCGGTGGGCTGATGGATAGCAGATATCAAGTCAGGCTCCAATTGGGCACACAGCTCTGTGATTGTTGCTCTGTCCAGTCTATAGGTGAGGATGATGTGCCTGTTCTTCATTGTTGCCAAGTCCACCAGGGGCCTGTACACAGGGGATGTCTCCATCTCCGATTTAGCCGCAGGGGTTGCAATCTCGGGGGAAAAACGGTGAGCAGCTGGTCAGTGTACCATATTTCCAAACACTACACTGCATTGCATGTTGTGACCATAACAGTATATTGTTGTATAGGCCCAAATGGTGCCTATGTGTACTGTGACGCAGTTAGGTGCCATGGCCTGCCCACCCCCTGAAATGGCGCCCGCCCGTCCTTTATGGAGGGACATGTGGAAATTAGATAATTCCACTGACACTGTTGGCTGTTGTGGGAGGCGGTCGGGAGCCGCCGTGCAACTCCTCATTGGTTAACATTGGGCTCTATGGGTTACAGTGGCCAATGGTGATGTACACCGGCTGTGACGGTACGCACCGCTGTGGACTTGACTATCATTTTCTATCTGGTCACGCACTTGCTACCTGACCTTCAACAGGAGAGAACTTACACTGCAAGTGCTGCTGTGACCTGTGTCTGGACCTGACCATGGCTCGTGTCACTGGGGAAAGGGCCCCTGCCTTCATCGCTGCGGAGTTGGAGAGAATACTGGATGGGGTCCTACCCAAGTACCGACTGCTGTATGGGCCTCCAGACCAACAGGTGAGTACACTGTGAGCACGATGCATGGGGCATGAATGCGTGGAGTGCTCTGTGTGAGAGCCTTGTGTGGGAGGGGCTTGGTGGAAGGGCCCTGGGCAGCGTGCTGCATGTATGGTGTGCAATGTCTATGCGTAAGGGGATGTGAGGGCTATGGTGGGACATGAGTGTAACAGGCAGGACGGTCTGACTGATACCTTTTCCTATGTGTATTTCTCTGCAGGTCAGCGCCTATCAGAAAAAGGGTATATTTTGTGCCATCACCAAGGACTTGCAGACCCTGGGGGTCTATGGCGGTCAGAGCACCCACTGTCACAAACGGTGGGAGGACCTAAGACGCTGGGCATGGAAGACGGCAGAGGCCTCCCAATGAGGAAGGGGTGCCCGTTGAACCCTGACCACCCTGATGGCCTGCATACTGGTGTTGGCTTATCCAGAGGTGGATGGGCGCTTGGGGGCATCAGAGCAGCCACAAGGGGGTGAGTACAGTTCCCCAATATACTACTTGCGTGTGGTGGGGTGGCATCCGGGTGGGGGATGTGGGCCTATGGGTGCCCCTAGGCCTGGCCGGACATTGCAGGGTAGGTCCCATGTTGGGCAGGGTCTGATGTAAACCTCCTCCAACCAAGCTAGTAGGCATCCACTATTGGGCAGGGGTCTGTGGGTCTCAGGGATGCTGCAATTGGCGTTAGGTATCCCTGTCCATTGGCTGGTGACTAGCATTGTGACTGGTAGTGCATTGCCTAGTGCGTAGGGCTGTTCCCTGTGTGTGTGTGTTGCCGCCATTGACCAAGTGTATCCTTTGTCTCTCCCCCCCTTTTTGTTTTGTCACCCTGTCCTTGCGTGCATTAGCATCATCTGGCGGAGGAGCAGAGGCACCGGTGCCGGAGGGAGCTACAGCCCACAGGGCCCAGGAGGCCGAGTCCACCGACTGTGAGGGCACCAGTGGGATAGATGGCGAGGGGAGCACTACAGCAGAGACTGGAGGGGGCAGTTCTGACAGTGATACCTCCTCTGATGGAAGTTCCCTGGTGGTGTTGGACACCTCTGTGCCCACCCCAACTACAGGTACAGCCTCCACCCCTGTACCAGCACCGCCCTCCCAGCATTCCCTCAGCGGGTTTCCCGTGCCTGCTCACCCAAGAGGGTGGGCATCTCCTTAGCCCCAGGCACCTCAGGCAGTGCCCTAGTTAGCCCTGCTGCCCTGAGTGAGGGGGCTATTGACCTCCTGCGATCCATCTCTGTTGAGAAGTCAACCATTGTGAATGCCATCCAGGGGCTGGCACCCCATTTGCAACAAACAAATGCATTCCTGGAGGGCATTCATTCTGGCATGGCGGTCCAACAGAGATCAATCCAGGCTCTGGCCTCCTCTCTGATGGAAGCCATTGTCTCTGTTTCTAGCCTCCTCCTTCCAACTTCCTCAACCCAATCCCATTCCCCTCAACCCCAACCTATCCCAAGAACACAGTCAGACAAGCATGCACCCAGGACAACACACAGGATTGGTTCAGACAAACACAAACACCACACATCATCCCACAGGCACTCACACAAACACCGTCCAGATGCAGACATACCAACATCCACTGCCTCTACTGTGTCCCCCTCGTCCTCGTCCTCCACCTCCATTCCAGTACTGTCTACACTCACACCTGCATGCACTACATCCACATCCACTACCCCCATCACACCTATCACTACATGCCCCTCACTGGCACTCACCACCCTCACATCCATGCACATGTCCCCAGTGTCCTCTCCCACTGTGTCTGTACCCCCTCCTCCCAAAGTACACAAATGCAAGCACTCAGACACCCAACAGCCATCCACCTCACAACAGCAAACACCTCCTACAACCACATCCTTTTCCTCGTCTCCCAAACCTTCACCCTCTTCTTGCCCCAATGTTCCTAAGAAGCTTTTCCTCTCCACCGTTGACCTCTTCCCTACCACTCCCCCCCGTCCTTCACGTCGGGCCAGGTTGGTGAGAACCCAGGCGAGCACCTCAGCCACACAGTACACGGCCACAGTAGTGTCGACAGCTACTGCAGGTGAGAGAGGATCCTGGGCACCCGCCAGAAACACTTAAAGGGTGCTTGCACCAGGTGTATCATGGAAGGGCAAGGAGGCACCAGCAGCTGCGACAGGGAAGGGCAAGGAGGCACCACCAGCAGCATCTAGGAAGGGCAAGGAGGCACCACCACCAGTATCTAGGAAGGTCAAGGAGGCACCACCAGCTGCACAGGGAAGGGTAAGGAGGCACCACCAGCTGCTACAGGGAAGGGCAAGGGGCAATCCCCGGCTGCTGACAGGAAGGGCAAGGGGCCTGCACCACAGGCAGGAAGGACAGGAGGCCTGATGCTGGGACTCATTCGGAGCCCCACCACCAACCATGGTGGTACAGCCATCCGAGGCTGCAAGGGAAGGGCTGGAGTCTCCCCCCACCACTGACAGCACCAGCAGCAGCAGCCCCAGTGGGCAGCCGTCCGAGGCTGCAGGGGATGGGCTGGAGCCTCTCCCAAGCACTGCCAGCACCGCCACCAGCACCACTGCCAGCAGCAGCAGCCCCAGTGGGCAGCCGTCCGAGGCTGCAGGGGATGGGCTGGAGCCTCCCCCCAGCACTGCCAGTATCGCCACCAGCCCGCCACCACTGAGCAGCCATCACCGCCAGTGGACAGTGTGTAGTCCTGCCTCCATGGGCTGTTGTGCGTCCTGGCCCCTACAAATCCTGTGGGTCTGACACCCAAGTGAGAGACTGTGACCTTGCACTCCCCAAAATATGCATCACAGGGCACAAAGCCCCCTCCAGAACCAGTGGAAGAAGCCATTCACTCACCCCATCCTTCCCAGGATGAATGATACTGGGCACCAAACCCCCTCCAGAACCAGTGGAAGAAGCCATCCATTCACCACATCCTTCCCAGGATGAAGCACACTGGGCACAAAGCCCCCTCCAAAACCAGTGGAAGAAGCCATCCACTAGAGAGACTTTGGCCTTGCACTCCCCAGGACCAATCAGTGGGCAAACCACCCACTTGAGAGACTGTGGTCTTGCACTCCCCAGGACCAAGCAGTGGGCAAACCACCCACTTGAGAGACTGTGGCCTTGCACTCCCCAGGACAGTGCACAGGGCATGTAGCCCCCTCCAGGACCAGTGGTGTTGTTCCATCTTCCGGCTGAGGTGCCTCCCCATTCCACGTCCCCCTAACGTGCCTGTGTATTTTCGACCTGATGCCCCTGCAGTGTTCTCTGAGTGTTGTTGCAGGAGTGAGGTGGGGCCTTGACTTATGTGTTGTGGCCCTATGGCCTACGGACATTGAGAACTGGGCAGTGTCCCAACATTTGTTAATATGTAGATACGTTCGGATTTTGATGCACTTATTCATGTTATTTTATCGTATTACACTCACTTTCTTCAATTCCCTTTGTCCTTGCATTATTCCTGACGGGTGTTCGGGTGTATATGTAATGTTACTGCATTTGTTTGTGTGTATGGTGTTGGGGGTGGGGGTGCTGGTGTGTGTGTCACTCTCTTTTTCCTTCCCCTCCATTGTGTGCTAGGCAGCAGTACTCACCGTGGTCGTCTTCGCTGGCGTTGATGTTCATAATGCAGCAGAAGGTAGACAAGCATCAGAAATATGTGCAACTTGGGCTCCATGGTGTCGTGGTTGTTCCCTGAGTCTCCACAGGTGAGTCCTCTGTGCAGTGTTTCCCCCAGGCTTTTGATGTCGTTGGTACTGCCCTGGAAAAGGCGCCCGATAGGCCGGTCATAATAGTGTGGGCGGTAGATTGTCTTCCACTTGGCTGATGGCGGTTACCGCCGTAGTGCTTGTTGAGTCCGCTGTGGCGTTCAGTGTGTTAAAGTGGCTGTCTGTCTGAGCGGTTTCTGCCGTGGTCATAAATTAATTTTTTTTACCACCGGCCTGTTGGCAGTATTACCACCACTTTATCACCGACCGCCAAGGTAGTAATGAGGGCCTATATTTTTTGAGTTCCTGTCTGAATTATAACACATTACAGGACAGTGTCAAATGAAATATCAGTAAAAGGGCAAAACAAAACCACACTATGGTTACCTGAGAGAAAGGCATTGCAGTGTTTGTTTAACTCAAAAACTTCCACCATCTTAGTGCAATGTGAATACCGAACATTATAAACAGTAAAAACAGACTACAAGGAATAGACAGCAATTGCATTTTGAAACACAGCGACATAGTATCAAAAACCAGACAAAGAAACGGGACTATTAGAGTCACTATATTTTTTTATTGGAAAGGTAAATGCAATTCTAAGAGATCACAGGTAGCAAAGGTAAAGTGGAAAATTATATAAATATAGTATGAGTACTCAAAGTCGCAAACAGCAAAGAGCTACAATCACCGTGTACCGGAATGTCAACCGAATGTCAAAAATGAACAAGCAGAGGAACTTGAAAATGTTCTATGCTCCAGCCATGTTAAAAAGAAAAGGATATTACCAGAAGTCCAAACAGAAAATTAGACTAAAAAATGTATTACATATTAAGATAGTAAGAAGGAACGTAGGTGCTCTTTATGAGTGTGGCGGTCTCCAGACCGCCACACTCGCGATGGCGGTCAGACCACCGCAGACAGGGTGGTCCAACTGACCTATTATGACCATGGTGGAGCCGCCACGGTCCGACTGCCGACACCGCCAGATTGCCTCCAGCCTGTAGCCTGGCGGTCCCAGTGATTGTAATCCACCAGGGCATCGCTGCAAGCAGCACTACCCTGGCGATTATGAGTCCCCATCCGCCAGCCTTTCCATGGTGGTGTAAACTGGCGGAATGGTGGTGTTGGGCGGCATGGGCAGTGCAGGGGCCCCCATGCAGAGCCCATCATGCATTCCACTGCTTGAATTATGGGCAGTGGAATGAGCAACGGGTGCTGCTGCACGAGCCGCATCGCCACATTTTAGCCGGCTCGATTACGTGTCGGCTGCAATGTTACGGCCCTGTTTCCTGCTGGGCGGAAACACTATTTCCACCTGTCTGCCCAGTGGGAAACTCAAAATAGGGCTGAAGGGGTTTAGCCCATAATGGCAGTCTAGTGGCGCAAACTGATAATGAGGCCTTAATTCTTCTTAAATTAAATTCCAAGACTAGAACAGGCTGTGTCCTGCAGTATTCAAAATCCCTACTATGAGAACTGTCTTGGTGTGAGAAAACAAAGCCTTACGATGATTAAGTACAACTGTCCATATCGGTCACGCTCATATAATTAAAGTAAAAGAAGTAAATAGGGAAAAGGAAGGGAGAATAAGGCGAGAGAGAGAAACAAAGTATCACCACAGCGTGGTACATATGTTCTGTGACATGTTATATGAAAAGCTAATTTTACATATTCCATAATGTGTGTGAAGGATTAATTATATTGAACCCAACATTTCAGGCTTATCTCCTAATGTGCCCAATGTTAGTACTAGTATATATGGGACACACTACAAAAACAGTCATAATGGCCCAACCCAATAAACTATAGGTAATATATAATTCCATAAGGAAAACATGTAATTCCCTATCAATGTTCAGTCCGATATCGACTGCAGGTAAGTTGATAGTCCACCTGGTTTCCATTTTCCTCAGTAACAGAGTGCTGTTGCCTCCTCGTGGTCCAGTCTCTGCTATTGCAATGCCATGGAAGCTGACATTGATTGGCTCAGAAAGTGGATGTTGAGTGTTATAATGTACAGCCACAGGGTAATTAACATTCTGATTTTTAATGGCCCTAATATGCTACTATATTCTTTCCTTCAGTGGCCTGATAGTACTACCCACATATATCTTCTTACATAGGCATATAATACAATATTAACCACAAATCTGGCCTGACAATTAATGAGACATTGTATACTGTAATCATGATCAGTATTGTAACAGAATGAAGTGATACCTGCCCTAGCATACTTGCACACACAACATTTGCCACATTTGAAAAAAAAACATGGAATGTGAGGGAAGCCAATTTGTGTCTGATGTTCTAACAGAAAAAAGTAAAGAACACAGTTGATCCCTCAAGGTCCTGCCCCTAATATTTGTGTTGCGTGGATTTTAAGACAAACGTTGGGAAAGAGTTCTATCTAATTTCAATAGGTGGCAATGTCGCCTCAAAAGTTTGTGCACCATGTGGCTCTGTGTGTGTATGTTGTTATTAACATCAGTCTACGATCCATGACCTTTTTGTTTCTTTTGGATTGTGTGAGGAGAGATGACCTGGTCTTAGTCATAATTCTTTCCTTGGCTGCAATAAGCACATTATCAAGGTAACCCCTACATCTGGAGCGATTTTCCAAATCGGTGAGTTATTTTAAGAACACTGCAACATTGCCACAATTCCTTCTAAGCCGAGTCATTTCACCAAATGGAATCCCTTTTGTGAGAGAACAGGGATGATTGCAGAGGTCCCCTAACGTTTTGCCCCCATTTTCCACTTTTTGCTGGTGTTTTCCTGACTCTGATGGTGCCCTGGGTACTGCTAACCAGTCCCAGGGCCTGTGCTCTGTGTAAAATCAGTATGCAAATTAGGCTAATTATAATTGGCTAAGTAAACCTAGCTATAAGTCCCTAGTATATGGTAGGACATGTAGGTTTAGGGAACCCAGCTTAGGTATTGTATCCCTTGGGTGCACTGCTGAGGTGCCCAGTGTCATTTTAAAGGCAGGCCTGCCTTGCTGGCTTCTTTTAAATTAAAGTAATATGCAAATTTGACTTTGGAATTAAAAGTAGTTCCAAAGTCTAAAACTACCTTATTTTTACATATGTCACCCCTAAGGTGTGCCCTATGTGCCCCTAGGGCTGGGTGTCATGTAACTATAAGCAGGGACCTTATAAAAATAGTTTTATAAGCCCTGGTGAGGTAAAATCAGCCAAATTTGTTTTTCCTGCATCGCACTGAATGGCCTCCATAGGCTAGAATGGGGAGACTTTATTTTCATTTTAACAGTCCCCTTAAGTAACATATACTAGAAGTTTGATATCAAATTAATTGTTATAATAAATCCCACAACTTCCAGTTGTTAGATTTAATATAACTTGTTCAGGTAAAGAGTTTTAAGCTTTACCTGAAAAGTTGCCAACTTCAGCCTTGCAGTGTTTTTGCTTCTGTGCTCTGATTGGCCAGCCTCTGGCAGCCTGGCCAGGCTGCCTTGATGAGGTGTGAAGTGGCCTGGCTTCACAGAAAGAGATGTGCCTGTGGGAGGAGATCTCACCTCAGCAGATGGTGAGGCAGGAAGGGGGAGGGCTGCCAAACTGGTCTTTAAAGGCAGAGAAGGACACTTGGAGCAACCCAGCAACACCCCCACATCCTGCAAACCCAGACAATTACGTAACCCCTTGATTACATTAGGAGAGGGCAGGAGAGGGGTGTGTTTAGGATTTTTAGCCACACCAGTGGGTGGGCTCAGCCAGATGTAACCTCCAAAAATCACTTTCAGCCAAGATGGATTTTTGAGGAATGTTGCTCACTGGGATTGATTTTTGCCAGACTTCCCAGGAAGTGGCCATCACGGGGGAAGGACCCTGCACCTGATTGGAGAACCAGAACACCCCTGTTTTTTACCCAGGAGCAGGGATAAAATTGGCAAATCTGCACCCAAACCTCAGTTCCCTACCAGATCCCTACCAGGAAGAACTACAGAAGAAGAAGGACTGCCCTGCTGGACTCCTGGCCTGCACCTGGACCCTGCACTCTGAAGGACTGCACGGGCTGCACACTTGGGCTTCACCCCAAGAAGGACTTTGCCTGGCTTCAACTGGTTCAAGGAGGGACTCCCTGTTTGTTACAGGTGAAAAATTGCTAACCAGAGTCCCCTGCACCAACTCCTGAAGAAACCAATCAGCTGACCACTGTCCAGTGGCCAAAAATAAGTTTGCGCCAGATGATTTCTGGGAGTTGTAGTCCACACCCCCAAGGAGCTTCTCAGAGCTTCTGGAACCTTGGGGTGAGCTGTGGACCCCAAAAGAACCTTAAAGGAACATCTTGAAGAAGATCCAGAATTTTGGAGAACTTTGGAGAACTTTTGGAAAAAAGCTCCACAGAGGGACCGACCAGCCACGGCAACTCTAGCCGGCTTGCCTCAACCGTGACCCGGCCTGACTTGCAGGTTCGTCCCGGTGAAGAAAATCTCGAAGAAAGAGACTAAGGCCCTCATTACAACAATGGCGGTAAATTCCGCTTACCGCTGTGAAGAGGACTGCCAACACACCGCTGTTGCAGCAGAATTTCGCTATAGCTATTACGACCCACAGCTCGGAATCCGCCAAAATCTACACACCCACACAAGTCCGCCACACCAAAGGTCAGTGATAAACTGGCGATAACAAAACCGACACCGTCACGCCAACAGGAATACACCCACACTATCACGACCCAAGAATCACGCAGCGGTCTTTAAATTGCGGTACACACCGCCGCGCTCAAAATACACACACATTTACAAAACACAACCACATTAGACAATTTCCAAAACACACACCTGATACACATACACACACCACTCCCACACCCCCAATACAGTATAAAACACACACCCACATTGTAGGAAAGTACCATCTTGCCTGGCATGTTACCCCCATTTTTCACTGTATATATGTTGTTTTAGTTGTATGTGTCACTGGGACCCTGTTCACCAGGGCCCCAGTGCTCATAAGTGTGCCTGAATGTGTTACCTGTGTAGTGACTAACTGTCTCACTGAGGCTCTGCTAATCAGAACCTCAGTGGTTATGCTCTCTCATTTCTTTCCAAATTGTCACTAACAGGCTAGTGACTAATTTTACCAATTTACATTGGCTTACTGGAACACCCTCATGATTCCCTAGTATATGGTACTGAGGTACCTAGGGTATTGGGATTCCAGGAGATCCCTATGGGCTGCAGCATTTCTTTTGCCACCCATAGGGAGCTCTGACAATTCTTACACAGGCCTGCCACTGCAGCCTGAGTGAAATAACGTCCACGTTATTTCACAGCCATTTTACACTGCACTTAAGTAACTTATAAGTCACCTATATGTCTAACCTTTACCTGGTAAAGGTTAGGTGCAAAGTTACTTAGTGTGAGGGCACCCTGGCACTAGCCAAGGTGCCCCCACATTGTTCAGGGCCAATTCCCCGGACTTTGTGAGTGCGGGGACACCATTACACGCGTGCACTACATATAGGTCACTACCTATATGTAGCTTCACAATGGTAACTCCGAATATGGCCATGTAACATGTCTATGATCATGGAATTGCCCCCTCTATGTCATCCTGGCATAATTGGCACAATCCCATGATCCCAGTGGTCTGTAGCACAGACCCTGGTACTGCCAAACTACCTTTCCTGGGGTTTCACTGCAGCTGCTGCTGCTGCCAACCCCTCAGACAGGCATCTGCCCTCCTGGGGTCCAGCCAGGCCTGGCCCAGGATGGCAGAACAAAGAACTTCCTCTGAGAGAGGGTGTTACACCCTCTCCCTTTGGAAAATGGTGTGAAGGCAGGGGAGGAGTAGCCTCCCCCAGCCTCTGGAAATGCTTTCTTGGGCAAAGATGTGCCCAATTCTGCATAAGCCAGTCTACACCGGTTCAGGGGACCCCTTAGCCCTGCTCTGGCGCGAAACTGGACAAAGGAAAGGGGAGTGACCACTCCCCTGACCTGCACCTCCCCTGGGAGGTGTCCAGAGCTCCTCCAGTGTGCTCCAGACCTGTGCCATCTTGGAAACAGAGGTGCTGCTGGCACACTGGACTGCTCTGAGTGGCCAGTGCCACCAGGTGACGTCAGAGACTCCTTCTGATAGGCTCCTTCAGGTGTTGCTAGCCTATCCTCTCTCCTAGGTAGCCAAACCCTCTTTTCTGGCTATTTAGGGTCTCTGTCTCTGGGGAAACTTTAGATAACGAATGCAAGAGCTCATCCGAGTTCCTCTGCATCTCTCTCTTCACCTTCTGCCAAGGAATCGACTGCTGACCGCGCTGGAAGCCTGCAAAACTGCAACATAGTAGCTAAGACGACTACTGCAACTCTGTAACGCTGATCCTGCCGCCTTCTCGACTGTTTTCCTGGTGGTGCATGCTGTGGGGGTAGTCTGCCTCCTCTCTGTACTAGAAGCTCCGAAGAAATCTCCCGTGGGTCGACGGAATCTTCCCCCTGCAACCGCAGGCACCAAAAAGCTGCATTACCGGTCCTTTGGGTCTCCTCTCAGCACGACGAGCGAGGTCCCTCGAATCCAGCAACTCTGTCCAAGTGACCCCCACAGTCCAGTGACTCTCCAGTCCGAAGTTTGGTGGAGGTAAGTCCTTGCCTCACCTCGCTAGACTGCATTGCTGGGAACTGCGACTTTTGCAGCTACTCCGGCCCCTGTGCACTTCCAGCAGAAATCCTTTGTGCACAGCCAAGCCTGGGTCCACGGCACTCTAACCAGCATTGTACGACTTTCTAAGTTGGTCTCCGGCGACGTGGGACTCCTTTGTGTAACTTCAGGGGAGCACCGTTTCACGCATCCTCGTAGTGCCTGTTTCTGGCACTTCTCCGGGTGCTACCTGCTGCTAGGAGGGCTCCTTGTCCTGCTCGACGTCTCCTCTACCTCCTGGTCCACTTTACGATCTCCTGGTCCCTCCTGGGCCACAGCAGCATCCAAAAATGCTAACCACACAATTTGCAGCTAGCAAGGCTTGTTGGCATTCTTTCGGTGAGAAAGCACTTCTGCTCAACTCTCCACGGCGAGAGGGATCCGTCCACCAAAGGGGAAGTCTCTAGCCCTTTTTGTTCCTGCAGAAACCTCAGCTTCTTCTGTCCAGTAGAAGCTTCTTTGCACCCACAGCTGGCATTTCCTGGGCATATGCCCATCTCCAACTTGCTTGTGACTTTTGGACTTGGTCCCCTTGTTCCACAGGTACCCTATATTGGAAATCCATCGTTGTTGCATTGTTGGTTTGTGTCTTTCCTGCATTATTCCTCTAACACGACTTCTTTATCCTTAGGGGAACTTTAGTGCACTTTGCACTCACTTTTCAGGGTCTTGGGGAGGGTTACTTTTCTAACTCTCACTATTTTCTAATAGTCCCAGCGACCCTCTACAAGGTCACATAGGTTTGGGGTCCATTCGTGGTTCGCATTCCACTTTTGGAGTGTATGGTTTGTGTTGCCCCTATCCCTATGTGTCCCCATTGCATCCTATAGTAACTATACATTGTTTGCACTGTTTTCTAAGACTATACTGCATATTTTTGCTATTGTGTATATATATCTTGTGTATATTTCCTATCCTCTCACTGAGGGTACACTCTAAGATACTTTGGCATATTGTCATAAAAATAAAGTACCTTTATTTTTAGTATAACTGTGTATTGTGTTTTCTTATGATATTGTGCAAATGACACTAAGTGGTACTGTAGTAGCTTCACACGTCTCCTAGTTCAGCCTAAGCTGCTCTGCTAAGCTACCATTATCTATCAGCCTAAGCTGGCTGCTAGACACCCTATACACTAATAAGGGATAACTGGGCCTGGTGCAAGGTGCAAGTACCCCTTGGTACTCACTACAAGCCAGTCCAGCCTCCTACATTGGTTGTGCAGTGGTGGGATAAGTGCTTTGAGACTACTTACCACTCTTGTCATTGTACTTTTCATAAGAGAAAAATATACAAAACAAGTTCAGTGTATATACACATAGCCAAAAAGTTTTGCATTTCCTCTTTTCACTCTTTTCTAAGTGCTGAAAAGTACTTCTAAACTTTCTAAAAAGTTCTAAAAAGTTTTAAAAGTTTTTTTTTCTGTCTTTCTAAAAGCTCTGACAAACTTTTTTTCTCTTTTTCTATCACTTTAACTCTCTCTAAAAATGCCTGGCACAGGCCAAAATGTTGATCTGTCCAAACTTGCATATGATCACCTTAGCTGGAAAGGAGCAAGGAGTCTCTGCATAGAGAGAGGTTTGAGTGTAGGGAAGAATCCTTCCTTGGAACTGTTACTTAACATGCTTAGAGAACAGGATAAGGGTAGAAGTGCCCCATCTGTAGAAAAAGTAGCTAATGGTTCCCAATCTGATCCAGGGACTCCCCCAGGAAAAGATTCAGGAAAGAAACTTCAAAGCCTGCCCATTACTAGGCAGTCTAGCATAGTTGGTAATGATGAAGAGCCACACCATATAAATAGTGTTGTTTCACATCATAGCAAAAGCATTTATTCTCACCACAGTGGTACTGATGTTTCTGGTAGCCAAGCTGTTAGGGTGCCCTCTGTAAGGGACAGGTCTCCTTCTGTCCATTCTCACCATACTTCTGTTTCAAGGCATGTCCCTCCCACCCACTCTGATGACAGATTGTTAGAAAGGGAGCTCAATAGATTGAGAGTGGAACAAACCAGACTGAAGCTCAAGAAGCAACAGCTGGATTTGGATAGACAGACTTTAGAAGTAGAGAAGGAGAGACAGAAACTGGGTTTAGAAACCCATGGTGGCAGCAGCAGTATTCCCCATAGTCATCCTGCAAAAGAGCATGATTCCAGGAATCTGCATAAGATAGTTCCCCCTTATAAGGAGGGGGATGACATTAACAAGTGGTTTGCTGCACTTGAGAGGGCCTGTGTTGTACAGGATGTCCCTCAAAGGCAGTGGGCTGCTATCCTATGGCTATCATTTAGTGGAAAAGGTAGGGATAGGCTCCTTACTGTGAAAGAAAGTGATGCCAATAATTTTACAGTACTTAAGAATGCACTCCTGGATGGTTATGGCTTAACCACTGAACAATACAGGATAAAGTTCAGAGAGACCAAAAAGGAGGCTTCACAAGACTGGGTTGATTTCATTGACCATTCAGTGAAGGCCTTGGAGGGGTGGTTACATGGCAGTAAAGTTACTGATTATGACAGCCTGTATAACTTGATCCTGAGAGAGCATATTCTTAATAATTGTGTGTCTGATTTGTTGCACCAGTACTTGGTGGACTCTGATCTGACCTCTCCCCAAGAATTGGGAAAGAAGGCAGACAAATGGGTCAGAACAAGGGTGAACAGAAAAGTTCATACAGGGGGAGACAAAGATGGCAACAAAAAGAAGGATGGTAAGTCTTCTGACAAGCGTGGGGACAAATCTAAAAATGAGTCTTCATCAGGCCCACAAAAACACTCTGGTGGGGGTGGTGGGTCCAAATCCTCCTTTAATCAAAACAAAGAAAAGAAACCATGGTGCTATTTATGTAAAGTAAAAGGCCATTGGACAACAGATCACAGTTGTCCAAAGAAAAGCACCAAGCCTCCTACCACTACAACCCCTACTGCTACCCCTAGTGTCCCTACTAATAGCAGTGGGAGCAAACCTACTAATAGCCAATCCAAGGGAGTAGCTGGGCTCACTATTGGTAACTTAGTTGGGGTTGGCCTTGTTAGGGAGGCCACAGAGGCTGTGCTAGTCTCTGAGGGGGCTATTGATTTAGCCACCTTAGTTGCTTGTCCCCTTAATATGGATAAGTACAAGCAGCTACCCCTAATAAATGGTGTTGAGGTTCAGGCCTACAGGGACACTGGAGCCAGTGTGACTATGGTCATAGAGAAACTGGTCCACCCTGAACAACACCTACTTGGTCACCAGTACCAAGTAACCGATGCTCACAACAACACACTTAGCCACCCCTGGCTGTTTTTAATCTCAACTGGGGGGGGGTTACTGGTCCAAAGAAAGTTGTGGTAGCCACAGATTTACCTGTAGACTGTCTACTAGGAAATGATTTGGAGACATCAGCTTGGTCAGATGTGGAGTTGGAGGCCCATGCAGCAATGCTGGGCATCCCAGGGCATATTTTTGCTTTAACCAGGGCTCAGGCCAAAAAGCAAAAAGGACAGGGAAGCTTGGATCCTGGAACAATGGACCAAGTGCTCCCTAAAGCTAGGGCTAGTAGAAGCAAACCACTTCCTACTATCCCTCCCTCTACAGTGGATTCTACTTCTGAGGAATAAGAATTTCCACCCTGTGCAGAACCTACACCAGAGGAGCTGGAAGCAGACACTGCTGAGCTTTTGGGTGAAGGGGGGCCTGCCAGGGAGGAGCTGAGTGTGGCACAGCAAACCTGTCCCACATTAGAGGGTCTAAGACAGCAAGCTGTCAAACAGGCTAATGGGGATGTCAGTGACTCTCACAGAGTTTACTGGGAGGACAATCTCTTGTACACTGAGGCAAGGGATCCTAAACCTGGAACTGCCAGGAGATTAGTGATTCCTCAGGAGTACAGAAAGTTCCTCCTAACTCTAGCCCACGACATTCCCCTAGCTGAACACCTGGGACAAATGAAAACTTGGGACAGACTTGTCGCCTTGTTTCATTGGCCTAGGATGTCTGAGGACACAAAGGAATTTTGTAAGTCCTGTGAAACCTGTCAAGCCAGTGGCAAGACAGGTGGCACTCCAAAGGCACCCCTTATCCCACTGCCTGTGGTTGGGGTTCCCTTTGAAAGGGTAGGGGTTGACATAGTTGGCCCCCTTGAACCTCCTACTGCTTCAGGCAATAGGTTTATCTTGGTGGTAGTGGACCATGCCACAAGATACCGTGAAGCAATTCCTTTAAGGACCACTACAGCACCTGCAGTGGCAAAGGCCCTCCTAGGAATATTTTCTAGGGTGGGCTTCCCAAAGGAAGTAGTATCAGACAGGGGAAGCAATTTCATGTCTGCATACTTAAAGGCCATGTGGAAGGAGTGTGGTGTAACTTACAAGTTCACTACACCCTATCATCCACAAACAAATGGACTGGTGGAGAGATTTAATAAAACTCTCAAAGGCATGATTATGGGTCTCCCTGAAAAACTCCGCAGGAGATGGGATATCCTGTTACCATGCCTCCTTTTTGCCTACAGGGAGGTACCCCAGAAAGGAGTGGGCTTCAGCCCCTTTGAACTCCTCTTTGGTCACCCTGTTAGGGGTCCACTAACACTTGTCAAGGAGGGTTGGGAACAACCTTTAAAAGCTCCAAAGCAAGATATTGTGGATTATGTACTTGGCCTCAGATCAAGGATGGCTGAGTATATGAAAACGGCCAGTAAAAACCTTCAGGCCAGCCAAGAGCTCCAGAAGCAATGGCATGATCAGAAGGCTGTTTTGGTTCAGTACAAACCAGGGCAGAAAGTGTGGGTCTTGGAGCCTGTGGCCCCAAGAGCATTCCAAGATAAATGGAGTGTACCACACACAATTGTTGAGAAAAAGGGTGAAGTCACCTATTTAGTTGACTTAGGCACTGCAAGGAGTCCCCTTAGGGTACTCCATGTAAACCGCCTGAAACCCTACTATGACAGGGCTGATCTCACCCTGCTCATGGCAACTGATGAGGGACAGGAAGAAGACAGTGATCCTCTACCTGATCTCTTCTCTTCCACAGAACAAGATGCTCTTGTGGAAGGTGTAGTTTTGGCTGATTGTCTTACTGCTGAGCAGAAAGACCATTGCATAAATCTCCTAGATCAATTCTCTGAACTCTTCTCTACTGTGCCAGGTACCACTTCTTGGTGTGAGCACACTATAGATACTTGAGCCAGTTTACCTGTCAAAAGTAAGATCTATAGGCAGCCTGACCATGTCAGGGACTGCATAAAGCAAGAGGTGCAGAAAACGTTAGAACTAGGAGTGGTTGAGCACTCTGAAAGTCCATGGGCTTCTCCTGTGGTACTTGTACCAAAACCCCATTCCAAAGATGGAAAGAAGGAAATGCGGTTTTGTGTAGACTATAGAGGTCTCAACCTGGTAACCAAAACTGAGGCTCACCCTATACCCAGGGCAGATGAGCTCATAGATACACTGGCATCTGCCAAGTATCTAAGCACTTTTGATTTGACTGCAGGGTATTGGCAGATCAAATTGTCAGAAGATGCTAAACCTAAAACTGCATTTTCAACCATTGGAGGCCATTACCAGTTTACTGTAATGCCTTTTGGTTTGAAAAATGCACCTGCCACTTTTCAAAGGTTGGTGAACACAGTCCTGCAAGGGATGGAGGCTTTCAGTGCAGCATATTTGGACGATATAGCTGTCTTTAGCTCCAGCTGGGATGATCACCTGGTCCACCTATGGAAGGTTTTGGAGGCCCTGCAAAAGGCAGGCCTCACTATCAAGGCTTCAAAGTGCCAGATAGGGCAGGATAAGGTGGTTTATCTGGGACACCTTGTTGGTGGGGAACAGATTGCACCACTACAGGGGAAAATCCAAATAATTATTGATTGGATTCCCCCTACCACTCAGACTCAGGTGAGAGCCTTCCTAGGCCTCACTGGGTATTACAGGAGGTTCATTAAGAACTATGGCTCCATTGCAGCCCCTCTTAATGACCTCACATCCAAGAAAATGCCTAAAAAGGTATTATGGACAGCAAACTGTCAGAAAGCTTTTGAGGAGCTGAAGCAGGCCATGTGCTCTGCACCTGTCCTGAAAAGCCCTTGTTACTCTAAAAAATTCTATGTCCAAACTGATGCATCTGAATTAGGAGTAGGGGCAGTCCTATCACAACTTAATTCTGAGGGCCAGGATCAACCTGTTGCTTTTATTAGTAGAAGGTTGACCCCTAGAGAAAAGCGTTGGTCTGCCATAGAGAGGGAGGCCTTTGCTGTGGTCTGGGCTCTGAAGAAGTTGAGGCCATACCTGTTTGGCACTCACTTCATTGTTCAGACAGACCACAAACCTCTACTTTGGCTAAAACAAATGAAAGGTGAAAATCCTAAATTGTTGAGGTGGTCCATATCCCTACAGGGAATGGACTATACAGTGGAACATAGACCTGGGAGTAGCCACTCCAATGCAGATGGACTTTCCAGATATTTCCACTTAGACAATGAAGACTCATCAGGTCATGGCTAGTCTTATTGTCCTTCATTTGGGGGGGGGGGTTGTGTAGGAAAGTACCATCTTGCCCGGCATGTTACCCCCATTTTTCACTGTATATATGTTGTTTTAGTTGTATGTGTCACTGGGACCCTGTTCACCAGGGACCCAGTGCTCATAAGTGTGCCTGAATGTGTTACCTGTGTAGTGACTAACTGTCTCACTGAGGCTCTGCTAATCAGAACCTCAGTGGTTATGCTCTCTCATTTCTTTCCAAATTGTCACTAACAGGCTAGTGACTAATTTTACCAATTTACATTGGCTTACTGGAACACCCTTATAATTCCCTAGTATATGGTACTGAGGTACCCAGGGTATTGGGGTTCCAGGAGATCCCTATGGGCTGCAGCATTTCTTTTGCCACCCATAGGGAGCTCTGACAATTCTTACACAGGCCTGCCACTGCAGCCTGAGTGAAATAACGTCCACGTTATTTCACAGCCATTTTACACTGCACTTAAGTAACTTATAAGTCACCTAAATGTCTAACCTTTACCTGGTAAAGGTTAGGTGCAAAGTTACTTAGTGTGAGGGCACCCTGACACTAGCCAAGGTGCCCCCACATTGTTCAGGGCCAATTCCCCGGACTTTGTGAGTGCGGGGACACCATTACACGCGTGCACTACATATAGGTCACTACCTATATGTAGCTTCACAATGGTAACTCCGAATATGGCCATGTAACATGTCTATGATCATGGAATTGCCCCCTCTATGTCATCCTGGCATAGTTGGCACAATCCCATGATCCCAGTGGTCTGTAGCACAGACCCTGGTACTGCCAAACTACCTTTCCTGGGGTTTCACTGCAGCTGCTGCTGCTGCCAACCCCTCAGACAGGCATCTGCCCTCCTGGGGTCCAGCCAGGCCTGGCCCAGGATGGCAGAACAAAGAACTTCCCCTGAGAGAGGGTGTTACACCCTCTCCCTTTGGAAAATGGTGTGAAGGCAGGGGAGGAGTAGCCTCCCCCAGCCTCTGGAAATGCTTTCTTGGGCACAGATGTGCCCAATTCTGCATAAGCCAGTCTACACCGGTTCAGGGGACCCCTTAGCCCTGCTCTGGCGTGAAACTGGACAAAGGAAAGGGGAGTGACCACTCCCCTGACCTGCACCTCCCCTGGGAGGTGTCCAGAGCTCCTCCAGTGTGCTCCAGACCTGTGCCATCTTGGAAACAGAGGTGCTGCTGGCACACTGGATTGCTCTGAGTGGCCAGTGCCACCAGGTAACGTCAGAGACTCCTTCTGATAGGCTCCTTCAGGTGTTGCTAGCCTATCCTCTCTCCTAGGTAGCCAAACCCTCTTTTCTGGCTATTTAGGGTCTCTGTCTCTGGGGAAACTTTAGATAACGAATGCAAGAGCTCATCCGAGTTCCTCTGCATCTCTCTCTTCACCTTCTGCCAAGGAATCGACTGCTGACCGCGCTGGAAGCCTGCAAAACTGCAACATAGTAGCTAAGACGACTACTGCAACTCTGTAACGCTGATCCTGCCGCCTTCTCGACTGTTTTTCTGGTGGTGCATGCTGTGGGGGTAGTCTGCCTCCTCTCTGCACTAGAAGCTCTGAAGAAATCTCCCGTGGGTCGACGGAATCTTCCCCCTGCAACCGCAGGCACCAAAAAGCTGCATTACCGGTCCCTTGGGTCTCCTCTCAGCACGACGAGCGAGGTCCCTCGAATCCAGCAACTCTGTCCAAGTGACCCCCACAGTCCAGTGACTCTTCAGTCCAAGTTTGGTGGAGGTAAGTCCTTGCCTCACCTCGCTAGACTGCATTGCTGGGAACCGCGACTTTTGCAGCTACTCCGGCCCCTGTGCACTTCCGGCGGAAATCCTTTGTGCACAGCCAAGCCTGGGTCCACGGCACTCTAACCTGCATTGCACGACTTTCTAAGTTGGTCTCCGGCGACGTGGGACTCCTTTGTGTAACTTCGGGTGAGCACTGTTTCATGCATACTTGTAGTGCCTCTTTCTGGCACTTCTCTGGGGGCTACCTGCTGCTAAGAGGGCTCCTTGTCTTGCTTGATGTCCCCTCTACCTCCTGGTCCAATTTGCAACCTCCTGGTCCCTCCTGGGCCACAGCAGCATCCAAAAACGCTAACTGCATGATTTGCAGCTAGCAAGGCTTGTTGGCATTCTTTCGGCGGGAAAACACTTCTGTACAACTCCCCACGGCAAGAGGGATCCGTCCACCAAAGGGAAAGTCTCTAGCCCTTTTAGTTCCTGCAGAAACCTCAGCTTCTTCTGTCCAGTAGAAGCTTCTTTGCACCCACAGCTGGCATTTCCTGGGCATATGCCCATCTCCGACTTGCTTGTGACTTTTGGACTTGGTCCCCTTGTTCCACAGGTACCCTAGATTGGAAATCCATCATTGTTGCATTGTTGGTTTGTGTCTTTCCTGCATTATTCCTCTAACATGACTTCTTTATCCTTAGGGGAACTTTAGTGCACTTTGCACACACTTTTCAGGGTCTTGGGGAGGGTTACTTTTCTAACTCTCACTATTTTCTAATAGTCCCAGTGACCCTCTACAAGGTCACATAGGTTTGGGGTCCATTCGTGGTTCGCATTCCACTTTTGGAGTATATGGTTTGTGTTGCCCCAATCCCTATGTGTCCCCATTGCATCCTATTGTAACTATACATTGTTTGCACTGTTTTCTAAGACTATACTGCATATTTTTGCTATTGTGTATGTATATCTTGTGTATATTTCCTATCCTCTCACTGAGGGTACACTCTAAGATACTTTGGCATATTGTCATAAAAATAAAGTACCTTTATTTTGAGTATAACTGTGTATTCTGTTTTCTTATGATATTGTGCAAATGACAATAAGTGGTACTGTAGTAGCTTCACACGTCTCCTAGTTCAGCCTAAGCTGCTCTGCTAAGCTACCATTATCTATCAGCCTAAGCTGCTAGACACCCTATACACTAATAAGGGATAACTGGGCCTGGTGCAAGGTGCACGTACCCCTTGGTACTCACTACAAGCCAGTGCAGCCTCCTACATTGGTTGTGCAGTGGTGGGATAAGTGCTTTGAGACTACTTACCACTCTTGTCATTGTACTTTTCATAAGAGAAAAATATACAAAACAAGTTCAGTGTATATACACATACCCAAAAAGTTTTGCATTTCCTCTTTTCACTCTTTTCTAAGTGCTGAAAAGTACTTCTAAACTTTCTAAAAAGTTCTAAAAAGTTTTAAAAGTTTTTTTTTCTGTCTTTCTAAAAGCTCTGACAAACTTTTTTCTCTTTTTCTATCACTTTAACTCTCTCTAAAAATGTCTGGCACAGGCCAAAATGTTGATCTGTCCAAACTTGCATATGATCACCTTAGCTGGAAAGGAGCAAGGAGTCTCTGCATAGAGAGAGGTTTGAGTGTAGGGAAGAATCCTTCTTTGGAACTGTTACTTAACATGCTTAGAGAACAGGATAAGGCCATAGGTGCCCCATCTGTAGAAAAAGTAGCTAATGGTTCCCAATCTGATCCAGGGACTGCCCCAAGAAAAGATTCAGGAAAGAAACTTGAAAGCCTGCCCATTACTAGACAGTCTAGCATAGTTGGTAATGATGAAGAGCCACACCATACAAATAGTGTTGTCTCACATCATAGCAAAAGCATTTATTCTCACCACAGTGGTACTGATGTTTCTGGTAGCCAAGCTGTTAGGGTGCCCTCTGTAAGGGACAGGTCTCCTCCTGTCCATTCTCACCATACTTCTGTTTCAAGGCATGTCCCTCCCACCCACCCTGATGACAGATTGTTAGAAAGGGAGCTCAATAGATTGAGAGTGGAACAAACCAGACTGAAGGTCAAGAAGCAACAGCTGGATTTGGATAGACAGACTTTAGAAGTAGAGAAGGAGAGACAGAAACTGGGTTTAGAAACCCAGGTGGCAGCAGCAGTATTCCCCATAGTCATCCTGCAAAAGAGCATGATTCCAGGAATCTGCATAAGATAGTTCCCCCTTATAAGGAGGGGGATGACATTAACAAGTGGTTTGCTGCACTTGAGAGGGCCTGTGTTGTACAGGATGTCCCTCAAAGGCAGTGGGCTGCTATCCTATGGCTATCATTTAGTGGAAAAGGTAGGGATAGGCTCCTTACTGTGAAAGAAAGTGATGCCAATAATTTTACAGTACTTAAGAATGCACTCCTGGATGGTTATGGCTTAACCACTGAACAATACAGGATAAAGTTCAGAGAGACCAAAAAGGAGTCTTCACAAGACTGGGTTGATTTCATTGACCATTCAGTGAAGGCCTTGGAGGGGTGGTTACATGGCAGTAAAGTTACTGATTATGACAGCCTGTATAACTTGATCCTGAGAGAGCATATTCTTAATAATTGTGTGTCTGATTTGTTGCACCAGTACTTGGTGGACTCTGATCTGACCTCTCCCCAAGAATTGGGAAAGAAGGCAGACAAATGGGTCAGAACAAGGGTGAACAGAAAAGTTCATACAGGGGGTGACAAAGATGGCAACAAAAAGAAGGATGGTAAGTCTTCTGACAAGGGTGGGGACAAACCTAAAAATGAGTCTTCATCAGGCCCACAAAAACACTCTGGTGGGGGTGGTGGGTCCAAATCCTCCTTTAATCAAAACAAAGAAAATAAACCATGGTGCTATTTATGTAAAGTAAAAGGCCATTGGACAACAGATCCCAGTTGTCCAAAGAAAAGCACCAAGCCTCCTACCACTACAACCCCTACTGCTACCCCTAGTGTCCCTACTAATAGCAGTGGTGGTGGGAGAAAACCTACTAATAGCCAATCCAAGGGAGTAGCTGGGCTCACTATTGGTAACTTAGTTGGGGTTGGCCTTGTTAGGGAGGCCACAGAGGCTGTGTTAGTCTCTGAGGGGGCTATTGATTTAGCCACCTTAGTTGCTTGTCCCCTTAATATGGATAAGTACAAGCAGCTACCCCTAATAAATGGTGTTGAGGTTCAGGCCTACAGGGACACTGGAGCCAGTGTGACTATGGTCATAGAGAAACTGGTCCACCCTGAACAACACCTACTTGGTCACCAGTACCAAGTAACCGATGCTCACAACAACACACTTAGCCACCCCATGGCTGTTGTTAATCTCAACTGGGGGGGGGGTTACTGGTCCAAAGAAAGTTGTGGTAGCCACAGATTTACCTGTAGACTGTCTACTAGGAAATGATTTGGAGACATCAGCTTGGTCAGATGTGGAGTTGGAGGCCCATGCAGCAATGCTGGGCATCCCAGGGCATATTTTTGCTTTAACCAGGGCTCAGGCCAAAAAGCAAAAAGGACAGGGAAGCTTGGATCCTGGAACAATGGACCAAGTGCTCCCTAAAGCTAGGGCTAGTAGAAGCAAACCACTTCCTACTATCCCTCCCTCTACAGTGGGTTCTACTTCTGAGGAAGAAGAATTTCCACCCTGTGCAGAACCTACACCAGAGGAGCTGGAAGCAGACACTGCTGAGCTTTTGGGTGAATGGGGCCTGCCAGGGAGGAGCTGAGTGTGGCACAGCAAACCTGTCCCACATTAGAGGGTCTAAGACAGCAAGCTGTCAAACAGGCTAATGGGGATGTCAGTGACTCTCACAGAGTTTACTGGGAGGACAATCTCTTGTACACTGAGGCAAGGGATCCTAAACCTGGAACTGCCAGGAGATTAGTGATTCCTCAGGAGTACAGAAAGTTCCTCCTAACTCTAGCCCACAACCTTCCCCTAGCTGGACACCTGGGACAAATGAAAACTTGGGACAGACTTGTCCCCTTGTTTCATTGGCCTAGGATGTCTGAGGACACAAAGGAATTTTGTAAGTTCTGTGAAACCTGTCAAGCCAGTGGCAAGACAGGTGGCACTCCAAAGGCACCCCTTATCCCACTGCCTGTGGTTGGGGTTCCCTTTGAAAGGGTAGGGGTTGACATAGTTGGCCCCCTTGACCCTCCTACTGCTTCAGGCAATATGTTTATCTTGGTGGTAGTGGACCATGCCACAAGATACCCTGAAGCAATTCCTTTAAGGACCACTACAGCACCTGCAGTGGCAAAGGCCCTCCTAGGAATATTTTCTAGGGTGGGCTTCCCAAAGGAAGTAGTATCAGACAGGGGAAGCAATTTCATGTCTGCATACTTAAAGGCCATGTGGAAGGAGTGTGGTGTAACTTACAAGTTCACTACACCCTATCATCCACAAACAAATGGACTGGTGGAGAGATTTAATAAAACTCTCAAAGGCATGATTATGGGTCTCCCTGAAAAACTCCGCAGGAGATGGGATATCCTGTTACCATGCCTCCTTTTTGCCTACAGGGAGGTACCCCAGAAAGGAGTGGGCTTCAGCCCCTTTGAACTCCTCTTTGGTCACCCTGTTAGGGGTCCACTAACACTTGTCAAGGAGGGTTGGGAACAACCTTTAAAAGCTCCAAAGCAAGATATTGTGGATTATGTACTTGGCCTCAGATCAAGGATGGCTGAGTATATGAAAAAGGCCAGTAAAAACCTTCAGGCCAGCCAAGAGCTCCAGAAGCAATGGCATGATCAGAAGGCTGTTTTGGTTCAGTACAAACCAGGGCAGAAAGTGTGGGTCTTGGAGCCTGTGGCCCCAAGAGCACTCCGAGATAAATGGAGTGTACCACACACAATTGTTGAGAAAAAGGGTGAAGTCACCTATTTAGTTGACTTAGGCACTGCAATGAGTCCCCTTAGGGTACTCCATGTAAACCGCCTGAAACCCTACTATGACAGGGCTGATCTCACCCTGCTCATGGCAACTGATGAGGGACAGGAAGAAGACTGTGATCCTCTACCTGATCTCTTCTCTTCCACAGAACAAGATGCTCTTGTGGAAGGTGTAGTTTTGGCTGATTGTCTTACTGCTGAGCAGAAAGACCATTGCATAAATCTCCTAGATCAATTCTCTGAACTCTTCTCTACTGTGCCAGGTACCACTTCTTGGTGTGAGCACACTATAGATACTGGAGACAGTTTACCTGTCAAAAGTAAGATCTATAGGCAGCCTGACCATGTCAGGGACTGCATAAAGCAAGAGGTGCAGAAAATGTTAGAACTAGGAGTGGTTGAGCACTCTGAAAGTCCATGGGCTTCTCCTGTGGTACTTGTACCAAAACCCCATTCCAAAGATGGAAAGAAGGAAATGCAGTTTTGTGTAGACTATACAGTAGAGGTCTCAACCTGGTAACCAAAACTGATGCTCACCCTATACCCAGGGCAGATGAGCTCATAGATACACTGGCATCTGCCAAGTATCTAAGCACTTTTGATTTGACTGCAGGGTATTGGCAGATCAAATTGTCAGAAGATGCTAAACCTAAACCTGCATTTTCTACCATTGGAGGCCATTACCAGTTTACTGTAATGCCTTTTGGTTTGAAAAATGCACCTGCCACTTTTCAAAGGTTGGTGAACACAGTCCTGCAAGGGATGGAGGCTTTCAGTGCAGCATATTTGGACGATATAGCTGTCTTTAGCTCCAGCTGGGATGATCACCTGGTCCACCTATGGAAGGTTTTGAAGGCCCTGCAAAAGGCAGGCCTCACTATCAAGGCTTCAAAGTGCCAGATAGGGCAGGATAAGGTGGTTTATCTGGGACACCTTGTTGGTGGGGAACAGATTGCACCACTACAGGGGAAAATCCAAACAATTATTGATTGGATTCCCCCTACCACTCAGACTCAGGTGAGAGCCTTCCTAGGCCTCACTGGGTATTACAGGAGGTTCATTGAGAACTATGGCTCCATTGCAGCCCCTCTTAATGACCTCTAATCCAAGAAAATGCCTAAAAAGGTATTATGGACAGCAAACTGTCAGAAAGCTTTTGAGGAGCTGAAGCAGGCCATGTTGTAGGAAAGTACCATCTTGCCTGGCATGTTACCCCCATTTTTCACTGTATATATGTTGTTTTAGTTGTATGTGTCACTGGGACCCTGGTAACCCAGGGCCCCAGTGCTCATAAGTGTGTCTGAATGTGTTACCTGTGTAGTGACTAACTGTCTCACTGAGGCTCTGCTAATTAGAACCTCAGTGGTTATGCTCTCTCATTTCTTTCCAAATTGTCACTAACAGGCTAGTGACCATTTTTACCAATTTACATTGGCTTACTGGAACACCCTTATAATTCCCTAGTATATGGTACTGAGGTACCCAGGGTATTGGGGTTCCAGGAGATCCCTATGGGCTGCAGCATTTCTTTTGCCACCCATAGGGAGCTCTGACAATTCTTACACAGGCCTGCCACTGCAGCCTGAGTGAAATAACGTCCACGTTATTTCACAGCCATTTTACACTGCACTTAAGTAACTTATAAGTCACCTATATGTCTAACCTTTACCTGGTAAAGGTTAGGTGCAAAGTTACTTAGTGTGAGGGCACCCTGGCACTAGCCAAGGTGCCCCCACATTGTTCAGAGCCAATTCCCTGAACTTTGTGAGTGCGGGGACACCATTACACGCGTGCACTACATATAGGTCACTACCTATATGTAGCTTCACCATGGTAACTCCGAATATGGCCATGTAACATGTCTATGATCATGGAATTGCCCCCTCTATACCATCCTGGCATAGTTGGCACAATCCCATGATCCCAGTGGTCTGTAGCACAGACCCTGGTACTGCCAAACTGCCCTTCCTGGGGTTTCACTGCAGCTGCTGCTGCTGCCAACCCCTCAGACAGGCAGCTGCCCTCCTGGGGTCCAGCCAGGCCTGGCCCAGGATGGCAGAACAAAGAACTTCCTCTGAGAGAGGGTGTGACACCCTCTCCCTTTGGAAAATGGTGTGAAGGCAGGGGAGGAGTAGCCTCCCCCAGCCTCTGGAAATGCTTTGTTGGGCACAGAGGTGCCCAATTCTGCATAAGCCAGTCTACACCGGTTCAGGGGACCCCTTAGCCCTGCTCTGGCGTGAAACTGGACAAAGGAAAGGGGAGTGACCACTCCCCTGACCTGCACCTCCCCTGGGAGGTGTCCAGAGCTCCTCCAGTGTGCTCCAGACCTCTGCCATCTTGGAAACAGAGGTGCTGCTGGCACACTGGACTGCTCTGAGTGGCCAGTGCCACCAGGTGACGTCAGAGACTCCTGCTGATAGGCTCCTTCAGGTGTTAGTAGCCTATCCTCTCTCCTAGGTAGCCAAACCCTCTTTTCTGGCTATTTAGGGTCTCTGTCTCTGGGGAAACTTTAGATAACGAATGCAAGAGCTCATCCGAGTTCCTCTGCATCTCTCTCTTCACCTTCTGATAAGGAAACGACTGCTGACCGCGCTGGAAGCCTGCAAACCTGCAACATAGTAGCAAAGACGACTACTGCAACTCTGTAACGCTGATCCTGCCACCTTCTCGACTGTTTTCCTGCTTGTGCATGCTGTGGGGGTAGTCTGCCTCCTCTCTGCACCAGAAGCTCCGAAGAAATCTCCTGTGGGTCGACGGAATCTTCCCCCTGCAACCGCAGGCACCAAAAAGCTGCATTACTGGTCCCTTGGGTCTCCTCTCAGAACGACGAGCGAGGTCCCTCGAATCCAGCGACTCTGTCCAAGTGACCCCCACAGTCCAGTGACTCTTCAGTCCAAGTTTGGTGGAGGTAAGTCCTTGCCTCACCTCGCTGGGCTGCATTGCTGGGAACCGCGACTTTGCAGCTACTCCGGCCCCTGTGCACTTCCGGCGGAAATCCTTTGTGCACAGCCAAGCCTGGGTCCACGGCACTCTAACCTGCATTGCACGACTTTCTAAGTTGGTCTCCGGCGACGTGGGACTCCTTTGTGCAACTTCGGCGAGCACCGTTTCACGCATCCTTGTAGTGCCTGTTTCTGGCACTTGTCTGGGTGCTACCTGCTTTAGTGAGGGCTCTTTGTCTTGCTCGACGTCCCCTCTCTCTTCAGGTCCAATTTGCGACCTCCTGGTCCCTCCTGGGCTCCAGCAGCGTCCAAAAACGCCAAAACCACGATTTGCAACTAGCAAGGCTTGTTGGCGTCCTTTTGGCGGAAAAACACTTCTGCACGACTTTCCAATGCGAGAGGGATCCGTCCACCAAAAGGGAAGTCTCTAGCCCTTTTTGTTCCTACAGAAACCTCAGCTTCTTGTGTCCAGTAGAAGCTTCTTTGCACCCGCAGCTGGCATTTCCTGGGCCTCTGCCCATCTCCAACTTGCTTGTGACTTTTGGACTTGGTCCCCTTGTTCCACAGGTACCCTAGATTGGAAATCCACAGTTGGTGCATTGCTGGTTTGTGTCTTTCCTGCATTATTCCTCTAACACGACTTATTTGTCCTTAGGGGAACTATAGTGCACTTTGCACTCACTTTTCAGGGTCTTGGGGAGGGTTATTTTTCTAACTCTCACTATTTTCTAATAGTCCCAGTGACCCTCTACAAGGTCACATAGGTTTGGGGTCCATTCGTGGTTCGCATTCCACTTTTGGAGTATATGGTTTGTGTTGCCCCTATCCCTATGTTTCCCCATTGCATCCTATTGTAACTATACATTGTTTGCACTGTTTTCTAAGACTATACTGCATATTTTTGCTATTGTGTATATATATCTTGTGTATGTTTCCTATCCTCTCACTGAGGGTACACTCTAAGATACTTTGGCATATTGTCATAAAAATAAAGTACCTTTATTTTTAGTATAACTGTGTATTGTGTTTTCTTATGATATTGTGCATATGACACTAGGTGGTACTGTAGTAGCTTCACACGTCTCCTAGTTCAGCCTAAGCTGCTCTGCTAAGCTACCATTATCTATCAGCCTAAGCTGCTAGACACCCTATACACTAATAAGGGATAACTGGGCCTGGTGCAAGGTGCAAGTACCCCTTGGTACTCACTACAAGCCAGTCCAGCCTCCTACATTGGTTGTGCAGTGGTGGGATAAGTGCTTGAGACTACTTACCACTCTTGTCATTGTACTTTTCATAAGAGAAAAATATACAAAACAAGGTCAGTGTATATACACATAGCCAAAAAGTTTTGCATTTCCTCTTTTCACTCTTTTCTAAGTGCTGAAAAGTACTTCTAAACTTTCAAAAAGTTCTTAAAAGTTTAAAAAGTTTTTTTTCTGTCTTTCCAAAAAGTTCTGAAAACTTTTTTCTCTTTTTCTATCACTTTAACTCTCTCTAAAAATGTCTGGCACAGGCCAAAATGTTGATCTGTCCAAACTTGCATATGACAACCTTAGCTGGAAAAGAGCAAGGAGTCTCTGTATAGAGAGAGGTTTGAGTGTAGGGAAGAATCCTTCCTTGGAACTGTTACTTAACATGCTTAGAGAACAAGATAAGGCCATAGGTGCCTCCTCTGTTGAAAAAGTACCTAATAGTTCTCAATCTGATTCAGGGACTCCCCCAGGAAAAGATTCAGGAAAGAAACTTCCTAGCCTGCCCATTACTAGACAGTCTAGCATAGTTGGGAATGATGATGAGCCACACCATACAAATAGTGTTGTCTCACATCATAGCAAAAGCATTTATTCTCACCATACTGGTAGTAATGTTTCTGTTAACCAAGCTGTTAGGGTGGCTTCTGTAAGGGACAGGTCTCCTTCTGTTCATTCCCATCATAGCTCTGTTTCTAGGAATGTCCCTCCCACCAACCCTGATGACAGAATGTTAGAGAGGGAACTCAATAAGTTGAGGGTGGAACAAACCAGACTGAAGCTTAAAAAGCAACAGCTGGATTTGGATAGACAGTCTTTTGAATTAGAGAAGGAAAGACAGAAGTTGGGTTTAGATACCCATGGTGGCAGCAGAAGTATTCCCCATAGTCATCCTGCAAAAGAGCATGATTCCAGGAATCTGCACAAGATAGTTCCCCCTTATAAGGAGGGGGATGACATTAACAAGTGGTTTGCTGCACTTGAGAGGGCCTGTGTTGTACAGGATGTCCCTCAAAGGCAGTGGGCTGCTATCCTATGGCTATCATTTAGTGGAAAAGGTAGGGATAGCTCCTTACTGTAAAAGAAAATGATGCTAATCATTTCCAAGTTCTTAAGAATGCACTCCTGGATGGTTATGGCTTAACCACTGAACAGTACAGGATAAAGTTCAGAGAGACCAAAAAGGAGTCTTCACAAGACTGGGTTGATTTCATTGACCATTCAGTGAAGGCCTTGGAGGGGTGGTTATATGGCAGTAAAGTTACTGATTATGACAGCCTGTATAACTTAATCCTGAGAGAGCATATTCTTAATAATTGTGTGTCTGATTTGTTGCACCAGTACTTGGTGGACTCTGATCTGACCTCTCCCCAAGAATTGGGAAAGAAGGCAGACAAATGGGTCAGAACAAGAGTGAACAGAAAAGTTCATACAGGGGGTGACAAAGATGGCAACAAAAAGAAGGATGGTAAGTCTTCAGACAAGGGTGGGGACAAATCTAAAAATGAGTCTTCATCAGGCCCACAAAAACACTCTGGTGGGGGTGGTGGGTCCAAATCCTCCTTTAATCAGAACAAGGAAAAGAAACCATGGTGCTATTTATGTAAAATAAAAGGCCATTGGACAACAGATCCCAGTTGTCCAAAGAAAGGCACCACTGCTCCTACCACTACAACCCATACTGCTACACCTAGTGTCCCTACTAATAGCAGTGGTGGTGGGAGCAAACCTACTAATAGCCAATCCAAGGGAGTAGCTGGGCTCACTTTTGGTAACTTAGTTGGGGTTGGTCTGATTAGGGAGACCACAGAGGCTACTTTAGTCTCTGAAGGGGCTATTGATTTAGCCACTTTGGTTGCTTGCCCCCATAACTTGGAGAAGTACAAGCAACTAACCCTAATAAATGGTGTTGAGGTTCAGGCCTACAGGGACACAGGTGCCAGTGTCACAATGGTGATTGAGAAACTGGTGCACCCTGAACAACACATACTTGGACACCAGTACCAAGTAACCGATGCTCACAACATAACACAAAGCCACCCCATGGCTGTTGTAAATCTCAACTGGGGGGGGGGTAACTGGTCCAAAGAAAGTTGTGGTAGCCACAGATTTACCTGTAGACTGTCTACTAGGGAATGATTTGGAGACATCAGCTTGGTCAGATGTGGAGTTGGAGGCCCATGCAGCAATGCTGGGCATCCCAGGGCATATTTTTGCTTTGACAAGGGCTCAGGCCAAAAAGCAAAAAGGACAGGGAAGCTTGGATCCTGGAACAATGGACCAAGTGCTCCCTAAAGCTAGGGCAAGTAGAAGCAAACCACTTCCTACTATCCCTCCCTCTACAGTGGATTCTACTTCTGAGGAAGAAGAATTCCCTCCCTGTGCAGAACCTACACCAGAGGAGCTGGAAGCAGACACTGCTGAGCTTTTGGGTGAAGGGGGGCCTGCCAGAGAGGAGCTGAGTGTGGCACAGCAAACCTGTCCCACATTAGAGGGTCTCAGACAGCAAGCTGTCAAACAGGCTAATGGGGATGTCAGTGACTCTCACAGAGTTTACTGGGAGGACAACCTCTTGTACACTGAGCATAGGGATCCTAAACCTGGAACTGCCAGGAGATTAGTGATTCCTCAGGAGTACAGAAAGTTCCTCCTAACACTGGCACATGACATTCCCCTAGCTGGGCACCTGGGTCAAATGAAAACTTGGGACAGATTGGTTCCATTGTTTCATTGGCCTAGGATGTCTGAGGACACAAAAGAATTTTGTAAGTCCTGTGAAACCTGTCAAGCCAGTGGCAAGACAGGTGGCACCCCAAAGGCACCCCTTATCCCACTGCCTGTGGTTGGGGTTCCCTTTGAGAGGGTAGGGGTTGACATAGTTGGCCCCCTTGACCCTCCTACTGCTTCAGGCAATAGGTTTATCTTGGTGGTAGTGGACCATGCCACAAGATATCCTGAAGCTATTCCTTTAAGGACCACTACAGCTCCTGCAGTGGCAAAGGCCCTCCTGGGAATATTTTCCAGGGTGGGCTTCCCAAAGGAAGTAGTATCAGACAGGGGAAGCAATTTCATGTCTGCATACTTAAAGGCCATGTGGAAGGAGTGTGGTGTAACGTACAAGTTCACAACACCCTATCATCCACAAACAAATGGACTGGTGGAGAGATTTAATAAAACTCTCAAAGGCATGATTATGGGTCTCCCTGAAAAACTCCGCAGGAGATGGGATATCCTTCTACCATGCCTCCTTTTTGCCTACAGGGAGGTACCCCAGAAAGGAGTGGGCTTCAGCCCCTTTGAACTTCTTTTTGGACACCCTGTTAGGGGTCCACTCACACTTGTAAAGGAGGGTTGGGAACAACCTTTAAAAGCTCCTAAGCAGGATATTGTGGATTATGTACTTGGCCTCAGATCAAGGTTGGCTGAGTACATGAAAAAGGCCAGTAAAAACCTTCAGGCAAGCCAAGAGCTCCAGAAGCAATGGCATGATCAGAAGGCTGTTTTAGTTCAGTACCAACCAGGGCAGAAAGTGTGGGTCTTGGAGCCTGTGGCCCCAAGAGCACTCCAAGATAAATGGAGTGGTCCCCACACAATTGTAGAAAAAAAGGGAGAAGTCACCTATTTAGTTGACTTAGGCACTGCCAGGAGTCCCCTTAGGGTGCTCCATGTCAACCGCCTGAAACCCTACTATGACAGGGCTGATCTCACCCTGCTCATGGCAACTGATGAGGGACAGGAAGAAGACAGTGATCCTCTACCTGATCTCTTCTCTTCCACAGAACAAGATGCTCTTGTGGAAGGTGTAGTTTTGGCTGATTGTCTTACTGCTGAGCAGAAAGTTAATTGCATAAATCTCCTAGATCAATTCTCTGAACTCTTCTCTACTGTGCCAGGTACCACTTCTTGGTATGAGCACACTATAGATACTGGAGACAGTTTACCTGTCAAAAGTAAGATCTATAGGCAGCCTGACCATGTCAGCGACTGCATAAAGCAAGAGGTCCAGAAAATGTTAGAACTAGGAGTGGTTGAGCACTCTGACAGTCCATGGGCTTCTCCTGTGGTACTGGTACAAAACCCCATTCCAAAGATGGAAAGAAGGAAATGCGGTTTTGTGTAGACTATAGAGGTCTCAACTTGGTAACCAAAACTGATGCTCAACCTATACCCAGGGCAGATGAGCTCATAGATACACTGGCATCTGCCAAGTATCTAAGCACTTTTGACTGCAGGGTATTGGCAGATCAAATTGTCAGAAGATGCTAAACCTAAGACTGCATTTTCTACCATTGGAGGACATTACCAGTTTACTGTAATGCCTTTTGGTCTGAAAAATGCACCTGCCACTTTTCAGAGGTTGGTGAACACAGTCCTGCAAGGGCTGGAAGCTTTCAGTGCAGCATATTTGGACGATATAGCTGTCTTTAGCTCCAGCTGGGATGATCACCTGGTCCACCTATGGAAAGTTTTGGAGGCCCTGCAAAAGGCAGGCCTCACTATCAAGGCTTCAAAGTGCCAGGTAGGGCAGGGTAAGGTGGTTTATCTGGGACACCTTGTTGGTGGGGAACAGATTGCACCACTTCAGGGGAAAATCCAAACTATTATTGATTGGGTTCCCCCTACCACTCAGACTCAGGTGAGAGCCTTCCTAGGCCTCACTGGGTATTACAGGAGGTTCATTAAGAACTATGGCTCCATTGCAGCCCCTCTTAATGACCTCACATCCAAGAAAATGCCTAAAAAGGTATTAAGGACAGCAAACTGTCAGAAAGCTTTTGAGGAGCTGAAGCAGGCCATGTGCTCTGCACCTGTCCTGAAAAGCCCTTGTTACTCTAAAAAATTCTATGTCCAAACTGATGCATCTGAATTAGGAGTAGGGGCAGTCCTATCACAACTTAATTCTGAGGGCCAGGATCAACCTGTTGCTTTTATTAGTAGAAGGTTGACCCCTAGAGAAAAGCGTTGGTCTGCCATTGAGAGGGAGGCCTTTGCTGTGGTCTGGGCTCTGAAGAAGTTGAGGCCATACCTGTTTGGCACTCACTTCATTGTTCAGACAAACCACAAACCTCTACTTTGGCTAAAACAAATGAAAGGTGAAAATCCTAAATTGTTGAGGTGGTCCATATCCCTACAGGGAATGGACTATACAGTGGAACATAGACCTGGGAGTAGCCACTCCAATGCAGATGGACTCTCCAGATATTTCCACTTAGACAATGAAGACTCATCAGGTCATGGCTAGTCTTATTGTCCTTCGTTTGGGGGGGGGTTGTGTAGGAAAGTACCATCTTGCCTGGCATGTTACCCCCATTTTTCACTGTATATATGTTGTTTTAGTTGTATGTGTCACTGGGACCCTGGTAACCCAGGGCCCCAGTGCTCATAAGTATGCCTGAATGTGTTACCTGTGTAGTGACTAACTGTCTCACTGAGGCTCTGCTAATCAGAACCTCAGTGGTTATGCTCTCTCATTTCTTTCCAAATTGTCACTAACAGGCTAGTGACCATTTTTACCAATTTACATTGGCTTACTGGAACACCCTTATAATTCCCTAGTATATGGTACTGAGGTACCCAGGGTATTGGGGTTCCAGGAGATCCCTATGGGCTGCAGCATTTCTTTTGCCACCCATAGGGAGCTCTGACAATTCTTACACAGGCCTGCCACTGCAGCCTGAGTGAAATAACGTCCACGTTATTTCACAGCCATTTTACACTGCACTTAAGTAACTTATAAGTCACCTATATGTCTAACCTTTACCTGGTAAAGGTTAGGTGCAAAGTTACTTAGTGTGAGGGCACCCTGGCACTAGCCAAGGTGCCCCCACATTGTTCAGAGCCAATTCCCTGAACTTTGTGAGTGCGGGGACACCATTACACGCGTGCACTACATATAGGTCACTACCTATATGTAGCTTCACCATGGTAACTCCGAATATGGCCATGTAACATGTCTATGATCATGGAATTGCCCCCTCTATACCATCCTGGCATAGTTGGCACAATCCCATGATCCCAGTGGTCTGTAGCACAGACCCTGGTACTGCCAAACTGCCCTTCCTGGGGTTTCACTGCAGCTGCTGCTGCTGCCAACCCCTCAGACAGGCAGCTGCCCTCCTGGGGTCCAGCCAGGCCTGGCCCAGGATGGCAGAACAAAGAACTTCCTCTGAGAGAGGGTGTGACACCCTCTCCCTTTGGAAAATGGTGTGAAGGCAGGGGAGGAGTAGCCTCCCCCAGCCTCTGGAAATGCTTTGTTGGGCACAGAGGTGCCCAATTCTGCATAAGCCAGTCTACACCGGTTCAGGGGACCCCTTAGCCCTGCTCTGGCGCGAAACTGGACAAAGGAAAGGGGAGTGACCACTCCCCTGACCTGCACCTCCCCTGGGAGGTGTCCAGAGCTCCTCCAGTGTGCTCCAGACCTCTGCCATCTTGGAAACAGAGGTGCTGCTGGCACACTGGACTGCTCTGAGTGGCCAGTGCCACCAGGTGACGTCAGAGACTCCTGCTGATAGGCTCCTTCAGGTGTTAGTAGCCTATCCTCTCTCCTAGGTAGCCAAACCCTCTTTTCTGGCTATTTAGGGTCTCTGTCTCTGGGGAAACTTTAGATAACGAATGCAAGAGCTCATCCGAGTTCCTCTGCATCTCTCTCTTCACCTTCTGATAAGGAAACGACTGCTGACCGCGCTGGAAGCCTGCAAACCTGCAACATAGTAGCAAAGACGACTACTGCAACTCTGTAACGCTGATCCTGCCGCCTTCTCGACTGTTTTCCTGCTTGTGCATGCTGTGGGGGTAGTCTGCCTCCTCTCTGCACCAGAAGCTCCGAAGAAATCTCCCGTGGGTCGACGGAATCTTCCCCCTGCAACCGCAGGCACCAAAAAGCTGCATTACCGGTCCCTTGGGTCTCCTCTCAGCACGACGAGCGAGGTCCCTCGAATCCAGCGACTCTGTCCAAGTGACCCCCACAGTCCAGTGACTCTTCAGTCCAAGTTTGGTGGAGGTAAGTCCTTGCCTCACCTCGCTGGGCTGCATTGCTGGGAACCGCGACTTTGCAGCTACTCCGGCCCCTGTGCACTTCCGGCGGAAATCCTTTGTGCACAGCCAAGCCTGGGTCCACGGCACTCTAACCTGCATTGCACGACTTTCTAAGTTGGTCTCCGGCGACGTGGGACTCCTTTGTGCAACTTCGGCGAGCACCATTTCACGCATCCTCGTAGTGCCTGTTTCTGGCACTTTTCTGGGTACTACCTGCTTCAGTGAGGGCTCTTTGTCTTGCTCGACGTCCCTTCTCTCTTCAGGTCCAATTTGCGACCTCCTGGTCCCTCCTGGGCCCCAGCAGAGTCCAAAAACGCCAATTGCACGATTTGCAAGTAGCAAGGCTTGTTGGCGTCCTTTCGGCGGGAAAACACTTCTGCACGACTCTCCAAGGCAAGAGGGATCCGTCCACCAAAGGGGAAGTCTCTAGCCCTTTTCGTTCCTGCAGAAACCTCTGCTTCTTCTGTCCAGTAGAAGCTTCTTTGCACCCGCAGCTGGCATTTCCTGGGCCTCTGCCCATCTCCGACTTGCTTGTGACTTCTGGACTTGGTCCCCTTGTTCCACAGGTACCCTAGATTGGAAATCCACAGTTGTTGCATTGCTGGTTTGTGTCTTTCCTGCATTATTCCTCTAACACGACTTCTTTGTCCTTAGGGGAACTTTAGTGCACTTTGCACCCACTTTTCAGGGTCTTGGGGAGGGTTATTTTTCTAACTCTCACTATTTTCTAATAGTCCCAGCGACCCTCTACAAGGTCACATAGGTTTGGGGTCCATTCGTGGTTCGCATTCCACTTTTGGAGTATATGGTTTGTGTTGCCCCTATCCCTATATTTCCCCATTGCATCCTATTGTAACTATACATTGTTTGCACTGTTTTCTAAGACTATACTGCATATTTTTGCTATTGTGTATATATATCTTGTGTATATTTCCTATCCTCTCACTGAGGGTACACTCTAAGATACTTTGGCATATTGTCATAAAAATAAAGTACCTTTATTTTTAGTATAACTGTGTATTGTGTTTTCTTATGATATTGTGCATATGACACTAGGTGGTACTGTAGTAGCTTCACACGTCTCCTAGTTCAGCCTAAGCTGCTCTGCTAAGCTACCATTATCTATCAGCCTAAGCTGCTAGACACCCTATACACTAATAAGGGATAACTGGGCCTGGTGCAAGGTGCAAGTACCCCTTGGTACTCACTACAAGCCAGTCCAGCCTCCTACAATGTGCTCTGCACCTGTCCTGAAAAGCCCTTGTTACTCTAAAAAATTCTATGTCCAAACTGATGCATCTGAATTAGGAGTAGGGGCAGTCCTATCACAACTTAATTCTGAGGGCCAGGATCAACCTGTTGCTTTTATTAGTAGAAGGTTGACCCCTAGAGAAAAGCGTTGTTCTGCCATAGAGAGGGAGGCCTTTGCTGTGGTCTGGGCTCTGAAGAAGTTGAGGCCATACCTGTTTGGCACTCACTTCATTGTTCAGACAGGCCACAAACCTCTACTTTGGCTAAAACAAATGAAAGGTGAAAATCCTAAATTGTTGAGGTGGTCCATATCCCTACAGGGAATGGACTATACAGTGGAACATAGACCTGGGAGTAGCCACTCCAATGCAGATGGACTCTCCAGATATTTCCACTTAGACAATGAAGACTCATCAGGTCATGGCTAGTCTTATTGTCCTTCATTTGGGGGGGGGGGGGGTTGTGTAGGAAAGTACCATCTTGCCTGGCATGTTACCCCCATTTTTCACTGTATATATGTTGTTTTAGTTGTATGTGTCACTGGGACACTGTTCACCAGGGCCCCAGTGCTCATAAGTGTGCCTGAATGTGTTACCTGTGTAGTGACTAACTGTCTCACTGAGGCTCTGCTAATCAGAACCTCAGTGGTTATGCTCTCTCATTTCTTTCCAAATTGTCCCTAACAGGCTAGTGACTAATTTTACCAATTTACATTGGCTTATTGGAACACCCTTATAATTCCCTAGTATATGGTACTGAGGTACCCAGGGTATTGGGGTTCCAGGAGATCCCTATGGGCTGCAGCATTTCTTTTGCCACCCATAGGGAGCTCTGACAATTCTTACACAGGCCTGCCACTGCAGCCTGAGTGAAATAACGTCCACGTTATTTCACAGCCATTTTACACTGCACTTAAGTAACTTATAAGTCACCTATATGTCTAACCTTTACCTGGTAAAGGTTAGGTGCAAAGTTACTTAGTGTGAGGGCATCCTGGCACTAGCCAAGGTGCCCCCACATTGTTCAGAGCCAATTCCCTGAACTTTGTGAGTGCGGGGACACCATTACACGCGTGCACTACATATAGGTCACTACCTATATGTAGCTTCACAATGGTAACTCCGAATATGGCCATGTAACATGTCTATGATCATGGAATTGCCCCCTCTATGTCATCCTGGCATAGTTGGCACAATCCCATGATCCCAGTGGTCTGTAGCACAGACCCTGGTACTGCCAAACTACCTTTCCTGGGGTTTCACTGCAGCTGCTGCCAACCCCTCAGACAGGAATCTGCCCTCCTGGGGTCCAGCCAGGCCTGGCCCAGGATGGCAGAACAAAGAACTTCCTCTGAGAGAGGGTGTTACACCCTCTCCCTTTGGAAAATGGTGTGAAGGCAGGGGAGGAGTAGCCTCCCCCAGCCTCTGGAAATGCTTTCTTGGGCACAGATGTGCCCAATTCTGCATAAGCCAGTCTACACCGGTTCAGGGGACCCCTTAGCCCTGCTCTGGCGTGAAACTGGACAAAGGAAAGGGGAGTGACCACTCCCCTGACCTGCACCTCCCCTGGGAGGTGTCCAGAGCTCCTCCAGTGTGCTCCAGACCTGTGCCATCTTGGAAACAGAGGTGCTGCTGGCACACTGGACTGCTCTGAGTGGCCAGTGCCACCAGGTGACGTCAGAGACTCCTTCTGATAGGCTCCTTCAGGTGTTGCTAGCCTATCCTCTCTCCTAGGTAGCCAAACCCTCTTTTCTGGCTATTTAGGGTCTCTGTCTCTGGGGAAACTTTAGATAACGAATGCAAGAGGTCATCCGAGTTCCTCTGCATCTCTCTCTTCACCTTCTGCCAAGGAATCGACTGCTGACCGCGCTGGAAGCCTGCAAAACTGCAACATAGTAGCTAAGACGACTACTGCAACTCTGTAACGCTGATCCTGCCGCCTTCTCGACTGTTTTCCTGGTGGTGCATGCTGTGGGGGTAGTCTGCCTCCTCTCTGCACTAGAAGCTCAGAAGAAATCTCCCGTGGGTCGACGGAATCTTCCCCCTGCAACCGCAGGCACCAAAAAGCTGCATTACCGGTCCCTTGGGTCTCCTCTCAGCATGATGAGCGAGGTCCCTCGAATCCAGAAACTCTGTGCCAAGTGACCCCCACAGTCCAGTGACTCTTCAGTCCAAGTTTGGTGGAGGTAAGTCCTTGCCTCACCTCGCTAGACTGCATTGCTGGGAACCACGACTTTTGCAGCTACTCCGGCCCCTGTGCACTTCCGGCGGAAATCCTTTGTGCACAGCCAAGCCTGGGTCCACGGCACTCTAACCTGCATTGCATGACTTTCTAAGTTGGTCTCCGGCGACGTGGGACTCCTTTGTGTAACTTTGGGTGAGCACCTCGTAGTGCCTGTTTCTGGCACTTCTCTGGGTGCTACCTGCTGCTAAGAGGGCTCCTTGTCTTGCTCGATGTCACCTCTACCTCCTGGTCCAATTTGCGACCTCCTGGTCCCTCCTGGGCCACAGCAGCATTCAAAAACGCTAACTGCATGATTTGCAGCTAGCAAGGCTTGTTGGCATTCTTTCGGCAGGAAAGCACTTCTGTACAACTCTCCATGGCGAGGGGGATCCTTTCACAAAAGGGAAAGTCCCTAGCCCTTTTTGTTCCTGCAGAAACCTCAGCTTCTTCTGTCCAGTTGAAGCTTCTTTGCACCCACAGCTGGCATTTCCTGGGCATATGCCCATCTCCGACTTGCTTGTGACTTTTGGACTTGGTCCCCTTGTTCCACAGGTACCCTATATTGGAAATCCATCGTTGTTGCATTATTGGTTTGTGTCTTTCCTGCATTATTCCTCTAACACGACTTTTTTATCCTTAGGGGAACTTTAGTGCACTTTGCACTCACTTTTCAGGGTCTTGGGGAGGGTTACTTTTCTAACTCTCATTATTTTCTAATAGTCCCAGCGACCCTCTACAAGGTCACATAGGTTTGGGGTCCATTCGTGGTTCGCATTCCACTTTTGGAGTATATGGTTTGTGTTGCCCCTATCCCTATGTGTCCCCATTGCATCCTATTGTAACTATACATTGTTTGCACTGTTTTCTAAGACTATACTGCATATTTTTGCTATTGTGTATATATATCTTGTGTATATTTCCTATCCTCTCACTGAGGGTACACTCTAAGATACTTTGGCATATTGTCATAAAAATAAAGTACCTTTATTTTGAGTATAACTGTGTATTCTGTTTTCTTATGATATTGTGCAAATGACACTAAGTGGTACTGTAGTAGCTTCACACGTCTCCTAGTTCAGCCTAAGCTGCTCTGCTAAGCTACCATTATCTATCAGCCTAAGCTGCTAGACACCCTATACACTAATAAGGGATAACTGGGCCTGGTGCAAGGTGCAAGTACCCCTTGGTAGTCACTACAAGCCAGTCCAGCCTCCTACACACATCACCCACAAACCCTTATGACCAGAATTGCGATAGAAGGCCAGAGAGAGACACCACCATCAACAAACCAGCATCCACAGACACACAACACCATAACTCACACAGCATCCACGCACCTCACACAACACACACAAACACATCCCCTCACACATCACAACACACACCACCTCACACATCACCCACACCACACCATGGCACCGCAAAGACACCTCACGTTCTCTGAGGAGGAGCAGGAGGAATGGACTCTGGTAAGTCAAATCTTTACTACCATATCCCCCACCCTACCTGCATGCTATCAAATACCCCCACCCTCACCCTCACCCCCATCACTCCAACACCTCACATATGTCCCACTATCACAAACCACCCATCCCAACACCAAGCCCTGCATGTAAGCACAAAGCATGAACACCCATCACCAAAGCATGTCCACTACAGATACCCACACAGACTCCAAAACAATTATCACACAAGGTCCTACACAAGAATGTAAGCACTGGGGTACAGGGTCACCTACCCATTGCACACTATGGCACACACAGATGCAATAATCATGCCTTTACACCCCTGCAGGACCCCTACCCAACGTCACCTGACAGGAGGGTCCAGACATGTCCACTCCCCCCACTGAAGAGGCCCACAGTGATGACAGCAGCTCTGTCCAACTGGATCTAGATGACCAGCCCGGCCCATCTGGAACCTCAGGACAGTCGGTTCCCCACACACTGGCACATGCCACCACAGTGCCTCCCCCCTCAGGAAACACCAGCACAGCACCCACCCAGCGGGCCCATCCCTCTGTCCCCAGGACACATCAAGCAGCAGTGTGTCCACCACTACAGGGAACCCAGGCAAACCCACAAATCCAAGAACAGCAGGGACCTGGGGCAGTGGGCACACGGTTCAGGGGACAGAGGAACAGGAAAACCGGGACACTGGGAGGACTGCTGTGCAAGAGGGGAAGGACAGGCCCGGGGAACTCACTCTCCACGAGGCCCTCTCCAACATCATGGGAGCGTACCATCATTCCCAGGAGACGATGGCAATAGTACTTGCCAAGTTTCAGGAGACCCAGCGGCTGCAGGAGGAACAATATTTGGGGATCAGGGAGGAACTCAAGTCCATCAACACCACCCTGGTCACCATTGTAGGGGTGCTGAAGGACCTTGTGAACACCAGGAGGGACACTGTGGCACAACAAGGGGCCCCTCACACTAGCCTGGACGATGAACTGCCCACCACCTCCGCCGACGCTAGTGGACAAAAGGCACCGCCACAGGACCACGACACCAGCACCCCACCCCCTGCAGATGGAGAACCACCCCGCAAACAGTCTCTGAGATCCAGGACAAAGACAGAGAACAATGCCAAGACCCCACCAAGAAATGAGACCACCCTGAATGTCATCCTTCTGTCCCACTTCGTCAGCCTGTCCATCCTTAAACTGCCCTAGCTCCACTTCCTATGCCCCTTCGGACAATGCACCTGTGAGATAAATAACTGGACTCTGCCATGGACATTCGTCCACCATCACCCCTGACCATTTTACAACCCCCTCCATTATGTTGCACTTAAATAAACACCCTTGAATCACAAACCAATCTGGAGTCAGTCTGTACTTTCACAAATGTGTATTTGCAATAACTGAGGAAAATAGCAATGTCCATTGTATTGTCAACATACCTATGTCACACAGCTCTAGTCCATGAGGTAATATAGCAGAGGTCACACAGTGGGACCCACATCTGTGAAATGGAAAGGCAAAGTGACAGATCAGGGTCCATACATTGAGTGAAAGTGACAGACATATGATAGGTCTAACAATTGTATGAGATGTAGGAGGCAGTGATGACTTCTTACCTGTGTCTCACTGGAAGTATTGCTGGATCACGTTTTTTCTGTTGTTGATATCCTCTTCTTCTGCCTCCTCTTCATCACTGTCCACAGGCTCCACAGCTGCCATAAGACATCCTTCTGGACCATCCTCCTGCAGAAAAGGCACCTGTCGTCGCAAAGCCAAATTGTACAGCATACAGCAGGCCAAGATGATCTGGCACACCTTCTTTGGTGAGTAGTACAGAGAACCACAGGTCATATGGAGACACCCGAACCTGGCCTTCAGGAGGCCGAAGGTTCTTTCTATAATCCTCCTAGTTCACACATGTGCCACATTGTAGCGTTCCTCTGCCCTTGTCCTGGGATTTCTCACTGGGGTCAGTATCCATGACAGGTTGGGGTACCCAGAGTCAGCTGCAAATGTTGAGGGACAACTGTTAGACACACACTAACCCTTAGGGACAACCCAACACCCAGACAACTATTCACAGGGTATAAGGTCCTTGTCCTCACCTATTAGCCACACACAGTGCCTCTGGAGTTGCCCCATCACATAAGGGATGCTGCTATTCCTCAGAATGTAAGCGTCATAAACTGAGCCAGGAAACTTGCCATTCACATTGGAGATGTACTGGTCGGCCAAACACACCATCTGCACATTCATTGAATGATAGCTCTTCCGGTTTCTGTACACCTGTTCACTCCTGCGGGGGGTACCAAGGCCACATGTGTCCCATCAATGGCACCTATGATGTTGGGGATATGTCCCAGGGCATAGAAGTCACCTTTCACTGTAGGCAAATCCTCCACCTGAGGGAAAATGATGTAGCTGCGCATGTGTTTAAGCAGGGCAGACAACACTCTGGACAACATGTTTGAGAACATAGGCTGAGACATCTCTGATGCTATGGACACTGTAGTTTGAAAAGACCCACTTGCCAGGAGTACTGATAGGACCTGCACTAGAGGGGGGATTCCTGTGGGATGGCGGATAGCTAAAATCAGGTCTGGCTCCAGCTGGGCACAGAGTTCATGGATTGTTGCAAGGTAAAGTCTGTATGTGACTATTACATGTCTCTCTTCCATTGTCAACAGGTCCACCAGCAGTTGTACACCAGAGGATGCCGCCATCTCCTCACCTGCCCCAGCGGACATGCCCTATCGACGAGAACAGCGAGCACAGAGTCAGCCAACACTGAGGTAGTAAAAAAATAATTTATTGCACACATTTGTCAATCCGCTATGTGCCTGTCTCTGTGTCTATGCAAGGCCTAGATATGTGTGACGCTTTAAAAAGTAATGCCATGTCGCCCCCTGAAATGGTGGCTGTCTGACCTGTAATGTGGGACAAGGGGATATGAGGTAACTGCGCTGGCGTTGTACCCCGTCGTTGCGCAATCCTGCATTGGTGAACATGGACCCTATGGGTCCCAGGAGCCAATCACGATGTACGCCGGCGGTGACGGTATGCACCACCGCAGACGTGACTGCCATTTTCACTACGTTCACTCACTTGATACCTGATCTTCGACAGGAGAGGACCTACACTGCAAGTGCTGCTGTGACCTCAGTCTGGAAGCGATGATGGGTCTGGGGAAAGAGCCCCCGTCTTCACTTCGGATGAGTTGGACAAGTTAGTGGATGGGGTCCTCCCCCAGTACATGCTACTCTACGGTCGTTCAGACAAACAGGTGAGTACACTGTGAGCATGTTGTATGGGCAATGTCTGTTTGGAGTGGTGTGGATGGAAGATACAGGGGGTGGGGGGACTGAGACCTGCATGAGCGGACGGTGAGTGTATGTGCGTCAGGGCAAGGGTGGGAACGTGGGCCAATGACTGTGACGGTCCAGATGGTTAAAGGTTTTCCTTTTCCACTGTACTATTCCTCTAGGTCAGCGCCGACCAGATGAAGTATATTTGGCGTGCCATCGCCAAGGATGTCTGGACCTTGGGGGTCCACCACAGATGGAGCACCCACTGCCGGAAAAGATGGGAGGACATTTGCTGCTGGAGCAAGAAGACGGCGGAGGCCCAGCTGAGGATGGCCTCCCAACGTGGGAGGGGTGCCTGTTGCACCATGACCCCCCTGATGTTCCGGATCCTGGCGGTGGCGTATCCGGAGTTGGATGGGCGCTTGAGGGCATCACAGCAGCCACAAGGGGGTGAGTACACTCTCATTCAGCTGACTGCGCGCATTAGGAGGTGTCTGGTTGGGGAGGTGGGCAGTGGGTTCCCCTAGGCCAGGGCGAGCTTTGTAGGCAAGGACCCTTTGTGAGGCAGGCTATGTGGCACCCCAACCCCACCAGTGGTAAGTGCCATCTACACCTAGTCAGGCTCCTGTGTACAGCAATCGGTCATAGGCCTTGTACCCCATGTCCCTGTGATTAATTAGGGAACTCTAAGTGCATGGTGTAGTGCAGAGGGCTGCTGTGTCTGTAGTGTCCGCCAACGGTAGCGGTATTGCATGCACTGAACATGTCTTTCTTCTCACCCCCTACTTTTTGTGGTCTCCCTGTTCTTGTGTGCATTAGCATCATCAGGTGGAGGAGCAGTGCCACCGGAGCAGGAGGGAGCTACATCCCACATGGCCCTTGAGGGTGAGACAACGGAGTCTGAAGTCACCATTGGGATGGAGGGCGAGGGGAGCTCCACGGCGGGGACAGGAGCAGAGACCAGCGACACCGACTCCTCCTCTGATAGGAGCTCCCTTACAGTGGCGGGCCCCTCTGTGCCCCGCATCAACAGGTACAGCTGCCACCCCCTGACCAGCACCACCCTCCCAGCAGCCCCTCAGTGTGTGTCCCGTGGCCGCTCACCCAGGAGGGTGGGCATCTCCTTCGCCCCAGGCACCTCAGGCCCTGCCCCAGTCATCCCTGCCGCCCTCAATGAGGAGGCCATTGACCTCCTAAGATTCCTCACTGTTGGGCAGTCTACCATTCTGAATGCCATCCAGGGTGTAGAGAGGCAGTTGCAGCAAACAAATGCATACCTGGAGGGCATTCATTTTGGGCAGGCAGCCCAGCAGAGAGCATTTCAGGATCTGGCCTCAGTACTGATGGCAGCCATTGTCCCTGTGTCCAGCCTCCCCCCTCCAACTTCCTCCACCCAGACCCAATCCCCTGTACCTCAGCCTATCCCAAGCACACCATCAGACCAGCATGCACACACCTCAACACACCAGGGTGGCTCAGGCAAACATAAGCACCACACATCCCACAGGCATTCACATAAGCATCATACCCATGCACACATACCAACATCCACTGCCTCCACTGTGTCCCCCTCCTCCATGTCTCCCTCCTACCTCGCAGTCTCATCTCCACTCACACCTGCATGCACTACATCCTCAGCCACTACCTCCATCACCAGCACGCCCATCACCACACACCGCTCACGTGCAATCACCACCCCCACTACCATTCACACATCCCTTGTGTCCTCTACCAGTGTCTGTTAGCCATCCTCCCAAAGTACACAAATGCAGTCACACACCCACCCAACAGCCATCCACCTCACAACAGCCTACAGCCCATGCACCTTCACCCGAAGTCACCAAACGAACACCTCCTACAACCACTACCTCTTCCTCCACTCCCATAACCCCTCCATCTACCCATCCCAGTGTGTCTGAAAAACTTTTCCTATCAAATGTTGACCTCTTCCCTACACCTCCCCCCGTCTGTCCCCTAGGGCCCGCCTTTCCAGGTCCCAACCCAGCACCTCAGCCACCACATCACCGGGCACAGTGGTGCCAGAAATAACAGGATTTTGGAGTGCGCCAAGCAACAGGGCTGCCAGTGTCCCAAGGAGCGAGGGCAAGGACATTCCGCCACCTCCAAAACAGAAAACATTGCCCACATCCCAGAGGGAGAAGGCCAAAACACCTGCTACCAAGGGCTCAGTCAAGACAAAAATTGAAAGTGGCAAGACAGCTGCGCCACCATCCAAGGTGGGGAAGGGCCTGAAAACCAAAGGCAGGTCCACATCGACGCCAACCTGCACGGCGGACAAGCCCGCCACCGGCACCGCCACCTGCACCGCTGCCACTGACACCGCTGTCAGCACCGCTGTCAGTGAGCCTGTCACCAGCACCGCCGCTACTGACACTGCCGCCAGCACCGCCAGCGGGCCTGCAACATCCTGAGCCAGTGGCACTACTGCAAACATGGCTACCATCCCCAGTGGTCAGTCGTATGAGGCTGGTGGTCAGTTCCAGGAGCATGGGCAGCTTGCATGTTGCACCACCGTCAGTGGAGTGTCACATCCAGTACCTGAGTCTTTGGCAGGATGAAGCACTCTGGGCACAAAGCTCCCTCCAGAACCAGTGGAGACTGTTATCCACTTGAGAGACTGTGGCTTTGCACTTCCCAGGATAAAGCAGTGGGCAAACCACCCACTGGAGAGACTTGAGAGACTGTGGCTTTGCACTCCCCAGGATAAAGCAGTGGGCAAACCACCCACTGGAGAGACTTGAGAGACTGTGGCTTTGCACTCCCCAGGATAAAGCAGTGGGCAAACCACCCACTGGAGAGACTTGTGAGACTGTGGCTTTGCACTCCCCAGGATACATCAATGGGCATGGAGCCCCCTCGTGGAGCTGGTGTCGTTCACTCATCCGGCTGAGGTGCCCTCCCTTCCCTTCCCCCTGAGGTGCCTGTTTTATTTCGATTTGATGCCCCTGCAGTGTTCTCTCTGTTTCGATCGGGTATTGAGTGTGGGCTTAGCCCATGCATTTTGGGCCCAGTGATCCACTGACTATGTAGGTGCAGTACATGGACTTGAATTCTTGGTGTACATATTTGTTAATAGTGTATATATATTTTTGAGTAATGGATTTTTCATGATTACAATTTTTCAACTCATTTCCTTTAGTCCTTGCGTTCTTCCGGGGGGGGGGGGTTTGGGGGGGGAAATGTAACGTTTCAACATGTATTGGTGTGTGTGTTGTTGTGGGTGGGGGTGTTGCGTGTGTGTGTCACTCTCTTTTCCCTCCCCCCTCCCCCAGGTCGTAGGTGCAGTACTCACTGTGGTCGTCGCTGCCATTGGTCGTGCTCCTGGTAGAGGAGCAGGAAGACTATAGCAGGGAGAATTTAGAGTTCCGGCTCCATGGCATCCTGGTTCCTCGTGGGGTGTGTAGAGGTGATAGTTTTCCCTTCCAAGTCCTGTTTCCGCCGTGTTTTTGTTTGCGTTGAATCCGCCCCGGAAAAGGTGGCGGATTGGCCTCTTATAATGGTGTGGGCGGTACATTGTCTTCGCCTGTCTGTTGGCGGTGACCACGATGCTGTTTGTTTGTACCGCCGTGGCGGTCGAAGTGTTAAAGTGGCTGTCTATGTTGGCGGTTTCCGCCACGGTCATAATTCCATTTTATTTACCGCCGGCCTGATGGCGGTCTTACCGCCACTTTAACACCGACCGCCAGGGTTGTAATGTGGACCTATGTGAGACCAAGGTCATTAGAGGGGGTTTCATCTAGGAGATTTCATCTACACTGCACAGCATTTTGTAGCAAACCTCAGCCTTTGCGTCTGTATATCGGCTGATTTGGGGATTGGAGGCCAACCTTGTTTCAATTTAAGGGGGGTGGGGTGGTTCTCATGGACATGGCTTGGGCAAATTAGGTTTATCATACCTTGCTCTCTTTAGGGTAGACAATGTGTTTAAGGGAGGAGCTTGTGTATTCATGTTTATTGCAAAATGTTAGGGTTGTTCATATTCACAACTCTAATTTTCACAATCCTGGTTTTGTCTCTTGTCATTATCCTAATCATTGCAGCTCATGTATTTTACAGGAGATCGGAGTCTTTTCAATAAATATATTGAAAACGTTCCTGCAACTTCTTCCTTTACCTGTGTGTGTGTGTTAGAGGCTAATTTCTGATGAGAGAAAAGGATGGGACTTGTTGCACTGAGAGGATTTCAGAGTCCACGCATTAGGCTGCCAGAAATCACCTTTACTGTTTCTGATCTTGGGTGAGGTACTGCTACAGGGCCAGGAGGGTTGGGTTGACAGCTGCCAACTGTTGTGGGAGTGACTCACTCACCTACAGTCAGAGGTGCTGCTACCCCTAATCCAGCAGTCTTATAGAGATACAAGGGCCCTTTTGGCATGGGGCCACTAACAATGTTATAGGCACTGATTTATGAGTCTCCTGAGTATCTCTGTCTCACACTCATTAAAAGGTGCCCTAAGTACCATTATATAGAGACGTCCGTGGTTTTAGGGATAATCCTCCTCAGCTGAATAAGGAGCACCTATCTAGGTTGTGGGTTGTTCAAGCTTGAATGTTGAAAGAATTTTTACCCCGTTGGTGTTTCCTACTCTGATACCTCCTTAACATGGCAAACAGCATAAACATTCCAGAGAAGTGCAGACAATTGCTTACGCAATTTCTTCTAGCTAACGGCTTAACATATGAGGGCGGGAAAGTCACATTCGCTGTGAAAGCTCATGAAGCACACCAAACGAAAACATTTTACTCTTGGGTCACCTTTCCTGAACTGAATGACAATTCACACACATTTACAGAATAGCGAATGTACCACAGTGGTACATCAATACTTAGAAATACCACTTTCCTATCAAGCTCAGTAAAACTGGTTCAATGGCGCCATTCCACATCTAATACAACCTGTGAGATTAGGACTGTTAGACCTGACAGCCTTAGGGTGGTCACCCCTAACTTTTTGCCTACCTCCCTGCACTTTCTGGACACTGTTTTTGTTGGTTTTTAGACTCTGTGCACTTTACCACTGCTAACCAGTGCTAAAGTGCATATGCTCTCTCCCTTTAAACATGGTAACATTGGATCATACCCAGTTGGACTATTTAATTTACTTATAAGTCCCTAGTAGAATGCACTATATGTGCCCAGGGCTTGTAGATTAAATGCTACTAGTGGGCCTGCAGCACTGATTGTGCCACCCACCTAAATAGCCCCTTAACCTCGTCTCAGGCCTGCCATTGCAAGGCCTGTGTGTGCAGTTTCACTGCCAATTCGACTTGGCATTTAAAAGTACTTGTCAAGCCTAAAAACTACTGTTTTTCTACATATAAGTCACCCCTAAGGTGTGCCCTAGGTAACCCCTAGGGCAGGATGCTATGTGGGTAAAAGGCAGGACATGTACCTCTGTAGTTTACATGTCCTGGTAGTGTAAAACTCCTAAATGTGTTTTTACACTACTGTGTGGCCTGCTCCCTTCATAGGCTAACATAGGGCTGCCCTCATACATTGTTGGAGTGGTAGCTGCTGATCAGAAAGGAGTAGGAAGTCATATTTAGTATGGGCAGAATAGTAATACAAAATCCTGCTGACTGGCGAAGATGGATTTAATATCACTATTTTATAAATGCCACTTTTAGAAAGTGAGCATTTCTCTGCACTTAAATCTTTCTGTGCCTTAGAATCCACGTCTGGCTGGGTTTAGTTGACAGCTCCTTGTGCATTCACTCAGACACATCCCAAACACAGGATACTCAGCCTCACTTGCATACATCCGCATTTTGAATGGGTCTTCCTGGGCTGGGAGGGTGGAAGGCCTGCTCTCAAACAAAGGACTGCCACAATGCCTACTGGGACCCTGGTAGACAGAATTGAACTGAAAGGGGACCTGGTGCACTTCTAAGCCACTCTTTGAAGTCTCCCCCACTTCAAAGGCACATTTGGGTATAGAAACAGGGCCTCTGCCCTACAACCTCAGACACTTCCTGGAGAAGAAACTTGTAACCAGAACCTGCATCCTGCCCAGAAGAACTGCCTGGATGCCCAAAGGACTCACCTGACTGCTTTCTGTGAAGGACTGCTGCCTTGCTGTTGGCATACTGCCTTGCTGCTGTCTGGCTGTGGTGAAGAAGTACTCTCCAAGGGCTTGGATAGAGCTTGCCTCCTATTTCCTGAAGTCTGACGACCCAAAAGACTTCTCTCTTGCAACTGGACTCCTTGTCCGGCGAAAATTTGACACACAGCTTGCTAAAACCGCCGCACAGCCTGTCCCGTGGTGAGAAATTCACTGCACGCCGAACCGGAATGAAGGAGCCCCACTTCGCAAGGAGAAGATGGACGCGGTGCCTGCGTTGCGACCGGAACTTCAACGCAGAGCACACCGGATCGACGCACAGCTGACCTCGGACGACGCAGCCCGACTTCCAGAGGGGAAATCAACGCAGCGCCTGTCGTGCAGGAGAAACTTCTCTGCAACTCCCACTGGAACGATGCAGAGCTCCGCAAGCCCAGGATTCCACACACAGACCCCAGGGCATCTGAAAACCCTGCAACCCGAAGAGGATCCACGAGTGAGCGCCAGAAATCGACGCACAGCCGTCCCTGCGTGGAAACTAAATGACGCATTGGCGTGTACGGCCCGAGAAATCGACGCACACCCCTTTGTTCCCACGCTTCTCCTCCTCTGTGGCCCTTTGCAGAGATCTTTCCCGCGAACCAGGTACTTTGTGCTTGAAAGAGACTTTGTTTGCTTAAAAAAGACTTAAGACACTTTATATCACTTTTCAGTGATATCTCTACATTTACTTATTGCATCTTTGATCGTTTTGACCTACAAATATCCAGATAAATATTATATATTTTTCTAAACACTGTGTGGTGTATTTTTGTGGTGCTATATGGTGTTATTGTATGATTTATTGCACAAATACTTTACACATTGCCTTCTAAGTTAAGCCTGACTGTTCAGTGCTAAGCTACTAGAGGGTGGGCACAGGATAATTTGGATTGTGTGTGACTTACCCTGACTAGAGTGAGGGTACTTGCTTGGGCAGGGGGTAACCTGACTGCCAACCAAAGACCCCATTTCTAACATTGGTGATCAGCGGTGAGGATAGGACTTGTATTTGTGCAGTGACATACAGTAGCTAAGTATTTCACTACCTACTCACAGTTGAAGGTCAACTTGATTTTTATATTTTTCAGCAATTTCGTATTTCCTGTTAATTTTTTGACCAAATCCTCACTCAACATGTCTCAGGCTGGATCTCAAGCAGGAGATTTTGACTCAGCCCTTTTGGAGACATACACTGTCAAACAGCTGAAAGAGTTCTGCAGGGATATGGGAGTACCCACCCAAGGTGCCTGCAGAAAGGAGGAATTTCCAAAGGCGCTGAGGGCCTGGGCAGAAGCCCATTTAGAGGAGGATGCTGTGAGGGCTATGCCAGAAGATGGCCCCCCAGAGGATTTATTTTCTTCAGTGGATGTTACCACTTCAACTGTGCCCCCTGCCAAACCAGGGAGCAGTATCTCTGATCAAAGCCTGCCCGCAGAGGAAAGGAGGAAAGGAGAGAGGAGAGAGATTTTCAGTTGCAAATGGTGAGGCTAAAAATTGAGGCTCAAGAGGAGGAAAGAGGGCAGAGAGAGAAGCCAAGCAAGCTGAGGCTGAAAGAGCAGCTAAACAGATTGAAGCAGAAAGAGCTGAAGCTGCAGCTGAGAGAGCCTTGGCTGAGAAAAAAACTATTGTTGGCTCATGAACTGACTCTCAAGGAGTTGGAGATCAAGGCGAGATAGTCTGATTCCAGCAGTAATGGTGGCAGCACACAGGCAGGACCTGCTGGAGAAAAGAAGGTTCGTATACCCAAAAATGTGGTGCCCAGTTTTGTCTTGGGAGATGACATAGATAAATGATTAGCTGCTTATGAAGTTGCACTAAGGGCTCATGAGGTTCCTGAAGGGCAATGGGGTACAGCTATGTGGAGTTATGTGCCAGCACTGGGGAGGGACACACTTCTCAGACTGGACCCAAAGGATCAAAACACATACCCACTTCAGAAAGCCATTTTAATTGCCAAGTTTGGGCTGACCCCTGAGAAATACCGTCAGAGGTTCAGGGACAGCACCAAACAGTCCACACAGACATGGGTAGATTTCTTTGACTTTTCCAGTAAGGCCATGGATGGATGGGTGCAGGGCAGCAAAGTAGATGATTATAAAGGGTTATATGACTTGATTCTGAGAGAGCATAAACTCAATATTTCTTTTACAGAATTGTGTCAGCACTTGATAGACAGTAAGCTGACTGACCCCAGGAAGCTTGATGAGGAGGCGGACCTCTGGGTTAGCAACAGAGTGTACAAAAAGGCATCTGGGGGGACTCCCACAAAGATGGTCAGGGTTCCCAACAGAAGAAAGAGGGGGATAAAAACTTAAAGAAAAGGAGTTCACCAAAGGCCCCCAAAAGAATTCCCATGGAGGGGTGGATACCATTCCTCTTCTAGGTTTGCAAAGAAGCCAGGGTATTTAGATAAAACATTAGGGAAATTCATCCCCAAATGCTTAGAGTGCTACCAGCATGGCCACTCTAAGGGCGACTCCCAGTGCCTCAATAGGGCACAGTCCACCACTGGACAGACACCTGGGTTGGCTAGTGTAGCGCTTGGGGGGGAGACAGTCCCAGTTAGCTTTGGTGAGCAGGCAGAGGTTTCCCTAGTGACCCTGGGAGAAAGAGAGATGGTGCCTAAAGCCTACATGCCAGAAAATACTTCAAAGTATAGGCAGTGGGTCACCATTGATGGGCAAAGGGTGGAGGCTCTGCGGGACACAGGAGCCAGTATGACTACTGTCAAGAGTCAGCTGGTGTCATCAGAGCAGATAGTCCCAAATACATTCCACCAGGTCATAGTCGCTGACAATCACGAGAGTCACCTACCGGTGGCTCTGGTTCCCTTTGAGTGGGGGGGGGTCTCTGGTACTTTGAAAGTAGCTGTGAGTCCTGCCATACCTGTAGATTGTCTGTTAGGCAATGATCTTGAGCATACTGCCTGGAAGGAGGTAGAGTTCAGATCCCACCTGGGCATGTTAGGTTTTCCTGAGTGGGTCTGCATGACCACACGGTCCATGGCTGCCCGGAAAGGGAGTCAAAGGCGTCTGGAGCCTGGAACAATGGCCCAGACAGCTGCAAAAATGAAGGGCAAGAGGCACGGGAAACCCGCCTCAAATGTTCCCACGGTGGATGACGGGGCCCCTGAGGAGGAGGAGGCCCCTGAGCCAACTGGGGAGGGCATCACTGACCTGGGTAACCTACCTGAACTTGCTGGCTGGCACACCCCAAACACAGGATACTCAGCCTCACTTGCATACATCTGCATTTTGAATGGGTCTTCCTGGGCTGACAGGGTGGAGGGCCAGCTCTCACACAAAGGACTGCCACACCCCCTATTGGGACCCTGGCAGAGAGGATTGAACTGAAAGGGGACCTGCTGCACTTCTAAGCCACTCTTTGAAGCCTCCCCCACTTCAAAAGGCACATTTGGGTATAAAAACAGGGCCTCTGCCCTACCACCTCAGATACTTCCTGGAGACAAAACTTGTAACCAGAACCTGCATTCTGCCCAGAAGAACTGCTTGGCTGCCCAAATGACTCACCTGACTGCTTTCTGTGAAGGGCTGCTACCTTGCTGTTGGCCTGCTGCCTTGCTGCTCTGTTGCCCTGCTGCCTTGCTGCTCTCTGGCTGTGGTGAAGAAGTGCTCTTCAAGGGCTTGGATAGAGCTTGCCTCCTGTTCCCTGAAGTCTCAGGACCAAAAAGACTTCTCTCTTGCAACTGGACTCCTTGTGTGGTGAAAATTTGACGCACAGCTTGCTAAAACTGCTGCACAGCCTGTCCCCCGGTGAGAAATTCACTGCATGCCAAACCGGAGCGACGCAGCCCGACTTCGCAAGGAGAAGATCGATGCAGCGCCTGCATTGCAACCGGAACTTTGACGCATGGCCCACCGGATCGACGCACAGCCGACCTGGGATGACGCAGCCCGACTTCCAGAGGGGAAATCGATGCAGCGCCTGCCATCTGGGAGAAACTTCCCCGCAACACCCACCAGAATGACGCAGAGCTTGTGACTTCGCTTTGCAAGCCCAGGATTCCATGCACAGACCCCAGGGCGTCTGAAAACCCTGCAACCCGAAGGGGATATGGATATGGCCACAACGGTCAGCTGACACTCAAACTGTTAATAAAGATTTGCCGGTCTTTATCTACACATATGGGGTTAGAGCATTCCACTTGGACCTGTACCCTGCTTTTGCCTCGAGGGCATTTGTTGACACCATTAAGACGATGAGTGCTGAACTCCATTAATCTTCCCCATACCACCCAGAGGATAATACGGTCGTGGAGAGGAATAATCAATACTTGAAGCAGTCTTTACTAGCAAGAGTAGTATGTTCAGGCTGTAGTTGGCTTTATCACTTACATGGGGTACGGAGAGCATTAAATAATCTGCCCAGAAGGTCCTTGGAAGGTCGTACCCCTAATGAGGTGTTGTTTGGGATAAGTATGTATGTCCTAGACATTGATGGTCCTGGATCGGTGGGGGCAGACACAAAGTTTCACAAAAATGAATGTGTCACTATTTTACAGGAGCTACAATAATTCAGTGATGACAATTCATCTGCTTATACCACCAACTTGGGAATAAAGGATTTGCCAACACTATCTACTTGCTGGATTCCCAAAGCTGGGGTTCTGGTACATGAAAAGATTACTGTGAAGAAGTAATTTGGCCCATCCTACAGAGCACTGGTTCCAGTCCTGGGAACATGTGGTACCAGGACTGTCATCTTACTGCTGCTGCCTGCTTCTAATGGAAACAGATTTGTCTCCATTGACAATGTAAAATTGTACCATGTGGTTGATTATGCAAAGTAGACAATGAATTCCCTTAGGTAGTACCCATTCCCCTCTGACTACCCAACGGGATGTACCTATACAAACAGTAAACAAATGTTTCTGTGAGCACCAGTTGGTATAACAATGAAACAGGTGCCTCCTCGAGTATGGGGAGGGTGGAGAATGAGGTTTTGCAGATTCCAGTCACCATTTCACTGACAAGACAAGTCCAATTCCATACAGACAGATGGCATTGTCTACTGTGAAACTCCACAGCAAGTGGATCCATCCACTAGCACTGCACTAGCTTAACACTTTACTTATCTTCTCCTAAAGTTCGAAGAGACTTGTCCCTTGTGAACATTTCAGCAGTTCTGATTCCTGATGGGATTGCTTGGGATAAAGTACCCTTTAATATATACGGCCCCACCGAGGTCATTCAAATTCCTTATGTGTTTAGGATATCAGTGACTGATGTTATTACACCTGGTGTTATCTCTGATGACTGGGATGTTAAGACAGTTGATTCTATGCTACTACACTGTTTTCAAAATTGAAGATGTGTATAGAAACACAGAAAATTATGGGGAAATGTTCTGTTACAATCATTGGGGACATTAGTTTCTGCACCAAGCCAGTAGACCCAGATCAGTTTCAATCATACACAGTGAGAACATTGTCCGACTCCACCTGTCGGAAGTTCCAAAACATACGTAAAAAAGTTTGCATATTTTACTGGGCATGACACTGGCTAACCAATAAAAAACTGATTTATTCAGACTCCTTTGTTTCCTGGCTTGCTGTTGAAGGCTACGAGTTTTGGAAAAACAATATTGGTGTGAAAAGTGTATGGAGGTCAAGAGATTGGCAGCTACAGAATAGGCAAGCTTTTTTTAGAGTACGCCTTATTCCTTTACAAATTATATTTTTAAATGAAACAGTTCAACAAACATTATGCTTGGGGTTAGCAAAAATAAAAGAAATGAATGCGCCCAGCATTCCCACACCAGCTAAATTCCACAATTGACAAACTCTTTTAAATTAAATGTTACTGAAGCTTAAATAACAGCTTGAGTTTAGAATGGTACCTTTAATTCTTCACTTTCAAGTCCTGGTGTGTGGTCATTGTGGCTAAAGGACACAAATGGTTGACAGGCATGTTTTGCTAATTTCTCACGGGGGTTCAAAGCACGTCCATGAGACCCTTACTGTGTCTCAAAGGAGCACTTGGGTATTGTTACTACACAGAGTGTGGGTGAACTATGCCAACAATAGTTACAGTCTTCCACCTTAACAGCTGTGAAGCAACATCTTAGTCTCCTTTCTGAGGAAATTGATTTACAAGATTTCTTGTTAGGACCTAGGAAACCACATTCAAAAGGCTTGGAAACTTACCAAAATGGAAGCTGCTGCACGTTTAAGGCAGATAGATAGGGAAAATATGGAAAAAGCTTTAACTGTTGTCGATAATGACATGAACACTTTGTACAGCAGAATATATACCTTAAATAATATTGTGTCTTCTGTGATTGACATCATACCGAATGACATGTTTTTTTTTCCAACATCGGCAGAATCAACTGTGCTCCATCATGTAGTTCGGTTGGACATGGCAAGTCATGAAAAATGTCTATGAGCCTTGGAAATACATAAATAGTAGTGACTTGTTTCCCGTTTTTAATCTATCTGGACAACAACAGATAGTGGCTACGAAAGAAGCTAGTTACACCATGCTTAATATTTAAAAGTTATAAGTAGCCTTTCACTATAGCAGAAATCTCTTAAGCAGTATGGTTGATAAATGCAGTTGTACATCTATCGAGTTCCATCTTTCATTTCACAAACTGTTTGAAACATTTTGCTGTAGGCAGATATGAGCGGCTAGGAGTTAGTCACATGCACGAAGTGTACATGTGTCTGAATGGTGAAACAGAGGTCTTTCTTAATGAAAGTGAATGTGAGACTACTGTTAGTCATTCTATGGTTTGTAAGCAGGTGTCCTTGCATGGCCTTTGCAATGCGGAGGTAGCCAACTTGACATGCCATCTGAAGGGTACTCCTGTCCCTTTGATTCATCCATATTTCAGATACTTTCAAATGGAAGCTATTTTGTTCTGAATGAAGAGAGCTGCTTTGGTATGAAGCCTGGAATTCCTTATGCGATTTCGGTTTCTCAAATTGTAACTTGTTGTGGCCATGTTTTATTCCCTTGCCCCCAATTGCAGAATTGTGCCCTCACATTGTTACTTCGGATGCACATTTTGACAAGTTAAGCAGACTAAAGGCGCTACTGTTCCAAAAACAAGTAACTTTGACATCAGCAAGAGAGCCCCATGATCTCCAGATAGTGAGTGCAATTGCTGAGATACAGTCCCTATTAAATACCAATTTCTCTAATCATTTTGGAGAATTGGTCAGCAGAATATTCAACGCATCTAGCATTGAAGGGATTGTGCACTTTGTTAAGGCTGACGGTTTTGGGTTTGTCAGTATTTTCCAGCCCATGTTTGGAGTCATCCCTTCAGCCATACACTCACTCTTTTCAAGCATTTTTGGCATATTACCAGTTACTTTGGCCTTGATTGGCTGGATGTTGCTGCTAATATTTTTACTTTGCAGCTGCTGCCCTATTTCAGCAAAGCAGAGGAAAGGAACCACCATCAACCCGGCTGTGTCGTGATCACATGATGCAACAATTCGGAGCATCCCTTTTGGAAGAATTGGAGCATGATTGGTCATTGACATTCAGAACAATCCTAGCCGTGTGTAGCCTGTTTCCCAGTGCATTTGGTGCACCTCTGAATGTGGCTCCTGTGACTTCTATGGACAAGGATCTGTTTATGTTCTCGATGAGGGTTCATTCACAACATGCCCCTTTAGGCTAAGGCTGATTCATGAGGCAACCTACTTGTGGATTTACCTGCTCCAACGCCATCTGGCACAAAGGACAGGGTTACTTCTGCAGGTCCTTTTGCATTCGAGGATACTGCACACTTCTGTTTAAACAAAAGAGCTAGAACCTTTGCCTGATAGCTACCGCAGTGAGTGTGCATGGCCTGCATGCATGCGGCAGCATCAGCTTCCCCTGAGTGGCAGCTGTCCGAGAACAGTAAGTGGAGAATTGAAATTTCACCATGGACTGCAGCAAGCACAGAACTGGGATGATCCACTGCACCGCAGGCTCAACACCTTTTAGTGAGTCACACTCACCGAGGAGGGGTCTCTGGCTGCGCGACAGGGAGGGTTTCATTTTGTGTGCTGCTGACCCGGGAGCCAGGAGGCTTGGTGTGCTTAGGTAAGTGCACAAACAATGAGATAGGGCCAAGATCTTTGTCTGGTAGGGGTGACAGGCTGTCACATATGCCAAGTATGGCCCAGGTTTCAGAAAGAATACTGTAAATGAGATAATAGAGATTCTCTGTCCATTGCAAACTTGTGTACACTGAGCTGGGTGGAACTCTGTGGAATAAAGTTTTTATGTAACTCTGCGGAGTTCAGTGGAGTCAAACTTTACAAGTTCCCCCCACCCCTAGTCAGGAGACAGTGTTAATGACAGACGCAAGTTCAAAGGGACCGGGCAGTTCTTATGCAGGTAATTAATGGGCAGGAAAGAACCATTCTATCTATTTCTAGAAGTTTGAGGAGTACCAAAATTAAGTACTCAGTTATTGAAAAGGAGGCGTTGGCTGTCTTTTGGGCAGTGAAAAAGTTCTGTGAGGATCAGATTTTGTACTTAACATCGATCACAAAGCCTTAAGGGAGGTTTTCATGGCAAAAGTAACTGAAGCTTTGCAAGAGTTTGAGTTTAAGGTGATTTATGTTCCGGAAACTGAGAATATTTTGGCTGATTGTGTCTCTCGTTTGTGTAATGAGTTTGACTGTTGTGATGAAAAGTGTGATATTTTTGGTGGTGAACATTATGAGGAGGGGCTAAAGGTGTTTGAGGTAACTGGTGGGGCCATTTTTAAAAGATGAGTAGGTGGTAAAATTGAATAAAGGCCAAGAGTTGCAACATGTGATTAACCTGGTGCTTTCTGGATGGTCAAGAAAGAATGGATGTAATCAGACATTGAGGAGCTACTGGTAGATGAGCGATCAGCTATTGGTCAGAGATGGGCCCCTTCTAAGAGGTGACAAATAAATGCATCCAATTGTCTTAACAGAACGTGTGATTTCATTAGCATACGAAAGTCACCTTGGCATTTCAAAAACAAAAATGAGAATATGAGCCGATTTCTGGTGGTCAGGGGTGGATATGATGGTGGAAAGGGTGGTAAGAGAGTGTTCTGAATACTTGGAATGCAAACCTTGGTTATCAGAAAGTTGTCTTCTGGTCCATGGAAAGAAATTACTTGGACATAATAGTGGCAATTGTAACATCAATCAAGGCATGTGTGGTAATTAAGGGCCTGATTTAGATCTTGGTTGTAAGATCCTGCTGTCGGTTTTCCCATTGGAAACCCATCTGCCGCCTCAAGCGATAGCCCACCCGGGTTTCTCCGACTTCGCCAAGGATTCCATCCATGTAGACAACATCATGGGAAATAGTGACTGATGGTGGGACCCCAGCCACCTTAACCGCAGTGCAGATTTGAATTTGTCTTACCGCCATGCCAACTGTGGTGGTCCGACCACATCTGAGTTGGCGGATTTGGGGGTGAATGGGGTGAAAACATGCCTTTTCCCCCAATTCCACTTCCTTTTTTGGCTGGACACGACTGGACAACACCTTCCAATGCTGCTGCCACTGGACCACAGAGAAAACATAACCCCCCCGTTGCTGGAGTCCAAGTGAGGGAATCCACATGTGTTTGTTGTGTGGCAGCACACATGAGCCCCGGACCACTGCAGTCATATACATGTCACAGCAAGGTTTTTAAATTACTGTGACATGCATATGTCGTGGAGACAATTGGGTCAAACATGGATGGGGACGCACTGATAGATGACACATGTTGTACCCAACTGTCATTTTGGTGTCAGTTTACATTGCCAAATGAATGCTGGCACCAAAATGACTGTACAATCCTGCTTGTCAACTGCACCCATGTGTGCATATTGCAAGTGGACCTGTACCTGTCATGTTGTGCCTTCAGTTGTGTATGTGAGTCAGTATGTATATGTGTGTGTGCGATGTGATTGGCTGGTTCAGGTGGAGGGAGCTGGAGTGAGTTTTGAGGTTGTGTCAGTATGTGTGCCACTTGCAGATGGCATTGATTGTTGTTGTGTATGTTCTGTTGTGTGTTGTCTTGCTGCTTGCAACATTCATGTGAGTGTTGTGCGGTGTTCATTGTTGTGATGTGTGTAATTCTGCTTGTGTGTGAGTATGTTTGTGTGAATGAGTGTGTAGTTGTATTGGTTGTGTTGTGTGTGGGTACAATGTCAATAGTGTGGGCAATTTGTGTCATGGATATACATCAATGTGTGTTTTTGGCATGTACGTGTTGTGTTGTGGTGGGATGGCAATAGATATGAGTGTGTTGTATAGTATGTTGTGCAGGGGAACACATATGGCCAAGATATAGGCCCTAATTATGACTTTGGTGGTCTTTTTACAAGACCGCCAAAGCTACGGGTGCCAGGAGACTGCCAGTGCTGGCGGTCTCCCGACCGCCATATCACGGGTACTGCCAGATTATTGCCACACTTTGGGTGGAAATCCAGCAGTAGTCGTGCTGACAGGCAGAGGCACCCTGGTGTTTCCACCACCGGTCCCGCCCCACAGTAGGGCACCATTCCCTACCAGATGATCTTCTTCCCAGAAAAGTTAAGGTGATCATCCAACAGGGGAGGGTGGTGAGAGGGTGGGGGGTGTTGTGTGTCCGTGTATGAGTGTGTGGTGTCTGTGTGTGCATGAATGTGTGTGAATGAGTGTCTGAATGTTAAAGTGAGTGCCTATTTACAACTCAGTGTGTATGCGTGTGAGTATGCGAGTGCTGTGGTGAATGCATGTTTGTCTGCATGTAAGTATACATGTTTTTATGAGTGTGAGTATGGATGCATGAATGTGTGTATGGAAGGTGTGAATACGTGTATGGAAGGTGTGAATGCATGCATGAAAGGAGTTGTGAATACGTGTATGGAAGGTGTTGTGAATGCATGTATGAAAGGAGTTGTGAATGCGTATATGGAAGGTGTTGTGAATGCGTGTATGGATGTTGTGAATGCATGCATGGATGCGTGTGAGTGGAGGCATGTATAAGTGTAGGTGAATGGGTGTATGCGTGGTGTGTGTGGGTGTCTGTGTGCATGTATGCAGGGGTGGGGGCGCTATGTCAGTAGGGAGGTGGGGGATGGGTGGTGGCTGGAGGGGTGATGTGGTTGAAGAGGGGTGGGGAGGGGGGTGCTATGTCAGAAGAGGGGGTGGGGGGCTGTGGCTGGAGGGGGGTCTAGTGCTTGCTGGGGGTTGGGGGAGCCGTCTACCAGTGACAGAGAATTCCTTCCCTGTCACCAGTAGCCCTTCCGCCATGGTTTTAGTGGCGGTGCTATTGCAGCAGAAGTCATGTGGAATGCCAGCTCCTAATACTGCCGGCGGTCTTCTGTGGACCGCCAGGTCGGAGATGAACATCTCCGGCCCGGTGGTTCAGACCGCCATGGCGGTATGAGTGGAGACGTGGCGGGTTGGCCTCACACTCATAATGTGGCGGTATTCACCACCAGCCTGTTGGTGGTGGGACTGCCACATTTGCCCTGGCAGTAGGAAGACAGCTGGGGTCAAAATGCCCCCCATAGTGTGCGTGTGTGTGTGTGTGACTTACCGCTATTCCATAGCCACTGCCATTGTCCAATACCCAGTGACAAACTCCCTCCGTCAGCTGTCCACTGGCAGCAAACTGCCTGTAGGACTGTAACATCTAAATATGATCAGCAGGACGGCTGACGGTCTCATGGCTATGAAGACAACTCTGTCATGGCGGTCGGTGCCCAGCTGCAGCACATCTAAATATGGTGGGCAGATCACTGGTGACTTGATGGCATTCTCGGGTCCTCCACCTTGGTGGACTGGTGGTAAGACCACAAGATCTAAATCAAACCCTAAGGGGGTCATTCTGACCCTGGCGGTACACTACCACCAGGGCCAACGACCGCGGGAGCACCGCCAACAGGCTGGCGGTGGTCCCTTGGGCATTCTGACCGCGGCGGTACAGCCGCGGTCAGAAACGGAAAACCGGCGGTGTACCGCCGGTTTTCCGCTGCCCTGGGGAATCCTCCATGGCGGCGCAGCTTGCTGCGCCGCCATGGGGATTCCGACCCCCATACCGCCATCCTGTTCCTGGCGGTTTTGGCCGCCAGGAACAGGATGGTGGTATGGGGTGTCGTGGGGTCCCTGGGGGCCCCTGCAGTGCCCATGCCAATGGCATGGGCACTGCAGGGGCCCCCGTAAGAGGGCCCCACAAAGATTTTCAGTGTCTGCCAAGCAGACACTGAAAATCGCGACGGGTGCAAATGCACCTGTCGCACCCTTTCCACTCCGCCGGCTCCATTAGGAGCCGGCATCCTCGTGGAAGGGTGTTTCCCGCTGGGCTGGCGGGCAGCCTTCTGGCGGTCGCCCGCCAGCCCAGCGAGAAAATCAGAATAGCCGCGGCGGTCAAATGACCGCGCAGCGGTATTCTGATGGCGGGACTTTGGCGGGCGGCCTCCGCCGCCCGCCAAAGTCCGAATGACCCCCTAAGTCTTTGTTTGATCGGGAAAGATATCCTTCAGTCCTTTTGACGGATAATGGAGTTCATTTACTTAGAAAGAAATGGAAAACTTCCTGAAGGAATGAGTATTACCCACAGGAAATCTGCATTATATCATCCTGAATAAAACAGAATAATTGAGAGGCTCAATAAAGTACTGAAGGAAACAATACAGTGATCAAGGCAAGTGGTAAATCGTTAAAGGATGAAGTGAGTAACAAAGTGAAGGTATACTGGCTCACCCCACAATCTATCATCGGGATAATGCTGTTTGAGTTATTTAGAGGCAAGGATTCCAATTGCTCCATGTGTTCAAGTTGGATGAAGAACATGAAGAATGGTAGTGTTAAAAAGAGAATGGAGGATGATGTGTAGAAAGATAGGGTGAAAGAGAAAATACAAAAGATGAAAGAAGATTTTGATAAATGTAAGGGTGTAAAGATGACTAGTGTGGTGGTTGATTATTGGGTGAAAATCAGACTTCCCGGTGGGGGGAGGTTCAGGAGGATCTGAATTTAGTAAACCCATGCGAGTGATTAATCTGTTTAGAAATGCAGTCAAAACTGAGGATCACAGGGTGTGGAATTTGAATAGGGTTGTGCCAAATCCCATGAGGACTTGCATGGAAAATAAGGACTTAAGACTGGAGATTATTGTTGCTATTCAGAAGAGTGGGGGAGCAGATGATGGGTTGAGAGGGAGTTTGAGGCTGTGGGCCATCCCAGCTTACCTAAAAGATTTTTCCATGAATTGATTGTTCTCAAAATTCTTGCTCATAAAGTTGCGTGTAAAATGTTATACAATTTTAGTTTTGTTTATGTGACTGTATAGTTATTAAGAATGGAAGGTGTGTGGTATCCTGTGATGGGATTCCACATATGTGCATGGAATCTTATTCTGCTGCCCAGCTTCCTATGCATAAAGTATTCTGAGAATGTTGGGATTTTAAAGTAGACAGTTTGGTAATCTAGAAGCGGCTTGATGAGGTGATATTTTCCTCTGAAGAATAAACTTGACATAGTCATTATAAATCTGCCTATGCTGGTTTATATATACGTCAAGTTTTTTTATATTTGCTTTTCTTCTCTTAATTGGCAATTTTTCCAAATGTGATTACTACCTAACCTTCATAGACTTGGGACTCTTTTGTTGTTGCGCCTGTGATACCTTGTCAGAATGGAAATGTATCCCAACATCCTATCATACTGCATATGATGAAGCTGAAGAAGCTCTGAAAGGAGAGGGGTCTGGCTGTGAAGCAGGAGTCCACAAAGCAAGATCTCTTGGATGCCCTGTATGAGTTTGAGGTAGCATGCTGGCGGGGGACTCCCCCCAAATGGCCAAGAGCATGATGGCCCTGAGAAGGATGATGATGAGGAGGAGGGAAATGACTCAGCAATGGTTTCAGAAGAAAGAGGAGGGCCCACAGAGATTGGGTCCCCTACTGGGTGCAATGTATCCTCTCAGAACCTAGTCCCTGAATAGCTGAAGGATAGACAGATTGTGGGGGACCTGAAGCTGCAGCTAGCCAGACTGGCTTCAGAAGAGAGAGCAGAGCTGATGCAGAAAACGCCATGGTGGAGTAGGGAAAGGCTGAGGCAGAGAGAACCTTGGAGAAGGGAAAAATGTTGCTGGCTCATGAAGTGAGTTCAAAGAAGCTCGACTTGAAGGCTAAACAGCTGTCAGAGTCCAGCAGAAATGGTGGCAGTGACGCATCCGTGTGGAAAGCAGATCAAGGAGTACATATACCCAAAGACCTGGTACCTAGCTTTGAGGTGGAAGATGGTATTCATAGGTGGCTGCAGTCTGTGAGGTAGCCCTTAGAATACATAAGGTCTCAGCCTGTCTTTGGAGGTACATTCCAGATATAGAGATAGACACCCTGTTGGGTTTAGAGGTGGCTAATCAGATGTCCTAAACCCCCATGAGCGCAGCCCTTGTCACTAAGTTCAGTCTCAGCCCAGGATACCGCTTAAGGTTAGGGACAATCACAGACTGACAGGCCAGCCTTGGGTAAATTTTCTGGACTTTTCCAGTGGTATGCTGTAAAAGACCATCCACTGGTGGGAGCTCCACAGTGTCAGGGGAGCTGGAAGGGCTGGCTGTCCATGCCACCCTGAAAGCTCAGATCACTCCAAAACGGAGGGCACGGGAACTCAGATGGAGGGGCAGGGTGGAGGCAAAGGACTCACCCTTGTCACATGCTCTGCCTCAGGGTATAGACTCTGGCCTGAAAAGCCAGCCTCAGACTATCAGTCTGGGACTGGTGGATGGTAGAGTGCAAGAAGGTTGCCTAGAGCCTGGGGCTGTTCCTCCCCATTCTGAGAAAACTCAGAGGTCAGAGAACCCTTAAGAACCCATAGGGAACTCCTTGCTAGCCCGAAGGGTGAAAGAGAGGCCTACCAAATGTCCCCACTTGGAGCTTCCACCCGCCAGTGGATGGTTCGGGTCTGGCTCTTGACACTTACAGCTGTTAGTAGCCTTTGTTGGTGACTGTCCTTATGGGTTGAGTTTTCCTTGGATTTGTGACAGAAGTCTGATCCAAGGGGCGTAATTGGCCACATCACTTTCTTGGCCATTGTGATACTGTTTGCAAGATCCATCTGTGAGAAAGTAAGGTTAGTTGCTTCGCAGATGGGGTCTACAGGTGAGGAGCAGGTTTTAATCAGTCAATCAGTAGATTTGTAGAATGAGGATATCCAAGAGCTCGCAGGGTCCAGTTGATATGCCAAATAGCCAGGTCTTCAGGGACTTTTGGAACTCTGGAAGAGATGGGGAGGTCCGGAGATAAAAGAGTACCTCATTACATGTCTTCACTGCTAGGTAGAATCAAGAGTGACCTCTGCATCTGCTACATTGGAAGTGGGGGGTGAGGGTTAGAGAAAGGGAAGTGGAGTGAAGATGTCTGGTGGGCTGATGGATGTGTGAGTCAGGTGCTTGAACTGGCATCTTTTCTGTACAGGGAGCCAGTGGAGTTCCCTGAGGTAGAGGTGAAGTGGTTCCTCTAGGGAGATCCAGGATGAGTATGACTGCAGAATTCTGTAGTCACCATAGGAGGCGAGCTGCAATCCCTGCGCAGAGAGCATGGATGTAGTCCAGTTGGCTAGAGATGAGGGCCTGGGTGGTGGTGCGTCTTGAACCATTGGGAAGCCATTTCAATATTTTACGGAGCATGCAGAGGGTGATGAAATAGGAGGAGGAGATGGAGTTGACCTGAGTCATCTTGGTTAGCTTGCTGTTTAGAATGATGTCTAGGTTCATAGCATGGTAATTGGGGGTAGGAGTAGGTCAGAGTTCTGAGGGCCACTATGATGCATCCCATGGAGAGTTTTTGTTTACAAAGATCAATACCTCTGTCTCGTCTGTGTTGAGCTTCAGGCAGTTGTCCTTCATCCAGTTAATGACATCTGCCATACAGTTGTGGAAGTTGTTCTTGGTGCTGTCTTCAGAGAAGGAGAGGATGAGTTGCGTGTTGTCAGCATAGGATATGAAGTTGACCATGTGGGTTTTGGCGATGCTGGCCAGCGTTGTCATATAAGTGTTGAAAAGGGTGAGGCTGAGTCACAATCCTTGGGAAACTCCACAAATGATTTCCATGGGTGTCGAGGTAAAAGGGGAAAGGCAGCCTTTTTGCGTTCCTTCGGTGAGGAAAGAGATGATCCATCTGAAAGTGGCTCCTTGGATGTCTATGTAGTGTAGCCTGGTGATGGGTGTGTGGTGGAAGACCATATCAAGGGCTGCCAAGAGGTCTAGGAGGATCAGAACCACAGTCTCTCCTCGGTCAAGTGGGGCTTGGATGTTATCGGTTGCCATTATGAAGGCTGTTTCGGTGCTGTGGTTGCTGCGGAATCCAGGTTGGAAGGAATCAAGTAAGAGGTTCCATTCCAGATGTGTGGAGAATTGTTAGTTGAAGGCTTTTTCTAATACTTTGACCGCGAAAGGGAGCAGGGAGATCAGTAGATAGATGTGGTGAGGCTGTAGGTCTGCTGGGGCCCCTGAGTGTAACAAGTTCATGATGGAGACAGTGTCCTGAGGGGTTAGCAGGCTCCATTCAGTTAGTCAGATGTCTGTGGTGGCCGCAGTGGTCATTCTCTGTGGGTCAGTTCAGAGGCTCAAGGCAGTATAGACAAAGGGAGCCAACTGAGTTCAGAGAGGTGCAGAACTGACAATTGACCCTGCATAGCAGTGCTTTAGTCCATTTCTAATCGACAATTCATGGAAGTCTGTCAAGGCATTGGTGTGTCTGCCCAGGCTATTGGCTGCAAGGATATCGTGGTGAACTTGACCCTTTCTGCAGGGTCAACCTCAAGCATTTTGTTTCACCTTCCTATTTTCTCAACCCAATTTTGTTGGCTTTTAGGACTGTCTGCACTTTACCACTGATAACCAATGCTAAAGTACTTGTACTTCCACTGAATGTTCTTTTGGTGAAATAATATGGTTCTGCAATGGAGTGTAACTTCTGTCGAGCCGAAGTCCAAGATTTAAATCATGTGTTATTTGTTTGTCCCGTTTTCTTACGTTTTGGCAGTAAGTGGCTAAGACCCATTTGTCTCCAGCCCTGTATTTTGCCTATACCAGAGTTCCTTCAATCCTTGTATGATCCTCCTAATGAACTGTTTTGTTTTAGAAGTTTTTTAATTTTTAGGTGCTTTATAAACTTATATTAAGTACATGGAATTTAAATATGATGTGTTTCATGTGCTGAGTGTAATGTTTGCCGGGTAATAGGCGATTCTAGATTCTGTTGCATCAGGGATTGTTTTAAGCTGTTTATTTTGTTTGTTCCAGAGTTCCTTCAATCCTTGTATGACTCCTTTAATGAACTGTTCTGTTTCAGAATTATTAACTTTTTTAAGTGTTTTCTAAATCTATATTAAGTATATGGATTTTAAATTTGATGTGTTTTCTATGTTCAGTGCATTGTTTCCTGGGTGATTAATATGTTTGTTTGTGTATGTATTTCATTTTTGTCTTTTTGACTTAATGTGGACCTCGTTAAGAGTTCCTTGTATTCTCTACTTTAAGCATAGTGGAATTGGCCTAAACCCAATTAGCACATTTAATTTGTTGGTAAGTCCCTAGTAAAGTGGTATTACATGTGTTAAGGGCCAGTGAATTCAATGCTACTGGTGGGCCTGCAGCACTGATTGTGCCGCCCACTTAATAACCCATGAAACATGTCTCAGGTCTGCCATTGCAGCCTGTGTGTGCATACAACCATTTCAACTGGCAAAATAAACCTTTTGCCAGGTCTAAACTTTCCTTTTTATTACACATACGTCTTCCCAAGGGTAGGCCCTACACAACCCAGATAGCAGGGTGACGTGTATTTAAAATGTTGAGAATGTACTTTGAAGTATTACATGTTCTGGTAGTGTAACCATCTTAGATTTGTTTTTCTGTACTGGAAGGCCTTTATTTTCCATAGGATAACATTTGGTTACCTTATTACATTTAATAAGTGATAACGTTCAAGTGGGAGCAGCTAGGTATATCAAGTCTGGTGTCTAAGAAATTGTAGTTTAAAACCTGCTTTAAAGGTAAAGTTTTAGCAAGTTGGCATGTTATTGTCCTAACCAAATGGTGCCTGCAGGAGGTATCCTGGGTCACATGACTAGGTGTAGCTGGCAGTTGGTCTTTGTGTAGTGCTCCCAGAGAGTGAGACAAAGGGGAAATAGGTGTTGCCATCTTTGACTTGATGAGGTGGATGAGCTGTCACCTACCACACTTGCACATCACAAAGGCTCTGCCTGAGTCTACACACAGAGTTTCACACTCGTCTTTTGTGACCTCAGAGACGCTGGGTGCAGGGAGGCAGGACATTCCAGATACCTTTGGGATTGGAAATCTCCAGAACCTTCTCCTATTTCAAAGTGGGCACCACGTATAAATAGTGGACCTTCAGACCCAACTCTTCAGATCACCTCTGGAGTTGTGGAAGAAACAGAAGGACTGATGTGCTGCTCTGCAAAAACAAATTCTACTCTGCTGTCCTGCTGTCTTAGTGAGAAGGACTGGACCTGCATCAAGAACTCAGGACCACCAGAGTGACTCCAAAGGCCAGTGCCTGGCCACCTGATCAGATCCTCAGGGACAGAAAAGGCTCCAACAGCCTTGAATCCAGCACCTTCTTCTGCCTGCTGCAAGTCTTATCCCTCAAGTAGTGCCACCCCAGCCCTTGGCCCTTTGAAGTGGACCTAAAGGTGCTATACTTGCCCAGCTGTGGTCCTGTGAGGAGAACCGATGCAGCGCACTACATCTCTTTGCAGCTGCATTGGAACCGCTGCATGATGATGCAGGCCTTAAAATCACCAGCCCGTTGTCAACGGCATACTCAACGATGCCTCAGGACGCTGCATCACAGCATCACAGCTTCCTCAAAACCATCGCTATATGATACATTCTCAATGCCAGACTTCGTACTGCAGGCCCATCATCAATGGCTTCCTTGACAACGACACTGGACTCTGTGATGCAGCACCAAATCTTCCTCAAAACCACTGGTACAATACATCCTCATTGCGGGAACTTGTAACACTCCCCAAGCCAGGATTTAAAGTACTTTACTCAGTGAGCCTAAATTCACCCCTGTATTAACCAACATTCCACTGCAGTCGGCTTAAACATGTGACTTTGTGCCAGCCTGGCTCAACCAGATAACCACAGTTGGCACTTTGTGCCTCTACACACTATTTTCACTTAAACCTTTGAAATTACAGATTTACGTTCTACTGTTTGGATTTTTGTCGTTTTCATCTATAGGAGGCTGGCCTGGTTTGTAGTGGGAACCCTCGGTACTTGCACCTTATACCAGGTCCAGTTATCCCTTATTAGTGAAATGCAGGTAGTGTTCTAGCAGCTTAGGCTGAACTAGGAGACATGGAAAGCTCCTGGAGTACCACTATAGTCACACAGTACTTATACACAATAATAGACAATACTAAGTGTTACCAAAAATAAAGATACTTATTTTAGTGACACAAAGCCAAAAATATCTTAGAGACAATACTACCTCTGGAGGTAAGTATTATAGACAATATATACACTGGAGGCCAAAATCAGGTAAGTAAATAGTAATAGAATAGTGCAAACAGTAGAAAATACAATGGAATGCAATAGGCCTGGGGGCAACACAAACCATATACTAGGGAAGAGGAATGCAAATCACCATTTCCTCCCTAGGCAAGAGTAGTGTGCAGAGGGGCACTGGGAGTGTGCGAGAACACCAAAGGTAAGTAAAATACCCCACCCCAGAACCCAGAAAAGTAGGAGTAAAGCACTGCAGGCTTCCTCAGGACACACTACAAGTCGTGATTAGAGTTATTGCTAGAAGCAAGCAAGACTGCATGCAACAAATGGTGGGTTCCTGGACCTGAAGACCTGTGAAAAAAGGAGACCAAGTCCGGAGGTCGCAGAAGATTCCAGGAAAGACAGAAGCCCCTGCCAACCTAGAAGATGGTGCAAAAGAGGATTCTCTGGTTAGAAGAAGTCTGCAGAAGAGCACCAAAGAAGACGGCTGCGGGTTCCTGCATGGTGCAGGAGATGTCCCAGGTCGAGGTGTTGGATGCAGCCGTTTGCTGTTTGTATTGCTGGATTCGTCCAAGCCTTGGTTCAAACAAGGTCGTGGTTTACGTCAAAATGCCGCTGCCTGGACCCAGTAGGGACCTGGGGGCCTCAATTCAGACTGAGGAGGCAGAGGGGGCTCCCAACACTGGAGAGAGCCCACAGATTACCAGGCAGCATCCACGGGAGTCCCAGGTCACGAGGACAAAGAAGGTACAAAATGTGGTTGGTGCAGCACAACAAAAGAAGGTCCCACGCCGCCGGAGAACAACTCAGCGAGTTGTGCGTCGCAGGATGGAGTGCTGGAGACCTGGGCTACACGGTACATGAAGGATTCTTGGAATAAGTGCACAGAAGCCCAAGTAGCTGGAAATGACGCAGTGCACAGGGGCAATGTCACAAACCAGGAAGGCAAGCTCTTACCTCCACCAAACTTGGACAGCTGGACCTTAGGACAGTCTGGGTCGTGTTGGTCCACAACCTGTGTTTCATGGAGCAGGCTTGTCATCAGGAGAGGAGTCCCAGAGAACCAGTCGTCGTCTCAGAAGGTGCCTGCAGGAGCAGAACTTCAGTGAAATAGTTAAGCACTATTGACAACACACACATTAGGCCACAAACTATAAGCACTGGAGTCCTGGATAGCAGGATCCCAGTGAGACAGGCAAAACACACTGACAAATAGGATTTTAACTATGAGCACTGGGGTCCTGGCTAGCAGGATCCCAGTGAGACAATAAAAACACACTGACACACACTCACAAACAGGCCAAAAGTGGGGAAAACCATGCTAGAAAGAGGCTACTTTCTCACATCATCTCAAATAATTTATTGCATTTGACTCTGATTTTCTAAATTGGCATAGGACTTTTCTTGTGTTGTGTTTTCATTTTACTAGTGTGTGACATGCTGCAAAATACTTTATACATTGGCTCTAAGTTAAGCTTGGCTGCTTTGTGCCAAGCTACCAGAGGGTTGAGCACAGGCTAATTTGGGGTTTACTTGCGTTTCACCCCAAGAGAGCTTATGGTTGCTGCCTAAGTAGGGTTTCACCCCCTCAACCAGTAACCAAATTTCCAACAATTACCATCAATGATAACAAAATGTTAATGGTTCAGAAGACAAATAATATTGTCTTTTGTAAAACCCTTGAAGTGAGTGCCAAACACGGTTAAATGCGATAGATGTAATGCTAGACTGGCCCCACACTTCTGAGCTAGGCTGCGAGGCTATCAAGCATTCGTAACAATTCTTTGATGAATTTTTCAGATTACATAATGTTCTCTCCCCCTGTTCATTACTCCCTGCCTCCTATTTACTGGTGATATTAAATCGTGCCTGCTCTGTAATTTTAGTGTGTAAAATATGCTCTCTGAAAGGGTGTGCACTGTTAAATCACTACCATGAAGATCTGCAAATTGGACTAAACAATTAGTAATGAAGAGCACTTCAGTAGAGTCAATTGCATTTCTATGAAAAGAGCACGAGCTGAAATCCCAACAGCCGAAAGCTTAGCAGTTAAACATAATCTGCCTCGGTTTTAGTTACATATATTTTTTGGTCTGCATTTGATATCTCCCAGCTGGACCAGCCACGAGAGCAGTTTAGAGATTTTCTCTAATTAGAGCTTCAGTCATTTCCTTCACAAATCAATAATTCCCACATAGACCAGCTCCGCATTTACTGTTACAAAGGTTACCAGTTGCACTTAATGAGCAATTTCTGATTCAACAGCAGATATTTCTGTGCCTCCTTGGGCGCCTATAAATTCATCAGGAATTATGCTTCTGTTCCCTGTTTAAGGGAAATCACGCTGCTGCAAAAATGCCGCCCATCACTTACCATTCAGTAGACCCCTGTTTCTCTAAATGTAGCCTTTCTAATTTTAATACATTGCCTGTTGTTGTTTTTTCTTCAGTACTTTAGAATCACAAGTTATCTTTGCAGCTACATATTCCGTGAACAAATGAGCCTTTATCAAGCAAGAATGCTCATTCATATATTACTATCTTCAGAATTTAAGAATGTACGTATGTTGCTGTGTGGCTTTCGATGCCTGATCCTCAGAGATATTTTTATGAGCACAGGCTCATTTTGCTACTTATCGCATTAGTTGGCTAAAAAAGTTGCTCCACACTTAGGAAAAGACAGAGAAGAAAGAGACCAAATGGAGTTCAGGATATTGACCACCGTCCTTGCTACTAGGGCCCTTATTTATGGGCTCTGTGGCACAGGGCAGCGCAGCAAGTCACCTTTCTGCACTGCCCTGCGTCACAAGGAAAGGGCAGCAATGCACCGTATTTATCCAATACCGCGCATTTCTGTCCTTTCTCTCTGGACTGGTGCCCTTTTGGCTGCCTAGCACCAAAGCAGTCACCCTTATACCATGGTGCAAGGGTGCCTACGTTGCACGCATGATTGAGGCTCTTTACTCTTTCTATGTGTGCTTCACAATACAGAATGCAGAACACGTAGAAAGAGGAAAAAACAAAGAGCAATAAAGAAATTTCTCCTCGCTCCGCCTCTCCTGGGTAGGCATCACATTTTGGGGCAGTCCCAGGTTTACAAGTCCTTATAAGTCTGGAAATGCGCAAAAACCACAGGAGTTGCGTGGGAACACTCACCGCAATGCCTTGGAATACCCACCCAGGGCAGAGTAAGACAGGGTAGCGATTTGTCCTGTGTTACCTTACTCTACATTTTTTAAGCCATTCAAAGCCATGCAAAGTGACTGCATGACTTCAAAAATATGACTTAGTGGTTTGCGCCACACATGCAGCACATTGTTTGGTGCAAGCATGGCGCAACCCACTCATATATATGCTCTTCAGTTTATAGAGACAGTCAGGTGTACACATTCGGTGATATGGTTAGTGGCGAAGACAACGGGTACATTCCCTTTTCTTCTCCAGAAGTGCCTATTGCTAATATACCGATGATGCTGCCGTTTTCTGACAAGCCCATCTGGGTTTCTTGAAATTAGGCCAATTGTTCCCTGAACGTTCCTTACTCCTGAGCAGTTACATGAATGCAGTTACATCAATGTCGTAGTTCTCTTTGCTTTTTTTAGATTGCACCAAGCAGTTGTAGCATGCTGGGATAATTTCCCCCAACTTCTGTACCATTCTTCCTGCTGACACAAATGTTACTTTGCTTGAGCACGAGGTGATGGGTCTCGAAATTATATAAGAAGCATGGTGAATGCTTGCTATCGCCCAATCACACTGCCAAAAGACACTTGGAGGCTGGCTTAAGGATGCAGTCCTTCTGCTAATTGAAGGGATGTTAATTTATAACTTATTACAGTATGATAAGTGACTTCAGCTGGTCAAATTCCCATCACACAGCCACTGCATCATTTCCTATGCCTGAGTTATAGAGGAGTAGGAATTTTGATGCATTCTAGGCTGAAAGCGATACATCGTAAAGACGCATCGCACATTGCAAAACTCATAAATATCACTGCATCAGTTGTGAATCAGAATATACAAGGGAACTCTGACACTGCATACATTTTATACTGTGTGGCACAGGCGGTCGTACCACAGGTATTTTTTGACGCAGGCCTAGAAAAACTGACACATTGCGTCTAATAGAGCACTTTGTAAATATGGAGCAAAGAATGCATCCCTGGACCATAAAAAGAAATTATGCAATGGGAGCGCAAGCTCCTTGTACATATGCTCCATGGTCTTCACCAACAGTTTAGCCATTATTGTTATTTCTGTTCAATTGCTATGTCCCTTTGAAAGTAAAATAGCAACATTGTAGCAGACCGATTACTAGTGCGCCCCAGATTGATTTGCATGAATTAATGAGCCTCTGTGGTATGGTCTGTCTTCTTGTATGACTTGTCTCTTTAAGTTATCTTTCTTTGCTAAAGGTTTTATATGGAATGTAAGTTGATGAATTAAAGGCATTTGTAGCTGAAGCTGGAACCTGTCCAGACCTGTGTAGAGGGTTCCTTACTTCTTATCACAATAAGGACTACTGTCACAATTGATGTTTATTGGATTTTTCCTTCTCTGAAACACAATCCAGATCAATACACTTTTGGCAACAAGTTGCTTTATGGACCCTTGAAAGGAACCCCTAAGAAAGTTGCTACCAAGGAACTGTTGTAATTTATGTTCGCCTCCTATGGGATCTATATTGTGCTCTTCTCTCGATGGATTGTCTGTGCTACCAGTGGGATCAGTTATTTCTCTAGTGAATACACCCTTCATGGGTGGGGATGCCACGTTTGTGTAGATTCTCTGTTACCAATACTTTAAATTTGGGCCGCCTCACTCTCCTGCCTCAGGCAGGGATGAGCAATATTTGAGCTGCCTCATGAAGACTGAAGCAAACATTCTGTCACAGTTTCTTGGAGGGGTGCATCTTATCTGTATTTCTCTTTTAAGTGCATCTTTTCTGTATTTCTCTTCTACACGCTGGGCTGAATAAGTGGTCCTTGCACCTTGCTCAGTCACACCCTTGCAGTGGGTGCTATTTCTCTGTTCTGCTACCTGTGCCCCTGGTGTTCACTTGTTATTGTCTTGGTGTATAGCCTGCATTTTGCCTTGTTGACTCTCCATGACGACATCAGCCAAGTCTGCGGATGGGTGGTACTTCCTGATTTCTGCGGCAGATCATTGGATCACTTCTTTTAAATTTACTGTTGAAATTCAAGAACTCGCACAATTGGAAATCTCATTATTCTACTTTCCTCCATTGTACAGTCAAACGTTCTGTTGAAACACTAGAATGCACATTGTTGGGAATTTAATTATTCTATTCTATTTCAGTGGGCAGTCGATGTTTCTGTTGCAGCACTAGTAAGCTGACCATTGAAAATGTCATTATTGTACGTCTCTTCAATGTGCAATATTTAGATTTTTTGTTTATTTTGGAGTTATATTAACCTTACTTTACTTTGTAGGTTGTGATTCTAGGGTATCTGTTCAGGTGTCAGTGTTTTCTTTATATGCATTTATTTATTATTTACCACAGTTCTGCTTCAGTTTGCACAACATCTCACCACCATCTTTTTTCTTACTAACACCTGAAGAACCAACTTTACATTGGTCAAAGTGGAAGAAAGTTTTATTAACTATGTAATGGTTTGCTGATCAAACATTTCACCAGAAAAACACTTCAATGCTTATACATTGTTTGCGAGCTGAGGGGCATGAAAGATTTGAAAATGTGCCTGTTTTGACTGATAATGATTTGGATTCTCCCTCTACAACATTAAATTAGTTTGACCTTGGCTTAGTTAAACTGGACAAGCTTTTTCTACTTCAGGTTTCTGATATTCTTGAATGTTATCATTTTGGCATGGGAAAACAACTTAAGGATTGGTCTGTGGAAGATCTTATTACTACTTAGAGAAAAGTATCTTCTACATGCAGTTTTGTAGACTCTGTTGATGAGCGGATTAGACACCAGTTCATGTGAAAATGCAACATTGATAAACTCAGAGAAGAACTTTGGCTCAAAGATAATCCATAGCTGGGAGAGGTTATCATCATAGTTAAGCATGTAGAGCCTTCAATGGGTTATGTCAGTGAATTACTTAAAAGTAGTGATAATATCCAAAAAATCACTTCTAAGCCAAACACCTTTCCCAAAGCAGCATCTAATTTCGGTAAACCTAAACGTTTTTGTTTTTGTTTTGGAAATCCCACACACTTAGCCAACAACAAGGATTTGTCATGCCGTTGAGATAACATGTAAAGCTTGTGGCAAGAAGGAACACTTTGCCAAGTCCTATAAACCCTCCTCTTCTGGAGGGAAAGTCAATGAAATCTTCTCTGAGAGGAAGGATATTGTTGTTAGTGATATTTCCAAAATTTCTTGTGAACATCTGTCAGATCTAGTTTGGTTGACTGGTATAATGGTGAACATGATGATGGACTTGGGAGCCCATCTTTCATTAATCTCTGACCATGATTTTTACTGTTACTTCAGAGGAAAGATAATTATACATGATCCTGATGTGTTTCCGTTGGGGGTAAACCTATTGAATTACTTGGATACTATGAAGCTAACATTGAATTCAGAGGTAACCATGCCACCGGACACATATATGTGCCTGACAAAGGATATATTATTTTGAGGTGGCGACATCAAAAATTGTTGAGTATATATCTTGATCCAAATTCTTCTCCTCAAAGTAAATTCACTAAATTGTCTTCCACAGATTCTACAACAAAAAGATTAAGAACTATTTTCTGAAACAAAATGAGTTTTCAAAGGTTACATGCATGTTTGGGATGAGGAGTGTGAAAAGGAATTTTTATTATAAAGGATTGTTTGGTCAAAGTTCAGTCACTGAGCAGTTTAATACCTAGAGTAAAGGAGTTTTATACTCAGATTACCTTGGTCTATAACTACAGATGCCAGCCTTAAATGTCTTGGGGATGTTTTCAAACAAATGCAGGGAGGACGCAACGTCATTATTGCAACAAGGAATTAGAAGGAAGAGAAAACTTGGTGTGCCATATTGAGAAAAAAACATTTATCATGTTTTGGGTGATCATTACATTTAAGCAATTTTTGTGGGGAACTAATATATAAAATTTGCAAGAGGTGTTAGCTGTAAAGGGATTGGGTGGCATTTCGTCCTGCTTTTGCAAATGATTACATCAAGTTGTATCGTCTTAAAGTGTAGCTAGTTGGCTTGAACACAAATCCTGGATTGCAAAAATTTGTTAGAATATTGTCTTCTGGTGTTTACGATGCTAAGATTGGTAAGAAGGTGGAGTAAAATGATTTTTTATGAGCTCTCAATAGAAGGTGGTTTGTTGTTTAGAAGCTCGCAGTTAGTGGTTCTAGAAGGTGTACATGAGTGATTGATGACACATGCCCATTTGAGGCATGACAATGTGAACAAGACCAATGAGTGTTTGAGATCGCCTTACTGGTGGCCTGAGATGGATCTTCAAAGAGAAAAATTAAGAGTGTGTGTTGATTGAGGATTAAGTGACAAATCTAAGAAGTTGTGGTCAGCTCCATGGTGAACAGGAAACTGCCTAGTAACCCCTGGGGTGAATTTGCATATAATATAGTGGGACTGTTCAATTTTAAAATGGGTGTTGAGTATGTGTTTTTTCTCATAGATATGTATTTCAGATGGCCTAAGGTGAAATTTGAGAATGATAGCTCTACTGTTTCAGTGATCAGATTTTTATCTGAGAGTTTTGCTACGGAAAGTAATCCGAAATCTTTATTGATGGACAATGGTGTTCAATTGATATTGACTGCCTTGTCAGTATATTTGGTTGTGGAACATGTCTGCACAAAAAGTGTGAGTTACATCATTCCAAAACAAATGAGATAATTGAGAGATTCAATAGAACTCTGAGGGGGGATATCCAAATAGCAAAGATCTGCGGGGGGAGATGGAGAGATGCTGTGCTTGACTATTTAATGCAGTAAAGATTCACTCAACATTCGACAATTGGTGTTACACCAGTTGAGTTGTTCTGCAAAAGGAGGCCATGACCCATGATCTGTCCCCCATGGGTTGAAGGCAAGTTGAATTTGTCAAGGGTTTTTGGGGAGATGAGTGTGGAAAAAGTGAAGGAAAACTAATTGCGGAAACAGTTCAAGCAAAAATAATATTATGACAGAAACAGCAATGTAAAAATGTTTGATTGTCAATCTTGGTCACATGGTGCATGTGAGGTTCCTAGGAAGGGGAAAAGGAGGCAGAAAATATAATGATCCTCTACAAATTATTAAGTCTAATAAAGGATTGGTTCAGTTGGAAGATGGGAAAAATTGGAATTTCAATAATATTGTTATAGGCAAAATATACATATTCTTGCCAATATCATGTTTTACTGTTCTATCAGTGTTATTCTATATGCTTTATGCTTTCATTTCCATGCAGTCGGTGATCTTGTTTCTATTGTTCTGGTGTCTGGATTTGCTTCTGTTTGTTGTGTTGTGTTTTTGTCACTTTGCTACTGATTATCTATTTGTGCTGTAGATATTATGTTTGTTTCGTTGAGAGGGAGGTGTGTTGCATATTCTGTCATCTTGCATGGCTTGTCCCTTCAAGTTGTCTTTCGTACCCAAAGGTTCTAGAAAGAATGCTTGTTGATAAATCAAAGACAGTTGTTGGTGAAACAGTATCCTGTCCTGGCTCTGCAGAGAGTTCCATATTTCTCCCTGCAATAAAGACTTCCTTCACAATTTATGTTCATTGGATTTTTTCTTCTCTGGGACATAACCAGGATCACTACACTTTCCTCATTTAAAAGGATCCCATTATGACTCACAGAATCTTGCAAATAACTTGGTAAAAACAGTGGACACTGCAATCTTCTGTCCTTGCATTGTCTCTCAAAAGACTGCCAACACATTGGATAGAGTAATTCAGGCTTATGGTCTTTCGGTCAACACATTCCTCTTACTGAAGAGGGTTTTGGCCTATTGCCTATAAGAATACCAAGCCAGACAATTTACTAATTCACCAGATGAATGAAAACAATTTATACTTACGGATGTGATACCTTGACAGGGTTTTATCAGGATTACAATGGGCAATACATCCATAGCCTGCAAAGTCATGAAGAGTATACTTTTAGAATAAAACTCTATGTTACTATTAAACCTATCAGCCTGAGGGTGGTCTTTCACCCAATGTTTTGCCTTCCTACTCCATTTTTTCTGAACTTATTTTTGCGGGCCTTAGAATTCTGTGCACTGTACCACTGCTAACCAGTGCATGCTTACTCCTTAAAACACAGAAAATTGGCTTCTCCCCTGTTGGCATATTTAATTTACTTGTAAGTCCCTAGCAAAGTGGCACTACAGGTCTCTGGGGTCTGTAAATTAAATGCTACTAGTGGGCCTGCAGCACTGATTTTGCCAACCTCTTAAGTAGCCCTGTAAAACGTGTCTCAGGCTTGCCATTGCAGCCTGTGTGTGCAGTTTTTAACTGCCATTTTGACCTGGCAAAATATACCTTTGCCAGGCCCAAATCTTCCCTTTTTATATATATATGGCAGGGTGTTTAAAAGGTAGGAAATGTACTTTTACATTTTACATGTCATTGGGGTGAAGAACTCTTAAATTTGTTTTTCACTGCTGCAAGGCCTACCTCTCCCATAGGCTAACATTAGAGCTACATTATTACATTAAATAAGCTGCAATGTCCAAATGGGAACCAGTTCATGTTTGCTGTCTTTGGAATTGTAATGAAAAGTCCTAACTTATGGTAAAGTTATATTTTAAATTGCAATTTTGAAAATATCTCTTTTAGAAAGTTGCCATTTTCCTGCCTTAGCCATTTAGGCCCTCATTACAACTTTGACGGGCGGCGGAGGCCGCCCGCCAAAGTTGCGCCGCAGGAATACCGCACCGCGGTCTGAAGACCGCGGCCGGCATTCTGAGTTTCCCGCTGGGCAGGCGGGCGGCCGCCTTAAGGCCGCCCGCCAGCCCAGCGGGAAACAACCTTCCCACGAGGACGCCGGCTCGGAATCGAGCCGGCGGAGTGGGAAGGTGCGACGGGTGCTACTGCACCCGTCGCGTATTTCACTGTCTGCTATGCAGACAGTGAAATACAAGCGGGCCCTCTTACGGGGGCCCCTGCAGTGCCCATGCCATTGGCACCCCAGGGGCCCCCAGGGGCCCCGCGACACCCCCTACCGCCATCCTGTTCCTGGCGGGCGAACCGCCAGGAACAGGATGGCGGTAGGGGGTGTCAGAATCCCCAAGGCGGCGCAGCATGCTGCGCCGCCTTGGAGGATTCTGACGGGCAGCGGAAAACCGGCGGGAGACCGCCGGTTTTCCTGCACTGACCGCGGCCAAAGCGCCGCGGTCAGAATGCCCTAAGGGGCACCGCCAGGCTGTCGGCGGTGCTCCCGCCAACCGCGAGCCTGGCGGTCACAGACCGCCAGGCTCGTAATGAGGGCCTTAGTGTCTGTAGCCTGTACCTTGGTCACATGACTGGTGTATCAGCATGGGCTATCACTGGCAGGATGGGAGGGAGAAGCTGGGCACAGCCCCACTTACACTTGAATTGGCTGTGTCCTGCATCTGCACAAAGAGTTGCATGTGTGTTAGTTTGGAGCCAGGACAAGGAAGGCAGGGCACCAGTGGACTTCAAAGCCATTCCTCGAATTCTCCCAACTTTAAAGGAACATCTGGGTATACATACTGGATCTCAGCCACAACCACTTCAATACACTTCTGGATAAGTGGATACTCTTCAAGAAAGAAGGACTGCTGTGCTGTTGAAGAGGTATCACTCACTCTGCTGGACTACTACCTTGCAGTGCTGCTGCTTTGCTGTGCTGATTTGCTGCCTGCTGCCCTCCTGCCTGGGTGTGAAGGACTGGACCTGCATCTCTTGAACCCAGAACCCCAGAGTGACTCCACGCGCTAATTGTGTGGCCTCCTGATTGGAGCTTCAGGGACAGAAGGCTGCAACAACCTTGCACCTGTACCTGGCCATCTGTGAGTCTATCCTGCCAAGTGGTGCCCCCTAGTGCTAGAAGTGGGATTAAGGTGCTCTGCCAGCCTCTGTGGTATCAGCGGAACTGACTCATCCCCTCTGCTGCATGCCACAGCCTTAAGTAGAACCGACTCATTGCCGCTGCTGCATGCATCAGAACCACAGGGAAGGCTTTCATCGCATCGCAGCCTGTTGCCACATCAGAACCACTGCTGTAAAATACATCCTCAGTGCAGGTCCTCATTTTCCTAGTCAATGGCAGCCTCAACAACATTGCCAGACTCCTTATTGCACCCTGGCAGCTCCTCAGAACTGATATATAGCCCCGAATGTGCAACACATCCCGACTCTGGTCTTCGCACTGCAAGTCCTCGCTGATGGTATTTTCACCATTGATGCAACAGGACCTTATACCACACCCTCCCTGCATCTGGGAACCAACACATCACTTCAGCTACATGTCACATCAGCAAAGCTGATCCACGCTGAGCTCCACAAACCAGGATTGAACCAGTAGATCTAACTGATTCCCTGAAGCTGACCCAGGCTCCATCATGGTCAGCCTGAACTTGTGAGTTTGTCCCAGCCTGTTGCAACCAGATATCCACAGTTGGGGCTTTATGTCTTTTGGTGCTATTCTTACTAAAATCTTTAAAATGGAACATCTCTGGTTCTACTGATTGGATGTATGTCATTTTGGTCTTGTTTTGTTAGTTGAACAATACTCTATTTTTATAACTCTGTGGTGGGTTCCTTTTGTAGGTTTTCACTATGTCACTGTTTCAAGTGTTGGTACGTTACACATTACCTCTGAGTTAAATCTAACTACTTTGTGCAAAGTTACCTGGGGATTGAATACAGGTTAATTTAGGCTTTTCTTGTGACTTCACCCAGGGAAAAACTGTGGCTTAACCCTCCTCAAACAGTAACCCAATTTCTTACAGTTACACATTATTTTAGTATTTTGAACGTCAGCTACCTTGGAATTGGATTAGGCAAATGTTCACTGTCTTCTCCCACTCTGTGCAAATTGACCTTGATATGATGCCTTATCTTGTGTAGAAGACTATAGGAGTTCACAGCCCTAGGCATCAACAGCAAATTGTTTTCAACAGTAGGTGGTTAGAAGAATTAAAACTGATGATAAACCAATTTTCTAACAAAAAGGCCATGTATCTCCAAGTAACTCGTTAAAAAGTCTACATTATCATACAAACGTATGGCATCACAGAGATATGCAGAACACTGCTTCAGTTTCATTTTCGAAAATGTTTACCTCTTTTTTACTTCAGCTAATTTGCCCAGATGGATTGAGCATGTAACATAAGAAGGTAGGTAAAATTATGTATCAATCCACTCCCCATGTTCCACCTTCTCTAGCTTGAAACTTTCTGAGATTGAAAATGTAATTTAAAACAACAAAATGATTTCTGAACCATCTTCCTATCCCTGTACATTACAGAAAATAATTTCTATTAAAAAACAGTGCTTAATTTGTAAACCAGTGTCCATGCCAGCATTCTTTTTTAGAAAAACACATCAGTTGCTGACAGATGTTGAGACTGCCCTATACAATGCAGTGTAATCTTGATAACGCCATGTCTCTTTCTTCCACCACTTTGCTCCTTTATTTTACTTTTGCAAGATCTTCTTCATCCCTGCATTCTCCTTTTGTCACTGTTTTCCTTATTTTTCTCCCTCCTCCCTCCTCCTTTCCTCCATTTATGTTTTTCTCTCTCTTTCTCTGGTTCAAAGTCTAGAGAGGAAAAGTAAGTGCTGGTCCTCAAAAATGAGTGTTGGTGGGCCCCATCTGCATCCATTGGATAAAATTAAGCACTGCAATAAATATAAAATCAAAATTGTTGCTTATCTTGTGAAAGTTGGAGGGATAAAAGCCTCATTTAACACAATTTGGTTTTCTTCATGAAACTGCAGATTAGTATTACAATTATTACTATTATTACTACGTAGGCTGTAACCCAAGGAGAGGGTGCATTGGTGCCCAGATCTCAGGAGGGAGCCTGTAGTGCACTTCTGGACATGCTCTAGTGTTCCCACCAGCCACTGTGTGAGGACTGGCTTCCACACTCACCACACACCAACCCAACACAGGTATCACTTGGTGACGTGGTGCCTGCAAATAAAAAGGGTCCAATCGCACATGCTCAAGATCAGTTAGTACTACTACCACCATGCCAGCGTGTGTCTTATTTCTTTAGCATGTGGGCCCAGGGCTCACAACATAGCATTGGCGACAAGGGTTCTGACCACTTGTGCTGTACTGCCTCACTGTCACCTGCCATGAAGAGGGAGGATAAATATCCATTGGTGCTGCTGTGACTTGCCTGCCTGGAGAAGAAGTGAGGAATCAGAGCCCCGTTGGTCTCTATGAGAGTTGGCAGGCAGAGGAGAAAAGAAAGCAGCGCCTATGATGGACACGCCCTGCCGTCTCAAGGTATGCCAAGGCCCACTACATAGCATGCCCCTACCTGCTGAGGTGACCATAAACTGCCCTGCCTGCCACCATCTGCCTGGGAAAGAAAAAGGGGTACAAGTACCCACCCAACAAGACTGTCTACTCCCAGCATGTTTCTGCAGCTCCTGCATGACAGAGCTCCCATAAAGTCTTGAAGAACCTGTGAAGAGCTACCTAAGTGGTAGGAGAGGACCACACCTGCTGCAGTAACTGGGAGGAAAAGAGACTGTCAATCTCCCATGATAGCCCAGCAGCACTAGTCGGCAAGCAAAGGGTGTATCCCAGCAAAGTAGAGGGAGGCAGCACCGACCCTGATTCACTCCTCTACCTGCATCACAGATGTCCACGTTGAATTGCTACATTAGGGAAACTGCCTCGGCCAGGAAGGAGCGGTGGCTGCAGCGCCACCTAGTTGTCACTGGCCGCACCACACCCCGGTCCTGGCAACAGTGTCTTGTAAGGAGGTGGTCTGGTTTTCAGCACACACAGCTACACAGGATAAGCCGCCCTGCTGCCTGGTGCAACAAAAGCCTACAGTGCACTGCGATCTTGCCATGTGCACCACTGCCAGAAGATGACTACTGCACGCCGCCCGCAGTTGAGAAAAGCACGGAGGGCCTGTGGCTGCACCCGCTCTGCGGCCACCCCTCCAGCACCTGTCTCTGCAGCACCTGTGAGGAATGGCATGGCTTGCAGCATTGGAAAGGCTGCTGTGGCCTAGTGAAGTGGCTGCAGCACCTAGAGGAGCCTCACCACACCGCAGCCTGGCCCCGGTGGGAAACATAACTTTACAGGAGGCCCCTAGGTGTAAAGACACTGGGCTGTTAGCATGACTCTGCAGCATCACCAAGGTATCTGTGGGAGAGACAGACAAAGGTGAGCAATGCCTGCAAAGCCTAGGGAGGCTAAGTCAAAGACACCAAGGGACATGAGCAACGAGGCCAAAGACAACACAGAGATAAGTCACAAGGAAAGTGTGCACAACATGAGCCCCTCTGCCCTACTGGACAAAACAGAGACAATTATGGCCTGCAGTGCCCCCACTTACCTTCACTTGCATGCGACAAGTGCTGGGGTCTGTGATGAGAAGCCTAGATATGTGGGGTGAGTACCACATGGCCCCTGTTTGGCTGCCTGTCATTCAATGAGGAGAAAGGCTATTTACCCTGGAAAAAACCCCAAGAGCTGCCCCTGCCAAGAAAGCTGCCTAGAGTCCAGTGAAAGCCAATGCCATGAAGCCAAAGACAGCGAGCCTTTCTAGACATCTAGCAAGCCACAAAATGCACTGTGCGCTGCGCCCACACACCCGCTAGCAGCTGTCTGCAACCATCGCGATATGGAAGATAAGGCCGCATGCCCCGATGTTGAATGGCCACTCAAGAAAGAAGAGCAAGCACTGAAGACACCAGGTGAGGGATCCATGAAAAGACTTCCTCGTAGCCCCACCACTACTAGAAAAGGCACCAGCTGATGGGGTGCTGAGACAATGCAACCATGAAACTATGCCAGCTGGCCATCTGAATGGCCACCATTGGCCAATCAAGGAAAATTTCACATGGAGTGACTGACCCTGCCAAGCACACCCAAACTTAGGCAGGACCAGGTGCCACAATGGCACAGCATTGAGGCACAAGCACTGCACCCTCAAGTGAAAGTAGGACTGATGGAAGGTGATCCAGCGAGCGGAGCACCAAGAAGATCCCTGAGGAAGGGACAGGACCTGGGGGAGGTCCACTGGTCGAAAGTCAAGTCCTACCAACAGCATCAGACCTGCGAGAGGCCCACGGTGGAAGAAGAGACACTGCCCTATGAACAGAATGCGACTAGCAAGTGGTCCATGTGAAGTGAACATGTGACCCTTGGTATAGCGCCTCAACAGGCAGCGAATGATAAAAGAAGAAGAGAGGAGTGCTTCTGACCAGACCTGGCCCGAAGAAGTGGTGAGTGTGAGAGTGTGGCACGATGCCACATAAACAAAAGCGATTGTGTTCATCCTAACTTCACTACCACTGCCCAGCGGGGCCAGAGACTGTTCAGGGACTGTCCTCCCCAACACTGCCTCAAGACAGAGTTGCCAGTGACCCATTACAGACAAGAGGAAAGTCGTCCACGCCGAGTGGCAAGCTGCCACTACAGCAACACGAATAAGAGAAGACATGTATTTGGACGCCACATCACAGCAAGCAAGAAGAGAGCATAGCACAATGCCATGTTGGGAAGACAGAAGAAAAAGGAGCGGAGAGAACATGTGACAGACCGTTCACACTAAAAGACCCGACCACCACGGGTGGGCAAGAGGTGTGAAAAATTGCATTCAAGATCAAGGACTCATATCACCACTCAAAAGTGCATCCATCTAAACAAGCTAGGCGCTGGGGTGCAGTGATGACACTGAAAACAGCCCAGCTGGAGTACTAAATGCAGCCTGTCTGTATGTGTGAACCGCATACCTGCTCCACGCTTCACAGTGCGACCATCCAGCCTCCTTTCACCAGTTGCTTGAGGCACATGGCATACCTGCAAGTGACAGCACATGCCAAAGAAGAAGAGCTGCATGTGGCTACGAAGTACTTCCAGTCAACTTCACTCCAAACAAGACCTCCCTACCTATAGCGCAAGTTGTCAAATTGGTCAGAAAGTCATCATTACCACATACATCGCCAGAAACATCTAAGGAGCATCTTGTCAACATCAGGGCAGTGCGCGCTCTACGGGCGACAAAAATGCAAAGAAAACAGTCTTTATGGAAGAGCATAATTCATACATTGTGTTTATATGCAATTTGTTAACCTTTTGCATTGCAGAGTTTTACCTTGAAACCACTATTAATGATTGCAAATAATGTTAATTTGCAAGGAATTGCTGCAGGCTTACAGAGTGTATCAGGGTGTGGTCCCTTTCTAGGACCTTCTAGAAGCTTTCCCTGCAGCATGACTGGGTGTGGTTTGTGGGCTGGGCCAGACTCTATATAAGGGAGCCAGCCCAGCTCCACGTGCTCACTATTCAGAGGTCACGGTGCAGAGCAGCAGCATTTGCCTGAGCTCCTGTTCTGGAGGCCTACCTTGACATTCCAGGCCTGCCGCGCATTCTCTGGGTGATTCTTGAGCAGGGTGGCAAGACGGAGGTCGGGCTGGGCCCCCGACCCCGTTCTAAAAGACTCTTGAGTTTTGGGGCCTACTCGTGAAACTTTCAGAGTACGCAAATCATTGCTCTGATGCAAATCTTGGTGTTCAGATCGGCAAAGGTTTTCCAGATCATTTCATGGCATTTGCATATTCTTGTTTGAATCGGCAGTGTGCGCAATTCATTTTCCGCAGTTAAACCTTGCTGTTCAGATCGCTAACAGAGCGTGCAATTATTTCATGGCATTTGCATATTCTTGTTTGAATCAGCAGTGCGCGCAATTCATTTTCCACATTTAAACCTTGATGTTCAGATCGCTGACAGAGTGCGCGATCATTTCATGGCATTTGCATATACTTGGTGGAATCGGCCGTGTGCGCGATTCATTTCCTGCATTTAAACCTTGGTGTTCAGATTGCTGACAGAGTGCGCAATCATTTCATGGCATTTGCATATTCTTGTTGGAATCGGCAGTGTGTGCGATTAATTTCCCGCATTTATACCTTGGTGTTCAGATCGGTGACAGAGTGCGCAATCATTTCATGGGATTTGCATATATTTGTTGGAATTGGCAGTGTGCGCAATTCATTTCCCGCATTTAAACCTTGATGTTCAGATCGCTAACAGAGTGCGCGATCATTTCATGGCATTTGCATATACTTGTTGGAATCGGCAGTGTGCTCAATTCATTTCCCGCATTTAAACCTTGATGTTCAGATCGCTAAGAGTGCGCGATCATTTCATGGCATTTGCATATTCCTGTTAGAATCAGCAGTGTGCGCAATTCATTTCCCATATGTAAAACTTGGTGTTGAGATCGCGAACAGTGTGCGCGATAATTTCATGGCAATCAAAACTTTGATGTGTAGTGTTTCTTGAAGTGCACACATTTATCCAGGGCCTTTTTGATTTTCTGCAAAGATGCTAAATTCTAGATGTTACATTCTTTGTGCACATTAAGTCCCTAGTCCAATTCTTATCGTTTTCCAGGGAATGTTTCAGATTGCTTTTTGTCCTCATGTAAAGATCCATTGTTTGTTCTGAAACAGTATTCTAGAAGGTTCTTGTATTTCTAGACTGTATGTGATATTTCATGAAAAGCTCATATGAAACATTGCATTAATTATTCTTGATTTGTTCCAGATACTCAGGGTTCTTTGAGGTCTAAGTTAAAGTCACTTCTTAGATTACCCATGGTTATAGTAAGACAATGCTTAGGACCATAGTCTAGTGAAAGTCAATGTGATTATTTTATGATATTGTGTTGTTTAACCTTTTGCTTCCAACAGGTCTCCTTCCTAGCTGTTCCCTTCCTAATCCCCTTTTCCCCACTTGGACTCTCTTAGGCTCTGTGATATTTCTATCAGAGTTGTGGAGCTGTCTTGTGGTGGACATGTTGGGAGCGTGCACAGGCCCCAAGGATCTGGTCTCCCTGACACATCTCACCATCAGAGTGGAGCCTAATGCCTGCAAAACATCAACATCAAGGGACTGACGAAGCATTCCTGGCACCATGGGAGACCAATCTCCCAGAGACCATCTGTTAGGCCCCGCGTGCACCTAAGTCCTGCTGACAAGAGCACCCAGACCATGAGACACCCACCCTTTGTGGTTCACAAGCAACTTGGCCTTGGCCCTGTTGGCAGTTCCGCAGTGAAGCTTATGAGAGGCTCCGAACAGCCCACGCGGTCCTGTGGCAACCCAGCAAAAAGGGCCTCAAGTAAATTCCTATGTGAGGGAATCCTGGCACGAGAGACGAGTCTGAAGCTGCTCCACTGACAGGTACCGCGAGGCACCGAGGCATCAGAGGAAGACATCCAAACATCCCACTGTTGTCCTCGTCTTTGTGGGTTTGCCTTTCAGGGACCCAGAGTACCACAGAAGAAACATCTGCAGCGGACTTCACCATTGCTCCCGATGCACCAAGTTTGAACTGTTTTGACACAAACTGCATCACCGCAAGAGCATGCAGGACTGACCAACAGTGCCTGAGTGGACATTGACTCAACAAACTGGTTGTCAAAAAATCCAGACTCCATCTACACAGTGTTTGTGCCCAGGAGAAGCTGGTTAAATCAAGGATGCGTGCAGAGATGCCAGGGTGCACCTAGCTGCACATGTCCTTTACTGTCTAGTCAATTGTCAATTGCCTCTCGAGACTGAGAGACTATGCTGGTGTTTAGTGTTTTGTTTTTTCTTACAAGTTAGACTTGTTTTTATTTTTTATAAGGTTTGGGAGGAATGTAGTGTCTTGCAGGACATGTTCTAGTGTTTCCACCAGCCACTCTGTGAGGGCTGGCTTCCACACTCACCCCACCCAACCCAGGCATCAAGGGTGACTGGTGCCTGCAAATAAAAAGGGTCCAAGCTCCCATGCTCAAGGCCAGTTGGTAATACCACCACCACCATGCCTCTGTGTGCCTTATGTCCTTACCATGTATGCCCAGGGCCCACGACATAACAGAGCCCTTAACCCAGTTTCCTGCCTAGTATTTGTTAGTTTATCTCTTGAACCCAGTGTTCGCTATGAATCTGCTGCATTTTGTGCATTGTTCCGGGCAGCCATATCTACCGACTGATCTTGCTCAGGTAGACCTCAGCCTGAGAGCACCATGCACGTTTAGGTATAACTAGATATCTGAATAAATTAAAAATAGATTTCTGTGGCAAATACCAAATACAAAGTGATAAATGCTTCTCTTTGAGTCCCACAGTAATCCCAGTTTGAGTGAAAATTGGTGTTTTCACCTGAAATGGTATTACACAATGTGTACTAATGGCACACTTTTTTCAGGCATAATTTATGTAGGGAAAATATGGCACATTCCAGGTTTTTTGGGACAGGGGAAAAATATGCTGCATTACCAGTTTCCCTCATTGCTAGATGTGGAAATCTGAATGTAGAGACAGTGCCACACCTGCTGATATTGGCATTAACCATGTTTAAAAATAGTAGGGTACTCAGAATGAGAAGTTAGAAGGAGATTTAGGAGGAGGTGTTAATCCGTCCCAAAAGTGACGGATATACCACCAGCCGTATTACGAGTTCCATAGGATATAATGGATTTGTAATACGGCTGGTGGTATATCCGTCACTTTACCGTCACTTTTGGGATGGATTAACACCTCCTCCAAAGTTGTAATAAGCCCCTTAATATGCTGGAGTTCCTCTGAAAGGTCTAAACAAAAACTAAGTTGAGTGGGCGAGAAAGGTTGCATTAATTTAATAGTAAATCAGATTTACTCTATCTAACCTGTCCATGAATCGTAGTGCGCAACACTTGAGTCATGAGACTTGCATACAATTGTAGAATATGGGCACTCAGAACACAATATCAGTTCTGCAATTTCACACATCAGCACTGAATATCTGTAAAATTAATCCTGATGTTCGTTGAGGGGGTAATGTGAATTGCTCAAGGATTGTCTATGAACATGCTTGTAATATAACCCTGTATGTATATCACACTCTTCTTTGGCAGTCCTTGCTAGGCAATGAAGCAATGAAGACTGTGAGAGACTCAAGAGACTGTGATTAACTTGTGACATCCATGAGAGTGAGCCTAGCAGAGATTTCATGACCAGGTTCACTTTATGCATTCCAGTGGATTTAGCGTTATCAGGTACCATCTAGAAGAAATGAAGACAAAGAGCAAATCAGTGTAAACCAAGTGCAAACTGTAAAAGCCAAGGGTTAATTGTGCGATTTGAAACCCAATACAATAATTTGAAGGACACATTGTGGAGATCTGGAACATAGCACTGAGAAAAAGACTAACAGGAGTAGGTGATCTGAGTTCAAGAAAATTAATAACTAAGACAATTTATATAACAAGGTTGGCAGTGTGCTATTTCAATTAACTTTGTGAATAACCACCAGTGTTTAAGCTTTAGAAGAGACACAACCAATGTCAAGAAAACTAAGTAAAAGAACTGTTTCCCAAAATGAAACATCATTGAGGGAGATTCAGAATATAATAATAGAGTGGGGTTCCTTACTGTGTGAATAAGTCAATGTTTGATAACAAATATGTGTTTGAATACTAAAGCAAGTTGTTTGTATTCATCCAGTAACATGTTGCTGTTGAATAAAGTACTAGAGGTTTGATAGACCAGACCACCTGGTTGTGAAGATAATGTCACACTTTCTGTGCTCTCAGCCCCAGCCTCTTTCCCCTTGTGCCCAAACCAAGAGTAGGAAACTAAATGCACTCACTCTGGTGTGAGAATAAGGGTGAAGGAGGACAGTCATCCCTCCAGCAGGGTCAGAAACATAGGTTAGTGAACACTAATCAAATACTTGTTAGGAATCCTGATACGCCTAACAGATCTTGACACCTAACCCCTTCACAAGCCTTTCTGGGTTTTGATAGAAGGCACATCAAATGTAAGAAGATCTTAGGGTGTAAGCATGTAAAGCTTCCCCTAACTCCCTTCATGAGATCAGTTAGAAGAAATAATAACTGAAGAGAAACGAATCCAATTTTTCTTGTCTTTCCCTACCTCCCTCCATAGGATGAGCTACAGGAACTAGGCCTGCAGACCCTATCCCTTTGTAAACAAGTGTGAGTGAACACTAAGGAATGGTTATGGGGGCTGGACAATCTGCACGTTTTGAGCCCCCACAGAAAGGATCTCCTGTCCTTACTATTTACCAGTGACATAACAACTAAATGTGCAGATATTTACAAGAGCAGGTGGGATTCAGTAATGAGGACTAGAAGAAGTCCTTTTTGGAACATGCTACCTTTGAGTTTAGCTAATTTGCAGAAAAAACTGAAGGATCCTAAAAAAATAATATATGCTGAGCAATGACCACAATTCATGCAACTGGTGCAGAGGTAACAAATACAAACAGGAATCTCAAGTCCAAAGTATGAAAGACACTCAAGAAAGGAATACCAAATTAGCCATCTAAGGGACAGATTTAGAGCTTGTGCTTCAAGTGTTTGGCCTCCTCTGTATCTATTCCCCTGTATCACGAAACCACCAGAAAAAGAGAAACCAATTGAGGATGCAAGGGAGGAGGATTTGTTAGGTACGTTCCATGTCAGCTGGTGGGGTTCAGAATCTCAGCTGATGGGTGTGCCTGGAAATGAAACAGCACAAATGCGGGACCACCCATGGCTGGGGCACAAGAAGGTAACATGTAAGTGAGCAGTGCAATGCAATTCACTGGCAATACACTGACCAGGGTCAGAGGCTGACTTCACTACTGTGGACCAGTCTTGAGTTCGTGCAGGTTCTGCACTGGGACATAGAGGACAACAAGAATGAAGCCCTTACTGTTATCTTGAGACACACTGCAGGCTACCTAGAAGGTGTCTCTGTACTCCACGTCCTCACTCCAACTTAATGCTAATCAAGAAACAACTCCCCAAATCTCACTAAGTTCTGAGAAGAACAGTAGAGTGTGTTTGTGGTGTGGAGATCCAATTGGGAGATACAAACCTCTTTGATTGTGTCTAGTGAGGTGACAAGAAGACTGGCGGACAAAGCTCCATGGCTAAGAATGGCACTGGCCAATCATTGGGAATTAAGTATATTGTTCATTGCAACTTCAGAGATATGTCCAGTGAAAAACCAACAGTACTAAGATCTCGAATTGCAACCAAAATAAGGGAATTGCACTAGCTGATTATTTGATGAAACCTAAGGATGTGATTGAAAGGTATTTGAGTACAGTCCGTTTGACAGACATGGCTCAGGAAGCTGTAAATGCTGCTTTTTTACATGAATTGTTACCAAATGTTAAGAGTCAGCTAACCGCAATGTGTATTGGATGGAAGACTAATACGTTAACCGAACTGGTGACAGTTGCCAGCCACAACACACCCTAATAGGAGTGAACTGAAATTAATAACCTTGAAATTACAGAATATGCAGAGGGCAAGTAATAGAATGGAATGCGGAGCATTCTTGAATATGCCTCTATAACAAGAGAGTTAGGTATTTGCATTCATTTTTGAGAGTTTAAATTGTACAGAGGAATCAGGCAAGGTTGTGTTGTCCCCCAATTTAACAGAATTTCTTCTCCAGATACCTCACCATTGTAGTGCACTGAGGTCATCGATGCAAGATTCATATCCTCAATGTAACCAGTAAAGTTGACGTTCGATCCTCAGAAGAAACTACCTAGAATAGCTCAGTACCTACTAAAACCAGAACCAGAGGTTTGCCCTGTAATAGCAAATTTGATTAAGCAAAAAGTTTTGGTAACTATTGTTAGTAGGTTTAATAACCTGAGTCCCCTGATTGGCAAGGTGGGGGAAAGCCAATGTTTTCAGGTTTGTTCAGGACTTTAGGGAATTTAATAATGTGGTTATCCCAAGTTCCCCCATGATCCAGAACTCTACCACTATTCTTTCTTGCATCCTCCCAAACACCAAATAGTTTACTATGGTTGACCATTGTTCCATCTTCTTCTCTATCCCTATTCACAAGGAGATTCAATATCTCTTCTCATTCACATTCCATGGACCTCACTTTTGATGGATCTGACCTCCTCATGGATTTACGGAGTCTACTTCAATTTTCTTCCAAGCCCAACACAAGGATTTGGACACACTGGTTTTCTCCCAGGGTTCTAGTTTAGTTAAACATGTGGACAACTTATTGTTGACATCTGTTATTCTAGATCAGTACAAGAAGGATTCATTTTATCTCCTCTCTGATTTGGCTAATAAAGGGCACAGAAATGCAGTTCTGCCTTCCTCAAGTGTAATACTGTGGTCATGAAATCTCTGCTGGCAAGTGCCACTTGTCATCTTTATGAGTTGAAGCCATCTGTAAGTTGCCTGGGCCCCTGTCTCCCAGGTGTGTACCTTTTTGAGAATGGCTAGACACTCCAGACAGCGGACTCTGGGCTACAACGAAATAGCAAAACCCTTGCAAGAATATGTTAAAAAAAGATACTGTTATGTCCCAATTTAATAGTAAATTCACTCCAAATAGGTAGATTGTAGGTTTAATGTGCAGCACAGCAGAGCGTCCTCTAAGCAGGACAGATAACGCCTAACGCTGTGTGTCCTGCATTACATGATCAACATTCACATGGACTGCAGAATGCAAGCAAAACATAACATAGACATGTGTGCCTGACATGCTGAAACAGAATACAACACATTTCCCTTCAAAGGGAAAACAAGACTAACCAATAACCAGAATTATAAAAAAAAAACTTAGATAATTCAACCAATAGAAATTCAGTAAACCTCCTGGGTGGCAGTCTGATACTGCCCACTTCCTTAACTCTAGAAGCCACGGATTCGGTAAACTCAGGACTAGCAGTTCTTTCACAATTACGGGGACTATTTTGGCTAGTGTTATCGAACTTCACAAGATAACCTTCCACACTTTCTTCATCTTTTCTCTTGATATTATCTTTAATTGCAGTCCCAACACACTTGGCAACTCTTTTCACATTCCATGCCTTCCCATCTTGCTTAATCACACAATTTGTGAACACTTTGAGTACTTTCCTGAACCTCTCTCTCAAAAATATTTCCAATCTCCTCCTTGTTTGTCTGCTTCTGTGACATACTCTTAACACGTTGTGAAATCTTTCCACTCAAACATTCTCAAACATTGCAGTAATCACATGTTTAATCCCACATTGCCTGAGAAAAGCTTCCATTTCAAAAGACGTTAACTGTACTCTGTTGTCAGTCACCAAAACTGACAGGCAAGCCTCTCTGGTGAACACTTCTTTGAAAAATTCGATAACTACATTAGTGGATGTTTGTGACACAAACTTCACTTCTGGCCACTTAGAATGATAATCTATCATAACTAAGTCAAAACTGGTATCCACAGGTAGAAAATTAAATGCACCAGAAATATCAAAGGTTATCATTTGCCAAGGGTTCTCCATCCACTCCACACACCTCAAAGTTGCAGAACTGGCCTTCAACATCTTCTCACTGTTTGCACACACCTCACAGTCATCTTGTCAACCCAAGGCCACCAAAAGTAATACCTCTCAAGACGCTTCATGGCAGACATCCCTCGTTGACATTTTTGAGCTAGCTTAGAATGATCTTTTGTAAGCCTCCTGGGAGGAACACATTTCCCTTCCTTAAACAATAAAGGGCATATTTATTTAAGAAAAGTGGCGCTGCCACTTTTATTGCACCTGTTAGCACGCCCTAAGGCCACCATGTGTGCACCATAATTACAACACAGCGCATCATGGCAATAGCTCTAGTGTCAAAAATCCAGGCGCTAATCCAGCAAAGCACCCAGAGGCCCATTTTAAGCAATGGAAACCTCCTTTAAAAGCCTGCTCTGAGCAGGCATTAAAAGTGGCGAAAACAATGTTTTAGATTTCCTTGTGACATTTTTTTGGCCCCTGTAATTGGTGAATGCCCCCTTTGCATACATTATGCCTGGCGCAGGCATAATATAGCACAAAAGGTTACAAAGTGGTGCAATGCATGCATTGCAGCACTTTGTACTTATGACGCTGTGCTTTCGGTTTTCTAACGCCACATTAGCGTAAAAATATTATGCTACTATGGCATTGGAATGGCACTAGGGGCTTTCAAATATGCCCACAAATCTCCTTCCATGTCCAACTAATCCACTACCTTGTAAATGGATAACAGTTCTGACTCCATAGCCCTCGTTTTGGCCAACCTTCCATTGCATATTTATGGTAGTCTGCCACCTTTCATCAGATCTTTCGGTCTCTTTCCAAAACTCTTCTGAAATTTCTTCAAAAGCTCTTGGTACTATGGGGGTCATTACGACCTTGGTGGGTGGCTGAAGCCGCCCGCTAAGGTTTGAACGCCGGTCGGCCGCCAATGCGGCCTCACTCGTGCCACGGCCATTATGAGATCCCCGCTGGGCCGGCGGGTGGCAACCTGGTTTCCGCCCGCCGGCCCAGCGGGGATCTCGGCCGCAACACAGGAGCCCGCTCCAAATGGAGCCGGCGGTGTTGCAGCCGTGCGACGGGTGCAGTTGCGCCCGTTGCACTTTTCACTGTCTGCATAGCAGACAGTGAAAAGCTGCACGGGCCGTGGCATGGGGCCCCTGCCCATGCCAGTGGCATGGGCAGTGCAGGGGCCCCCAGGGGCCCGCAACTCCCCTTTCTGCCAGCCTTTTCATGGCAGTGCAAACCGCCATGAAAAGGTTGGCGGGAGGGGGACTCGTAATCCCCTGCGCTTCCGCCGCGGTCATAATCCCCAGGATTTCACCGCCACCCTGCTGGTGGTGAAATCCTCCAAAATAACCCTGGCGGTCAGATACCGCCAGGGTTGTAATGACCCCCTATGTCTTTTATGGTGGCAACCATCTCACATTCAACAGTATTGCTTCCTTCACCACTTTGTTGGCATGGAAATGGGACAAAAATTGTCAGTCACTTTTTTTTTCCTGGAACAAATTCTGCTCTAATACTATATTCTTATAACCTAGATGTAAGCCTGGCGATAGGCATCATCGAGTTCTACCTTCCTGGAGACAATATGTTAATTAACGGTTTGTGATCCATCCTCAGCACAAACGTGCTGCCCCATTTCATAGTTTCTGAAGTATTCTATGGCCCAAACACACGCTAAAAGCTCCCTTTCAATCACAGTGTATCTATGTTCAGTTTCACTCAAGGTCCTAGATGTGAATGCCACATTCCACTCTTTCTTCCCACTCTTTTGGAACAGCACATCACCCAATTCTCACATTCACTGTGATTACACACTCTTTCCTCATTCAAAAAGGTTTGAGGGTAGGTGCTTTTACAATCTCTTGTGTTATCTGCTCAAACACCACCTGTTGTTTGTCTGTCCACCAAAATGCTAGATTTTGTCTCAGAAGTTCTCTCAACGGCTCCATCTTGGTGGCAAACTTTCCAATGAACTTGCTGTAATATTCACACATCCCAGCAAATGAAAGCAGTTGTTCTTTGTTAATAGGTGCTGGGGCATGGTTAATGGGTTCCACATTGGATTTATTCAGCACTACAGCAAAGCCTGCCAGTGTGCGACCAAGGTATTCAACAAATTTCTTAAACATTTTACATGTGCACCCCTTTGAGCGTAAAACCATGTTTTTTTTAATCAACTGCATACTTCAATGATGTATTGTAGATGTTCCTCCTCCGTCCTAGAGAAGATCAAAATATGGTCTTGAAAGTATTTCACATACTTATCTACATCTCTGAAAATATGGAACATAGCTCTCTGAAACATGGAAGCTGCAGAGGCTAGTCCAAAGGTCATTCTAGTAAATTGATACAAACTCTGAGGCATTATAAATGCTGTTAAATGTTTAGACTCTTCAGATAATACAATTTGATGGTATGCCGATCTGAGGTCCAAAGTAGAACAGATTTTTGCACCCTCCAACATGGACACTACTTCATTGATGTTAGGCAAGGGATGACATTCTACTAATATGTTAGAATTCAAAGCTCTCAAATTGACACATAACCTCAGTTTTTAATCATGTTTGTGGGCCAAAACTATGGAAAAACCCCATTCTGTGGACTCAGTTTCTTCAATAATGTTGTCTTTGGTTAATCCGCCCAAAACTTCCTTCAGTTCATCTCTCACATTGATGGGTATCCCCCTTAATTTCTACTTAAATGAAGCAGCATTACTTTTGATTTTGAGCTTGTGTACAAAACGTTTTTAGTTTACCCAATTGGTCAGTAAATACTTCTGGGAAGCGTCCTTCATTACAACTTCCCTCAGTGCACAGCACCTGTTCTCTAACATCATCATCATGCAGCAATACAGGTTCTTTATTACGGGGATTCAATATTATCCCTAGTTTCCACTGATCTCTCCAACCTAATACATTTACACCTTTCACAGCCACATAATGTTTAATGAGTGTGCTTTTTCCTTTAAATTGCAACTTGGTAGATCCATTGAAACTCTCTACAATGATATCTGAAGGTTGCAATCTAGCAACACTGATTATTCCTTTACATTTTTCCATGAAATACTCTCTGGTGAAAATGGTCCAAGGATGACCTGAATCAGTCATTAGATTAAGTTCTATGGGGGTCATTCCTACCCTGGCGGTTCGAGACCGCCAGGGTAGGGGACGGAGGAAGCACCGCCAACAGGCTGGCGGTGCTTCTGGGGCTATTCTGACAGAAAAGGGAAGCCGGCGGTTTCCCGCCGGCTTCCCGCTGCCCCTGTGAATCCTCCACGGCGGCGCTGCAAGCAGCGCCGCCATGGGGATTCCGACCCCCTTCCCGCCAGCCTGGTTCTGGCGGTTTTCACCGCCAGAACCTGGCTGGCGGGAACGGGTGTCGTGGGGCCCCTGCAGTGCCCATGCCACTGGCATGGGCACTGCAGGGGCCCCCTAACAGGGTCCCACATTGATTTTCAGTGTCTGCTTGGCAGACACTGAAAATCGCGACGGGTGCAACTGCACCCGTCGCACACCAGCAACTTCGCCGGCTCCATTCGGAGCCGGCTTCCTTGTTGCTGGTGCTTTCCCACTGGGCGGGCGGGCGGCCTTTTGGCGGTCGCCCGCCAGCCCAGCAGGAAAGTCAGAATGACCGCTGCGGTCTTTTGACCGCGGTACGGTCTTCTGGCGGTTCCTGCCAGGTGGGCGGCGACAGCCTCCCGCCAAGGTAGGAATGCCCGCCTATATCTCCAACTTTGACTATGCACCTAGCAGGAGTTTTTCAGTATATTCACTTATTTTACAGATAACACAATGCCTTTACTAACATCTGCACTTTTTCCAGACAACCTCATATCCACTCACCCTCACATCAGATGTGCAATACACTTTGACACATGAGTGAGTAAGATTTCTCTTGATATCGCTGCTAATTGTAGCAAAATGTCCCACACTTCTTGTAGTCTTTGTGAACTGCAGGGCACTAAATGCTATAAGTGCGCTACTACCACGCCTATAACACATTCCTTCTCTCGCTGACTTCTCTGACCTCCAACCCCCTGAGGAATATTTGTCTTCTGTCCACTAGAATTCGCACCAGGTACACAAACTACATCAGAACGTTTAACTGTACAAACTTCTTCCATAGACCCAGTTTGTATGCTGTTTTCTTTCACAGTTGACATCCACTTTCCAGATTGCTGTAAAGCCTTTGTTGTATAAATGGCATCTTGTAGCTTGGGGTCTCCCATAACCCACAATTGTTCTTGGGTTTTCTTATTTCTCACATGCACTATAGTCTTGTCCCTTATTTCATCAGACATGTTACCAAAATTGCAATTCATGGACAATGCCCGCAATGCTGTCAATAATTCATCAAATGACTTTCCTTTGGTGCACTACTATAAAAATTGAATCTATAAAGTGGAATGCTAGCAGTTGCCTTAAACCTTACTTCCATCTTCCTAATAACTCCACATCTAAATCACCTTGCTCACTAGCAGGCATTACGTGGGGCAAAGTTCTAAAAAAACTTGCCGCTCTGAGCCAAGGCAATGTAAAAAAAATACTGTTTTCCCCATTCTGCTCCCATACGTTCGCCATCAATGGCTTTCGTGTACGTGATAAATTCCTGCTTCCATCTAGTCCAAGAAATGGAAGGTTCCCCTTTATTTTGGACAAATTTAGCTGGTGGATCAAACTGCATAGCTTCAGTAACAGTTTGCAAAGTACAAAAATACATTGGGATGTAGATATAATAGACAGATATTCTTAAAAGTTGAAGCACATCCCGAAAATTCTAGGAACTCCTCCTCAACACAAACACATATAAATAAAATGTACAAAATACAATGATTTTCACTGCAACCATATAAAAAAAATCGTACTGTTTTTGTCCACAAAAGGTAAAATAATGTGTAAAGGTAATAATGGTGAATGGTGTGCAAATCACCGGTAATATAAATCTCACTGAAGAGCTGCGCGAATCACCGTGTATACGTTGTGTGATGCGCAACCGAACTTAATCAATTCCAAATCATTTTTTTTTTTTTATTAGGTGTGTGTATCACCATTTACAGGCGTGTAGATACAGCACTGGTGTTGAGGATACACAAAGAATAATAGTTGGTGTGCGTATCACCACTGAGATTCCAAAACAAAATGGCGCCCACATACCACATGTAATACGTCAATGTGTATATCATAATCTGAAAAGAGTGTGCATAATATATAATAATGTCTTTTCCTCTAAGCTCTTTCTTTCCGTGACAGTATCTGACGGTGATGTTCGTGATTGTTCCTCGGAGCTCGTCATTCTTTCTTGGGGCTCCTCATAGCTCTTCCTCGTGACTCTCCCTAAGGAGATGGCAGAGACACGAAGTAGGTAGTGCTAGCTGAAACAAAAGTCAAAACACGACCTCCATTATTTCTTCAAAGTTGGTCATTCAATAGACACACCTGCATTTGTAGAAGTCGAAATGAGGACATGCAGAATATGGTTGAAACGGACAAATTTAAAACTCATGTAAGAATAAAAGGCTCTTAGAAATTAATCCGTTCTTGTGGTGCCCTTGCTGACTGTGTACCTTTGTCACACGTCTCCATTGTTAACAATAAATTCACTCCAAGTAGGTGGAAAGTAGATTTAATGTGCAGAATAGTAGAGTGTCCTCCGAGCAGGACAGATAACATCTAACTTGCTGTGCCTTCTGCATTCCATGATCAACATTCTCGTGGAATGCAGAACGGAAAGCGAAACATGGCATAGACATATGCGCCTAACATGCAGAAATAGAATACAACATATACCCCTGAATCTTTGCAGTGGTCTAGCAAAGCAGAAAACGCATTTGCAAAAACCTAAAAAGGGTCTAACTTCTGTGGTCACTCTGGGGCTCCCTGATTACGTTTACTTTGCATTGTATGAACATTATGGATTTGCACTTAGAGTGTTGGTACAGTGTCTTGGGGATCAAGAAAAGACCATAGCTTAATAATCTTCAATTCTCTATCAAGTCACAGCTGAGCACCCACCAGGTATACTGTCTCTGGCAGCTGCACATTTTGAGAATATTGGTTGCATGTTGTGCTTCGGTATGTGGTAGCATTCCTCCTCACCACAAAAAACAGCACTGGTCCACAGCCAGACTATCTTGATATGAAATAATGTTGTTGTTGAGTCCCTTATTATTCTGGTCCATTGTTCCACCTTGAGCCTTGCTTCTCTAATGCCTACAAGTAAGGATGGAAATGCCCATGATTATGTCCTGGTCAGTGCCCACTTTACTAAATCCTGTTTTGATTTGACTACTTCGCCCATTGTTGATAGTGAGTTAACATGCTTTGTGGCTGGATCATGTCTAAAAAATGATGAGAGTGCCCTAGATGCCGGTTCTGCTGTATTTACCGTGTATCAATTTGTTGAGAGTTGCCATTTACTAACAGTAAACCAGCTCAAGTTGTGAAGCGCGTTGTGTCGCTTGAGCTTCTATCCTCACGAAGGGAAAGATTGTTACTGTATAATCAGAGTTAAAATATGCATTTGGAGTGACAAACGATTTTGGGCTCCTTGGGATGGAAAGGGTTTTTGTAACCTCAACTGGAACTCTCATTAAGGTCCGGCAATAGGCTCAAAACACTTTAAATGCCTTGCAATTACCTGAAAAGGTGGCAGTAGTGAAGTGTGCTGCCCTCCTTCACCATCATGACAATGTTTCAAGGGGAAATACCCTAACTGATTCAGTTGCTACGAATGGTGCATTGTCTAAAGTTGCTATAATAAAAACAAATCTATTTCCTATACCAACTTTAGAAGATTTGTCTCAATTGCAAGAGCAAGCCTCCAAGAATAAAAAAAGAGTTGTGGATCAAGAAGCTATTTAAAAGAGATCTTTGGGGGTGGAGAGATTGCACTAGGTGTGTGGTTGCATTAACTTTCTACTCCCCAAATTCACCAGCTTGAATCATGGAGCAGTCCACGTTGGCAGGGGTGGCACAGTAGTTGCTGCTGTAACCCACGGGTATGTAACGTTCTAGTCTCTCATAGCCCAGAGTTAATGCCAATCCTACACCATCGGTCTGTCACACAGTGTCTGAAAACGGAATCAAGGCTCCTTGGGCTGCCATTCTTTCTGTTAATGTACATCAAGAAGGACTTTATTCAAATGCTAAAATGTGCAATTAGTCATATTCTCTTGTATTTTATTTTTAATACTTAAATTTCTTCATCTCTTGGGTAACCTGCCTATCCGTTCATTCAAATATTAAGGAATATTATTCTAACTCCAAGGTAAAGAATATTTGTTTAAAAAATATGAGGGTCCATGTATCAGCAAATGTAAATGTCAGGACCAGGGAAGACAGCAAGCGATCAACAAAGGAACATCAGTAATGGGGGCAAAAATGTCAGTAGACGACATATTGTGGAAACCAAATGCATTTTGTTGATTAACTACTGACAGTAACTTGCCGAAGCCAGTATTTACTATACTCAGGGTTTGTATGTCGAATATCATTCCATCCTTACATTGTGGCTTTGACCACATTGATCTACTTCAATAAAGAAGACTAGCAATTTATGATAAGGTTTCAAATATTGTATACAAAGAAATTGAGGGGCATAATTACTATTATTTCATGCAATGCACTGCAGCAAGGGAACTTGTGAAAGGGAACACGCAGAAATGCTTGCCAATGCAAGCACCTTCCCACCTCAGTGCAAAGGTGCCTGTGTTACGGCAGGATTGTTTTTGCACAGGGAGGGTCACCTTCCTTCCAATATATAATCTTAAAAGGCTTGTTCCTTTTTCTGTCTGTGATGTAGAAAGCATCGTGCGTAGTAAGAGTAAATAATAAGGAAAAATAATATTTTTCTCCTTGTTACGCGATTCTCTGGGAGGCCTACAGATTTGACACAATTCCAGGTTTACAAACCTTTGTAAATTTGGAATTGCATCAAATCCATCAAATCCATGGGTGGATACATAGAAACGCCTATGCTCCACTCATGGCACGCCTCCTAGCTCGAAATGAAACCAGGATTTGTTATATTTCAAATATAACTATAAGATTCATTTCTTCACAGGACACTTATTCAACTCCGCTATTTGTGCTAACAGACATCCGCCTGGTTATTTCTGTTCAAATGCCTTAATTACTTTCATTTAATTCAGGCTTCGGTCTCTGCCAACCGCACTTTTCTATTTGTGGCACTTATTTAAAAAACAATCCATTGAACCGCATGAAGAGGCAATGCCGGGCCACTTCAGTGTCCTCTGAACGATGATGGGTATTACGTACACCATACCTCTAGAGGGATCCCATAATGGACATGCTGCAATCAATACTTATGGAAGAGTAATTTAGCAGCGAATATAGCATTATTTGTGAGCCCTTTGAGTGAGTCCATTCTAAATAAAACTGGTTCAGACTAGCAACTCAAATGCAGTATGAATCGTTAGGCTTGGGAAAGAAAATGTTCTATGCTACAGCTATGAGCTTCCCAGTGAAATAGCTTAATGGGTTAATGCACCTGCCACATGTATTACATAGAAGCTGCAGGTCATTGGTTCAAATACAAGATTAATAACTCAGTCTAATCTTTTGGTGACTGTTAAAATAAGATACCTACCTCAGAATGGAATGGAATGGTATCTTCCAATATGTAGCACTTTGCAACTACTTTATAAACAATTCTGTTCTCCAAAAGGTATCAATATTACTGAGATACATGGGTCAAGTCATCAGTAAGTAAGAGGGACTGAGCTTTTAACCATATTTCAGCAGTTAGAGGTGTCCCAATTGATTTATTTGAATATGGAGGGCCTTAAAGTTGGATCACATGCTCACACCACTACTAACAAACAGGTTAAACAAGCACAGAAACACAGCAGCAATGTATATTTAAATTTGGCATGTGGGCTGCAGTTCTTTCTTTACTTATTTAGATATACTTCCCATATGAGTGCCTGTAAAAGCATGGCCTATCATTGAAGTCAAAAGGAACTAATCACTGGACACGCATCTTGGAATGTGGAAGAGGAAAGATGGGTAGGCCTAGTCTTTTTAATATACTATACAGAGTTTAGCGTAAGCAATGTGTTTGAACTGTTTTTTTTCAGCCATTCTTTCTCCTTCACTGTTATGGAGAACCTGTTTCCAGAACCATTCAGAAATGGTTTAAAAAAAGGTTATAGAACCCCATCGTAGTAAAGCAGAAGCAGGGCAGAATTTAGGAGCCCTGAACACTAGCAAGGGGTGATGCCATTTTAGAATCCCCCAAAGCTGGGTCTTGATGGATAGAGTTCAGTAAAAACACATTGCAACTGCTGCAACAAGTGGAAATTCTATATTGTTTGTATTAGCAGATGCCACAAAATCACTAGTGTATATTATAAATCTGGATTCCCACCAGTGGCTCCTTGGGACATAACTGGATCTAGTGAACAAACACAAGGAAGAAGGTCCATTTTGGGTCCTTCTGGTGGAAAGATGGAGGTGAGACCTCCTCTCTTTTTCTAATCAGGAACTGGATGTGTTTTCAAAAGGCCATGTTGCTGACTTGTTACCATGAGGGCAGAAAAGGTCAAGTATGGGCTCCTACTTTGTACAAACAGCAGCTGGGAGTGGACTGGACTGGACAGGACCATGTTGCACTCCTGGCTGAAGTCAGTGGTTAAATCTGTCTCGCACTGCTGGATTGTGGCCTGGACTTACAAGGTGATCTGGAGTTTGGAGGAGTGGCCGCACCAACATAATCGCCCAGGCAAGATTAGGGTTCTCCCAATGTATTTAGGGTCAGTAGGAGCAATAGATTTCCCCCAACATAGCCTCAGCTGACTCCACCAGCATCACCCCGTGACTTGCTGGCCCTCTCTAGGGCCAGACACATACCTGCAACCTAAATCTGGGCATCTGTTGTCTGAGGTAAGGGCTACTGTTTCCAGAAGCCATAACAGCACCACACACCGGAATGTGTGGTAAGTAAGTGCCCTCAAAAAGCTGCCACCTTCTCTGGAGGAAAAATCCAAAGGTGTAAAAAAAACTACATGCATGATGAAGCCTTCAAATGATTAAAGAACCTAGGAATTAGGAATCCAACAGTGGAATAATATTGAAGTGAAGAGGCAGGATCTGCAAGTAAAGGGAGTGAGGAAACACATAAAAGAACACAGGTTTGTTGCAACTTACCATACAACCAGACTGAAGTACTTACATAAGAACAGGAAAACATAATCGTTTCAAACCATACAGGAAAAAAATGAATAGGCATAATTAGGTAGGAACAAAGAAATAAACAGCCATGATGACAAGGGAAAAGGAAAAAGAATGAAAACATGAATTGGAGTAACTGTAGAGAAGCTTAAAAGGCAGCTGCGAACCCTCAGGCAATTCAGTGACATTTTCATGCTGAGGAGCAGGGAGAAGCAGCCAGGAATAATGAAGCTCGAGAAAAGGCAGTCTCGGGTGAGTGAAATATACAGACTGCTGCTATGGGGTTCCTGCAGCACTTTTGAGCCCTAGGAACTGCAAGATCAATTAAGGTACTGCAGTATAAGATGGCAGCGACACCACAGACATGAGACCCATTACTCAGTGGTCTACCAGGTCATTAGGACTTTCCCTTTTTAGGGTGGAGAGACAGTCCCTCGTTTTCCCAACTAGTACTACCATGTAAAGCCATTGCTTTGGTTCTTTGGGAGTATGTTTTCAGAAAAACAAAGATCTTTCCCCAGTGGGTATATCAAAGAGGGTGCCAGCTTGAAAAAGCTAAATGCCTTTAATGGAGCCATTGCACCAATGGCTATGCCGAAAGCTCAGAGATCTATGCCTGCCTGGCTTGGATTTCTAAAAATTGGGTAGTCCTCTGATGGCAGGTATAGGCAATAGCCTCTACTAATCTGCCAGTTTGTCAGGTTACCCACTAAGTAACTGTTCTACTGTTGGAGGACCAGAATAAGGTGCCTCGTCTATCCACTGTGAAAATTTGGGTATCCAATATAATACGGCGGAGGACTTTAGCATGGAGTACACACACAAATGCTGTCTTGGGTCTAGTTGGGCTTGTTTACTTAACCTTAAGCTCAACCCTGGGTAGCTGTGGCTGCCAGTAGTATGGAACGTAGTGTAAAGTATTTAACAGCCCCTAACAACCAAATAAGAAAGTCACATAACATGAAAGAAATTGAACACCAGTTTATAAAAATAGATCATATTTTTATGAATTTATAGAGACCTCAATCATTGAAATCCACTTGACGGTTCAGAAGATACAGATTTTAGAAACGCTGCTCACTTTTAAGTGCAACTGCAAAAAAGCACTGGTGAACAAAAATTAGTTAATTAGACTACTCCAGCCTGATTTGGATGACCAAATGCTGCAGGGCAGAGTTCTAGGGGGGACAGAAAGTATACTTTTAATGGTTACCTGGCCACAAGAGTGTTTTAAGGCAAGTTCCAAACTTTTCAGGATGACTGCCATAGTCATCAGTGTAGTGGTCCTAATGGTGAAGATGTGGATTTAGATGCTCAAAGACTGCTCAGGTTGAGGTGTGGCCAACAGGGGATGTCTTCGTGGTTGTCCCTTGGTCCATGGGTGATGTGGGGCAACTTTGGTCCTCTACGTTGCAGTAGCAGGCCAGCCGATGCTGGGCTACCTGTCTCCTTGCACTGCAGTTGGACTGAAATCCTCAGGTGGGGTATAGTATCCTTGTAGTATAACAAATCCAGACTCTGATAGCACTCTCAGGTCCTACAGACATGGGTGCAAAGTTTGGCTATCCCAGATTTTTCCTTTTTTGTGTGCAGCTACTGGTAGTGGCAAAACATCTGTGGTGGCTACCAACTCCTCAGGTTGGACTTCTTCAGCTACTTGAGCCTCTGGAGCTGGTTCTAGGGGATCAGTTGACTGATCTGCTTTGAGTTGGGGATGGGAATCAACTTTTCCCTGAGCCAGGAGCCACAGGCTCAGTCCAAACGCTACTCGCCCAGATGGTAAAGCCTCTCTTCGTGCAGTTTGAAGGGCTGAAGGACAGTCCTTCTTTGGTCCATTCTCCAAATCCAACATCATTTGATGGGCAGGGTTCCAGGGGTGCCATATTCATCCCAGGAAAGAGCCCTGAGGAGACAACGTAGTCTAGGTCATCTCCTCTTTGATGACAATGTCCCTGCATCAGGCTATCCCAGAGTGCATCATTTTTGCCTCCTTCAAGATGTCTGCACCCTTCCTGGGGTGCCAGATGCTTTATAGCCCATCCCTAGAGGTGTGGCTACCTGAGGGCTAACCACTCGTGGAAAAAACGGATCTGGGGTGAGTTTTCTGTCTCTGATCCTGTTTCCAGCTTGTCTACATGGGTAAAAGGCAGCCTGCTCAGGAGTGTTATGACCATTTGTCCTTCAAATGCCACTTCCCCTTTGAAGATCACCTTTTGGACTAACACCCTGAGCAGTCATCCTGGGAGAGGATGTAACACCTCTCTCTGCTCCAACTGCTTTTGTTCCTAAGCCTGAGAGTCATTAACATGTCTCCCCAGGCAGCCAGAAAGCTCCCTGTTTGCCAAAGCCCATGTGAGGCTACTCAGCGAGCTGTGGCACAGAGTGGCAACTTTCTAAAAGTTGCTTAACTTTAATTGTGATATTAAATTTGACCTGGGCATCAGGTTGGGTTAAATGCCACAAATAATTTTATACTTTACATGACCCAGTTAGTTAGTCCCATTCAGAAGATAGCCAAACTGGGGTGCCAGCCAGTAAACCTGTGTTAGCCAATGGGGATAATAACTCTTTCACAGCAAAATTACAATTTAGAAGTGTTGCTGTTAAGGCATATGGTTTACTTAACAATATATAGTTCCCTGGCATAGGGCTCTAATGGTCTTCCTTAGGGGAGACTTACATATATTATTAAGGAAAGAGGTGACTTAGGTTAGATTAAATGGTGAAGTCAAACTAGCAATGTAAAAACTGCCCTTTCAGTCTGCAGTGGCAAGTTGGGGTCCATTTTGTACTTTGTCACTGTAGGAGGCTGGCCTGGATTGTACTGGGTACCAAAGGTACTTACACCTTATACCAGGTCCAGTTATCTCTTATTAGTGAAATGTAGTCAGTGTCTAGAAGCCAGGCTGTCTAGGGGTATCTGTAGCTGAGCAGCCAAGGATTATCTAAGAGACATGCAAAGCTCATGGAATATCACTGTAGTCACACAGTATTTACACACATGAAAGAAAATACTCAGGCCCATAGTTATACTCTGTTTGCGCCCGATTTGCGTCATTTTTTTTGCACAAATCCGGCGCAAACCTAAATCCAGATTTATACTTTGGCGCTAGACCCGTCTAGCGCCAAATTTATGGAGTTAGAGTCATTTTTTTACAGTGGAAACCTACCTTGAGTCAATGAGCTGCAAGGTAGGCATTCCCGGGCAAAAAATGACTCAAAGGCATTTGCGCCTTATTTATACTCCCGTGCAAAAATGATGCACGGGAGTAGGAGGGCCTTAAAAAATGGCTCTCTGCCTATTTAGAGTAATTTTTTAACGCCTGGGTCAGGGCAGGCATTAGAAGACCTGTGGGGTCATTTCCATGGTCTCCGACCAAGGAAGCAGTCCACAGGTGCCCTTCCTTGCACCCAGGGACACCGCCTGCCACCCTCGCCCACCCCTGGAGGACACCCATGGATGGGGGGACACATCTATGGTAAGTACAGGTAAGTAGAGGTAAGTTTTTTTTTTTAAGTGGCATAGGGGGGCCTACCTTGCCCCCCCCCCACATGCCACTGTGCCCAATGGCCATCCCCTGGGCATGGCCATTGGGCAGGGAGGCATTAATCCTGACTTTGCTAAGACAGGAGTCATTTCCATGGGGGTTGTGCATCAAAAAATTAGTGTTAGTCACTGCTAAAAATTAGAAAAGTAGTAAGGAGCTGATTTAGAGTTTGGCGGGTGGGGTTACTCCGTCACAAACATGATAGATATCCCATTATAACCTATGGGAATTGTAATGTGGCAGACAGGATTTCTGGCACGTTTGTGATGGAGTAACCCATCTGCCAAAGTTTAAATCCGGCCCTAAATCTTGCATTGCACATGACCAACCCCTGGTACTGCAACACCATCCTCTAGAACACAATGGAGGTAGAGACTTAAAATAAAAATGCGTAGGAAATACTGTTAAATTAAATCCAATTATTAAAAATAGTTACAAATGTACATAGATTTAAAATCAATTTTAACAATAGTTTATAAACGCATCTCATATTTATTAAACTATACAATATTTTAATATCGTATTTTGAAATTAAAAATGAGGTAACAATAAATGTTAATAACAATAATTAAATGAATTATATGCCTCACTTTAAAATATTTTAGGTTGGAATTTATTGTTTAAGATAAACTCCAGGGAAATACATTAAATATATTTCCATTAATCAATTTTTTAATTCAAAATTCATTTAATACTCCTATAGATTTTTTTGTTCTGCATCTGAAGTAAATATATTAAATCTTAAATAAATTTAAACAAATATTTAACATATTTGTAATATTTATTTTGGAACTAAATGCACTTTTTCACAATTTCCATATACTTTACCATAGGGAGACTGCGGTCAGGGCAGAGATCTCAGCCTAGTAAAGTAGTGAAAAATAAAAAAGCTGATTACATTGAATTGAAATTATAGAAAATATTTTATGTTAAATATTAATGCAAATTTTTTACATATATTGACTTTAAATGTAGAACAAAATAAAAATATGATGGAGGGTTTAAAAGGGACCTCAGGTGCTTGTACTGGAGATTTCCTTTTTCAAAATCACAGAGCTAGAGAGAAGCGGAATCCTTTCAACTTCTGCCCCTGAGCCCACTGATACCCATCCTGCCTTTGTGACATGCTTACATCACAAATCCCCATTGTCCATGGAGGAAAAAAGCAAGTAAGTTCTGTTGACCATGTCTGGCGAAATTTCAGGCAAAACACAGCCTCCCCAGGAGAGGTATCATTGAAAAGAGAAGGGTCTCCTCTTTTCAGTGATGCCTCCCTTAAACAGTTTCATGCTCATGCAATCAATGAGCAGGAAACCACTTGACCACCAGGTACTTCATAGCTTTCGTGGGGGTTAACCCTTCTGGTATGCAGGCCAACTGTCCAGGGGGTCATAATTATTTGACAGAAATGTGTTTTCTCCTAGGAATTCACACCCCATTGTGGCCACGCCCTCCCAGATGAAAACTGAAAAGTGTGCACATATTGTTAGTGGATCAGCCCATATGCATAAGATCTAACCCCAGGGGGCATTTTTTTATTTGAATGCGTGTTTCCCCCCTAAGAAAGCATGCAATCATGTCCCCCTCCAGAGGAAACCGAAATAATTTGCATGCATTCTGGTGCTCGGCCCCTCCTGCCATAGAATCTAATCCCTTGAGGGGTGTAGGAGGATGGATTTCTATATAGTTTGTGAAAATTATGTGCGCTGTGCAGATAGTCTGAGCAGCCCCACTTTGGTATCAAGAGGAAATAATAGTCCACCTAATGCTCTGTTTTTGTGGTAGTGTGGGCAAGCAGTTAGGCTAATCCAGGAGATGTGCTAAGCATTTGTTGTACTCACAGTATCAATAAATGTGGGCACACAGTCGGAAGAATAACTCAAGGTCAAATACGTAAATACTTCGGATTTTTATAAAACATTTAACACTGAGATCAACAATGTATGGTAAGTTCTTCTTTTCTTATGAATTTTCAAAGTTTAGAAAATGTCCTGATTTTGTAATTACACACCATAGTAATTAATGGGGAAATCTTAAAAAATACATATAAAACCAGGCAGTACTTCAAACAAGTGTCACCTTCTATTTTTGTGTCAAGGTCATTGAAAGGTCCTATAGTCCAGCTGGAGAAGTTTGGGCATTTCCCGGTTCCTTTGAGCGCAGTGGCTGAAAGTCTTGGAGCTGGTGCACAAAGGAGAAGGGGGCCATTTGGAAACACCCTGCACAGGGGGACTTAAAGCTAAGTCAGCTGGGTCTCTTTGGAGGTTGCAGGTCACAAGGCCTTGGGGACCCCTAGAGCACAGCTGATTGGTTGATGCAGAAGCCAGGGAGGCCGGGTGCAGTGCAGATATGCCAGCCAGGCGTTGTGCATCTTTGTGTCCTTGCAGTCAGGAGCAGGCAACTTGGAGGGTAGATTTCAGGTCAGTAGGGCCACTCTAGGGGGTGGTTCTTGGGTGCCCTATAGTCCCTTGAATGGTGCTTTTCAAAGTCCTGAGTGGACTTTGCTTCTGGGTGTCTGACATTGGGGGTCTGGTACCCCAGGGAGTAGTACGCCACAGCCTTAGAAAGGTCTAGTGCCACCAAACTGGCACAGTTGTAGGTCTTGCCCCTGAGGGCTGTTGTACAGATTTTGTCTGGGCTTCTAGATCTGGGTCGTTGGTCAGCAGCTGGTCACTTTACGAGACTTTGTAGGTTCCTTGCCTGCTGGGTGCACAGAGTGATACCTTAGCTCAAAGGGAGGTTCTTGACATTTTTTAGAAAGCTGGAGGTGCTCTGGGGTTTTGTAGAGTCCTTCAGGTTTCCATGCAACACGTCAGCGGTGATTGCAGAGCCTTTGGAGCAGCAGGCAGGGTTTGGTGTCTTTTTCTTACTGAAGCAGGACTTCAGTTCTCGTACCTTGTGTCTTCTTTGTCCTAGTCTTCTTTGAGTCCATCAAATCTGAGGTCTTAGTCCAGGGAAGCCCTCTAAATACTATATTTTGGAGGTACTAGGGGGAGTACCTTGTAGTAGCCAATGGGCCACCTACCTTAGAGTGGTTATAACCACAAAGTGACCACTTCCTGTGGAAAGGGGTCACATCCCTGACCCTGATTGGCTATTTTCCTACCATCCAAGATGGAGGAAAATGAAATGGAGTGGTCACCTCGCCTGCCACACCTGAAGGGTGGTGCAGGCTGAGGATGGCCACTCCCCCTATTCTTGCTAGGTTTCCAATCATTCAGGAGCCATCTGCTGCTAGCATCAGAGGTGGAGGTCAGATTTCAAAGGCAGCAAAGCCTTTGAAGCTGACTGCTGGTGCAGGTTGCTTACCTGGGTGAGCAGGTGTGACGCTTCCGCCCAGGAAAGGCTTCATTCTCTAGTTCCTGAGAGCACAGGCACTCAATCCAGGAGTCTAGAATCAGGTGTGGCAAGCTGGCATCGGTGCAGGTGTATTATTCTGAGTTGTTTGATACCAAACAACCCAGTATTCAAAAAGTCCATCATGTAGCTTGGTAACTCATAATGACCAGCGTCCAGCACATGCATTTGCTATGGCTTGCCTGTAAATTTACTATGTCTAAGAATTGGCATAGACACAGTAGAGGCATATTGCGTCATGCACACATATGCCTTCACATGCATTATAGTGCACCATGCCTTAGGGCTGTAAGGCCTGCAAGAGAGGCGACTTACCTATACTGCATGCAGTGTTAGTGAACATGGCACTCATGGTGAGTGCCATGTTGAGTTTGCAACTCAAGATACTCCTTGTAATGCACTTGCAATGACAGTCTGCATTATGCTGGTGTGGGCCCTCTCAGAGTGGCACAATTGGTTCTGCAGCTCTCAGGGACCCTCTTCAGTACCCATGTCCTAGGTACCTGGGGTACCATTTACTGGGTTCTCACAAAGGTGGCTGAAGTGCCAAATATAGTACAATTTGGGGGAAATAGATTTGGCCCTGAGAACCTGTTTAGCAAGGACCCAGGGCACTTACAGTTTGAAACCACATCAATTTCCAGGCAAAAAGTGGGGGGGCTTACCATGTCAAAAGAGGCCCTTCCTCACACTACCCTCACCCCCAGATGAAAGGGTATGGAACTAACCTTCCCCTGGTGAGTCTTCATCCTCTAATTGGAAGAACCTGGGAAGGCCCCCTGCATTGGCATGGGTAGTCACAGGTCTGTGTTCCACTTTAAAATTCAGTCCCTGTAGAAATATGGACCATCTAAGCAGTTTGGGGTTTTCACTTTTCATCTGTTAACCCCACCTAAGAGGCCTGTGGTCTGTCTGAACTATGCAGTGAGAGTCAAACAAGTATGGCCTCAGCTTCTTTAAGACCCTGACCGCAGCAAAGGCTTCCCTCTCCATGACACTACATTTTTGTTCTCTGGGGAGTATTTGTTTGCTTACAAAAGAACAGGCTGGTCATGTCCCTTATCATTTTTCTGGGCTAGGACTGCTCCTATTCAAAGTTCAGAGGCATCTGTCTGGACAATAAACTGCCTGGAGTAATCTGGAGCTTTCAAGACTGGGGCAGAGCACATTGCATCTTTCAAAGTGTCAAAAGCCTTTTGACAACTCACTGTCCAGATAATCCTTTTGGGCAATTTCTTAGAGGTACTTTCTGTGAGAGATGCCACTATGGTGCTATAATCATTCACACACCTCCTATGGTACTCACTCAAGCTAAAGAATGTCCTGATTGAGTGTGGGTGGTTAGAGCTTCCCAAGCCAGAATTGTCGGTATCCCAGGCTGGAGTGGCTGAAATTGACCTCCACCTACACATGTTCCAAGTATACAACATTTCCCTGCCCTATCCAGCACTTACAGGCCTTGATAGTGAGGCCTGCCTTTTGTAGAGCCTCAAGGACCCTTCCCACGTGAATCAGGTGATCCTGCGAGGTGGAGCTGTAGACAGTAATAATATACAAATATGCTGCACTAAAGGATTCCAACCCAGCTAGGATGTGGTTCACCAACCTTTGGAAGGTGGCAGAGGCATGCTTTAATGCAAAGGGCATTACAGTAAACTGATAGTACCCAATTGGGGTGGAGAATGCTGATCTTTCTTTTGTTCCAGGGGTCAGGAGTGTCTGCCAATACCCAGGTGTGAGATCAAAAGCTGCCCCCAATCTGTCTATGAGCTCATCTGCCCTAGGAATTGGATGTGCATCCTTTTTTCAAAATTGAGGCCCTTATGGTCCAAATAGAACCTGATTTACTTTTTCTCACCCTGGGAGGGAGGCTTGTGGACTAAAACTACTAGGCTAGCCAAGTGGCTCTCCTAGGGCTCAATGACACTCAAATCCAGCATCTTGTTTACTTCAACTTGGATGCTTTCTCTGACATGGTCTGGCTGTCTATAAACTTTGTTTTGCCATGCAAGCTGTCTCCAGTGTCCACATCATGGGTTTACCAGCTAGTCCTACCAGAGGTCAGAGAGAATAGCTCAGTATGTTGGTTGAGGACTTACCTGCAATCAGCCTGCTGTTGCCCTGTGAGGGTGTCTGACAAGATCACTCCATCAACAGAACCATATTTTGGGTTGCTGAGAGGAGATCAGGGAGAGGTATACTCTCTTCTTCCTGTCCCTCATCTGTAACCATGAGCATGGTCACATTAGCTCTGTCAAAATAGGGCTTTAGAAGGTTGACATGTATTATCGTTTTGGGATTCTTGCAACTACAAAGTTCAACTAAGTATGTAACCTCCCCTTTTCTTTCAAGTATAGGGAGGGGCCCAGCCCACTTATCTTGGAGAGCCCTAGGAGCCACAGGCTCCAACACCCAAACTTTCTGCCCTGGTTGGAATTCCACCACAGCAGCGTTTTGGTAATAACAGTGCTTCTGGAGCTCCTGGCTAGTCTGAATGTTTTTGCTTCCTTTTTCCAAATACTCAGCCATCCCGGAATGAAGGCCAAGTACATCATCCACAATTTCCTGTCTGGGTTCTTTGAGAGGCCTCTCCCAGCCTTCCTTCACAAGGCTTAATGGACCCCTAACAGTATGCCTAAACAAATGTTCAAAGAGGCAAACCCTATTCCCTTGTGTGGCACTTCCTGTAGGCAAAAAGCCGACATGGAAGTAAGACATCCCATCTCCTCCTGAGTTTTTCAGGGCGTCCTCAAATCATGTCTTTCAATGTCTAGTTAAATCTTTCAACCAGTCCATTGGTTTGTGAATGGTATGCGGTAGTGAACTTATAAGTCACACCACATTCCTGCCACATGTGTTTTAAGTATACAGATATGAAGTTCGAACCCCTGTCTGATACTACCTCTTAACGAAAGCCAACCCTAGTAAAATAAAATACCCAGTCGGGCCTTGGCCACTGCAGGGGCAGTGATGGTCCTAAGAAGAATGGCCTTAGGATATCTATTGGTAATGTCAACTACCACTAGGATATATCTATTTCCTGAGGCTGTTTGAATGTCAAGGTTGGCAACAATGTCAACCCCTACCCTTTCGAAGGGCACCCCAACCACAGGTATTGGGATTAAGGGGGCCTTCAGGTGGCCTCCTGCCTACTATTGGCTTGACAGAAGACACAGGACTGACAAAAGTCCTTTACCTTTTGGGACATCCCAGACGAGTAAAGGTGATTTACTAACCTACTCCAGGTTTTCTTTTGGCCCAGGTGCCCATCTGTAGGAATGGCATGGGCTGGAGAGAGAAGACACTCTCCATACTGTTGGGACACTACCAACCTCCTGGTTGCACCACCCTTTAAGTTCCTGGTCTCAGTGTACAGGAGTCCATTCTCCCAATAAACCCTGTGGTTACCACTGGCATTACACTGTCCTTCTTGTGCAGCTTGCTGCTTCAGGCATTCAAAAGTGGAAAGTTTTTTTTGTCCCTGGCACACACCCTCCATAGAGGGTCCCCCTGGACCCAGAGCTCTTCAGGCCCAGTTCCCTGGGGGTAACAAGTCCTCTTCCTGGGAAGAGGGGATCTGACTTGTGGTCTGTTTAAAAGCTGCCCCCCCAGCCTTTTCTCTTTGAGGGCTGGTCCATTCATCCAGGATCCAGGACCTCTTCTTCATGCTGGAGTTTGTTCTGTTCCTTTTTTTTTACACAATTCCATTCTGGGATCCCAAATATGGCTGTATGGGTCCTTAGTTCTACTTCAGCCCAGGGAGAATTCTCCAGGCCAATGCAAAGCAAATAGTCTATATGGATAGATGGAGACACAGCCACTTCTTTCTGTCCAACTATCCCCCCCAGTCAAAGGATATCATAGCCATGGGATGGATCGTTGTGAACTTGTCAGCGTTGGTGACAGGATTTGTTTTTCTATCAGGTACTGACCTGAGTGGACTAGGTGCTGGGTCACCATAGTGACATTAGTTCCAGTGTCCCTCAAGGCTCCTACCTTAGTTCCATTAATCAAAGGGTTTTACCTGTATTTTTGCATGTTAGTGAGCCAGACAGCACAGTATAAGTCTACCCCTCCCACAGTCACTAATATTGTCTCAGTGGGTTCACTGACATGGTCAGGCCACAACTGTGAACTGCATTTACTGCAGGTGGACTTGAGGCATTCTTTTAGTTTTTCTGCTAGAGTCTGCAGTTTGGAGTCCTTTAGTTTTACCATCATGGCACCAAGCATTGTTGGGATCAAAGTTTCTTCCTTTGCACCCACTCTTAGACTGTGAGGAGTCTTGTGCCCACCCTCCTAGACAGGTTTTTAGAGGCCTGATGAAGACAATTTGTTCTTGTTTTGATTCCCATCTTTCCCTTGTGGTGGCTTTTTGGCCTCTTTCTTTTGGTCTTCCCAACCAGTTATAGATTTGGTACCCTTGTCTTGACCCAGTGGTCTGCCTTCTTTCATTACTCTAGAGGAGAAAGCGTACCTAGGTCTACCATAAACTGATGTTGTTTCTCATTGTTACAATTACTCAAGAGATGCTCTTTCACAATTAAATTGTAAAGCCCATCATAATCTTGTACCCTGCTACCTTCCAACCAGCTACCCAGCATTTTAACTGAAAAATCCACAAATTCTACCCAGGATTGACTCTGGGTTTTTCGAGCCTCCCTGAATTCTATTCTGCATTCTTCAGTGGTAAGACCCTCAATCAGGGTAGCCCCAATGAGGTCATAGGACCTAGCATCTGCCTCATCCAATGTCAGGAATCTATCACTGCATTTACCTGAGAACAGTTACCAAAATAGGGAGTCCCAATATTTCCGATCTACTTCCGTGGCTATGCATGCTCTTTCTTAGGCAGACAACCATTTGATGATATCATCACCTTCTGTGTGAGAGGGGACAACTCTTTTTGGGAGTTTTAGGTTAAAAGCCTTCCCTTTCTCCCTATTTATTTGTAGGCTGCCACCAGAGATGGGCTCTAGGGCCAAATCCCCTCTTTTAACTTCTATTTCCAAATGCTGTGCTTCTAAAACCAATCATTTGGTCAACCTTTCCAGAAAGAGGCAATTCTTTGAAGGAGCTCCTACATCTGAGATAGAGGATCCTATCTCATCCTCAGCATCATTTGTGTTTGCTTGGTTTTCGGAGGATTCTCCTCCTTCCTCTGGATTTTCAGCCTCATATTCTGCCACAAACCTTCTAGGTTTTTCTGTGTAGCATGAGCACCAGCGTGAATATTGTAACTTTTGCAGGGAGCCCTTAGCTGGGGGTATTTCAATCCTATCCAAGGGGTCAGGTCAAGCTCCTGAACCTGGTTCTCTTCACCAGACATTTTTTTAATTACTGAAGATGGAACCTTTTTAACTTTTGAAAAACATTTGAAAGTTTCTGAAAACGAACTACAATAAAGTCTTTTAAATTGCTAACTGCTACTTCAGGGACTTAACCAGCAATTAATTTTCAACTTGGAAAAGTATTCCAATTGAAAACAAATTGCAATTAGGCTAAAGACATTTTTTTTCGTAATTTGTGTGATCACTTATTGGCAAAGTGGTATCAGTAAATGCAAAGTCATGTATCCCACCACTGATACACCAAATGTAGGAGGCTTGCTCTCTATATGGTGTATGAAAATGACATGCACTTTGCAGAGAGTCCGTGCAACACCACTTTGGCAAGCAGAGGTGAAGATAGACCGCCTGATTCTCTACTTTTGTGGTAGTGTGGGTGAGCTGTTAGGTTAATCCAGGAGATCCAGAAGTATTTGTTGCACTCACAGTATCAATAAATGTGGACACACACTCTGAAGAATAACTCAAGACCAATTTACAAAAATACTTTAAATTTTTATAAGATTTTTAACACCAAGATCCCCGTTATATGGAAAGTGCTTCTTTTCTTATGAATTTTCAAAGTTTAGAAAATGTTCTCTTTTTGTGCGTAATTAAGCACCATGGAAATCAATGAGAAAATCTTTAAAAATGCATATAAAATCAGACAGTGCTCTGACAAGTGTCACCTTCTGTTTTTAGGTCAAGGTCATTGAGAGGTCCTATGGGCCAACTGGAGAAGTACAGGCAATTCCCTCTTCCTGTGGGAGCAGCAGCTGAAGGTCTTGGAGCTAACCCACAAAGGAGCAGGGGGCTACTTGGAAACACACTGCACAGAGGGACTTAAAGGTAAGTCCACTGGGTCTCCTTGAAGGGTGGAAGTCACAAGGTCTTGGGGACCCCAAGAGCACAGCTGGTTGGTCTGTGCAGGGGCCAGGGTGGCCGGGTGCAGTACAGATATGTCAGCCAGGTGTTGTGCATCGTGGAGCCATTGCAGTCAGGAGCAGGCAACTTGGAGGGTAGATTGCAGGTCAGCACGGCCACTCTAGGGGGTAGTTCTTGGGTGTCCTGAAGTCCCTCGACTTATGCTTGCCTCTGAGCTTTTCAAAGTCTTGAGTGGACTTTGCTTCTGAGTGTCCGACAAAGGGTTGTTGTCCAGATTTTGTCTGGGCTGCTAGTTCCGGGTCATTGGTCAGCAGCTGGTCACTTAACTGGACTTTGCGGGTTCCTTACCTGCTGGGTGCAGGGAGTGATACCTTTACTCAAAAGGCGGTTCTTGGCAATTTTTAGAAAGGCTGCAGGTCAACACATGCGAGTCAGCGGATGTGGATGGAAACAGACGCTGGCGGTCCCATATTTAAAAGATTTGTTTACTTGGGCTTGTAGGTTGAAGTCACCTGGTGTGTTGCTACAGAAACTATTTTTGCAACCTGTTGTATTATTTCACAACACTGAATCCTGAGGATGGTCTGACGAACCTCTGACTGCCACTACAGACCAAAACGTTGACATTACCTTCTCATTTGATAAGCTGAATTGAAAGTCCATGATATTGCTTGAACTGGGACTGAAAACTAGGCAAATATTGTGCGGAACTGTGTCATGAGGCAGGTTATAACCCCTTCATGGATCTGCAGTTGGGATTCAATCTTATGATCTAGAGGGGTTATATACAGCGTTGTTGTTTATGATATGGACATTCGTTGGAATTTTTGTACTTTTTTTGAACTTCCTGAATCCTATTGAATAATATATTGGATTTTGACAGTACGGAGTTGCCTTATTCATGAATTGAAGACTGGATAATATGTACGCATACAATATCTAAATAATTTCTCTAGGAGCATTTTTAAGTGAAACTTTTAGAAACTTGGCATTTTCTTACTTTCACCATTTGGTGCCTTCTGCCTGTCTCCAAAACACACCCCTGGAGTGGGGTGACAGGTAGGCATTGTGCATTCCCTCTAGAGAGCCACACACAATGGGAGCTTAGGGGTGACTTGATGGGCCCGGTGAGGCATTAACTAGCTTGATGGGGGCAGAGCTAAGCACAGCCCCACTTTCACCTGAATAGGCTGAGTCCTGTCTCCTCACAATAGGCCTAACAACACTGTTTTGTCCCTCCAGCTAGTTTGGAGCCAGGACAGGGGAGGGAGTGGATTCCATGCACTTCAAAAACACTGTCTAGGAGCTTCTCCCACCTTCCAGAACTAGGGCCAAAGTATAATTTCTGGACTTCAAACAACACCACTGCCAGGAGAAAGGACTGCTGTGTTGCTACAAGGAATGCCACTCTGCTGAGCTGCTACTCTGCTGGTTTCCTGCACCACTGTGTTGACCTGCTGCCTGCTGCCCTGTGCCTGGGAGTGAGAGGAACTGGACCTACATCTCTACACCCAGAACCCAGACTGACACCAAGGGCCAGCTGACTGGTCTCCTGTATTCTGAAGTCTCAGGGACACAAAATACTTCAATTCACCCTGCTGTAGCGCTTGGACTTTGCTTGCTGCAAGTCTTGCACGGGCAAGTGGTACCAACCCAGTCATGGGCCCTTGGAACTGGGTGTAAAGTGCTTCTGCAACCGGAACACATGCATACTCATTGGAACCAGAGCATCTTTGTGAGAGTCAGAACCAGCGCATTCTTGTTGTTGCATGGAGTGGACTCATCGCTTCTCTGTCTGAACCGGCGCTTCGCCTTCGGATTCTTTGCATCACTTACTGCTGCAGCAGCTACCTCGCATTGCATTCAAAACTAACACATCGCACCCAGAACCGACGTGTCGCCACAGTTGTGTGGAGAAACCTGATGCATCTTTTCCACTGCATGGCTCAACACCAATGCATTGTTTTTGCTACATCTTGCATCTTTGTAAACGGTCTCAGATCAAGGTACTTTTATACATGCCCAAGTGGGTCACAGTATCCGGCCCGAGCTTCATCGGGTTCAGCCTGAACTTTTGTTTTTGCCCCGTTCCTGCATGACCAGATATCCCACTTAAGTGCTTATTGCTTCTAAGCAGTATTTTGTATTTATTTTTTAAAAATTCACATCTTGACTTCTACTTATTGGATTTTTATCGTTTTGGTCTTGTTTTAGGTATTAAATTAGGTTACATTTTTTAACATGTTGTTGATCCTTATTTTTGCATGGTGTTTTAACAGTTTTACTGTTTGAGGTGTTGCACAAATGCTTTTCCATTGCCTCTTAAATTAATCCAGATTGCTGTGTGACAAGCTACCAAAGGGTGAGCACCGATTAACCTCGGGTATGTTTGTGACTTACCCTGACTAGGAATGTGGTTCCTGTTTGGACTGGGCGCGCACCTATGCAAACCAGAAACCTAATTTCAAACACATGCCATGCAAAACATATGTACTATAGGGCTTATTCACAAAAGTAAACTAAAACTTTTGTGCAAGTTTACTTTTTTTGGTATTCATCATCAATGAGTTTCATTTTACTAATAGTAATATGATGACTGCAGAGACTCCGCACTCATGATAGACCTTTCCTAGCCCAAATTTTCTATGAAGCACATACCAAACAAAAGAGTTCTTTATGGCACTAATATGTACATGCTGTAGGAGAGCTCTACTGATTATGCATACACCCTGAGAATGTATACAGAGACAGACTCTGTAAGCAGGACTTTGAAATAGTCAGACACATGAAAAAGTAGGAAAGATTAGGCTTGTTTTTTTTTCCGATAGGGTTATCACATAATTAGAAGGCAGATAGTCAACGAAGTAGAGATATGCATGCCATCATTTCATCTTCATCAAAGGACACAGCCTCATTGGTGCCACACTCACCCCAGTACTCAATAACTCACTAAACTAATCACATGACTCTAAAGGATGCAGAGCTCACCCTCAACCTCCGAACATGCACCACATCACCCACCACCTTAAAGAGCTTCACTAAGTTCTCATCCACAAGCAAGCTTTCTTCAAACTCCTCTTGCTTCAAAGCCTTACATAACACTGGTCCAGGATACCTCAACAACCGCCTCAGATTTCAGAACCCTTCCAGACTCCTCTGCTCAACCAGATTCCTACCTGTACACATCCAACTCATACACAGACCAGAACCAGTAGTCATGCTTTCACCTACCTTGCTCTGAAAGCCTGGAACTACCTGCCTGTACACATCAGAGCCACCTCTTAAATTCTTGACTTCCACAAGAAGCTGAAGACTTGACTCTTCAACTAGGTCTTGACCCAGTCTACTCCTGCATCAGTAGCAGGATACCCTCCTGGTTGATTGTGTGCTTAAAAATGCATAACATTACACAGAAATCTACACATAAAACTACACAAATTGTCACAGATCCCTGTTGTGCCCTCTGTAGAGTGGGTTTTGCACACAGGGCTCATACTGTCTTTTCTCTGTGGCACCTCACAGTCTCCTGCAACCCTTGGTACCCATCCCAGAGCTCCTCACCATGTTGAATCTCCTGTCATGTTGTTTCCCTCTTGTTTCACTCTTGTAAGAGAATCCCATTTTCTGGTTAATTAGCTCCATTCACCATTACCTATTGAATGTTACCATTTGTACTTATTTGTTCCACCTGCCTTGGTTATTGGTACCAACTGCTGTGACATATTGACTCCAACGGCTAATGTTCTTTTGATTCACCTGCATTGGTTAATCGGTTCCAACTGTCACTTACACCTGCCCTCAGCAAAGGTCACAATCATTATTTCAACACATGCTCTCTCCCAGGTTTCCTTTGGAACTTTCTGGCTTTCCACGTGAGGCACATGCCCTTCTGGAACAGTCTCTCCTAACAGGCATAAATACCATGTCTGAACCTGAGTTGGGGCTTGGCCTCACCCAAGTCCTGCACAAGCATCTTCCCTGCACTCACCTTCTGAGTCACCCGGAACCCTACAGTGTTCTAGTCTTTTGCCATCCTGTTGATCCTGTGATCCTGACTCCAGTGCAGTTTCTAGTGTCTCTGCATCCAAAGCTACAATTCCACCTCCTCTTGAGTTTCTTGCACCACAGCCTCCAGTCTTCCTCTGGATTCCAGTTGAAGAATTAAAGACAAGGCTAAATACTTGATCCTCAGGTTAGTGCACACAAATCCTTAGATAGGTTTGAGATTTGGAAATGAAAACCCATTCCTAGAAATCAGACAATTTTTATCTACATTTCTGAAAGTCCTAGCACTCCAGACATTTCAACTTGTGGGTGCTTTGAACTTTATTTGCCTCAGATCTTCACATTCGTATTTCTTGACAAGTTTAGTATCAACAACATGGAAAGACTTTGAGCACACAATTTGGGTTTGAGTTTGAAGGCATTCTTTGGCGTCCCAGAAACTCCAGCATACCTTTGAATTGTACATGCGTGCTCCTTGCATGTCGCAGCATGCAGGCCGGATCCTTTATGAGCCAGTGACAATGCTGCTGTTCCTTTCCCACTGGGCTAAAGGTTTCCGCCTGTCAGTCCAGTGGGAAAATCGTAATTGTGCCCTCAAGGAGGTCACCAGCACCACGGCGACCTCCCCACTGGGAGTTTGGCGGACAGATGTTTCCATCCACCAAACTCATAATCAGCCCCTTAATTCTGGGAATGGTTAGCAAACAACTCTTCTTGTTGTTTCTAATGCACCGCACCTGCATCACCACTTAAAGTTTGAGAGAGTACTGACCCTCCTGTGCTGTGTTGCAAGACAGAGCCGACCCAGTGATGAAAGTCTATCTTTTCTTGTTTTATCCCAACACCCCTTCCCTTCAGAGGCAGTGAGTGAATTAAGATTGTGGTTACTTGTTTCATTCACTGCCTCAGGTGGGATTAGAAGGCCAGCATCGTCCCCGCAGTTGGAACCAGATGAGTACATGACACGAAAGGCCCTTGTTTGGGTCCTCATTGTCATGTTCCTCCTCAATCAGAATGAGGTAGATGTTCTGGTTGCCGCATGACAAATGCATTACAGTCACAACACTGAACATAACAGTGTACAGGGCCTATGCCACGTAGGTAAAGAGTATCCTATGGTACAAAAACTGACATCCCTAATAGTTTTGGATGTGAACTTTAGGCAAATTAGGATGGTCTTCCTCAGCATATTTACCTTAGCTTCAAAGGTAGCTCTATTGACTTAGCTCAAGGAATCAAGGCCCTGAGGCAATCTCTGGCACCCCTCCCACCTCATTTCGACAAACTTATATGAGTTTGATTTAGCTCAGCAAGTACGCAAAGGTGCACAAAAAAGGCCCATCTTCCTGAGCCTTATGTGGCTCTCTTGGGAGCCATTAGAAAGGGTTCACTTGGCACATGTTCAGTATCACACAGAATATCAAGGGAGGCAGATACCTGACAGGTTGTAAAAACGTAGCCCATGATTCTTTTCACTTGTGAAGTTGTGAAGCTTGTTGAGGCACAAACTGGCAAAATGTGAGTATACTGCTGTGTTGGATTGGGCCTGTGGTTGTCAATAAGAAAACCTTTGTGCCCATGTTTGTGAATGGTGTGGATGGACAGTAAAGTAATTGGTACCTTGATGTGGCTTTATGGCTCATCATCAGCTGTCTTTGGTTCAGTATTCCGATACTGTTAATGATATATGCGCTTTGAAGCTAGCCCTTCTGGGGGTTCCAAAAGCAATCTGTGTAAGTGGTGATTTAATTTACATGGATCTCACACACTTTCCAATAATGCCCCGAAAATTTCAAAAGGCAACATGGACAATGTTTTTTCCTATTCAAAACCAAAGATATTTTTGTAGTGTGGGTACCTGTGGATTTTCTGTGAAGTGAGAGGTTTGCAGGGCATTGTGGCTACAAAAATGTAGTGGAGGAATCATTTGCATACAAATATTTCAGCAATATTAAATACTATTGTTGTAATTAACCATAGATAAATTCCAAAAATGTATAAATCTTCAAACAGCGTGTAATTTGTTTCTGGGAAAATGAAGATTTTTTATATATTCACTAATAATATATACATCAGCATAGCAAAGCAACAAAGAGATTTGTTTGTGTTTTTATACAAATGCACTGGTGACTCTTGTCCACAATTCCTTTTCATCCAAGGGACAGAAGGAGAGCCCAACCCTCCTGACTCTCCAACCACAAAAGGTTTGAGTCCTATATGCAGTCTTTCAAACAATCAGAAAATCACTCCTAAGGGACTCCAGAAGCTCATGCGAAGAATTGCGTCATGGAGAGTAAAATGTCGGTGTTTCGGTCTCCCAAGGCTCAAACTATCCAGGAGACCATCCTCAGGACAATGTGTCAAAGTGGATTAAATTACATCAATTGTTCCTCTACAACACAATAAATAACCCTCAATAATAAAACGCTAAACAACTCTAAAAGGCAGTATACCAAACCACTCTGTACATGCAAGTGAATCACCCACTTATAAGGCACCCCAAAAAAAAGCCTACATAGGCTTCAGTGTAAAACATGCATTTTTCACATTGTCATAACATGCAACACCAAATTTATATACATATGTATATTTACATACATATATATATATATATATATATATGCATATATATATATATATATATACACATGCAAACATGCATACACACATACATATACACATATATAAAATAAAAATAAAATCACCCACCACTACTCCTCAAACAACTGACAAAAGTTAAATACCTCCAGGCAAAGGGAACCAACTACTACCCAAAACTAATTCCAAGAATAAAGCAACACAGCATATGAATACTTGCTTCAACATCAACTTCCTAGAACAACACTGCTTAATCCTTTTCATCCAGCACATACAATTAAACAAAATACATACCAAGTCAAGGGTAAAATTTTAACATCCAATCCACAGTAGTATCACTCCCATAGGACCATGCTTACTGCTAGTAAGTTACTCCAGTATAAAGAAACAATGATGTAATCTACATGAAGACAAAATAAATACCATCCATTAACCATATACCCACAGACACACTCAACTTCAAGTCGCTAAGGAACATAAATGCATTAGACATAAATATTACTTACTTCACCACAGATACGTCAACTCCCACCAGGCCCGAATCAATCATGAAGGTCAGCAGTGCAAACAAACAGCCCCTTTTTACCAAACGTATGGAGGTGCAAGGCCCCTTAGACATCACACGACCTAGCCACACAACTGAGGGGCCATATTAGAACAGAATATCTTTCATCAAACCTATTTCATTAAAAAAATGGGCAACTATATGATGCATTCAAACATCAAAGTGATCCAGATCTTATTAAACAGTCATACAATACAGTCATAACTACCTTGGTGGTCAAATAGTCCCTCTTAACCCAATGCTTGGAAGGCCTTACCCCTTAAAAATCACATGACCAGTCCACTGAGGTTTATGTAGGCTATTTTTTGGGGTGCCTTGTAAGTGGTCTATTCACTTGCATGTACAGCGTGGTTTGGTATTCTCCTGCCATTTAGTGTTGTTTGAAATTTGAAGTACATATGCGTTTTTGGCCAAAGTTTGAGTTCTGAAAGGGCTTCTGCGTAAAAACATTTCACACAGATTCAAGCAACCCATTCCACTCTGGACTCCCCTGGTTGTCTTATATTCAGAAGTATGTGGGTTTGGTAGGTTTCCCTGTCTGGGTGACATCTGAGAGTAGCCCCAAAAATCCACAGATGCCCACATTTAGAAAACAGGGTTGGTTTCTGTGGAACAATGTGATGTGTCTATGTATTGCATTTTTTGCCCTTTCCTGTTGTGGGCAGTAGGCCGACCCGCACCAGTGAGGTACTGTTTTCATCGGGAGATGTGGGGGAACACTGAGTGGTAGGAAATTTGTGGATCCCAGCAGACTTCTTAATTTACCCTCACGGAAATATGAGGAAAATGTGTGTTTTTAAGCATTCTGTCACTGGGAGTGACTGTAGTCAAGTTCTAGATCCCTTTATATACAAGAAGTCATATGGTAAATATATATCGAACAAAATGCATAAGATGATTCAGATGTTTATATCTAATATGTGATTAGTGGAGGTACAAAGGTTACTTAATCTTAATTTCTTAAAAGACACGGTTTACTTCCCTGTGAATCACTCCATCTCTTGGATTCGTTATTTGTTCCTCAGTAAATATATGGCTAAATCTTGTTAAATGCAAAGATCCGAGCTATCTTGAGCTCAGATCATGCTTTTGTTACTATTGAGTTAGAACTATTTTCAGGGGGGTCCATTATCAAATACATGGTGTTTTAATTATGACCATGGCAGTGATAACTCCCATAGATCGCCAATGTACCACACCAACTGCCAGGGCGTAAATACTACTGACCACGGCGGTAGCCATCAACAGCCAGACTGAAGACAAGGTACCGAACACCATATTTTGACATAGCACACCACCAGGATTTCCAGGGCGGTATCAAAGCCATGAAAAGCCTGACGGAAACAGAACACAGAAGACTAAAGACTGACCCTAGGAGACACAGAGAAGAACAAGGCTGCCATAGAACCGGAATTTAAAGTCTTCCAGATGCTCTTCTAGGCCATGCTCCACCTGGAACACCAACGTTGACGAAGACAACGACGGTGAGTACAGCCGCCTTGCACACAAGGGAGGGAGGGAGCAAAAGGAGAGTGACACACACACGCAGAACACACCCCATTCACACACACACTATACACACAATCAGCTGCAGAGAAAAAACAATGTCACAGACCAAAGTCATAATTATGCAAGGAAAGTGTAATTGGATGAAAACAGCCACCATATTGTCCATGTGACAAAATACACATGAGTCACTGTGCAGAAAGGGCCAATGGCCAGTCCAAAGTACAAAAGGCTCACATGGCCACAGGGCACAGTCCAAGCCCCAACTCTTTCCCTGGTGTAATATACACTACACTTTACAGGGGCATCATGGTGGGACTGGCCAGGCACCTCAGGGGAATGGGATGGAGTGCACCGCAGCTGATGTGGGGAACTTGCCCACTGGTTCTGGAGGGGGCTCCATGCCCATTTTCCTTTGCTGGGGAGTTCAAGGTCACAGTCTCTGAGGTGGGGAACTTGCCCACTAGTTCTGGAGGGGGCTCCATCCCCATTGATCTTTGCTGGGGAGGTCAAGGTCACAGTCTCTGAGGTGGGGAACTTGCCCATTAGTTCTGGAGGGGGCTCAATGCCCATTTTCCTATGGTGGGGAGTGCAAGATTGCAGTCTCTGGGATGGGGAACTTGCCCACTAGTTCTGGAGGGGACTCCATGCCCAATACTCTTTGCTGGGGAGTGCAAGGTCACAGTCTATGAGGTGGGGAACATGTACACTGGTTCTGCAAGGGGCTCCTTGTACACCAGTCCCTGGGGGTGGCCTACATGCACTCTGCTGGAGATGAGGGCTGCTTTGTCCCAGCTTGAGGTGAGGGCTGCTTTGTCCCAGCTTGAGGTGATGGCTGCTGTTTCCCAGCTTGAGGTGAGGGCTGCTGTGTCGCAGCCTGAGGTGAGGGCTGCTGTGTCCCAGATTGAGGTGAGGGCTGATGTGTCCCAGCCTGAGATGATGGCTCCTTGACCACTGCTGTTGGGTGGGGGCTCTTGCCCCTCTTAGTTGGTGGAGTGGGATCCTTCCCTTTCCTGGGTGGTGAAGTAGGATCCGTCCCTCTCTTGGGTGGTGGAGTGGGATCCTTCCCTCTCTTAGCTCCACGACTAGGAGGTGCCTCCACTGTCCCCATGGACTGTTTGGCTGAGGTGCTGGGCTGGGTCATTGGGACCCTGTTCTTACGGGCTGGACGGGGGCAGAAGGGGAAGGTAGAGGTCAAGTTGGGCAAGGAAAAGCTTCTTAGGGATGGTGGGCTGGGATGAGGGAGGAGGGATTGGAGTGAAGGTTGAGGGAGTGGTTGTCGGAAGTGTACGTCTGCTGGACTTGGGTGCAGGTGCATGGGCAGTGTGCTGATGTGAGGTGGATGGCTGTTGGTTGTCTGTGTGTGTGCGTTTGTGTCTCTTAGGAGGTGGGGCAGACAAGGTGGGAGAAGACAAAGGGAACGCGTGGGTGGATGTTGTGGAGGTGTCTGCTAGTGAGGTGTGTGTGCTGCTTGGTGTGGTGATGGTGGTAGTGGCTGTTGATGAAGTGCATGCAGGTGTGAGTGCAGATGTGACAGTGAGGGAGGAGGAAGAGGGGAGACAGTGTAGGCAGTGGATGATGTTGTGTGTGCAACTGTCTGTTGTTTGTGTGATGATTTGTGTGCATGCTTATCTGTATGTGTCCATGGGAGGGGTTGGGGTTGAGGAGATTGGGCCTGGGGAGTGGTAGTTGGAGGGGGGCTGGTAGGAACAGGGACAATGGCTGGCATCAGAGAGGACGCCAGAATCTAGAGTCATCTCTGTTGGGTTGCCAATACACGTGAATGCCCTCCAGGAATGCATTGCATTTCTGCATCTGGGATGTCAGCCCCTGGATGGCATTCACAATGGTTGACTGCCCTACAGAGATCGTTCTCAGGAGGTCAATAGCCTCCTTACTGAGGGTAGCAGGGCTCATTGGGGCAGGGCTTGTGGTGCCTGGGGTGAACGAGATGCCCACCCTCCTGGTTGAGCGGGCACAGGCAACTCGTTGAGGGACTAAGGGAGGGCGGTGCTGGTACGCGGGGTGGTGGCTGTACTTGCAGCTGGGGTGGTCTCAGAGGTGTCCACCACCAGAAGAGAGCTTCCATCAGAGGAGGTATCAGAGTCAGTGTTGTCACTGTCTGTCTCCACCATGGTGCTCCCCTCACCCTCCATCCCACTGGTCCCATTGACGTCGGTAGACTGTGCTTCCTGGGTCCTGTGGTATGCAGTTCCCTCTGCCGCCGTTGCCCCTGCTCCTCCACCAGATGATGCTAATGCACACATGGACAGGATGACAGAAGAAAAAAGGGGGGGTAGAAAGAAAGGGAGCACTGTGTCAACTACAGCACCAACACCACAGATGGCATACACATTACCATCACACACAGAGATCAGGATGGTGTCCCATGCATCGCACTGGCATTATATTGGCTAGGTACCACAGCAAGATAAAAGCCAAACACTGCCAACTACACCCCTCCTGGGATCCCCTACGCCCTGTCTGACATGGTATGCAACCTAGCTATGTTACCAGATTTAGCAATACACCCATTGCCCTTGAGCTGGATAACATGGGCGGTCATTATGAACATGGCGGGAAAGACCGCTGACCGGTGAACAGAATCCTGCCGTGGGGGGTGAATGGAAAACCGCCATATAATGATCGAAAATCCCAACCCGCCAAAACTTCCCACACCACCACTCCCTGCCAGGACACTGTCGGCGGGAATCCCGGCCCAACCCACCCACCCACTGCCAAGCACACCCACATCCCGCCCTCCAAATAATGATGCACAAATCACCTCAGCGGAAAGTGGAGGTCGGACGACCATTGGCGGCTGTGACCGCCACGGGTGGCAAGTGGACCCAACAGCAACAAGTGCATAGGCGTATCACCTGCACCCCTGACACACATCCAGAACCCCATAAAACACCCCCAGACACACCCCACAATCCCTTGCAATAAAACCAGGACAAGAAGAAGGAGAGCACCAGAGCCACACAGCGAACTGCAGCATACATGAGACGCACATCGACCCACAGAGGAGTACCCTTACCCTGTCCCGAGTGCCGACACCATCCACCACACTCACCATGTCCCCCCAAAAATCCACGCTTCACCGAAAGGGAGCTAAGGACCATGGTGGATGAGATCCTGAAGGTGGAGCCACAAATATTCGGGTCCGATCTACAGCACACACCCATCGCGCAGAAATTGGAGCTGTGTCAGACCATTGTCAACAGGGTGAATGCAGTGGGACACCATCCACGCATCAGGGATGACATCGGGAAGAGATGGAACGACCTGCGGGGGAAGGTCAGGTCCATGGCATCTAGGCACCACATTGCAGTGCAGAAGACTGGGGGAGGCCGGCGACCAACACCACCGACTACACCAACTGGGAGGAGAAGGTCCTCGCCATCCTGCACCCAGAGGGACTCACTGGACTCACTGGAGGAATGGACTCAGGTAAGTCATCTACAATTACCCCATATACACCACAACTGCAATGCATGCACCACCCCACCCCAACCACACCCACCTGTACCTACACCCCACCCAGCCATTACCAACCACATCCACCACCCTGCATTACCCACAACCCACTAACAGGGCCACATCACTCCCGCTGTGCACAGCCACCCACCCCTGCACGTACCCACAATGGAACAATAACCCCCACCACAATGCAACCCCACCACTGGAGCAAAATGCATTGTCAACCTCACAAAGGCACCCTGGAAGGCCACTTAAATTAACACCAGCACAAAATAGCACAGTCCTGTACACCTCAAACCTACATGCATATGTAACAGACATGTCTATGTCCTCCAACAGACACCACCACCCATGCACCCCTAACAGACGGGGCAAGGAATGCCACAGCCCTCCATGGAGACAGAGCAAGCTCACAAGACCTTTGCAAGGGATCCCTGGACACTGATGAGCAGACAGGCCCCTCACACAGTCCTGGATTCTCACCATGCAGCAGCCCCACCCAGGAAACCACTGTCACCCCTAACACCCAGTCAAGACCAGCAGGCCAGGGGATGCGTACCCACACCAGTGTACCCAGGGCACAGACTGGTGGAACACAGCTGCAGAGGCCACAGTCTCCCACTCCCAACATGCAGGAAGGCGAGGGCCCCAGTACAAGTGGCATGTCAAGACCTGGCATGGGACACAGGCACAGGGGGTTAGGGGAAGTTCAAGTGTCCCAGTGGGCCAGGGTGGGAGGGCACAGGATGGATGCAGCAGCCCATGATGTTATTGCACAGGTATTGGGGGTCTACCAAGATACCCAAGACAGGTTGGCACAGATTGTGTCCATCCTGGAGCAAAGTCAGAGGATTCAGCAGCAACAACACCAACAGGCCATGGAGCAGTGGAAAGAGCACAATGGCACAATGGCCACCATTGCTGGAGCACTGCTGCAGTTGGTAAAAACCCAGTCTGACACCCACACCGGACAAGAGGCCCCCACAACAGCCCTGGACAACCAGCATCTGATGACCCAGCAGCAGAAACATCACAGGAAATACCCTCCCAGGAAACACAAGGGACAACCATTCCACCCCAAGTTGCTCCACAGCAGGCATCCAAACGCACTCTTAGGCCAAGATATGGAACTGGAAACCCAGCTAAGAACAAGGCCCCCTCCAACAATTGACTCTGCTACTAATGCAAAGCAACCATCACACACATTCACCAACAACACTTAGATGAGGGCAAGTTGAAGTAGTGATCAACAAAATGGACCCATCAAAAACATCCAACAGGGCTGCCACCACGTTGGTTTTGAGGACACCCAACCCTTACGACTACCATCACTGTATATATCACAATTCACTCAATTCTACCAATAAAACACATTTCACACCTGTAACACTGTCCCCTGACTTAAATTGTGAACAAAGTGGAGTATGGATGTAACTGGCAGAGAAAAACTTGATTACCAATTTATGCTTGATGGTGATACTGTGTGCCCAAATGGTGGTCAGGAGGGTATGCATATATTTTCTGTCAGTACCATGCAGAAGTGGCCCATGTAACGCCTATCATGACCAATCCCCATTATATGACAGAGCACACTGACAGTATTAGTCACCAACCCCAATGACAGGCTTAAGTCCACACAGTTACTGGAAGTAGAGTTGTACCAGTTGGTTCCTGGAACTGACATCTTCCTCTTCCTCATCCTCATCATCACTCTGCTCACCTGTCAGAGGTAGCTGATCAGAGCCTATAGCACCCTCCACCTCCAAGAGGGGGATTGAATGTCTCACTGTCACGTTGTGTAGCATGCAGCAGGCCACCACTATTCTACACACCTTATCAGGGCCATAGTCCAGGGAACCCCCAGAAATATGTAGACACCTGAATCTAGCCTTCAGGATACCTATAGTAGGCTTTATTACCCTCCTAGTATGTCCATGGGCCTCATTGTATTTCCTTTCTGCATCCGTCCTGGGATTCCTCACTGGTGTCAGGAGCCAATGCATGTTTGGATAGCCAGAATCACCTACAAAATGGTGCAACACAGACTCGTCATTGATCATGTTCCTTAGTCAGACAGGCTGGTTTACAGCAATGTGTCAGCTATTGACAGGCAAACTTACCTATGATCCACCGTCTGTCCTCTTGTAGTTGTTCCATCTTCTGAGGCACACTACTGTTCCTCAACACAAATGAATCATGGACTGAACCTGGAAACATGGCATTCACATGGGAAATGTACTGGTCTACAGTACATACCAATTGGATGTTCATGGAGTGAAAGTTCTTCCTGTTTCTGTACACCTGTTCACTCACTTTTGGGGGGATGATGGGTATGTGGGTGCCATCAATGGCACCTATTACATGGGGAATGTTTGCAAAGGCATGGAAGTCAGACTTGATGGCAGGGAGGTCAGTACTTTGGGGAAACCGCACATAGGATTGCAGATGTTGTACAAATGCATTCAGAAATCTTGTTTGTACCTGGCTGAACATTGGCTGTGAGAAACCAGCACCCATGCCTACTGTCACTTGAAATGAGCTTGTGGCAAGGAAATGGAGTGCTGAGAGCACCTGCACCTCAGTTGGAATGGCATGCTGATTACGATTTCCTGGAGTTAGTGCAGGATCCAGTAATGCACAAAGGTCCTGAATAGTTGCACGTGTGAGTCTGTAAGTGATTATGATCTGACGCTCCAGCATGGTCCTCATATCCACAAGTGGTATGTACACCGATGGTGTCCTTCCTCGCCACAAGGGTCGGTTCCCTAAGAGGGGTTACAAAAAGGAGTGATGTACATACATAGGCACACTTCTCAACATTTCTGCACTGCATTGTTCATTGTAGTGTCTCTACAATACCTGCTACCTGACAGATATATATGTACACCACTGGGAGGAAACAGAGTAATTTATGTGTTGTACTATATGGAATGGATAGAGGCCTCGGTGCTTCATGTGGCTAATAGGCCCTGCATTGTGATTAGTAACAAATTCTAGATGCATAGTTGATGGCAAAATGTCTGCCCACTGTAGATCTGCCCCTTCGTTGTGGAAGTCACCTCATTCCGCTAGCGGTTGACGTCACAGCGTAAGGCGGTGTTGACCGCTGTTCGCACCCTCATTGACTAACATGGATGCCAATGGGGAACCCTGGCGTATCATGACCGACGGTGAAGGTGCATACCGCCGCGAACGTCCGCGCGTTCGCCATTGTTTGATCGCTTGACTCCCTGATCTCGTGTGGAGAGGTACTCCACTCTGTGTACTGCTGTGGCCTGTGTAGGAAGTTGGCTCTGTATGTGCTATTTCAAAGTAAGGAATAGCATGCACAGAGTCCAAGGGTTCCCCTTAGAGGTAAAATAGTGGTAAAAATAGATAATACTAATGCTCTATTTTGTGGTAGTGTGGTCGAGCAGTAGGCTTATCCAAGGAGTAGTGTTAAGCATTTGTTGTACATACACATAGACAATAAATGAGGTACACACACTCAGAGACAAATCCAGCCAATAGGTTTTGTTATAGAAAAATATCTTTTCTTAGTTTATTTTAAGAACCACAGGTTCAAATTTAACATGTAATATCTTGTTTGAAAGGTATTGCAGGTAAGTACATTAGGAACTTTGAATCATTTCAATTGCCTGTATACTTTTCAAGTTATTCACAAATAGCTATTTCAAAAGTGGACACTTAGTGCAATTTTCACAGTTCCTGGGGGAGGTAAGTTTTTGTTAGTTTTACCAGGTAAGTAGGACACTTACAGGGTTCAGTTCTTGGTCCAAGGTAGCCCACCGTTGGGGGTTCAGAGCAACCCCAAAGTCACCACACCAGCAGCTCAGGGCCGGTCAGGTGCAGAGTTCCAAGTGGTGCCCAAAACACATAGGCTAGAATGGAGAGAAGGGGGTGCCCCGGTTCCGGTCTGCTTGCAGGTAAGTACCCGCGTCTTCGGAGGGCAGACCAGGGGGGTTTTGTAGGGCACCGGGGGGGACACAGGTCCACACAGAAATTTCACCCTCAGCGGCGCGGGGGCGGCCGGGTGCAGTGTAGAAACAAGCGTCGGGTTCGCAATGTTAGTCTATGAGAGATCTCGGGATCTCTTCAGCGCTGCAGGCAGGCAAGGGGGGGATTCCTCGGGGAAACCTCCACTTGGGCAAGGGAGAGGGACTCCTGGGGGTCACTTCTCCAGTGAAAGTCCGGTCCTTCAGGTCCTGGGGGCTGCGGGTGCAGGGTCTCTCCCAGGCGTCGGGACTTTAGGTTCAAAGAGTCGCGGTCAGGGGAAGCCTCGGGATTCCCTCTGCAGGCGGCGCTGTGGGGGCTCAGGGGGGACAGGTTTTGGTACTCACAGTATCAGAGTAGTCCTGGGGTCCCTCCTGAGGTGTTGGATCGCCACCAGCCGAGTCGGGGTCGCCGGGTGCAGTGTTGCAAGTCTCACGCTTCTTGCGGGGAGCTTGCAGGGTTCTTTAAAGCTGCTGGAAACAAAGTTGCAGCTTTTCTTGGAGCAGGTCCGCTGTCCTCGGGAGTTTCTTGTCTTTTCGAAGCAGGGGCAGTCCTCAGAGGATGTCGAGGTCGCTGGTCCCTTTGGAAGGCGTCGCTGGAGCAGGATCTTTGGAAGGCAGGAGACAGGCCGGTGAGTTTCTGGAGCCAAGGCAGTTGTCGTCTTCTGGTCTTCCTCTGCAGGGGTTTTCAGCTAGGCAGTCCTTCTTCTTGTAGTTGCAGGAATCTAATTTTCTAGGGTTCAGGGTAGCCCTTAAATACTACATTTAAGGGCGTGTTTAGGTCTGGGGGGTTAGTAGCCAATGGCTACTAGCCCTGAGGGTGGGTACACCCTCTTTGTGCCTCCTCCCAAGGGGAGGGGGTCACAGTCCTAACCCTATTGGGGGAATCCTCCATCTGCAAGATGGAGGATTTCTAAAAGTTAGAGTCACCTCAGCTCAGGACACCTTAGGGGCTGTCCTGACTGGCCAGTGACTCCTCCTTGTTTTTCTCATTATCTTCTCCGGCCTTGCCGCCAAAAGTGGGGCCTGGCCGGAGGGGGCGGGCAACTCCACTAGCTGGAGTGTCCTGCTGGGTTGGCACAAAGGAGGTGAGCCTTTGAGGCTCACCGCCAGGTGTGACAATTCCTGCCTGGGGGAGGTGTTAGCATCTCCACCCAGTGCAGGCTTTGTTACTGGCCTCAGAGTGACAAAGGCACTCTCCCCATGGGGCCAGCAACATGTCTCGGTTTGTGGCAGGCTGCTAAAACCAGTCAGCCTACACGGGTAGTTGGTTAAGTTTCAGGGGGCACCTCTAAGGTGCCCTCTGTGGTGTATTTTACAATAAAATGTACACTGGCATCAGTGTGCATTTATTGTGCTGAGAAGTTTGATACCAAACTTCCCAGTTTTCAGTGTAGCCATTATGGTGCTGTGGAGCTCGTGTTTGACAGACTCCCAGACCATATACTCTTATGGCTACCCTGCACTTACAATGTCTAAGGTTTTGTTTAGACACTGTAGGGGTACCATGCTCATGCACTGGTACCCTCACCTATGGTATAGTGCACCCTGCCTTAGGGCTGTAAGGCCTGCTAGAGGGGTGTCTTACCTATACTGCATAGGCAGTGAGAGGCTGGCATGGCACCCTGAGGGGAGTGCCATGTCGACTTACTCATTTTGTTCTCACCAGCACACACAGGCTTGTAAGCAGTGGGTCTGTGCTGAGTGAGGGGTCTCTAGGGTGGCATAAGACATGCTGCAGCCCTTAGAGACCTTCCTTGGCATCAGGGCCCTTGGTACTAGAAGTACCAGTTACAAGGGACTTATCTGAATGCCAGGGTGTGCCAATTGTGGATACAATGGTACATTTTAGGTGAAGGAACACTGGTGCTGGGGCCTGGTTAGCAGGGTCCCAGCACACTTCTCAGTCAAGTCAGCATCAGTATCAGGCAAAAAGTGGGGGGTAACTGCAACAGGGAGCCATTTCTTTACACAAGCCCCCCCCAGCCCACAGGCCAGGAGACTCAGCCCAAGCTGGGAGAGTCTTCCTAGTCTGTCAGGCGAGGAAGAGTAGGAGAAATAGGCTGGTTAGTTGCAGGGCCTACTCTGCCTTACATCCTTCTGTTCAGGTCATTCCCTTTGGGGAACTGACCTACTTCCACAGTGATAGGACCTAGTCTGAATTGCCTCTTGTCTGCCTCTTCAATGTCTCCACCCATTCTTCCTATTTTGGTCTTAGAGGTATCCACCTCTGCTAACCTTATCTTGGCCAGGGTTACCCCTAGCTTACCCAGAGAGGTTACCCAGAGCTGGAGTAACCCCACCATGACCAACAGGGTCAGGGGGCCTAACTTGCTATTTGGCATGGGGTCTGACCACCATGCCAAGGATAGTGCAGCCACAAAGGCTAACACCCAGCAGAGGCCACTGACAGCCGTCAGTGCCCAGAACCACACCTTTAGCTCTTCACCTAAAAGGGAAGGGGCTAAGTTACAGGCTTCTTTGGGTTCAGGTTGCCTGTCTGCTGTATTGGAGTGGGGGGTTACCACATCTTGTAGTAAACACCCTTCTTCCACTCTTTCTTCTGTTAGCTGAGGAGCCACCCACTCAGGTTTAACAGTTGCCTGACTAGCCAGGACTTCTTGTGGGTCAGGTTGGACTTTATCAGGGCCATTTTTGGAGTTCTCCCCTACTGGAGCAGAATCTCCTTGGCTTGCTGTAACCTTGGCTAAAGGTTGTCCACCCTTCCTACTCTGTTTTCTTTTCTTCTTCTTCTGGGGCCTGCTTGCATTTACTGCAGAGGCAGGACTTCCAGAATCCTTGGGAGAGGACTGGCACTGGACCAGTTCCTCTCTTGAGCTCTGACTAACCTCTGGGTAGTCATTTCCAAGGAGACAATCAAGGGGGAGGTCTGTACTGACTACTACCCTTCTCCAGCTAAGAGTGCCACCCACTTCTATGGGCACTAAAGCCACAGGCCTCTTAGTGACCCTGTCTAGGCTAACTCTTACCCTGGCAGTCTCACCTGGGATGTACTGGTTTGAGAGCACCAGCCTGTCATGCACAATAGTGTGACTGGCACAAGTGTCTCTCAGGGCAGTGATTGGGATTCCATTCACCAGTAGGTGGTGGAAGTGTCTGCTTCCCTCTGGAATCTCCAACTCACCTGTTGGGCCCTGTTTCCAGTTGAAGGCTAGGAAGACCTCCTCATCTGAGGAGTCATCTCCCATGGCTACACTGGTTACCCCTGGAATTTTGTTCTGGGGTTTGTTTTTGGGACAAGAAGTGTCCTTGGTGTGGTGCCCAGACTGTTTACAGTTGTGGCACCATGCCTTAGTGGCATCCCAGTTCTTACCCTGGTAACCACCTTTGTTTTGGGTTGTGTCTTGGGGCCCACCCACCTGTTCTGGTTTTTGGGGGCCTACAGAGGACTCTTTTTCTTTGTTTCTAGTGTCACCCACTTTCTCCTGGGGAGTTTTTGTAACCCCTTTCTTTTGGTCACCCCCAGTGGAAGTTTTGGTTACCCTAGTCTTGACCCAGTGGTCTGCCTTCTTTCCCAATTCTTGGGGAGAAATTGGACCTAGGTCTACCAGATACTGATGCAACTTTTCATTGAAGCAGTTACTTAAAATGTGTTCTTTCATAAACAAATTATAAAGCCCAACATAGTCACACACTTCATTTCCAGTTAACCAACCATCTAGTGTTTTTACTGAGTAGTCTACAAAATCAACCCAGGTCTGGCTCGAGGATTTTTGAGCCCCCCTGAATCTAATTCTATACTCCTCAGTGGAGAATCCAAAGCCCTCAATCAGGGTACCCTTCATGAGGTCATAAGATTCTGCATCCTTTCCAGAGAGTGTGAGGAGTCTATCCCTACACTTTCCAGTGAACATTTCCCAAAGGAGAGCACCCCAGTGAGATCTGTTCACTTTTCTGGTTACACAAGCCCTCTCAAAAGCTGTGAACCATTTGGTGATGTCATCACCATCTTCATATTTTGTTACAATCCCTTTGGGGATTTTTAGGATGTCAGGAGAATCTCTGACCCTATTTAAGTTGCTGCCACCATTGATGGGACCTAGGCCCATCTCTTTTCTTTCCCTTTCTATGGCTAGGAGCTGCTTTTCCAAAGCCAATCTTTTGACCATCCTGGCTAACAGGGGGTCATCTTCACTGGAGTTATCCTCAGTGATTTCAGAGGTGTTGGTCTCTCCTGTGAGGGAACCAGCATCTCTGACTATTATTTTTGGAGTCAGGGTTTGAGGGACCCTGTTCTCCCTAGATAGGACTGGTAGGGGGGAATTTTCCTCCAAGTCACTATCCTCTTCCTCTGAGTTGCTACCCTCAGAGGGGTTGGCCTTTTCAAACTCTGCCAAAAGCTCCTGGAGCTGTATTTTGGTAGGTTTGGGGCCCATTGTTATTTTCTTTATTTTACAGAGTGACCTTAGCTCCCTCATCTTAAGATGGAGGTAAGGTGTGGTGTCGAGTTCCACCACAGTCACATCTGTGCTAGACATTTTGCTTCTAAAAGTTGGAATACTTTTTAAGAATCTACAACTGGTTCTAGAATCTAATTCAAACTTTTACAAACTTTTAAACTCTAAAAGAAATGCTAAACAGGATCTAACACAAGGCCCTAGCAGGTCTTTTAAGAATTTCGAAAACTTTTCAAATTGCAAAAGTCAATTTCTAATGACAATTTTGGAATTTGTCGTGTGATCAGGTATTGGCTGAGTAGTCCAGCAAATGCAAAGTCTTGTATCCCACCGCTGCCACCAATGTAGGAAGTTGGCTCTGTATGTGCTATTTCAAAGTAAGGAATAGCATGCACAGAGTCCAAGGGTTCCCCTTAGAGGTAAAATAGTGGTAAAAATAGATAATACTAATGCTCTATTTTGTGGTAGTGTGGTCGAGCAGTAGGCTTATCCAAGGAGTAGTGTTAAGCATTTGTTGTACATACACATAGACAATAAATGAGGTACACACACTCAGAGACAAATCCAGCCAATAGGTTTTGTTATAGAAAAATATCTTTTCTTAGTTTATTTTAAGAACCACAGGTTCAAATTTAACATGTAATATCTTGTTTGAAAGGTATTGCAGGTAAGTACATTAGGAACTTTGAATCATTTCAATTGCCTGTATACTTTTCAAGTTATTCACAAATAGCTATTTCAAAAGTGGACACTTAGTGCAATTTTCACAGTTCCTGGGGGAGGTAAGTTTTTGTTAGTTTTACCAGGTAAGTAGGACACTTACAGGGTTCAGTTCTTGGTCCAAGGTAGCCCACCGTTGGGGGTTCAGAGCAACCCCAAAGTCACCACACCAGCAGCTCAGGGCCGGTCAGGTGCAGAGTTCCAAGTGGTGCCCAAAACACATAGGCTAGAATGGAGAGAAGGGGGTGCCCCGGTTCCGGTCTGCTTGCAGGTAAGTACCCGCGTCTTCGGAGGGCAGACCAGGGGGGTTTTGTAGGGCACCGGGGGGGACACAGGTCCACACAGAAATTTCACCCTCAGCGGCGCGGGGGCGGCCGGGTGCAGTGTAGAAACAAGCGTCGGGTTCGCAATGTTAGTCTATGAGAGATCTCGGGATCTCTTCAGCGCTGCAGGCAGGCAAGGGGGGGATTCCTCGGGGAAACCTCCACTTGGGCAAGGGAGAGGGACTCCTGGGGGTCACTTCTCCAGTGAAAGTCCGGTCCTTCAGGTCCTGGGGGCTGCGGGTGCAGGGTCTCTCCCAGGCGTCGGGACTTTAGGTTCAAAGAGTCGCGGTCAGGGGAAGCCTCGGGATTCCCTCTGCAGGCGGCGCTGTGGGGGCTCAGGGGGGACAGGTTTTGGTACTCACAGTATCAGAGTAGTCCTGGGGTCCCTCCTGAGGTGTTGGATCGCCACCAGCCGAGTCGGGGTCGCCGGGTGCAGTGTTGCAAGTCTCACGCTTCTTGCGGGGAGCTTGCAGGGTTCTTTAAAGCTGCTGGAAACAAAGTTGCAGCTTTTCTTGGAGCAGGTCCGCTGTCCTCGGGAGTTTCTTGTCTTTTCGAAGCAGGGGCAGTCCTCAGAGGATGTCGAGGTCGCTGGTCCCTTTGGAAGGCGTCGCTGGAGCAGGATCTTTGGAAGGCAGGAGACAGGCCGGTGAGTTTCTGGAGCCAAGGCAGTTGTCGTCTTCTGGTCTTCCTCTGCAGGGGTTTTCAGCTAGGCAGTCCTTCTTCTTGTAGTTGCAGGAATCTAATTTTCTAGGGTTCAGGGTAGCCCTTAAATACTAAATTTAAGGGCGTGTTTAGGTCTGGGGGGTTAGTAGCCAATGGCTACTAGCCCTGAGGGTGGGTACACCCTCTTTGTGCCTCCTCCCAAGGGGAGGGGGTCACAGTCCTAACCCTATTGGGGGAATCCTCCATCTGCAAGATGGAGGATTTCTAAAAGTTAGAGTCACCTCAGCTCAGGACACCTTAGGGGCTGTCCTGACTGGCCAGTGACTCCTCCTTGTTTTTCTCATTATCTTCTCCGGCCTTGCCGCCAAAAGTGGGGCCTGGCCGGAGGGGGCGGGCAACTCCACTAGCTGGAGTGTCCTGCTGGGTTGGCACAAAGGAGGTGAGCCTTTGAGGCTCACCGCCAGGTGTGACAATTCCTGCCTGGGGGAGGTGTTAGCATCTCCACCCAGTGCAGGCTTTGTTACTGGCCTCAGAGTGACAAAGGCACTCTCCCCATGGGGCCAGCAACATGTCTCGGTTTGTGGCAGGCTGCTAAAACCAGTCAGCCTACACGGGTAGTTGGTTAAGTTTCAGGGGGCACCTCTAAGGTGCCCTCTGTGGTGTATTTTACAATAAAATGTACACTGGCATCAGTGTGCATTTATTGTGCTGAGAAGTTTGATACCAAACTTCCCAGTTTTCAGTGTAGCCATTATGGTGCTGTGGAGCTCGTGTTTGACAGACTCCCAGACCATATACTCTTATGGCTACCCTGCACTTACAATGTCTAAGGTTTTGTTTAGACACTGTAGGGGTACCATGCTCATGCACTGGTACCCTCACCTATGGTATAGTGCACCCTGCCTTAGGGCTGTAAGGCCTGCTAGAGGGGTGTCTTACCTATACTGCATAGGCAGTGAGAGGCTGGCATGGCACCCTGAGGGGAGTGCCATGTCGACTTACTCATTTTGTTCTCACCAGCACACACAGGCTTGTAAGCAGTGGGTCTGTGCTGAGTGAGGGGTCTCTAGGGTGGCATAAGACATGCTGCAGCCCTTAGAGACCTTCCTTGGCATCAGGGCCCTTGGTACTAGAAGTACCAGTTACAAGGGACTTATCTGAATGCCAGGGTGTGCCAATTGTGGATACAATGGTACATTTTAGGTGAAGGAACACTGGTGCTGGGGCCTGGTTAGCAGGGTCCCAGCACACTTCTCAGTCAAGTCAGCATCAGTATCAGGCAAAAAGTGGGGGGTAACTGCAACAGGGAGCCATTTCTTTACAGCCTGCCTCTGGCTATGGATTTGCCACATGGTGCAGGTGAGAGGGCCCCAGCCTTCACCCAGGAAGAACTGGAGAAGCTAGTGGACAGGGTCCTGTCCCTGTTCGGCAAACTCTACGGACGGCCAGAGGTACAGGTGAGTCTGGGTTTGGAGGGCACTGTGTGTGTAACGGATGGTGTGGATTGGACATATGTGTGCTCCTCTGAGCTTGCATGGGCTATGGTGCATGGAATGCTGCGTGCAATTGCCCTGTATGTCTGAGTGTACTGTCTGTCACATGTTGGACAATTTGCCAACTGTTCCTATTGTGCATGTGCATGACCTCTGTTTTCCATTTCTGTGTCGCCCTTCTAGGTCAGCACCCATCAGAAGAGGGCACATTGGCATGCCATCACCAAGGAGGTGCGGACCCTGGGGGTCTAAAACCGGCGGAGCACCCACTGTTGAAAGAGGTGGGAGGACCTGCGGCGCTTGGCGCGAAGGATCAGTGAAGCCAAGCTGGGGAAGTCCTCCCAACGTGGAAGGGGTGCCCGTCGGGCACTGACCCCCCTCATGCAAAGGATCCTGGCAGTGGCATACCCAGATCTGGATGGGCGCTTGAAGGCTGCGCAGCAGTCACAAGGGGGTGAGTACTTATTAACTATACTTCAGTCTAGAAGGATGTCTGGGTGTGCAATAGGGCACATGCGTTCTCTGAGCTGGCATTGAGGGGCACTGCGTTCTCTGAGCTGGCATTGAGGGGCACCCACTAACTGACAGCTACAACCAGGTTCCCATGCCACCTACCAATCATAGTTGTAACGCACACTGTACTCACCCCCTTGTGGCTGCTGTGATGACCTCAAGTCCCCATCCGGCTCTGGGTAGGCCACCGCCAGTATGCAGGCCATCAGGGGGGTCAGGTTCCGACGGGCACCCTGCCCTCTTTAGGAGGCCATCACCAGCTGGGCCTCTGCGGTGTTCCAGGCCCAGCATCTCAGGTCCTCCCACCTCTTCCTACAGTGGGTGCTCGGCCTGCTGTAGACCCCCAGGGTCCGCACGTCCATGGCGATGGCACGCCACAATCCCTTCTTCTGATAGGTGCTGACCTGCAGATGAAACACAAACACGAGGACACCATTACACATACAATCCAGCCTGTCACACATATGGCCCACAAATCCCCTTCCACACCCATTGGCGCACACATTACTCAGCGCCTACGACCAGACATATGACCCCCCCAAATGACATGATGCTTGCACACACATCTCCATGCAACCCTGTCACATGTCTTGTGCCCAAGGTGTGCTCACCTGTTGGTCTGGAGGGCCGTACAGCTGCCCATACTGTGGTAGGACCCCATCCACCAAATGCTCTGACTCCTCTGAAGTGAAAGCAGGGGCCCTTTCCCCGGTCACACAGGCCATGGCAGGATCCAGACACAGGTCACAGCAGCACACGCAGTGTAGGTGTTGTCTTGTGGAAAGTCAGTAATCAAGTGAGGTTATGGACAGGAAATGGTGGTCACGTCTGTGGCAGTGTACACTGTCACCGCCGCTGGTGATCCCCATTGGCCACTGTAATCTGTAGAGCCCCATGTTATCCAATGAGGAATAGTACGGTGGTGCAAGACCGCCTTCCGCCATGACGTGCAATGCCGAAGGAGTTACCTCACTTCCACTTGTCCCTACATACAAGAAAGGTGGTTGACATTTTATGGTGGTGGACATTATTTAGATAATCAAGAACTCCATTATTTCCGTTTTTTGCACATACATTGCCATTCGCAATGTCCCATCATGTTCCTGCTCCATGAACACTGACTTGGTGGAACATTTGTTTAAATTGTGACAGCCTACTCACTCTTGTGTCCCTTAGATACCTACCACTGGAGAGGAATCGGAGGACGAGACAAGGCCCAGTGTACAGACTGGGCCTTATGGACTTGGTTACACTCGAGGAAGGCAAATAATACTCACCTATAGACTCGACAGGGCCACAATCACAGAGCCATGTACTCAATTGGAGCCTCCTCTGATATCAGCAATCCGGCATCCCACTGGGATCCCCCCTCTAGTGCAGGTTCTATCATTGCTACACTTCCTGGCAACTGGTTCATTCCAAGTGACAGTGGGCTTGGCAGCAGGAATGTCACAGCCAATATTCTTAATCGTGGTGGCAAGGGTTTTATCTGCCCTCGTGAAACACATGTGCAGCTACATTGCTTTACCCCAAGATTTGCCCACTGTGAAGGCAGGATTCTATGCAATGTGACATATACCCAACATTATTAGGGCGAATGACGGTACACATGTTGTGTTTGTCCACCCCCCAGCCAGAATGAACAGGTGTTCAGGAATCGAAAGTGTTTCCGCTCACTCAATGTGCAGATGGTGTGCCTGGCTGACCAGTACATCTCCCACATCACTGCCAAGTATCCTGGGTCAGTGCATGGCACCTTCGTCCTGAGGAATAGCCACATTCCACATGTGATGGCACAACTACAGAGGTACAGGGTGTGGCTAATTGGTGAGGCTGAGTTCCCACCCAATGTATGTCTGTGTATGCCTTCTGGTGCTGACCCCATACCATTGTGTAAGGCTAATGTTTGTCCCTCAATACTTGCAGTCGACTTAGGCTACCCAAACCTATCGTGGCTCCTGACCCCTGTGAGTAATGCCAGGACAGATACTGAGAATCGTTATAATGATGCACATGGGTAAACCAGGAGATTTATTGAGAGGACCTTCGGCCTCCTGAAGGGCAGGTTCAGATGCATCCATCTAACCAGTGGATCCCTGTGCTACTCACCCGAGAAGGTCTGCCAGATAGTACCGGCATACTGCATGTTGCGCAACCTGGCCCTCAGATGACATGTGCCTTATGTGCAGGAGGAGGAGACTAGAAATGTCCCTGTGACAGCAGTGGACCCTGAGGACAGTGATGATGAGGAGGCAGAGGATGAGGATGTGGACAATAGAACATTAGTTATACATCAATACTTCCAATGAAACACAGGTGAGACAGTGGAACTGACAATTACTCTGATTATTGATGTGTTCTGTGTGGGTGTAGCAGGATGGCATTCACTTCTTTTGCATCTCTACTTACTGTCACCTATGTCTTCTCATTATGCAGATGTTGGTGATATGACAACAGTGTACTGATGTGATGTCTACAGACAGATACAGGTCTTAAAATGTATGTCATCACAGTGTTCAGATCATTTGCACAAACATAAAAAACGTTCACTTGGGTTGTGTTCAAGGGTGTTTATTGTAGGGCAAATAATTGATGGAAAAGTGCAGGGTATTGTTCCAGTTTGTTTGTAGCACAGGTCCAGTATCCAAGGGGCCATAGGAAGGGGAGCAAAGGCAGTTCAAAGTGAATAAGGTGACAAGGTGGGACACAAGGGGGCCATTCAGGATGGTCTCATTTCCTGGCGGTGGTCTTGGTCTTGGCAAGTACCTCTAGCTTATGTCTGGGCCACAGGGAACGCTTAGGGGGTGGTTCACCTTCTGCAGGAGGGGGGATGCTGGAGGCCTGTGGGTCCTGTAGCAGGGCCTTCTGCCCACTAGCTGCAGTGGAAGTGGTGGGATGGTCAGCAGACTGGCTAGTGGTAGGGGCCTGCTGGTGTGCTGTCCATTCCCTCATGATGTTGGCCATATCTGCCAGCACCCCTGCTATGGAGACCATGGTGGTGTTGAGGGCCTGCAAATCCTCCCTGATCTCCTGATGGTGTACCTCCTGCAGCGGCTTGTTCTCCTACATGTTGGTTAGGATCTGGCCCACCTTGTCCTGGGATTGTTGGCAAGGCCCCAGGACATTGGCGAGTACCTCCTGGAGAATCGGTTCCCTGGGCTGGTCCTTCCCCTGGCACACATCGGTCCTCCCAGTGTCCCTGTTCCCCTGTACCTCTGTCCTCTGGAGAATCAGTTCCCTGGGCTGGTCCTTCCCCTGGCACACATCGGTCCTCCCAGTGTCCCTGTTCCCCTGTGCCTCTGTCCCCTGAACGGTGTGCCCACTGCCACCAACCCCAGGTCCTTGATTGTCTTGGGTGTGAGGTGTGGACTGGGGTCCCTGTACAGGTGGGCACACTGCTGATTGATGTGTCTTGGGGACAGAGGCTTGGAGACGATGGGGGGGGTTGTACTGTGGTGTTGGATACTGATGGGGTAGTATCTGTGGTGGACTGTGAGTGGGCTGGGGTGGCCGACTGACCAGTGGTCCCTGATGGGCCAAGCAGTTCATCCAGACCCTGTAGTCCAGAGTTACTGTCATCACTGAGGGTGTCTTCTGTTGAGGGACTGGTTAGTCGTGGCACCTCCTCGCCGCCGAGATTGGCTGGGGCACCTGTGGAGATGTAAGTGATGAATTATACTTCATGTCTGTGACATATTGTACAACCCTTGCTTCCCCTCTATTGTTGTTGTTGCTCTGCCACATTTGTTTGTGTATGGTGATGGAATGTGTGCTTGTTAGTTCTCCGTGCTGTGCATGCTTTGGTGATAGGTGTCCATGCAGGGCTGGGAGGGCTGTCCATGCCTTAGTATGGCATGCAGGGCTTGGCATTGGGGTTAGTCATATGTGTGGGTGCAGTGTGTGGGATGGAGTGGAGTGATGGGAGTGAGGGTGAGGGGTAGAAATGGCATGCAGGTATGGTGGGTGATAAGTAGTAAATATTGACTTATCAGTGTGCAGTCCTCTGGCTACTTCAGTGAGTCCCTCAGGATGCAGTATTGCCAATACTTGCCCTCCCAAGTTGTGAGCTGTGGTAGAAGAGGTGGGGGTCTATTACCAGTCCTCTGGATGGCGAGCTGGTGCACTGCTGCCACTGAGCGTACCTTCCCCCGTAGGTCATTCCACCTCTTCCTGATGTCATCCCTAGTTCTTGGATGCTGTTCCACTGCGTTCACTCTGTCTACGATTCTGCGCCATAGCTCCATCTTCCTAGCTATGGAGGTGTGCTGCACCAGTGATCTGATTAGCTGAGGCTCTACCCAGACAATTTCCTCCACCATGACCCTGAGCTCCTCCTCTGAGAACCTGGGGAGTCTTTGCGGTGCCATGGTGTGGTGTGGGTGATGTGTGAGGTGGTGTGTGTTGTGATGTGTGAGGGGATGTATTTGTGTGTGTTGTCTGAGGTGCGTGGATGTTGTGTGAGTGATGGTTTTGTGTGCCTGTGGATGCTAGTGTTGTTTCTGATGGTGTCTCTCTCTGGGCTTCTTTCTCAATTTTTGTTGTAGGGGTTTGTAGGTGATGTGGGTGTGTGTTTTATATTGTATTGAGTGTGTGGGAGTGGTGTGTGTATGTGTATCAGGTGTGTGTATTTGGAATTGTCCAATGAGGTTGTGTTTTGTAAATGTGTGTGTATTTTGAGCGCGGCGGTGTGCACCGCCAATGGAATACCGCGGTTGAAAGACTGCTGCGTGGATTCGTGGGTCGTGATAGTGTGGGTGTATTCCTGTTGGCGTGATGATGGAGGTTTTGTTATCGCCAGTTTATTACTGACCTTTGGTGTGGCGGACTTGTGTGGGTGTCTGGTTTTGGCAGATTCCGGGCTGTGGGTCGTAATAGCTGTAGCGGTATTCCACCGCCGCCACGGTGTGTTGGCCGTCTTCTGCATGGCGGTATGCAGGATTTACCGCCAATGTTGTAATGAGGGCCATTGCATTTATCTCTCAAATCCTAAATGCTACATATCCCCTATAAACAATCAATCATGTTTGTTGGATAAATATTTACATTTCTATGCTGATTTTGACATTCAGGATTTTATGTTTCTTCTATTTTGTACAATATAAAATGTATTAATAATAAGGTGCTCTGGCATGAGCGGATTAAAGGGTTAGACATGTTACACATAGATAACTGTGTACACCCTTTTCAAGAGTTACAACATAAATTGATTTTATCTAACGTTTTTAAGCCAAAATATGAAAAGTTAGTACTCTCTGTTACTAATATCATATCAGATATGCCCAATTCTAAGTCCTTTTCTCTCGAATATATTAATTATTCTCTTTAATATAAACAGTGATTTTAAAGCTTCATTTTTATATTGTAAATTTGAAGTGCGTGCTAATAACAGGCCAATAACAAAGTGTTATTTGGTTATCTAAGGGTCTGAAAGGTAAATGTATAGATATCTTTATTGCTATAGCTTTACAGGTTATAACATCAAACTGGAAAAGTACAGAAAATCTCTCTATTAAGGCATGATAAAATAGAGTGTGCCATCATTTTATTGCTGAATTATTGTATGCATGAAATGTATCACTTAAGTTGAATTTATGAATAATTGATGCATATGTATTCTATTTACAGTATAGCACAGCGTATTGCAATAGCAAATTATACCCCTTCCTTGATTTGGTCACTCCATTCAAAATGCTAAAAAGGTTTTATTCTTAAATTGCTTCCTTTTAGTGTAACAGATTATTTTTCTGTTTATTATTATTCAGACTACATTATTAAAAATATGTAATTGCTTTCTCTCTTTGAATTTGAAATGTATTAACTATTTATAATTGATTGAAATCAATTATAATAGTTGTCGGTTATAGGTTTCAATATTGCATTTTGAACTAACTAAAATCTGTGTGAGAGGCTTGACAGTGTACATTTTATAGAACTGACTTCAGTCATTAGTTTATGATGGCCATACCCTTTTCAATCTGGCTGGGAGAGAACAATTCAGAATCTCAAGACATATGAGACATGCATACTGCTGGATGAGGGGGTGATTTACAATTGAGACACACAGCAAGAAAAAATTCCTACCCCCAGACAACAATGGTAATCTGATTATGGTTTAATTTGTAGTTTTAATTTACTTACCATATTACAGAGATCACAAAAAATGATAACTAGGTCAATTTGAACCATGCCCTTACTAGAGAGGAGTCATATTTAGAACTTAGTATGACTTTCCTTCTATCCTGAATGGGCAACTACAACATAATCTACATTAAGAATTCATCCAGCTGAAAATGATGAAACTCAATCAAATCAAGAACAAAGAAGGAAGACGTTGGCTCTCATTCTGACATTGGCGGTAAGCACCGATTACAGCCATGCTGACTGCCGCCAACATGCTGCGGGGGATCACCGCCACCCATATTATGACACACACATACCAATCCGTCACTATATAGCCACACACACAAGTCCGCCAACCCAAAGGTCAGTGATAAACTGGCAGATGCAAAACCCACACCGTTCCGCCAACAGAACTACGCCCACAACATTATGACCCACGAATCACCGCGGCGGACATTCAATGGCTGTAAACTATTGGTGCTACATAACGCTGTGCTCAAAATACACACACACATACAAAAGACACCACATTGCACAATTCAAACTACACACACCTGGCACTCATCCACATACCACACCCACACCACTATCAAACATCCACCCACATTACCCACAACCCTTTACCATTACAGACAAGTGCCACAAGAGTGATAGCAAGACCACAGACAAGACCACAGCCACACACCACCATCACCTGTACACCATCCACGCACCTTAAATCACACACCCCAACACATCACCCCACACACCCTCACCCACACCACTCACACTACACCCATAGCACCAAAACGACACCCCAGATTCTCTGAGGAGGAGCTGAGGGTCATGGTGGAGGAAATCATCCTGGTGGAGCCACAGCTATTCGGATCACAGGTGCAGCAGACATCCATTGCTAGGAAGATGGAGCTATGGCGGAGAATCGTGGACAGGGTCAACACCGTGGGACAGCACCCCAGAACAAGGGATGACATCAGGAAGAGGTGGAACAACCTACAGGGGGAGGTGCGTTCCACAGCAGCAAGACACCAAATAGCTATACAGAGGACTAGCGGTAGACCCCCACCTCCTCCCCCACAACTAACAACATGGGAGGAGCAAGTCTTGGCAATCATGCATTCTGAGGGCCTGGCAGGAGTAGGAGGAGGACTGGACTCTGGTAAGTCAACTCTTTACTACTATCACCCCCCCTACCTGCATGCCATCACAAACCCCCACCCTTACCCACATTCCAATAACTCCACCACCTCCTACACACCGCATCATCACCACCCACCCCTCCCAATACCAAGCCGTGCATGCAACACCAATGCATGGACCCCCACCACAAACCTGCATGGACACCCATCACTAAAGCATGCACACTAGAGGGAAACAGCAAGCCCACCAAATAACTACTCACACAAGGCAAAGCTGCCAGGTCAATAACAACCATAGCGGGCAATACACCCATGCACAAGATGTCACACGCAGAAACAATAACACTGCATTTACATCCCCACAGGTCCCCCAGCCAACGTCACCGGAGGGGAGATGCCTGCAACATCCAGCGCCCCCCCCCCAGAAGAGGGCCACAGTGATGACAGCAGCTCTGGACACCTGGATCTGGATGACCAACCTGCCCCATCAGGGATCTCCGGACAGTCGGTTACCCAGGCACAGTCCCATACTACTGCAGAGCCTCCCCATCAGGAAACACCAGCACAGTACCCACCCAGCGGGCCCATACCTCTGACCCCAGGACACGTCAATTAGCAGTGTGTCCACCACTACAGGGACCCCAGGCCACCCCCACAAACACAGTACGATCAGTGACCTGGGGTCAGTGGCAGTGGGCACACGGTTCAGGGGATAGATGCACAGGACAACAGGGAAGTTGTCCTCATCCTCTACCTCCTCATCTTCACTGTCCACAGGGCCCACTGCTGCCACACGGCCAACTCCAGCCTCATCCTCCTGCAGAAAAGGCACTTGGTGACGTAAGGCAATGTTGTGCAACATACAGCATGCCACAATGATCTGGCAGACCTTCTTGGGTGAGTAGCACAGGGGTCCACCTGTCAGATGGAGGCAACGAAACCTAGCATCAGGAGGCGGAATGTTCTCTCTATGATTCTTCTTGTTCGCCCATTTGCCTCATTGTAACGTCCCTCTGCCCTTGTCCTGGGATTCTGCATAGGGGTCAGTAGCCATGAAAAGTTGGGATAACCAGAGTCACCTGCAAATATCGAGGGACAACTGTTAGACACACTCTAACCCCTAAGGCCCACACCAAACCCCTACACCAACATTCACTGGGTGGCAATCAGGGCTCACCTATTAGCCATACCCTGTGCCTCTGGAGTTGAGCCATCACATATGGGATGCTGCTATTCCTCAGGATAAAGGCATCATGCAGAGACCCAGGATACTTTTCATCGACATTGGAGATGTACTGGTCCACGAGGCACACTATCAGCACATTCATGGAGTGAAAGCTCTTTCGATTTCTGAAAACCTGTTAATTTCTCCGGGGGGGTGACAAATGCAATATGTGTACCATCAATAGCCCCAATAATGTTGGGGATATGTCCCATTTCATAGAAATCAGCTTTCACTGTGGCCAAATCCTCCACCTGAGGGAAAACGATGTAGCTGTGTATGTGTTTAATCAGGTCAGACAACACTCTGGTCAGCACTATTGAGAATATTGGCTGTGACATTCCTGCTACCAAGCCCACTGACACTTGGAAGGAGCCAGTTGCCAGGAAATGGAGCAATGATAACACTTGCACAAGAGGGGGGATCCCGGTGGGGTGACGGATAGCAGGCTTCAATTGGGCTCACAGCTCTGTGATTGTGGCCCTGTCCAGTCTAAACGTGAGGGTAATGTGCCTGTCCTCCATTGTTGCCAAGTCCACCAGGGGCCTGTACACAGGGGGATGTCTCCATCTCCTATTCATCCACAGCGGTTGCAATCTATGGGGCAAAACGGTGATCAGCTGGTCAGTTTCCTATATTTCATTTGATTGCATGTTGTGACCGTAATGGTATATTGTTGGATAGGCCCAAATGGTGCTTATGTGTACTGTGACACAGTTAGGTGCCATGGCCTGCCCCCCCCAGAAACGGCATCCGCCTGTCCTGTTAGGAGGGACATGTTGAAATCAGGTAATTCCGCTGACGTTGTGCGCCGTTGCGCGCCGTTGCGCGAGGCAGTCGAAAACCGCTGTGCCACTCCTCATTGGTTACCATTGGGCCCTATGGGTTACAGAGGCCAATGGTGATGTACGCCGGCAGTGACAGTACGCACCGCAGCGGACGTGACCGCCATTTTCTATCTGTTCACTCACTTGCTACCTGATCTTCAACAGGAGAAGACCTACAATACATGTGCTGCTGTGACCTATATCTGGAACCGACCCCGGCTCGTGCCACTGGGGAACGGGCCCCTGCCTTCACCGCAGCGAAGTTGGAGCGACTGGTGGATGGGGTCCTACCCCAGTACCGAATGCTGTATGGGCCTCCAAACCAATAGGTGAGTACACTGTGAGCACGATGCATGGGGCATGAATGTATAGAGTGGTGAGTGTGAAGACCTGGTGTGGGAGTTGGTGGAAGGGCACTGGGCAGCATGCTACATGTATGGTGGGCCATGTCTATGCATAAGGGGATGTGAGGGCTTTGGCGGGCCATGAGTGCAACAGGCAGTACGGTTTGACTGATACCTTTTCCTATGTGTATTTCTCTGCAGGTCAGCGCCCATCAGAAAAAGGGTATATGGTGTGCCATCGCCAAGGATGTGCAGACCCTGGGGGTCTACGGCAGGCAGAGCACCCACTGTCGGAAACGGTGGGAGGACCTGAGACGCTGGGCATGGAAGATCACGGAGGCCCAGCCGTGGATGGCCTCCCAACGAGGAAGGGGTGCCCATCGAACCCTGACCCCCCTGATGGCCCGCATACTGGCGGTGGCCTATCAGGAGCTGGATGGGCATTTGGGTTCATCACAGCAGCCATAAGGGGGTGAGTACACTGCCCCAATATACTACTTTTGTGTGGTGGGTGGCATCCGGATGGGGGATGTGGGCCTGTGGGTGTCCCTAGGCCATGCTGGACATTGCAGGGTAGGTCCCATGTTGGGCAGGGTCTGATGTAATCTTCCTCTAACCAAGCTGGTAGGCATCCACTACTGGGCAGGGTTCTGTGGGTCTCAGGTATGCTGCAATTGGTGTTAGGTGTCCGTGTCCGTTGGCTGGTGACTAGCATTGTGACTGTTAGTGCATTGCCTAGTGAGTAGGGCTGTTCCCTGTGTGTGTCATGTACGCCAACGGTGGTGTTGTTGCCGCCATTGACCATTGTGCATCCTTTATCTCTCTCCCCACTTTTTGTTTTGTCACCCTGTCCTTATGTGCATTAGCATCATCTGGCGGAGGAGTAGAGGCATCGGCGATGGATGGAGCTGCATCCCACAGGGACCAGAAGGCTGAATCCTCCGATGGTGAGGGCACCAGTGGGACAGAGGGCGAGGGGAGCACCACGGAGGAGACTGGAGTGGACAGTTCGGACAGTGGTACCTTCTCCAATGGAAGCTCCCTGGCGGTGTCAGACACCTCTGTGCCCACCCCAACTACAGGTACAGCCACCACCCCGTACCAGCACTGCCCTCCCAGCAGCCCCTCAGCGTGTTTCCCATGCCCACTCACCTAGGAGGGTGGGCATCTCCTTCGCCCCAGGCACCTCAGGCCCTGCCCCAGTTAGCCCTGCTGCCCTGAGTGAGGAGGCTGTTGACCTCCTGCAATCCATCTCTGTTGGGCAGTCAACCATTGTGAATGCCACCCAGGGGTTGGCAGCCCAAATGCAACAGACCAATGCATTCCTGGAGGGCATTCACACTGGCATGGTGGCCCAACAGAGATCAATCCAGGCTCTGGCCTTCTACCTGATGGCAGCCATTGTCCCTGTCTCTAGCCTCCCCCCTCAAAACTTCTTCTACCCAATCCCCTCAACCCCACCCTATTCAAGCACACAGGCAGACCAACATGCACACAGGACAACACACAGGAGTGGTTCAGGCTAACACAAGCACCACAAATCATCCCACAGGCACTCACACAAACACCATCCAGAATCAGACATACCAACATCCACTGCCTCCACTGGGTCCCCGTCCTCCTCGTCCACCTTCCTCCCTGTAGTGTCTACATTTGCATGCACTACATCCTCAACCACTACCACCATCACGCCTATCACTACACGCCCCTCAATGGCAGTCACCACCCCCACATCCTTGCACATGTCCCCTGTGTCCTCTCCTACTGTGTCTGTGCCCCCTCCTCCCAAAGTACACAAATGCAAGCACTCAGACACCCAACAGCCATCCACTTCACAACAGCATCCAGCCCATGCACCTGCACCCAAAATCAGCACAGACACCTCCTACAACCATTTCCTCTTTCTCCACTCCCACACCTTCACCCTCTTCCCACCCCACTGTCTCCCGGGCACCACACTGAAAGGGTGCCTGCACCAGCAGCGTCTAGGAAGGGCAAGGAGGCACCACCAGGTACATCTAGGAAGGGCAAGGAGGCCCCCCCAGCTGCTAGAGGGAAGGGCAAAGAGGCACCACCAGCTGCATCTAGGAAGGGGAAGGAGGCACCCCCAGCCGCTACAGTGAAGGGCAAGGGGCAATCCCCGGCTGCTGAAAAGATGGGCAAGGGGCCTGCACCAGCAGGCAAAAAGGAAAAGAGGCTTGGGCAAGATGTAGGTAGGAAAAAAATAGCGAGTCGGAAATTGCGATTCAACGCAAATCACAATTTCCTACTCGCAAAATGGGATCCAAGAAAAAAGTGCGACACCAAATTGCGACTCGCAAATTATATTGCACTGCATTTTGCAAGTTCACTTCTAGTGAGGTCGCTTTTTGCGACCTCGCTAAAAGCAAGCTCGCAATTTGCGAGTAGGGTGTCGCAAAATGCGACTGGCCCGCAAATTGCCTGCAGGTGCAGCTTAACAGTTTGGAAATTCACTTCCTGGCTCTTGGTGATGACATCAGAACCAGGAATGCATCAAATACACCTGGGGGGAGGGAGTTCCACACCCTTTCCAAACTGCTGTGCAACACCCAGGAGAGAGGACCTGCTGCTACTTTGGAGGAAACAGGCAGTGCTGGGAGAAGAAGAAAACTGAAGTTTTCAGACAAAGAACTGGAGGTGCTCACAGAGGAATGCTGCCAGCACCATGACCAGGGCAAACTGTTTGGGAAGGCAGCCCTGAGTGTCCCAGACACAGAAAAAAAGAAGATTTGGCTGCAAATCCAGGACCGGATTAATGCCATAGGGGTGAGCCACCGCACCCTGGTGGAAATCAAGAAAAGGTGGTATGACCTGCGCTCCAGGACAAGGGAGAGGGTAGCAGAGCAGCTCAGAGAAATGAGGGGCACCGGAGGAGGCCCATCCACTGTCCTACCACCCACACCCATGGAAAAAATGGTGGAGGAGACCCTGGAGCCTGAGGCCGTACTCGGAATGGGAGAAGTGGACAGTTCTGCGCCAGGGACATCCAAAAGTGAGTACCATGAGATATGCATTCACACCTACAAATGCAGTATCCACACTCTCCCAGTACACAGCAGCAGGCACAACCAGACTAGCTCCATTCCAGTCTAGCAACCACTAGAATAGTGCATTATGGGCAATGTAGTACAGTAGTCAGCATATAGGCAAGTGTTTATTATGAGGCATAAAACAGATGTGAGAGACTGACAGTGTTTTCTCTATGTCCCACAGGTCTCCCACAAGACACCCCCAGCAGCGACAACATGCAGGGAGGAGACAACAGGCCAGAGACAGTGCAGGAGGCTGCAGCAGAAATTCATGGGCCCAGCAGGACACCACCTGAGTCTTCTCAGGAACAAGAGCAGGAAATGGGGGAAGCTCAAACGACCCCAGGCCCCAGCCCCACAGCAAGTCGTCCAGAGCCAGCAGCACGACAAAGGCGCAGATGCCGAGTTCTAGCGGTGCCCCAGGAGGAGATAGGGGAGGCAGCAATGTCAGGAATAGAGGCATCCCTCCTGAACGGTCAGCGCCTGCAAAACAGACAATTGCGGTCAATATCAAGTACATTGCACAGAATGGAGAGCAGCATGACCACTGGCCTGGCTGAAGTGAACACGCAGTAAACTAGACTGAATGAAAATGTAGGGGATCTCACCCAGGCCATCTGCCAACTTGTGACGGAACTGGTGGCAGACAGACGCAGCGCAAGGCGCAGGGAGCGCCACACAGTGGCACGCTTCGACCACATGGCAGCTTCAATTGGGCGTCTTGCAACAAACACTACTGGCCTGTCTAGACGGACAGTGAGTTTACAGGTGGAAATTGGCCACTTTGCGGGGGATGTGGCACATGGACTTGGCCTCATCAGCCATGCAGTGGACTTGATGTAAGCTAGGCAGGTGGCAAGGGGCACAGGTGAGACCCCTCAGGACAGTGAGGAGGGGTCCACAATAAGTAGTGTGTCTGCAAGTGACACCCGTGTGCTAAGGAGTGTAAGTGCACGGCAGGGTCAGCTGACCCACCTGGGATGAGCCATGCTGGGCGCACAAGGAGGAGGGTGTAAGCCATCAGACAGCATGAGTCATGAGGCACATGATGTCAATGTGTCCTCATTACGTTTGGACATGTACAGACCTTAACGGACAGCACTTTTCTTTCATCATTTAGTTTACAAATTAAAAGGTTTTGTTAGTTCCACTACACAACTGGGCTCTGTTTGTCTGACATCAGTGAGTGTGGTGACAGTTGCCACGTACCTGCCAAAGTATGGGTTGCAATGTGGTCCCGTCTCTGTCTGCATTGATTTAAATGCTTCAATTCCCAGGCTGTCGGTGTGGTAGCTCTTGCTCCTCATCCTCCGAATCTGTGTCTTCAGGGGTGAGATGTAGCCCACGTCTGGTGGCAATGTTGTGTAGGATTGCACATGCACTAACAATCTTGAATGCTGTTTCTGGGGCATACTGGAGCGCACCTCCACTTTTGTAGGGGCATCTGAATCTTGCCTTTAACAATCCAAAGGTCCTCTCGATGACAGTTCTGGTCCGCCGATGGGCACTGTTATATCGCCTCTCATTTTCATTGCCGGGTGTTAGGTACGGGGAAAGTATCCATGGTCTTAGAGCATATGCACTGTCACCTGTTTGGCAAAAATAAGCAATGTTAGCAGGGCATGGATGGTTTCTACAGTGACCTGTATGTATGGCTTCAGGGTGTAGTCAGCAATACCTAATAGATATCCGTCTCCAAACTCCCCACGTTATAGGCGTTGGTGTATCCCACTGTGCCTAAATATGTATGAGTCATGTGTACACCCTGGAAATTTGGCTACAATGTCAGTAATGACATTATGGGGGTCGCGTACCACCTGGATTTTTAGTGAGTGGGTACATTTCCTATTGTAGAACACATATTCCAGGTTTGCAGGAGGGCAGATTTTTATATGTGTCCCGTCCACACACCCTATAACATGGGGGAAGTTGGAAATTCTGTAGAAGTCCAACTTGGTGCTGTTAATTTCTGCCTCATTCCTGGGTAGATATATGTATCTGGACATGTGTGTGAGTATGGCATCTACAAAACATCGGAAGAATCGTGAGAGTGCACTTTGGGATACCCCACCTGCCACAGCAATCACCCCCTGATAGCTACCCGAGGCCAAGAGGTGTAGTGAGCATAGCAGTTGCACATGTGTGGGGATGGCGCTGCCACGCATTGTCTGTTGTTGATGATGCAGATTGAGTATTTCAATTAATTCTAATATTGCTGTACTGCTCAGTCTATATTTGTCATAAATCTCCTCCTCAGTTTGTTGGAAAAGTGTCTGCTGGTTCGGTATATCCTCTCCTGTCTCTGGCTCCTCCTCCTCCTCTGCTGGGCGGCGTGGACGCTCCTCCTCCATGCTATCACATACAGTTCAGCCATTCTGAGTAACCCAGATGCCTTCTGGGACTCCTTTTATACTTTGGTTCTGGTTACCACCTGCTCTGACTTAGTGGTAATTTGGGTGTGCAAAATGGGCTTTTTGTGACTAGTCGCAATTTGCAACTGCCTTTTTCATATGGTTTGCGACTCGCAAATTGCGACTTCTTCTTTGCGGGTCAAAAAATCAGATTGTTATTTTTGCGAGTCGCAAATGGCTCGCATCGCAATTTGCACTTCGGAAATTGGATTTTTGCATCCCATTTCGGATTTTGCAAGGTCGCAAATTGCGAATCGGGCCATTTGTGACTCGCAAAACTTTGCTACATCTGGCCCTTGGTGCTAGGACGGAGTCAGAGACCTCACCAACAACCATGGTGGTTCAGTCATCCGAGGCTGCAGGGGAAGGGCTGGAGCCTCCCCCCCTCCACTGCCAGCACCGCCACCAGCACCGTCACCAGCACCGCCACCAGTCTTGCCACCAGCAGCAGCAGCCCCAGTGGGCAGCCATCCGAGGCTGCAGGGGAAGGGCTGGAGCCTCCCACCATCACTGCCAGCACTGCTACCGGCACCGCCGCCAGCACCTCTGCCAGCAGCAGCAGCCCCAGTGGGCCTCCCCCCACCACTGTAAGCACTGCAGCCAGCACCTCCACCTCCACCAGCAGCAGCAGCCCCAGTGGGCAGCCGTCCGAGGCTGCAGGGGAAGGGCTGGAGCCTCCCCCCACCACTGCCAGCACCAACACCTGCACCGCCACTGCCACCACTGAGCAGACATCACTGCCAGCGGGCAGTGTGTAGTCCTGTATCCATGGGCTGTTGTGCGGCCTGGGCACTATAAATCCTGTGGGTCTGACACCCAGGTGAGTGACTGTGACCTTGCACTCTCCGAGATATGCATCACAGGGCACAATACCCCCTCCAGAACAGTGGAGATGCCATCCACTCACTCCATCCTCCACAGGATGAAGATCACTGGGCACAATGCCCCCTCCAGAACCAGTGGTGATGCCATCCACTCACCCCATTATCCACAGGATGAAGATCACAGGGCACAATGCCCCCTCCAGAACCAGAGGAGATGCCATCCACTCACCCCATCCTTCCCAGGATGAAGCACACTGGGCACAATGCCCCCTCCAGAACCAGTGGAAGAAGCCATGCACTCACCCCATCCTTCCCAGGATGAAGCTCACTGGGCACAATGCCCCCTCCAGATCCAATGGAGATGCCATCCACTCACCCCATTCTCCACAGGATGAAGATCACAGGGCACAATGTCCCCTCCAGAACAAGTGGAGATGCCATCCACTCAGCCCATCCTCTACAGGATGAAGATCACAGGGCACAATGCCTCCTCCAGAACCAGTGGAAGAAGCCATCCACTCACCCCATCCTCCACAGGATGAAGATCACTGGGCACAATGCCCCATCTAGAACCAGTGGAAGTAGCCACCCACTTGAGAGAGTGTGGCCTTGCACTCCCCAGGACCAAGCAGTGGGCAAACCACCCACTTGAGAGACTGTGGCCTTGCACTCCCCAAGACCAAGCAGTGGGCAAACCACCCACTTGAGAGACTGTGGCCTTGCACTCCCCAGGACCAAGCAGTGGGCAATACACCCACTTAAGAGACTGTGGCCTTGCACTCCCCAGGACGAAGCAGTGGGAATGTAGCCCCATCCAGGGCCAGTAGTGCTGTACCATCTTCCGGCTGAGGTGCCCCCCCATTCCCCATCCCCCTGAGGTGCCTGACTATTTTCGACCTGATGCCCCTGCAGTGTTCTCTCCGTGTTGTTGCAGTACTTTTTCATATTACACTCACTTTCTTCATATCATTTTGTCCTTGCATTATTCCTGAGGGGTACGGGGTGAATATGTAATATAAATGCATCTGTTTGTGTCTATGGTGTTGGGGGTGTTGCATGTTGCATGTGTGTGTCACTCTCTTTTTCCTCCCCCCTCCCTTGTGTGCTACGTGGCAGTACTCACCGTGGTCATGTTCGCCTACGTTGATGTTCATAATGCAGCAGAAGGTAGACGAGCATGGGGAATATGTGCAGCTCGGGCTCAAAGGCGTTGTGGTTGTTCCCTGAGTCTCCACAGGTGAGTCCTTTGACTTTTGAGATCTGTTTCTGCCAGACTTTTGATGTCGGTACCACCCCGGAAAAGGTGGCAGATAGGCCTGTCATAACAGTGTGGGCGGTACATAGCCTTCCGCCTAGCTGTTGGCAGTTACCGCAGTGGTGCTTTTTGATTCCGCCATGGTGGTCGGTGTCTTAAAGTGGCTGTTTGTCTGAGCGGTTTCCGCCATGGTCATAATTCCATTTTTGTTACCGCCGGCCTGTTGGCAGTATTACCTCCGCGTGGAACTGAAAAGATAACATTCACATTACACTTGACTTAGAAGAGCTGTGCTGGGTTGCAGTGGCTTAGAGGATAAAAGTCAATTGCATTTATATCATTTTCAAAGCATCCCAGGATAACCACTTAAAATACCTCTAGAGGATGGCACGTATATACACCCTGACCCTAACTAGAGGTCAGGAAATGCCATGCTGATCACTCAAATGAGTTTCAACTCTGAGGGTGAAACCATCAGAATGATGGATAAACACACCTCCGGAAATAAGGGAGTCTCCTAACTTTCAAAAGAGCCTGAAAACTAGCCTGTCCAAGAATGTCTTCCAAAAAATGGAATAGTGCCATGTTTTCTACAGTAGGTCAAATAATTGTTTTCTGAATGTAGAGGTGTGACATTCTACATATAACCCCAAACCTCCCACTAGGGTGGAAAGAGGCACCTACCAGAGAGCTACAGCAGCCTTGCCAAACGAGAAGAGTGATGGTCAGAAAATTACAAAATGAAACTATCGACCAGTGAGCCAACATGCAGGCAGACTTGGTGATTTACCAGAAGAAAATAGTCACCTAATGACTATTGAAGAAAAGCCTGTTTTAATACTTCTAAAGAGACCAATGGTGTTCTGATCATAGCCACGTGAAGAGGGCATGTTCATTTAACATGTGTCAAGAATTATGAGCAGTCCGTATTGGGTAGGTCAATCGCTGAACACAGGAAAGTAAAGGAATCTGGTTCATCTGAGTGGACGTGAACAGCTAGAGAAACTGCCCATTCTCAAAGTGTAATGAATAGAGAACCTAGATTCCATTAGAGACATGGGAGCTAGCATTAGTTATCATATCCTTTAATGCCACTCCAAGCAGCAGTCGTTAAAAGAATACCATAGAACATTCCATAATAGAGCTCTTAACACATAAAAAGTCCAGGAACAGAATCCTCCTCTTCTTTTGATTGCTAATCCGACGTTCATCTAATAAGTCCAGATCTTAGCTCAACCGCCCAGCAAAAAAACGTAACTGGTTGTTCTCTACAAAACAATAAATACCTATTAGGTTCTCTTCATTGAATTACATCCACGTGTAAATATCAAATGCAATCTACTAACAATACCGATAAACATATTTCATTAAAAAAAAATACCAGAAACAATTACTCCATAAATTTTCTTTATCATGTGTTATGTCATTTTCTCTTTAGAATTATTTTACCTTTTTTTTCTTTATTTAAAAAAAAATGTTATTCATTTTCCTTACTCATGTACCAAGGAAGTGAAGGGTGGGATAATGCTAGCCTCTGAGTCTTTCAATGAAATCTTGAATCTTCCACCCTTCCAAGAAGCCTTACTGACCATGGCACCTCTTATAGATTGAGGAGAAAATAGTTGTAAATCAATACGTGCTTTTTGCCTTTTCCATTTAATACAGCGTGCAATAGTTGCCGCTGTCACTGCTTTATAAGGTTTTATCAAAGAAATTAACAATTAATTAACAATGTATTTACTTAATCAGGTCTTAACACTTGAGGTCTAGACTCATATTCCTTCAAAGATCTTACCACACATAGGGTGTCAACATGGCCCTGGCGGTCTTTTGACCACCAGGGTGAATGTGGCTGTAGTCCAGCCAACAGGCTAGTGGTACATACCACCACATTATGAGTGTGGCAGGTTGGCTGCACCCGCCACTTCTGCACTCATACCGCCATGGTGGTATGAGCTGCCGGGGTGGAGATATCAATCTCCGACCCTGCGGCCCACATAGTACCGCCAGCGGCATTATGAGCCTGCCTACCGACATGGTTTCCATGCCATTAGCAATGCCACAAAAACCATGGCGGTAGGCCCTACCAGAGACAGGGAGTTCTTTCCCTGTCACCGGTAGCTGGCTCCCCCACCTCCACCCCCAACACACACCTGACACCTTCACCCCCTCCATCCAAACACCCTTCCCAACCCCCTTGATTCAAACCCATGCACCCTGTCTGATACACGTATTCACCCCCCACCCACAATAAACGCACACACATGCAGACACGCACCGACCACACAACAAACCCCTCAATCACACATGCATTCACTCATTCACTGGCATACACACATTCGTCCAGACATACTCATACACCTTCTTACACAAAGGAACACTGACATGCAGGCATGCACTTTCTTCACCATTCTTACACGCATTCACCCACACGCATACCACCACGCATACAACACAACACACACAGACGCATTCACATACGCACTCTCACACTCAGACACACAGACACAACACCCCCTACCCTCGCTCCCCTCCCCTGTTGGAAGCCTGACTTACCTTGGGCAAGGAGGTCTTCCGGCAGGGAAGGGGCGCTGCTACCGCCAGCAGCGCCCTGCATGCAGAACACCGCCAGGCTGTATTTCAGCTCAAAATACGTCTGGCAGTATTCTACTGGCTGGGCGGTGCTGGTGGTAGCAGTGCCAGGTCACCACCGTCTGGCCTATTGTGGCAGAAGTCAGGCAGTGCTCATAATCTGGCAGACGGATGGTTGCCACCATGGTGGTATGCGGGAGGCCATCACAGTGCCGGTAGGCGGTACTTACAACCAAAGTCATAATCAGCACCAAAGTTCTTTACATAAATCAAATTTTGGATAATAAATAGTCTCAGACATTGGCCCTCATTACCGTCTCGGCAGTTAAAACCGCTGAGATCTGCGCTGGCGGTCCATAGATGCCAGCGGGGAAAAGGGCCGTAACACTGACAGTGTTGGTGTGCAGCTCCACCTGTCGCGCAGATCACTGCCCATAAATCGGGCAGTGACCTGCACAATGGGGCATTGCATAGGTGGCTTTCTTTGCACCCGCGGCCGGCATGGCAGTCTGAACCGACAGGGTTCATAATGACCCCCCTTGACTTTGTCCTTATTGTTATCTCAAAAGACCCTCCAAAAAGGTCATAAAAATAATTCCCTCCTCCAAAGCCTTTACATGAGATACTCTGCAAAAGGAAATTAAGCATAATAATGAGGTCAATGTCATTGTTAACTTTTTATGTTCTAAAAGCTTATTAGGCCATGGAACAAGCAAAGAAAGTATTCTGTTTACATCCCAAAAAACCTTATATTTTGCCACATGTGGGCTTCTCAATCTAATGCTCTTCATAACTACAGACTAGAGCATTATTGCCTATACCATTTCCATTCACAAGACTATGATAGTGTCTATGGAGAACCCCAAAAACTCCAAAGTCTGAGATGGACTCAGAACAGATTTGTCAAAAGTCACTATGAATTCTAAAGACTCCAGAAGTCCTCTCCTCAACTGCAGATCCCTGAGAAGCTGCGCCACACTGTGAGACATTTCATTTTAAAATGTCATCCAAATAAACAATTAATTTCACTCCTTTATTCAGTAGAAATGAAACCACCGCTCTCATGACCTTGGTGAAACCCACCAAGGAGCTGAAAATAAACCAAAGGGGAGACAGCAAAAATGGAGAAACTGACTTTTCCATTGAAATTGCGGATAAACCTGACTGTCGTTGGAAATTGGAATAGTAAAGTAGGCGTCTTTGAGATCCAACTTCACTGACCAATCTTTCCTTAACAGCATGTCTCATAGCAGATGGACTCCCTCTGTTAGAATTGGGGTCTTTGGTTGACAGTCAGGTTACTCCCTGTCCAAGCAAGGACCCTCACTCTAGTCAGGGTAAAAGAGAATCACCTGCAGTTAACCCACACTCACACCCTGAGTAGCTTGGCACGAGCAGTCAGGCTTAACTTCAGAAGCAATGTGTAAAGTATTTGTACCAACACACACAGTAACACAGTTGAAACACTATAAAATGACACAACACAGGTCTAGGAAAATAGGTAAGATTTTTCTGAACAAAACAAGACCAAAATGACAAAAATCCAACATACACAAGTCAAGATATTAATTTAAAAAAGAATAAGAGTCTTAGGGGGTCATTCTGACCTCGGCGGTAAAAGGCGCCTACCGCCGGTCAGAAGCCCGCCATAACACCGCTGCGGCCGCGGCAAACCGCCACGGTCATTCTGACCCGCAACTTGAAAACCTCCAAAAACCCGACATCCACAAAAGTCCGCCACACCAAAGGTCAGTGAAAAAATGGCGATGACCAAACCTCCACCGTCACGCCAACAGAAATACGCCCATGCCATTCCGACCCACGAATCCACGCGGCGGTCTTTCAAACGCGGAATACTATTGGCGGTACACACCGCCGCGGTCGAAATACACACACCTTTACAAAACATCCCCACATTGGTCAATTTGAAACACACACACATGAGATACATATACACACCACTCCCACACACCCAAAACAAAATAAAACACACACCCACATCACCCACAAACCCCTACGACAACAAGTGCGAATCAAGGACCGAGAGGGACAGCACTGCTTAGAGTAGACCATCACACCGAGGCAAATCACAACATCACCCACACAATTACCACGCACAAAAAACCATACACCACCATACACATTACACTCCACAACACATACACCACCCCTCACCTCATCCACACCACCCCATGGCACCCCAAAAACACCCCAGGTTCTCTGACGCAGAACTCAGGGTCATGGTGGAGGAAATAGTCCGTGTAGAGCCCCAGCTATTCGGGGCACAGGTGCAGCACACCACAATAGCTAGGAAGATGGAGCTATGGCAAAGGATAGTGGACAGGGTCAACGCGGTGGGACAGCATCCACGCAATCGGGAGGACATCAGGAAGCGATGGAACGACCTACGGGGGAAGGTGCGTTCCATGGTAACAAGGCACAACATTGCGGTGCAGAAGATTGGCGTCGGACCCCCACCTACTCCCCCAGAACTTACAGCATGGGAGGAGGAAGTCTTGCACATCCTGCATCCTGACGGCCTCGCAGGAGTATCTGGAGGAATGGACTCTGGTAAGTCAAATCTTAACTACTACTTCCCACCCCCACCCCACCTGCATGCCAGCACATACCCCCACCCTCACCCCCACCCCCATCACACCAACTCCTTGCAAATGGCTCACCATCACAACCCACCCATCCAAACACCAAGCCCTGCATGCGACCACAAAGCATGGACACCCATCACCAAAGCATGCCCACTGCACACACACATCACCCCCACAAGCCACCTTCACAAAAGCCCCCACAAGGGAATGCCTGCACTTGGGTACACAGACACCCACCCATCACACGAAATGCCACACATAGAAGCTATAACCATACCTTAATACCCCTGCAGGACCCGAATGCCACCACACCGCCACAGAGGGTCCAGAGATGTCCATCACACCCCCAGATGAGGCCCCCAGCGATGATAGCAGCTCTGTCTCCCTGGAGCCAGATGACCAGCCCGGCCCATCGGGGACCTCTGGACAGTCGGTTCCCCACAGACAGCCACAGGCTACACCAGACCCAACCCCCTCTGGGAACACCAGCACAGCTCCCACCCAGCGGGCCCATGCCTCTGTCTCCAGGACACGTCAATCAGCGGTGTGTCTGCCACTACAGGGCACCCAGGTTGACCCACCACCCCAACAACAACAGGGACCTGGGGGCAGTGGTAGTGGGCACACCGTCCAGGGGACAGAGGCCCAGGAACACAGGGGAACTGGGAGGGCTGCTGTGCGACAGGGGGGGGGGCAGGCCCAGGGAACCCACTCTCCAAGAGGCCCTCACCACCATCATGGGAGCATACCACCACTCCCAGGGGACGATGGCGACGGTACTGGCCAGGTTCCAGGAGATTCAGGCACAGCAGGAGGAACGGTACATGGGGTTCAGAGACGAACTGAGGAACATCGGTTCCGCAATGGGGACCATCGTCCTGGCCCTCAACCAGATAGTCACCACATTGCGGGACCATGTGGCGCCACAAAGGGCCCCTGTCATGAGCCAGGACCAGGAACAAGCTACAACATCCGCCGGCGCTAGTGGACAGGAGGCCCCCACACAACGACAGGCCACCAGAACCCCACCTCCTGCTGAAGAACAACCACCCCGCAAGCGGAACCTGAGATCTCACAAGAAGACAGAGTAGGATTGCAAGACCCCCGCCAGCATATGATACCCCCTGATATCATCCCACTGTCCCACATAGTCACCCTGTCCAACCTTGAATTGCCCCTGCTCCATCCTTCCACAGGCATATGGACAATGCACCTGTTCGACAGAGAACTGGACTCTGCCATGGACATTACTCCACCCCCACCCATCCCCGCTTCCCAATCATTTACCTATATGTAGCACTTGAAATAAATCACTCATTGCACTTAAAATAACAGGAGTCTGCTTGTATCTTTCACAAATGTATTACACATAACGGTGCAATTATGTTCAGTAACAATGTGATGACAACATACCAATGTCAATAAGCTTTAGTCCATGGGCAAACAAAGCAGTAGTCACGCAGTCGGTCATACAGCTCTGAAAAGGGAAGGGAAAGTCACAATTAAGTTAAAAGGAACTGGGGGGAAACACAGACAGTAGAGACGCAGGAGGCCTTAGGTAAATGTAAATTGGGGTGGCTGTTTCTTACCTGTGTGCTACTGAAAGTATTGTCGTATGACTGTATCCCTGTTGTCAGTGTCGTCCCCGTCGTCTTCCTCCTCTTCACTCTCCACAGGCTCCACAGCTGCTACAACACCACCATCTGGACCATCCTCCTGCAGGAAAGGCACCTGGCGTCGCAAAGCCAGGTTGTGAAGCATACAGCAGGCCACGATGATATGGCACACCTTCTTTGGTGAGTACATTAGGGATCCCCCTGTCATATGCAGGCACCTAAACCTGGCCTTCAGGACCCCGAAGGTCCTTTCTATGATCCTCCTAGTTCGCCCATGGGCCTCATTGTACCGTTCCTCTGCCCTGGTCCGGGGATTCCTCACTGGGGTCAATAGCCAGGAGAGGTTGGGGTAACCAGAGTCACCCAATAACCACACACGGTGTCTCTGTAGCTGTTCCATCATATAAGGGATGCTGCTATTTCTCATAACATACGCGTCATGCACTGACCCAGGGAACTTGGCATTTACATGGGAGATGTACTGGTCAGCCAAACAGACCACCTGAACATTCATCGAATGAAAACTTTTTCTGTTTCTGTACACCTGCTCACTTCCACTGGGGGAAACCAAAGCCACATGGGTCCCATCAATGGCACCAATGATGTTGGGGATGTGTCCAAGGGCATAGAAATCACCCTTCACTGTAGCCAAATCCTCCTCCTCAGGGAAAACAATGTAGCTCCGCATGTATTTCATCAGGGCAGACAACACTCTGGACAAAACCTTAGAAAACATAGGCTGAGACATCCCTGATGACATGGCCACTATTGTCTGAAAAGACCCACTTGCCAAAAAATGGAGTACTGACCGAACCTGCACCAGAGGGGGAATCCCTGTGGGTTGGCGGATGGGGGACATCAGGTCTGGCTCCAGCTGGGCAAACAGTTCATGTATAGTGGCTCGGTCAAGTCTGTATCTAAGTATGACATGTCTTTCTTCCATTGTCAACAGGTCCACCAGCGGTCGGTACACGGGAGGATTTACCCTTCTCTTCGCAAGTCCCAGCGGACGGTGCCTAGGAAGGACAACATGGAGCAGAAAGTCAAGCAAAACACAGGTTAGTTCACACAGCTTGCACAGTAAAAGAATCACAATGCATTGAAAGGTTTGTATGAGTGGCAATGCACGGCCTAGGCCTGTGTGACGCAGTTGAAATTATGCCATGTGGGCCCTGGAAATGGCGGCTGCCTGACCGTTGAAGTGTGACAGTGGGATGTGAGGTCAATGCGCTGGCGTGGCACACCGTGGCGGTAGGCGGTCAAAGAACGCGGTGCGAAGCCGCATTGGTTAACATTGCACCCTATGGGTTGCATGAGCCAATGACGGTTGCGTGGCCGCCATTTTCTATCTGATTAATCACTCGAGACCTGATCATCCACAGGAGAGGACCTATACTGCAAGTGCTGCTGTGACCTCGGTCTGGGAGATACAATGGCTGCTGCGACTGGGGAAAGGGCCCGTGCCTTCACATCTGAGGAATTGGAGAAACTTGTTGATGGGGTCCTCCCCCAGTATGCGCTACTCTACGGTCCTCCAGACCAACAGGTTGGTACACAGGGTGCACGCTGAATGGGCTATGCCTGTGTTGAGTGGGGTGGATGTAAGATGGTGGGGAGGGGAGCGAATGAGGAGTGCAACGCACAACAGGTGAGAGCATGTGCCACATGGCAAGGTTGGGGAGGGGGGCCACTCACATCGACCATGCATAAAAGTGATGATATTTCCTTTCCCTCCCTGTACATGTCACATAGGTCAGCGCCCATCAGAAGATCAACATTTGGCGTGCCATCGCCAAGGACGTCCGGGCCCTGGGGTTCCACAACAGACGGGGCACCCACTGCCGAAAGAGGTGGGAGGACATCCGCTGCGGGACCAGAAAGACCTCCGAGTCTCTGCTGGGCCTACCCCGATTTGGATGGGCGCGTGAGGACATCACAGCAGACACAAGGGGGTGAGTATCAGCACATTCTGCTATCTTTGCGCGCAGTTGAGGTGTCTGGGTTGGGGAGGAGGGCTGTGGGTAACTCAAGACCAGGGCGCTTTCTGTAGGCTAGTCCCCTCCGTTAGGCATGGCCCTGTGCCCCCGCCCCCCACCTCTGTAGGGTGCCAAGTACAGCTATCCATGGTCCTGCATCACCCATGTGTCCATTTGTCGTCCATAGACCTGTAGGCCTACTCACAATAACTGAGTAGTGTACCCCGATTGCGCAGCGTAGTGCAGGGGGCTTCTGTGTCTGTCCTCTCCGCCAGCGGTGTTGCCAATGCATGCACTCAACCTGTCTTCATTTCTCCCCCCCACCCATTTTCTTTTTCTTCCTGTGCATTTGTGCATTAGCATCATCAGGCGGAGGAGAAGTGGCATCGGCGCACGAGGGAGCTGCATCTCACATGGCCCCGGAGGGCCATGCAACCGACTCCGAGTTCACCAGTGAGATGGAGGGCGAGGGGAGCTCCACAACGGGGACCCGTGGAGACGTCAGCGACACCGACACGTCCTCGGAAGGGAGCTCCCTTGCGGTGGCGGCAACATCCGTGCCCACCGCCACAACAGGTACAGCCGCCACCCAGCGCACCAGCCCCGCCCTCCAAGCAGCCCCTCGGCCTTCGCTCGGCCTTCGCTCCGTGCCCACTCGCCCAGGAAGGCGGGCATCTCCTTCGCCCCAGGCACCTCAGGCCCTGCCCCAGTTACCCCTGCTGCCCTCAGTGAGGAGGTCATTGACCTCCTCCAGACCATCATTGTTGGGCAGTCTACCCTTTTGAATGCCATCCAGGGTGTAGAAAGGGAGGTGCATCGGAGCAATGCATACCTGGAGGGCATTCATTCGGGTCAGGCTGCCCATCAGCGATCGTTCAATGCTCTGGCCTCAGCACTGACGGCAGCCATTGTCCCTGTCTCCAGCCTCCCTCTACTAACTCCCTCCACCCAGTCCCACTCCCCTGTTCCTCTGCCTATCCCATCCACACCATCAGACCAGCCTGCACACACCTCAACACCCAAGGGCAGCTCATCCAGACATAAGCACCACAGATCCCACAAGCATTCACACAAACAACATCCAGATGCAGACATGCCAACAGTCACTACCACCTCCGTGTCCCCCTCCTCCTCGCCTCCCTCCTCCCTCCCTGTGACGTCTCCACTCACACCTGCATGCACACCACCATCAGCCAGTACTTCCATCACCAGCACACCCTCCATTACAGTCAGCACACGTGCAGTCACCACCCCCACTGCCATTTACACGTCCCCTGTGTCCTCTCCCACTGTGTCTGTCACACCCTCTTCCAAAACACACAAACGCAGGCAGCCACCCACCCAACAGCCATCCACCTCACTACAGCCTCCAGCCCAAGCACCTGCACCCAAAGACAGCACACTTGACTCTCCTACAACCACATCCTCTTCCTCCACTCCCATTCCCACTGCACCTACCCCTCCCATTGCTCCTAAAAAACTTTTCCTCCCCAAAATTAACCTCTTTGCATCACCCCCTCCATCTCGTAAGAGTCCAAAGAGCACCTCAGTCACCACCAGCCCTGCATCTAGTATCACCATAGTGCAGGGCTATTGGAGTCCACCAGCTCCTAGGGAAGGAACATCGGCCAGCAGCAAGGGGACAGCCAGCCCACCCCCTGGGAAGAGGACAAGAAAAATCAAGGGCCGGCGCGAAAAGCCTGAGACGGCTGCCACCAAGGAGAGTGGCCTTGCCCCGTCACCTGCCACATCATCTAAGGGAGGCAAGGGCCAGAGAGCTGCAGCGAAGGAGGGCAAGGGCAGCAGGGCGGAGAAGACATGCAGCATGCGAGCGCACCAGGAGGGCCCCACCAGCCCCATACCGGGTGTGAAGGACGACACCCACGGGCCCAAGACTCCATCACAGGAGGGCCCCGCTACCGCAAGGTCGGAGGGCGACTAATCGGGGAGTCTTGGGCAGGTCTGGGTTCCTTGAAAGACAGGACAAGCACTGCTGAACAGGGCCCCGCCGTGAAGTGCACCGCTGAACAGGGCCCCGCCGTGAAGAGCACCCCTGAACAGGGCCCCGCCATGAAGAGCACTGCTGAACAGGGCCCCGCCAAGACAGGCACCGCTGAACAGGGCCCCGCCGTGAAGAGCACCGCTGAACAGGGCCCCGCCGTGAAGAGCACCGCTGAACATGGCCCCACCGTGAAGAGCACCGATGAACAGGGCCCCGCCGTGAAGAGCACCGCTGAACAGGGCCCCGCCAAGACAGGCACCGCTGAACAGGGCCCCGCCAAGACAGGCACCGCTGAACAGGGCCCCGCCGGGAAGAGCACCACTGAACAGAGCCCCGCCGTGAAGAGCACCACTCAACAGGGCCCTGCCGTGAAGAGCACCGCTCCGCTGGGCCCTTCATCTCAAGCACCGCCCCGCTGGGCCCTTCATCTCAAGCACCAATTCGCTGGGCCCTTCCTGTCAAGCACCGCTCCGCTGGGCACCGCCGTCTCTGCACTGCTCCGCTGGGCCCTTCCTGTCAAGCAGCGCTCCGCTGGGCCCTTCCTGTCAAGCAGCGCTCCGCTGGGCCCTTCCTGTCAAGCACCGCTCCGCTGGGCCCTTCATCTCAAGCACCGCTCCGCTGGGCCCTTCCTGTCAAGCACCGCTCCGCTGGGCCCTTCCTGTCAAGCACCGCTCCGCTGGGCCCTTCATCTCAAGCACCGCTCCGCTGGGCCCTTCCTGTCAAGCACCGCTCCGCTGGGCCCTTCATCTCAAGCACCGCTCCGCTGGGCACCGCCGTCTCTGCACCGCTCCGCTGGGCCCTTCCTGTCAAGCACCGCTCCGCTGGGCCCTTCATCTCAAGCACCGCTCCGCTGGGCCCTTCATCTCAAGCACCGCTCCGCTGGGCACCGCCATCTCTGCACCGCTCCGCTGGGCCCTTCCTGTCAAGCACCGCTCCGCTTGGCCCTTCCTGTCAAGCACTGCTCCGCTGGGCCCTTCATGTCAAGCACCGCTCCGCTGGGCCCTTCATCTCAAGCACCGCTCCGCTGGGCCCTTCCTGTCAAGCACCGCTCCGCTGGGCCCTTCATCTCAAGCACCGCTCCGCTGGGCCCTTCATCTCAAGCACCGCTCCGCTGGGCACCGCCATCTCAAGCACCGCTGGTCCATTGACATTGCCGGTTCAGTGTCGAGCAGGGCTTCAGGGAGCACTCAGGGCACCATGCCTCCTCCAATACCAGTGGAGTCGGTTATCCATCTGATGGACTGTGGCTTTGCACTCCCCAGGATGGTACAGTGGGCATGGAGGCCCCTCGTGGATCTGGCGTTGTGGACTCATGTGGCTGAAGTGCCCCCCTTTCCCTTCCCCCTGAGGTGCCTGTTGTTTTATCATCTGATGCCCCTGCAGTGTTCTCTCCAATGGTATCCGGTCTCCTGTGTGGGCTTTGCCCATGTGTTTGTACACATTGGCCCACGGACTATGGACATTTAACGGACTGTGCAGGACTTAATGCATATGTTTATACTTTGCACTACGTTCATACAAAAGAAATATTATTTCATATGGCATATTTACCATGACTTAAATTAACCTATTTTATACATAAATTTGGTACTTCTTTTTAATTATGTCTTTGCATTCTTCCGGGGGGTATAGGGGTGTCACTGTGACTTGTTGCTCTGCATTGGTGTGTAGGTATTTGGGGTGGTGGGGGGGGTGTATCGCGTATGTGTGTGCCCGTAACCTTTCCTCCTCCCCCCTCCCCTGTGTCGTAGGTGCAGTACTCACCGTTGTCGTCTGCGCCGGCGTTCGTACTCGTGGTAGATGAGCAGGTAGACAAGAGCTGGTAGGATGTTTAATTCGGGTTCCATGCTGTCCTCCTTCCTCGTGGAGTGTGTAGAGGTGAGCGTTTTCCCGTTCGTAGTCTGTTTCTGCTGTGTTTTTATCGGCGGGGCTCCCGCCCCGGAAAAGGTGACGGATTGGTGAGTTGTGATAGGGTGGGCGGTACATTGTCTGCCGCCTGCCTGTTGGCGGTGACCGCCGCGCTGTTTGTCTGTCCCGCCATGGCGGTCGGAGTGTTAAAGTGGCGGGCTGTGTTGGCGGTTCCCGCCAGGGTCAGAATTGCATTTTTTGGACCGCCTGCCTGTTGGCGGGTTGGCCGCCGCTTTATCACCGACCGCCAGGGTTGGAATCACCCCCTTAATCCTTAGAAAACAGTGAGAATGTTGTTATTGCACAAAAGTACCTTGGTAGCGTCAAAATTAAACTGTATGGGCGAGCATGCGTCAAAAAAGGCCAGCAATGCAGCGATTTCTCACTCGCAGGCGAGACCGTGCGTCGTTCCTCCTCCGGTCGGGTCAGCGTGCGTCATTTTTTCTCTCTTGCAAGAGAGTGGTGCATCAGTCCCTGACGAGCACCTCAGGTCTGGACAGGCTTTCCATTGATTTTCGGTCTCACGGTGTCAGGAAACCGTGTTGCGTGGGGCTTGCATTCGTAACAGCAGCTGCTGCAGGTGTTGCATGTAGTTTCTGCAGCCGCAATACGTCGATCTCCCAGCCGCGATGCAGGTGGAGCGTCGATTGTAGCTACAAGGCCAGCTGCATGTCATTGCTTAGCCGTATTGCGGTTGGTGTGTTGAAAATTTCCCCGCATGGCGGTCTTTACATGGATTTCTGTCCTTTTCCATCAGCTTCACCTTTCAAGGGCCCAGAGGCAGGTTAGGGCACCACTTGTCAGGGCAGGAGTCTCAGCAGAAAGTTCAGGTGCTGGCAGAGAGAAGTCTTTGATTTCCCTGAAAGTTCAAAAACAGGAGGCCAGCTCAGTTCAAGCCCTTGGAGATTCTTCAATGGTGGGAAGTCATACAAAAGTCTATCTTTGTCCTCTTTCAGGCAGAGGCAGCAGCTGCAAGCCAATGGAGCAAAACACAGTCACAGGCAAAGGGGCAGTACTCCTCCTCCAGCTCTCCAGCTTTTCTCTGTGGCAGAGGTTCCTCTTGGTTCCAGAAATAATCTGATTTTCAGGGGTTTTGGGTCCAATACTTATATCCCTTTCTGCCTCTGAAGTAGGTCTACTTCAAAGGAAAGTCTCTGATGTTCAGAAGATCCTGCCTTGCCCAGGCCAGGCCCCAGACACACACCAGGAGGTTGCAGTCTGCATTGTGAGAGGGCAGGCACAGCCCATTCAGGTGTAAGTGACCACTCCTCCCTCCACTCTAGCACAGATGGCTCATCAGGATGTGCAGGCTACACCCCAGCTCCCTTTGTCTCACTGTCTAGAGGAGATTCACAAACAGCCCAACTGTCAACCTGACCCAAACAGGCCATCCACAAACAGGCAGAGTCACAGAATGGTTCAGGCAAGAAAATGGGAGTGGGTGTTTGGGTGGAGGGGGTGGGAGTGTCAGGTGTGTGTTGGGGGGGGCGTGGGGCAGCCGGCTACTGGTGACATGGAAGGAATTCCCTGTCACCGGTAGGGCCTACCGCCATGCCAATGCAGTACTGTGTGGGACACAGGGTCGGAGATTGATATCTCTGCCCAGGGGCTCATACCGCCATGGGGGTATGAGTGCAGAAGTGGCAGGTTGACAGTATATACCACCAGCATGTTGGCAGTACTACCACCACATTAACCCTGGCAGTCAAAAGACCAGCAGGGTCATGATGACTCCCAAAGTCTTGTGTGCAGTCACTAGTGACCCGAGAGTATCATACCACTAGCAAGCACTAAAACCCAATTTCGTGAGTGTGAACAAACTCCACTCCACCCTAGAAGACCTAATTTGGGAACTCTAGGCTACCCCGCATAGCGCGAAGTGCCCGGATTCTAAAAAGTCTACCAGCTAGGTGGAATTCTGCATCTGGGCCTAGTGTAAAGTTAGAGGCATTGGCTATAGGACGACATCCAGAAAGAAGGACCTGGAAAAGGCCCTCTACCTCTATGAAGAAGAGAGAGTAGAGAGGGAGCTTCTTCGTCAAAAAGTGAACCTGTAGAAGTGGAGGAAGGTGCTCCTGTCCCCAAAAAATAAAGAGGAAGGTGAGGGCCATGAATCTATACCCTTCCCCATACCCTCCTCATCAGTGGGAAGTGACAGACGTCACTCTAGTGTCTCACCCCACCCCCACTGACAGAATGGTTAGGACTCTTGAGGACATGCTCAAACAAATGTCCTTGGAAGAGAGAAAGTTTTAATTTGAAGAGAGGAGACTAGCCCTTGAAGAGAGAAGGGCTTGGCTGGACCTTAGGCCCAAGGATGGTGGCAGCAAAAAGAAACCACAGGAAAAATCTTTGACTCAAAGATCTCTAAAGACATTGTCCCCAAGTTTATTGATCGAAAGATCCCTAAAGAGATGTCCCCAAGCTTAATGATGTGATGACATTGACACATGGTTTTCAGCCCTTGAGAGGGCCTGCAGAATGAGGAGGTAAGGTCTTTGGATTTCAACAAGGCTAGGTTGGTTGACATGGTTTTTAAAACAGCTTTTTTAAACTTTTGACTTGTGATATATTTTGTTAGTCAATTTTATTTGTTTGTTTTCATTTTAATACTCATAGGTGCTATCGAGCCTACCAGCTCACTTGGTCCATGTTTATTGGCCAGTCAGCCTCAGTTGTGGGGGGTAAATATCCTTTTTGGGGTTTCCCCTCTTCCCCCACTTCTTAGCCCATCTTTACACCATCTCTACCCACTTACCTGGGAGTGGGCTGTTGAACTCTTGCTGTCTTGGCTGACGAAAACGGCGCGGCCGCCATTTTTCCTTCAGGGCTATCGCCACACTCGACGGCCGCCATTTTGTCAGCACATAAGCTAGACATCAATCTTTTGCTAAGCGATGCCGCTCCTACAGCCTTGTTCCTCACAGAGACATGGCTGCATGAGGGGTCTTGGCCTGACATAGCCTTGGCATTACCCCAGGATATCTAATAGCAAGGGTGGATAGAACTACCTCAAGAGGGGGAGGAGTTGCCATTATTTATAAAGAAGATTTTAAGCTTACTTTTCGCCCCCTTCAGTTAACAGAATGCGAAAGTATGTTCTTCGCTGTGACCCTTAATCCTCATTTCACTTTTGCAGGAGTCTTGCTTTACCGGCCTCTGGTACAACCAGATAACTTCTTAAATTCTCTCCCCGATCAACTTGCCGATTTAATAAGTAATAGACCCAATCTGACTATCCTAGGTGATTTCAATATTCAAGTAGACAACCTAGATCAGACAGCGGCCAGACTCCTTTTGGCGGACATGGAAGCCCTTGGTTTAAGACAACTGGTTAAAGGCCCAACGCATGATAAGGGGCATACCATCGACCTAGTTTTTAGCAACCTAGCAGCTCTATCCTCTAGGCCTCCCCTCCCACTGGTATGTTCTGATCACTTCCTAATTCCACTAAAACTAGCCATATCCACCATAAGGGGTCCCCCCAGCCCACAGTTCGGTCTTTCGGTCTTGCAGGCGTTGGCATAACCTCAATACAGGTGAATGGATCAGGCTGCTGGATAGCCGGAAATCTATCTTTCTCAAGGATAATGAGGCAGAAACCGATCCATTCAATGATTGAATTACCGATTGGTTAGACACCCTTCTCCCCCACAGGACAATAAACGGGATGCGTCGAAAAGTTGGCGTTCAGTCGTTTACCCCACATTTGTTACTGTTTAAAAGAAAGTGTAGAGGTCTTGAAAGAAAGTGGAGGAAATCTTTAGACCCGACTGCAAGGGAGGAATACAGGAAGTCAATCAGACTTTATCATGCAGAAATAAGATCATCACAAGGCGCATACTGTTCTAGTAGAATTGAACAGGCCTCTGGCTCCCCTAAAGAGATTTTTCTAGTGCTCAAAGAAATTCCTCACTCCCCTTTAGATGGGGACCTAATTGAAGCCTCAGAAGAATGCAGTAATAATCTAGCCAGGTTCTTTCAACAAAAAATCTGTGTCATTTATTTGAATCTTTCAAGGGATAAGGCCAAGCTGGAAGTTCAGGCTAAACATTCTCAAAAAGGTATAGCCACCATGTCACGCTTCACCTCTCTCTCTCAGGGCCAGGTCGTCTCTCTCCTTACCCCATTGAAGTCAGGCTCCCCTATTGATCCGGCTTCCCCTTCCGTACTAGCTCTTGGTGCTCCAGTTATTGTCCCTGCTCTAACTGAGTTGCTGACCTCCTTTCTTGACAGAGATATAGTCCCTGAACAGTGAAAACATGCCATAGTTAAGCCCCTGTTAAAGAAAAAAAACTATAGGCCCATATCACTACTTCCTGCAATGTCTAAAATATTGGATACATACATCAACCCCCAATTATCCATGTTCTTGGAAGATAATAATATCCTCCATCCCACCCAGATAGGGTTCAGGCCTCTCCATAGTATCGAATCAGCACTAATAGCTGTCATGGAAGAAGCGAGAAAGCAGATGGATCAGGGCCACATGACAGCTGTTATACTTCTCGACTTGAGTGGTGATTTTGACACAGTAGATCATCATATGCTTTCCCAAAGGATGAAGGAGATTGGAATCAAGGGCTTAGCACTCAGTTGGCTTACCTCGTTTCTCGAGGACAGAACATTCCAGGTTCTGGGCCGATCTTATTTCTCCGATAGGTTCAACTGGAGCTCTGGAGTGCCACAGGGCTCGTCGCTTAGCCCTACACTATTTAATATATATATGGCCCCTTGGCAGAGCTTGTGGAGTCTTTTGGACTGTCACTGGTGTCCTATGCAGATGATACCCAGTTAGTGGTCTCATTTTCCACAAATGGAGGGTCAGAAGGATCTTCATTGTCCTCATGTTTACAGGCAATATCAGGTTGGATGACAAGTAATATGCTCCAACTTAATGGGGACAATACAGAAATAATGGTTTTAGGCCACCACTCGGATCCAGGTAGCAATCCCTCACCTCTTTTCCCCTCTGGGGGATTTGCCTCCCCAAGAAGCATATTAAAGGTTTAGGAATCTGGTTAGATCCCCATCTTACTTTGGAACACCTCGCCAAGAAAATCTCTGCTGCGTGCTTTGGGTCACTAAGATTCTTAAGAAAGGTATTTGTAATACTCCCTCCTCTTGTGAAAAGGCTTAGTTTTCAGGCAGTTATCATGTCACGACTCGACTACAGAAATAGTCTCCCCCAAATATGTGATTAGGAAATTACAGGTGGTCCAGAATGCCGCTGCACGCCTCCTAATAGACATCCCAAGACATACCTCGGCAAAACCGGCCTTGTCCTCTCTCCATTGGCTTCCAGTGGAACAGCGTATAAAATTCAAAACCCTATGCATCATCCACAGATCATTATATGATAGAGGACCTCATTTGCTAAAAACTCAGGCTACCTTTTATAAGCCCGCCAGAGTCCTCAGATCTGCACCAACAGCATTGGCTACACTACCCAAAATTTAAAAAGCCAGATGGGGCGGTGATACAATGGTATACCAGGGGGCCACACTGTAGAATTCCCTCCCCCTCAGTATCCGACTAACTAGCCATGAACTTAATTTCCGAAAGGCAATAAAACCTGGCTTCTTTAGACCTAGCCATCCCCTCCTTATAGTTCTTGTTGTTGTCCTTTTAACGTTGTGAGGCCTTTGGGTAGTCAGGTGCTTTATAAGTTCAATTAACATAACATAACATAACATAAAATAACATCATCTACTTTGGGAGTTATTCTCAGCTAGGGAAAGACATAGACTTCTGACTCTTCCTGAGGAAGCGGCTGAGTCCTACAAACATATGAAGAAGGCACTCATAGAAGGGTTTGGACTCACCCCAGAAGAATACAGACTGACAATTATGGACACCCAGAAAGGTCAGACCCAGACTGGGTGGACTTTGAGGACTGCTCAGTCAAAGCACTGGAGGGCTGGATAATTGGTAAAAGGGTTGACACATATGATGGGCTTTATAATTTAATTATGAAAGAACACATTTTGACAAAATGTACCTCCGAAAAGCTGGGCCAGCATCTAGTTGATTCATCACTTTCTAGTCCCTGGGAGTTGGCTAGGAAAGCTGATAAGTGGGTTAATTCAAGAGTATCCAAAAAGACCCAGGGTGGTGACTCCTAAAAGGGGGACCAGGTCCTCAAAAAGTAAAAGAGGGGGGTGGTAAGCCCACCAAACAGACTACCTCAGGATCTCACAACCCTAAACCAGGATGAGAGCAAGACCCAACACAACTCTGATAAGTAGAGGCAGGGTGACGCAGGGCTTAAAAAACTCCTAGGCAACAGGCTGTGTTTTGACCATCAGAAGGCAGCTCAGTTCAGAGGAGATGCAGCCTGCCCCAAAAATGTGGTTAGCATTGGGCTGTCCAGTATGGCCATAGGTGAGGAATCCTTAGATAAGGAGGTCCTCTTAACTTTTAACTCGGAGAACAATGGTCAGCTGGTGATCCCTGAGGGTGGCAGTAGGCACTTACACCCCATTCAGGTAAATCAGATCCCTTCCATTGGCCTAAGGGACACATGTGGCAGTCATACCATAGTGGTGTATAGTTTGTTGTCCACAGATCAGTTTGTGCCAGGTGAGACAAAGAAGGTGAGGATGATCCCTGAGGAGGTCACAGATAGACCCATAGCCATTCTGTACGCATAGTGCCCTGGAAAGGGAAGGTTGTAGGTAAGTAGCCTCTTTCTAGCTTGGTTACCCTCACTTTTGGCCTGTTTATTAGTGTGTTTGACTGTGTCTACTGGGATCCTGCTACCCAGGACCCCAGTAGTTGTGCTCTCTCCCTTAAATTTAGTTGTTGGTTACTGTTAACTCTGCATTTTACCCACAATTGGCATACTGGTGCCCCCTTATATGTCCCTAGTATAGGGTACCTAGGTACCCAGGGCATTGGGGTTCCAGGAGATCCCTATGGGCTGCAGCATGTATTTTACCACCCATAGGGAGCCCATGCAAAGGCTTCTGCAGGACTGCCATTGCAGCCTGCGTGAAAAGGTGCAAGCATCCTTTCACTGCTAATTTCACTGCACCAGGTCACTTATGAATCAACTGTATAGCAGGCCATACAGCCCTGAAGGCCGGGTGCAAAGTACCTGTGTGTGAGGGTGCCTCTGCACTAGCAGAGGTGTCCCCACGAACTCCAGCACCATTTTCCCAGACTTCGTGAGTACGTGTGTACTGGAAATAGGTCACTACTTATGTCCAGCTGCATAATGGTAACTCCGAATATAGGTATGTTTGGTATCAAACATGTTGGAATCATACCTCAAGACTTTTGCAAGCATTGGTTGTATGATTCCATGCACTCTAGGAGCTCCTTAGTGGATCCCCAGCATTGCCATTTCAGCCATCTGAGGTTTTCCAGGTAGCCCCAGCTGTTGCCACCTCACAGACAGGTTTCTGCCCTCCTGTTGCTTGAAAAGCTCGAGCCCAGGAAGGCAGAACAAATGATTTCCTTTGGGAGAGGGGTGTTACATCCTCTCCCTTTGGAAATAGGTGTTACAGGCTTGGGAGGGGTAGCCTCCCCAAACCACTGGAAATGCTTTGAAGTAAACCACTCTACACCGGTTCAGGGACCCCTAGCCCCGGCTCTGGTGTGGCACTGGACAAAGGAAAAGGGAGTGGCCACTCCCCTGTCCATCACCACTCCACGGGTGGTGCTCAGAGCTACTCCAGAGGGTCCCTGGGTGTTGCCATCTTGGTTTCAAGGTTGGCAGGGAACTCTGGTAGCATCTGAGTGGCCAGTGCCAGCAGGTGATGTCAGAGCCCTCCCCTGATAGGTGCTTACCTGGTTAGGTGTCCAATCCCCCTTTCAGGGCTATTTAGGGTCTCTCCTTGGGGTGGTTCATCAGATTTGGATTGCAAGACTCCAGCAAGAATCCTCTGCATCCTCCACTTCAACTTCTCACTGAAGAAACTGCATGTGGTCCCTCCAGGAACCTACAAGCTGAACAAAGAAGCAAGGCACCTCCTGAAACATTATATCTCCGGCTTATGCCAGCAACTGCAACAGTTTCCTGGTAGTGCATCCTCCAAGGACAGCCCGTCTTCAGCCTGCATCAGAAGGAAAAAGGAATCTCCCATGGGGTGAAGGAGCCACTCCCCTGCTTCTGCAGGCACCAACTGTGATGAGGACCAGCTGTGTGGATTCCCTCTCTTGCTGAGATGCGTGGATTCTGCATCACGTGTGGTGGACTGAAGTGGTCCCGACGATCCTCTCTTCCAGCTGTCCTACTTTGGTGGAGGTAAGACCTTGTCTCCCCACGCAAGACAGTAGCCCCAAGCACTGCATCTTTTGCAGCTGCCAAGGCTTGTTGGCATCCTTCCTCCAAGTCTTTCACGCATCTCCATAGCTCCAGATCCCAGCACTCTAACCTGCAACGCACAGCTTACTAAGTGGTGCTCCAGCAGCATGGGAGCCTTTGTCGTAGTTCTGCATGAGCCTCTACTGCAACTTTCTTGTCCCCATGCTGTGGGACTCCTGTGTGCACTGCCTGGTCTTCTGTGGGCTCTCTGAGTTGCTGAGGGCCCCCTCTGACTCAACCTCCAGAGTAGAGTCCACCTGGCACCATTTTCCGCTAACCTCAAGCTTTGCTTGTGCCAAGGCTTGTTGCTGGACTCTTATGATGCAAACCCGACTGTAATCCTCCATCTGGCATGAGACATCACTTGCACCCTCCAGGAACCCGACTTCGTCTTCTTGGGTGCAGTGCTGACTTTTCTTCCTCACCGTTGGTTCACCTTTTGCACCTTCATCCGCGTTAGCAGGAGATCCTGCTCTTTCTGGACTCTTCTGTGCTTCTTGGACTTGGTGCCCTTCTTCCACAGGTCTTCTTGTCCAGGAAGCTACTGTTGGTGTCTTGCAATCTCTTCTGGGTATAAGATATTCTTCTGTTTGTCTTTCTGTGTGTTCTAGGAAACTTACTGTGATTTACTCCAGCTTTCCTGGTCACTAGGGTGGATTCTGGTACTTACCTTTGGGCTTTCTACGTACTCCCAGCTCCCCTCTACACACTACACTTGCTAAGGTGGGAGACTGACTTTCGCATTCAACTTTCTTAGTATATGGTTTGTGCTCCCCCTAGGCCCATCTCTAACTATTGTGATTTTCATTAATTGCTTTCTAACTGATTTTGGGGGTCATTCTAACTTCGGCGGGCGGCGGAGGCCGCCCGCCTAAGTTCCCCCGCCAGAACACCGCAGCGCGGTCAAATGACCGCCGCGGTGATTCTGACTTTCCCGCTGGGCGGGCGGGCGACCGCCAAAAGGCCACCCGCCCGCCCAGCGGGAAAGCACCAGCAACAAGGAAGTCGGCTCCGAATGGAGCCGGCGGAGTTACTGGTGTGCGACGGGTGCAGTTGCACCCGTCGCGATTTTCAGTGTCTGCCACGCAGACACTGAAAATCAATGTGGGGCCCTGTTAGGGGGCCCCACGACAGCCGTTCCTGACAGCCAGGTTATGGCGGTGAAAACCGCCAGAACCAGGCTGGCGGGAAGGGGGTCGGAATCCCCATCAAGCAGCGCCGCCATGGAGGATTCCCTGGGGCAGCGGGAAGCCGGCGGGAAACCGCCGGCTTCCCTTTTCTGACCGCGGCTTTACCGCCACGGTCAGAATAGCCCCGGAAGCACCGCCAGCCTGTTGGCGGTGCTTCCTCCGTCATTTACCCTGGCGGTCTCGGACCGCCAGGGTAGGAATGACCCCCTTTATGCCTATTTCTGCATACTAATGTATATATTTTGTGTACTACCTACCTCCTAAGGGAGTATAGCCTCTATGGTATTTTTGGTATTTGTGTCACCAAAATAAAATACCTTTAATTTTTTTAACACTGAGGCCCTCATTATGACCCTGGCGGTGGGTGATAAAGTGGCAGTAATACCACAGTAATACCGCCAACAGGCTGGTGGTAAGTACAGAAAAATTATGACCATGGTGGTGAAATCTCCCATAGACAGTCCATGTATCACACCGACCGCCAGGGCGGAAACAGCAGTCATCACAGCGGTAACCGCCTACACCCAGGCAGAAGACAAAGTATCGCCCACCATATTTTGACACAGGAAGCCACCACCTTTTCCGGGGCTGTACCAGCGCCATCAAAAGCCTGGCATAAACAGAGCACAAAAGTCAAAGGACTCACCATTGGAGACCCAGGGAAGAACCATGCAGCCATGGAACCCGAAGTGCAAGTCTTCCCGATGGTCTTCTAAGTGATGCTCCACCTGGAACACCAACGCCGGCGAAGACGACGACGGCGAGTACAGCCGCTTAGCACACAAGGGAGGGTGGGAGGAAAACGAGAGTGACACATATACACACAGCACACTGATAAGACGAAGGTAATGTCCCACTTAATAAGCAAAATTATGCAATGTCAGATTGCCAAAAAAATCAGTAAATTTAATGAATGGGACTGCAATGAAAACCTTTGTTCCTCCAATTCGAGTTTTATTTCAGAAGACAAGTAACTCCCAGTTGAAATACAACAGAATGTGTCCCACAGAAAAGCAGAAGCTCAGCCAACACGTGTTTCGCCCCACAGGTGCGTACGCCAGGGCTTTCTCAAGGCTGAAAGAAAGAAACAACATTCAACTAAATGATATAGTTCAATTGTATTGTAAAGAAGTGAAGATGAAAGAGAGCAACACCGAAATGTGGAAACCCAAGATCCATAAAGAAATTCGTGCGACGCAAAAAACTAATTCTCGAAGAACTTTTTCAAGTAATTGGTGATCCGAGAGAATAGAAAATGAAAGAAAAATGAAAAGTTAAAACTAAAGCAAAAAATTCAAGAAAAGAGTGATTACAAATACTGTTGTGTGTGTCCTTGCAAGCTAAAAAATATGTATTTGAAAGGATAAGAGATAAAAAGGAGACGTGCAAAAGTCACCTACAAAATGTTAAAGTGAGTGTAGCCGGAATAAATGAAAAGTATACAACAAGTAGTGATCTTAGAACCATATTAATAGTGCCAGTCCTGAGTACTAAGTGGGAATGGGAGAGTTAAAGACGAATGTGCTAGTTAGTATTGCACAAGAAAAAGATAACATTATCAAGAATAGATTTATAACACAACATGTAACTACAACATACCATACTATGTAGACAATATTCGGCTCGCAAAACAATCAGCTGTATAAATACTATTTCATGAGGTAATCTGCAAAATATGATCGACATGTAACATCTTGGTAAAGTTGGCAGTGCCGTGAGTAATAAGGGGAAAATACCATTGGGAAAAAAGACAAACAAGGTATTGGTGCCTCATTTTAATGACTTACTAAGAAAAGGCTATCTATTTGTTTAATTAGTTTTTTACAGGAATGCAAAGAAATTTACAAGAACAAAAATGGCCCAGAGTTGGTAAAGTCACTCTTGGAAATCCATTACAATTATGTCACTCATACCAAAACCAAAAATGTTAATGAAAACTATTATTGTCCTGATAGAGAGTCAAGCATTCATATTATATTCATGTTGGGAAACTGTGACGAGTATGGAGAGCTTAATAAAATGGGTATAGGCAACCAATATATTTAAGATTGATATTTAGGGTTACGCAGGAACTCGACATGAGGCTGAGATCAACTGCATTTAGCATGGCAAAAGAGGCACTGGATCAGAGCCCAGTCTCACCTGTTTTGGGTCGATGCAATCAAAACTATCATAAATTTCTAGCGTTCGCGTCCATCGCCATTATTTTTAAAACGAAAGCGGACGCGCCGGCTGAGCGCTGCTTCTTTTATCCATTGCCAGTGTGATTTGTGTCCTACCTCACTGTTGTTTATGAAGTGCGGACATAGAAGAAGGACTAAGTATGCAAGGCATCGTAAATGCCATAATCAAGAATAAGCGGCGCCATCTTTAATTCAAAGGAAAGACGGCGCCATCTTATAGTGGTGTCACCTGCATCCGAAATAAAGGACGGGGAGAAAATAAACAAAAAAAGGAAAGAAAGAAAGTGAAAAAATAAACTGATATGATAACAAAAAATTATAATGATAGTGATGCTTCCTCTTGGGGTGAGACCAGATCTTAAAGCAACCTGGTTTTTATGAGAGGCTGATATACCTAAGAGGACCATATCATAAAGGGGAATAATTCACTCAACTCCAATCTGCTCAAGCTTACAAATAGAGCATTTACCGCAGGTATAAAAGCCTTTTGGTTTCGGAGGTAGAAATGTGGTGGGTGGCTGACGTGGAAGAAAGATGAACATAATTTGTCTCTTAAGTTAGGAGCCCGTCTGAAACCTACTTGAGGAAAGTTAGTAATATGTTTATTTATGGAAGGATTGTTCTATAGTAGTTATCACTGTTTTCTCAGTTGTTTCCGGATAAGGTGATGACCATTGTGAAACTCTGTAACAAACCGAATGACGGAATTCTTTCTGGCCTGTTAGGATGTATTTAGCATCTTGTTGCAATCCATATCTCTCAGTTTGTCCTTCATGATGTTGAGTGATTTACGATTGTAATCCCTGGCTGTAAGTCTCTCAGTTATTTGGGTAGAGATAATAACATAGTCAGATGTGTGAGTACAGTTCAATCTAGCTCTCCTATATTCACCTTGAGGAGTATTACGGATGGTACTGGGAGGATGACAACTGGTAGCATGAAGAATTGAGTTGGCCGCTGTCTTTTTTCGGAAGAACCTGGTCTGTAGTTTGTTATCTTCGATGAAAATCAAGAGATCAAGGTATTCTACTGATGAGTTGGAGATTTGATATGTGATATCAATTCCCCATCTATTGGGTGCTAATGTCTGTAAGAATTGATTAAGCAGGTCTTTCTGGCCTTGCCAAAGCAACAATATGTCATTGATATAGCGTCCCCAAAAGATTATAAGTTGTGAGAGATGCTCAGTTTTATCATTCCAAAGCCAGGAATTTTCTACTGCTCCCATCAGGATGCAGGCATACAGTGGTGCAAATTTTGCCCCCATCGCTGTCCCTTGAAGTTGCAGATAGAATTGACCGCCAAGAGAAAGTAATTGTTTTCTAGGCAAAATTTCAACATTTCCAATATCATAGAATTGCGTACCATGTATTTCACAGATTTCGTGGAAAGACATCCAAAAATACATAAAAAAGGCCATCCACCAAAGGGCAGACCGATAATATCAGGCATTAACTCAGTTTGTTTCAATCTGGGTACTTTAATAGATAAGAACTACAGCCTTTTATGATCAACTTACCCTCCTTTGTCAGAGATACTAAAGACATTCTACAAAAATTACAAAAAATTGATTGGCAACCTGACTACTTTCTTGTTACCATTGACGTAGTCAGCCTCTACACATCCATAAAACATAGTGATGGCTTGAAACCTGTAAGAAGATGTCTTTCCACCAAATCTGTCTTATCTGACTTATACTGGGTGTTCCCATGTGTCTGGACAAAGCTATACCCCTCTGAAGAGCTCTAATGAGAGAGAAACCCGTGTCAGGGGTTGCTTTACTCATTCCAGGTTGGCTTGGACGGTATTTGACCAGTCCAAAGCTGTAATACTGTGTCTGGAGTTGTAAATGGCTTTTGTCATTTTACAGCTCAGCGAGGATGACACTATGTCAATCCTATGCTTAAAGATTTTGTTGTACAAACGGCAAAAGACTTTGTCACTATCTAGCTCGGCGAGGATAGCACTGTGCTGATCCTATGCTTAAAAACTTTGCTAGATAAGCAGACATTTGAGGTGAGAAAATCTAGAGTGTCGCTGGTGTTGCAGGGTGCTCCTTACTAGGGCAGCTCTCCACCTAAACTGGGAACTTCCCAGAGTTCTCCTTTGTTTTTTGCATAATTTATGCGTCACTCTAACCCTGAAAGGGCCTTGGTTTGACTTATACTGGGTGCTCCCTTGTGTCTGGACAAAGCTATACCCCTCTGAAGAGCTCTAATGAGAGCGAAACACGTGTCAGGGGTTGCTTTACTCATTCCAGGTTGGCTTGGACGGTATTTGACCAGTCCAAAGCGATAATACTGTGCCTGGAGTGGTAAATGGCTTTTGTCATTTTACAGCTCGGTTAGGATGACACTATGTCAATCCTATGCTTAAAGATTTTGCTGTACAAATGGCAAAAGACTTTGTCACTATCTAGCTCGGCGAGGATAGCACTGTGCTGATCCTATGCTTAAAAATTTTGCTAGATAAGCAGACATTTGAGGTGAGCAAATCTAGAGTGTCGCTGGTATTGCAGAGTGCTCCTTACTAGAGCAGCTCTCCACCTAAACTAGGAACTTCCAAGAGTTCTCCTTTGTTTTTTGCATAATTTATGCATCACTCTAACCCTGAAAGGGCCTTGGTTTGACTTACATGTTGTGTTATAAATCTATTCTTGATAACGTTATCTTTTTCTTGTGTAATACTAACTAGCACATTCATCTTTAACTCTCCCATACCCACTTAGTACTCAGGACTGGCACTATTAATATGGTTCTAAGATCACTACTTGTCATATACTTTTCATTTATTCCGGCTACACTCTCTTTAACATTTTGTAGGTGACTTTTGCACATCTCCTTTTTATCTCTTTTCCTTTCAAATACATATTTTTTAGCTTGCAAGGACACAAGCAACAGTATTTGTAATCACTCTTTTCTTTAATTTTTTTCTTTAGTTTTAACTTTTCATTTTTCTTTCATTTTCTATTCGCTCGGATCACCAATTACTTGAAAAAGTTCTTTGAGAATTAGTTTTTTGCGTCACACGACTTTCTTCATGGATCTTGGGTTTCCACATTTCAGTGTTGCTCTCTTTCATCTTCACTTCTTTACAATACAATTGAACTATATCTTTTAGTTGTATGTTGTTTCTTTCTTTCAGCCTTGAGAAAGCCCTGGCGTACGCGCCTGTGGGGTGCAACACGTGTTGGCTGAGCTTCTGCTTTTCTGTGGGACCCATTCTGTTGTATTTCAACAGGGAGTTACTTGTCTTCTGAAATAAAACTCGAATTGGAGCAATAAAGGTTTTCATTGCAGTCCCATTCATGAAATTTACTGAATTGTTTGGCAATCTGACATTACACAATTTCGCTTATTAAGTGGGACCTTACCTTCGTCTTATCAGTGTATCCCTCTTGGAGGACTTGGGTCCATGTCCTTCGGTCAAGCTTCCACGCTTACAAAAAAGGCATTCTTTACAGGAAGTTTGTGGTTTGGACCCTCTCCTTGTTGGAGTACTACTTTCTTCATATACACACAACACACACCCGACACACACACGCCATACACACAACCATCTGCATAACAAAAACAATTAGACCCCGAAAATCTGCAGAATATTGCAAGAAAAACAGGAATTGACGAAAGTAATTGTAATCAGTTCAACAATAAAATCAACAATCCGATTTGGCCATGAAACAGATATGTACACTTGTATAAAAAAGGGACACTGTGCAGTCCATCATGGCCACAGGGCACAGTCCAAGGCCCAACCCGAATCCTGCACCAATCCGGATAGAACACTGCAGGGGCATCAATTGTCAAATAGGCAGGCACCTCAGTGGGTGAGAGGGGAACCACAGCCAGGTACGGGAACAGGCCCACTGATTCTGGAGGGGGCAACAGGCCCTGTGCTTTGACCTAGGGAGTCCAAGGCCACAGTCTCTCGAGTGGGTGTCTTCCCCACTGGTTCTGGAGGGGGCAAGATGCCCTGTGCTTTGTCCTGGGGAGTGCAAGGCCACAGTCTCTCAAGTGGGTGCCTTGCCCACTGGTTCTGGAGGGGGCAACATACCCTGTGCTTTGTCCTGGGGAGTGCAGGCCACAGTCTCTCAAGTGGGTAAACACCCTACTGGTTCTGGAGGGGGCAACCCGCACAGTAGCCCGTGGAGGGAGGACCACATGGTGTCCACCATCGGTGATGGCTGCACTGTGGTGGTGGTTGGGGGAGGCTCCTGGTCAGCCCCTGCACTCTCTGATGGCTGCACTGTTGTGATAGTTAGGGGAGGCTCCTGGTCAGCCCCTGCACTCTCTGATGGCTGCACAACCACGAATGGCAGTGGGGGCCCTGTGACAGCTGCTGGTGGTGGCGGTGTTTGGCTGACAGCTTCCGCTGGCGTAGATTGCCTCCTCTCCTCCTGGTCATGGGGTGGGGATCCCTTACCCTTCCTGGCAGAGGTGGATGGGCTCTTCCCCCCTCTGCCTGGTGGTGCAGGCTTCTTCCCCTTCTTTCCAGCTGGTGCAGGCTCCTTCCCCTTCCACCCGGCTGGTGCAGGCTCCTTCCCCTTCTTCGCAGCTGGTGCCGGACTCTTCCCTTTCATCCCAGGTTGTGCTGCCTCCTTCCCCTTCAGTATTGTTGGTCTGGTATCCCTACCACCACAAGTAGGTGGTGCTACTACTGTCCCCGTGGACTGTTTGGCTGAGTTGCTGGGCTGGGTCCCTGCTACCCTGCCCATACGTGCAGGGCGGGGGAGGGGTAGGTAACGGGTCAATTGTGGAAAGGAAAAGCTTTTTAGGAACATTTGAGTAGGAAGAGGGAGGAGTAATGGGAGTGGAGGATGAGGGAGTGGTATTCTGAGGTGTATGTATGCTGGATTTGGGTGCAGGTACATGGGCTGTATGCTGATGGCTGTTGGGTGTCTGAGTGCTTGCATTTGTGTCCTTTCGGAGGGGGGGACAGACACGGTGGGAGAGGAGTCAGGGGACGCGGGCATGGATGTTGTGGAGGTGTCTGCCAGTGAAGTGTGTTCTGCTTGGTGTGGTGATGATGCTTTCAGTGGATATTGACGTACATCATGCAGGTGTGAGTGTAGACGTAAATGGGTGGGAGATGGAGGAGGAGGAGGGGCAGACAGTGGAGAAATTGGATATTGTTTTGTCTACAACTGAATGGTGTTTGTGTGAGTGCCTGTGGGATGAAGTGTGGTGCTTGTGTTTGCCTGTGCCACTCTTGGGTGTTGTCTTGTGTGCATGTGTGTCTGTCTGGGTGCTTGGGATGGGTTGGGGTTGAGAAGAATGGGACTGGGAAGTGGAAGTTGGAGGGGGGTGGCTGAAACTGGGACAATGGCTGCTATCAGAGAGGAGGCCAGAGCCTGAATCGATCTATGATGGGCCGCCAATCTACTGTGAATGCCCTCAAGGAATGCATTGCATTGCTGCATCTGGGATGCCAGCCCCTGGATGGCATTCACAATGGTTGATTGCCCTACAGAGATGGATCTCAGGAGGTCAATAGCCTCCTTACTCAGGACAGCAGGGCTGACTGGGGCAGGGCCTGAGGTGCCTGGGACGAAGGAGATGCCCACCCTCCTGGGTGAGTGGGCACGTGCAACTCGCTGAGGGGCTACTGGGAAGGTGGTGCTGGTATGGGGGTGGCTGCAGTACCTGCAGCTGGGGTGGTCACAGAGGTGTCTGCCACCACCAGGGAGCTCCCATCGGAGAAGGTATCAGAGTCTGTGTTGTCCCCTCCAGTCTCCGCCGTGGTGCTCCCCTCGCCCTCCGTCCCACTGGTACTCTCAGTTTTGGTGGACTCTGACTCCAGAGGCAGATGATTCAGCTCCCTCTGTCACCGGTGCCTCTGCTCCTTTGCCAGATGATGCTAATGCACATAAGAACAGGATAACAAAACAAGAAAGGTGGAGAGAGAGACAAAGGATACACTAGGTCAATCACTGCACCAACACCACCATTGGCGTACACAGCACCCTCACACACAGGGAACAGGACTACGCAGTATGCTTGGCACTATCAGCGAAATGGCTAGTCACCAAGGAATAAGGAGGGATACACACCGCCAATTGCAGCACACCTGGGACCCACGCAACCCTGCCCAGAAGTGAATACTAACAAGCTAGGTAAGCAGCATTTTACATTCAAAACCTTAGCCACCAGAAGACCTACGCTGCTATATGTTGCCTGGCCTAAGGCATCCAAGGACACACAAGCACCACCCGGATACCACCCCACCAGCCATAAGTTGTAATGATAGCCACTGTACTCACCACCTTGTGGCAGCTGTGATGCCCCCAAGCACCCATCCATCTCAGGGTAGGCCACCGTCAGTATGCAAGCCATCAGGGGGGTCCGGGTCCAACAGGTATCTCCCTTCCTCATTGGGAGGCCATTCCCAGCTGGGCCTCCACGGTCTTCTGTGCCCAGCATCTGAGATCCTCCCGCCGTTTGCGACAGTATGTGCTCTGCCTGCCATAGACCCCTAGGGTCCGCACCTTCTTGGAGATGGCATGCCATATTCCCTTCTTTTGATAGGCACTGACCTGCAGAGGCAATACACACAGGAGAACAAAATTAGACAAACAGTCCAGCCTGTCATACAAATGGCCCACCATACACGTTTGCATCTCCATTGGCACACACATAGCCCAGCCCACAACATGTACACTGCCAAGAGGACATCCAGCAATCTCCCTTACACAAGGCCTTCACACACAACTCCATGCATTCATGCCACATGCATCATGCCCACAGTGTACTCACCTGTTGGTCTGGAGGCCCATACAGCAGTCCGTACTGGGGTAGAACCCCATCCACCAGTCGCTCCAACTCCTCAGAAGTGAAGGCTGGGACCCTACCGTGGTCACATGGGCCATGGTAGGTTCCAGACACAGGTCACAGCAGCACATGTAGTGTAGGTCCTCTCCTATGGAAGGTCAGGAAACAAGTGAGGAATCAGACAGAAAATGGCGGTAACATCTGCGGCAGTGCATACTGTCACCACTGGCGTAGATCCCCATTGGCCACTGTACCCCATAGGGCCCAATATTAACCAATGAGGAATTGCACAACGGCTCTTGACCGCCTACTGCCACGGAGTACAACGTCGGCGGCATTACCTCACTTCCACCTGTCCCTCCAGAGGACAGGCGGTCGCCATTTCAGGGAGGGTGAACAGGCCTATCGATAATTGCTGTGTCACAGGATCAATAGGCACATACTTTACAAATTACACTGTCCCATAACATATTTGCATGATGTGGAGACTGATTTGCATATGGCTGGGTTCAAACTGGGGTGGCATGGTGAGCAAAATAATGGATGGATTAAACCCAGATCTGTGACTGGGGGTGAATGTTTGATTGGTTCCGCATTCCGTCCATCCAGTTACGCTATCCCACAGCGTTTGTATTTTGCTTTGCTTTTGCCGCCCTAAGTGCGCCGGGTATGCCCAGACGTGGGTCCCGGGCTCACTGTGCCACTGGATTCAAGCTAGCCTGGCTGAGGAGGGGTGAAACCCCGAAACCGGTCCCAGGATGCTTGTTTCCGGTCCAGGGAGAACCTGGCCTGGCAGTTCGGGCTGGACTGTTGCCATGTGGAACAGGGTCAAGACTGATTTGCATATGGCTGGGTTCAAACTGGGGTGGCATGGTGAGCAAAATAATGGATGGATTAAACCCAGATCTGTGACTGGGGGTGAATGTTTGATTGGTTCCGCATTCCGTCCATCCAGTTACGCTATCCCACAGCGTTTGTATTTTGCTTTGCTTTTGCCGCCCTAAGTGCGCCGGGTATGCCCAGACGTGGGTCCCGGGCTCACTGTGCCACTGGATTCAAGCTAGCCTGGCTGAGGAGCGGTGAAACCCCGAAACCGGTCCCAAGATGCTTGTTTCCGGTCCAGGGAGAACCTGGCCTGGCAGTTCGGGCTGGACTGTTCCCATGTGGAACAGGGTCAAGACTGATTTGCATATGGCTGGGTTCAAACTGGGGTGGCATGGTGAGCAAAATAATGGATGGATTAAACCCAGATCTGTGACTGGGGGTGAATGTTTGATTGGTTCCGCATTCCGTCCATCCAGTTACGCTATCCCACAGTGTTTGTATTTTGCTTTGCTTTTGCCGCCCTAAGTGCGCCGGGTATGCCCAGACGTGGGTCCCGGGCTCACTGTGCCACTGGATTCAAGCTAGCCTGGCTGAGGAGGGGTGAAACCCCGAAACCGGTCCCAGGATGCTTGTTTCCGGTCCAGGGAGAACCTGGCCTGGCAGTTCGTGCTGGACTGTTCCCATGTGGAACAGGGTCAAGACTGATTTGCATATGGCTGGGTTCAAACTGGGGTGGCATGGTGAGCAAAATAATGGATGGATTAAACCCAGATCTGTGACTGGGGGTGAATGTTTGATTGGTTCCGCATTCCGTCCATCCAGTTACGCTATCCCACAGCGTTTGTATTTTGCTTTGCTTTTGCCGCCCTAAGTGCGCCGGGTATGCCCAGACGTGGGTCCCGGGCTCACTGTGCCACTGAATTCAAGCTAGTCTGGCTGAGGAGGGGTGAAACCCCGAAACCGGTCCCAGGATGCTTGTTTCCGGTCCAGGAAGAACCTGGCCTGGCAGTTCGGGCTGGACTGTTCCCATGTGGAACAGGGTCAAGACTGATTTGCATATGGCTGGGTTCAAACTGGGGTGGCATGGTGAGCAAAATAATGGATGGATTAAACCCAGATCTGTGACTGGGGGTGAATGTTTGATTGGTTCCGCATTCCGTCCATCCAGTTACGCTATCCCACAGCGTTTGTATTTTGCTTTGCTTTTGCCGCCCTAAGTGCGCCGGGTATGCCCAGACGTGGGTCCCGGGCTCACTGTGCCACTGGATTCAAGCTAGCTTGGCTGAGGAGGGGTGAAACCCCGAAACCGGTCCCAGGATGCTTGTTTCCGGTCCAGGGAGAACCTGGCCTGGCAGTTCGGGCTGGACTGTTCCCATGTGGAACAGGGTCAAGACTGATTTGCATATGGCTGGGTTCAAACTGGGGTGGCATGGTGAGCAAAATAATGGATGGATTAAACCCAGATCTGTGACTGGGGGTGAATGTTTGATTGGTTCCGCATTCCGTCCATCCAGTTACGCTATCCCACAGCGTTTGTATTTTGCTTTGCTTTTGCCGCCCTAAGTGCGCCGGGTATGCCCAGACGTGGGTCCCGGGCTCACTGTGCCACTGGATTCAAGCTAGCCTGGCTGAGGAGGGGTGAAACCCCGAAACCGGTCCCAGGATGCTTGTTTCCGGTCCAGGGAGAACCTGGCCTGGCAGTTCGGGCTGGACTGTTCCCATGTGGAACAGGATCAAGACTGATTTGCATATGGCTGGGTTCAAATTGGGGTGGCATGGTGAGCAAAATAATGGATGGATTAAACCCAGATCTGTGACTGGGGGTGAATGTTTGATTGGTTCCGCATTCCGTCCATCCAGTTACGCTATCCCACAGCGTTTGTATTTTGCTTTGCTTTTGCCGCCCTAAGTGCGCCGGGTATGCCCAGATGTGGGTCCCGGGCTCACTGTGCCACTGGTATCAAGCTAGCCTGGCTGAGGAGGGGTGAAACCCTGAAACCGGTCCCAGGATGCTTGTTTCCGGTCCAGGGAGAACCTGGCCTGGCAGTTCGGGCTGGACTGTTCCCATGTGGAACAGGGTCAAGACTGATTTGCATATGGCTGGGTTCAAACTGGGGTGGCATGGTGAGCAAAATAATGGATGGATTAAACCCAGATCTGTGACTGGGGGTGAATGTTTGATTGGTTCCGCATTCCGTCCATCCAGTTACGCTATCCCACAGCGTTTGTATTTTGCTTTGCTTTTGCCGCCCTAAGTGCGCCGGGTATGCCCAGACGTTGGTCCCGGGCTCACTGTGTCACTGGATTCAAGCTAGCCTGGCTGAGGAGGGGTGAAACCCCGAAACCGGTCCCAGGATGCTTGTTTCTGGTCCAGGGAGAACCTGGCCTGGCAGTTCGGGCTGGACTATTCCCATGTGGAACAGGGTCAAGACTGATTTGCATATGGCTGGGTTCAAACTGGGGTGGCATGGTGAGCAAAATAATGGATGGATTAAACCCAGATCTGTGACTGGGGGTGAATGTTTGATTGGTTTCGCATTCCGTCCATCCAGTTACGCTATCCCACAGCGTTTGTATTTTGCTTTGACTGCTGTTGTGGCTCCATTATTCAGTTTGTGCCAGCCTACTCACTCTTGTGTCCCTTAGATACCTACCGCTGCGGATGAATAGGAGATGGAGACATACCCCTGTGTACAGACCCCTGGTGGACTTGGCTACACTGGAGGACAGGCACGTAATACTCACCTGTGTGCCTAATTGGGACCTGACCTGATCTCAGCCATCCGTCATCCCACTGGGATACCCCCTCTTGTGCAGGTTTGATCGGTACTCCATTTCCTGGCAACTGGTCCTTTCCAAGTGACAGTGGGCTTGGCAGCAGGAATGTAACAGCCAATGTTCTCAATCGTGCTAGCAAGAGTCTTGTCTGCCCTGATAAAACACATGTGCAGCTACACTGCTTTCCCCCAGGTTGAGGATTTGGCCCCTGGGAAGGCCGGGTTTTATGCAATGTGACATATCCCTAATATAATTGGGCCGATTGACGGAAAACATATTGCATTTCACCCCTCCGGCAGAATGAACAGGTGTACAGAAATCGTATGAGTTTCCACTCCATGAATGTGCAGATGGTGTGTTTGACGGACCAGTACATCTCCCACGTCAATGCTAAGTGTCCAGGGTCAGTGCATGATGCCTTTGTCCTGAAGAATAGCAGCATACCAAATGTGATGTCCAAACTACAGAGGTACAGGGTGTGGCTAATAAGTGAGCTCTGGTTCCCACACAGTATATGTTGGTGTATGCCTATGGTGTTGGCCATATAGGATAGTGTGTGGCTAAATGTTGTCCTTCAATATTTGCATGTGACTCTGGTTACCCAAACCTATCATGGCTGCTGACCCCTGTGAGGAATGCCAGGACAAGGGCTGAAGAACATTATAATGAGGCACATGGGTGAACCAGAAGGATCATTGAAAGGACCTTTGGCCTCCTGAAGGCCAGATTCAGGTGCCTCCATATGACAGGTGGATCCCTGTGCTACTCACCCAAGAAGGTCTGCCAGATAGTAGTGGCATGCTACATGTTGCACAACCTGGCCCTCAGAAGGCATGTACCTTTTCTGCAGGAGGAGGAGACTGGAGATGCCCCTGTGGCAGCACTGGACCCTGAAGACAGTGAGGATGAGGAGGCTGAGGATGTGGACAACAGAACATCAGTGATACGTCAGTACTTCCAATGACACACAGGTGAGACGGTGCAACTTCACATTTCTATGAGTATTGATGTATTCTGTGTGGCATTGCCATGCTGCATTACCCACTTCTTTGCCCTACTTACTGTTACCTATGGATATTCATTTTGCAGATGTTGGTGATATAACAACATTCTCCTGGTGTGAACACAACAGCCAGCTACAGGTCATTAATTCTATGCTCATACTACTTACAGTTGATGTGCAATGGTTGTAGCTGTTTCAATGAATACAAATTTACATTACATGAAATACTAGTAGTTGAGTTTTATCCAAGGGTGTTTATTGTTGTGCTAATATATAGAGGGGAAAGTGCAATGGAATCAGGTGATGATGGAGGAAAGTCCTGGGTATTGTTCCAATTTGTTTGTAGTATAGGTGCATTGTCCATGGGGACATAGGAAGGGGAGAAATGGCAGTTCAAGGTGGACAAGGTGATTGAGTGGGACAGAAGGGGGACAATCAGGAGAGTCATTTCCTGGCTGTGGTCTTGGCAAGTGTCTCTGGCTTCTGTCTGGTTTGCAGGGAACGTTTGCGGGGTGGTTCACCTTCTGCAGGGGGAGGAGTACTGGTGGCCTGTTGGTCATGTGGTTGTTCAGATGACTGGCTAGTGGCAGGGGCCCGCTGGTGTGCTGTTGCCTCCCTCATGATGTTGGCCATGTCTGCCAGCACCCCTGCTATGTAGATCAGGGTGTTGTTGATGGCCTGCAAGTCCTCCCTGATCCCCTGGTACTGTCCCTCCTGCAGTCGTCTGTTCTCCTGCACGTTGTCATGGATCTGGCCCATCCTGTCCTGAAGAGTTGGTTCCCTGCTCCTGTCCTCCCCTGGTGCACAGCAGTCCTCCCAGTGTCCCTGTTGGCCTGTGCCTCTATCCCCTGAACGGTGTGCCCACTGCCACTGACCCCAGGTCCTTAATTGTCTTGTGTGCGAGGTGTGGCCTGGGGTCCCTGTACAGGAGGGCACACTGCTGATTGATGTATTCTGGGGACAGAGGTGTGGGAACGCCGGGTGGGTGCTGTGGTGTTGGTTCCTGATGTGGGAGACTCTGTGGTGGTCTGTAAGTGGGCTGGGGTGACCTGCTGTCCACTGGTCCCTGATGGGCCAGGTAGATTGTCCAGATACTGAAGTCCAGAGTTACTGTCATCACTGTGGGCCTCTTCTGTTAGGGGGACTAGATAGTGGTGGCACCCCCTCTCCAGTGACATTGGCTGGGGTACCTGTGGGGATGTAAATGATGTATTATACTTCAGGTGTCTGACATTTGTACTTCAGTAGCTTCCCCTCTGTGGTTGTTGTTCCTCTGTCAGCTTTTGTTTGTGTATGTTGGTGTTTTGTGCTTATGATAGTTTCCCTATGCTGTGCATGCTTTTGTGATGAGTGTCCATGCAGGGCTGGGAGGGATGTCCATGCATTGGTACAGCATGCAGGGCTTGGCTTTGGGATTAGTGAGATGTGATGGTGCAGTGTGTGGTATGTGGTGGAGTGATGGGAGTGAGGATGAGGGTGTGTGATGGCATTCAGGTATGGGGGTGATAATTGTTAAAAGTAGACTTACCAGTGTCCAGTACTCCTCCAACTCTGGCGAGTCCCTCAGGATGCAGTAATGCCAAGACTTGCTCCTCCCATTCTGTGAGTTGTGGGGGAGGAGGTGGTCCGCTCCCCCCCACTGCCAGTCCTTTGTATGGAGAGCTGGTGTCTTGCTGCCATGGAACATATCTTCCCCCGTAGTTCGTTCCACCTCTTCCTAATGTCGTCCCTTGTTCTTGGATGCTGTCCCACGGCATTGACCCTGTCCACGATTATCCACCATAGCGCCATCTTCCCTGCTATTGATATCTGCTGCACCTGTGCTCAAAAGAACTGTGGCTCTACCCTGATGATTTCCTCCACCATGACCCTTTATTCCTCCTCAGTGAAACAGGGTGCCTTTGTGGTGCCATGGGTGTTGTGTGATGTGTGTTGGTGAGGGTGTGTTGGGTAATGTGGTGGGGTGTGATGTGGAGTGGAGTGCGTGAGGGGTGTATGGGTGTGAGTGGTGTGTGTGGTGTGTGTGTCTAGTTGTCTCTGTGCTCTTCTTATCAGTCTCGTGGTGGCAATAGTTGTTGGTAATGGTGTGGGTGTGGGTGTGGTGTGTATATGGGTGTCAGGTGTGTGTTGTTTGAATTGTCCAATGTAGTGTTGTTTTGTATGTGGGTGTCCATTGTGAGCGGACTGTACCGCTAATGGTTTACCGCCGTTGGATGTCTGCCATGGTGATTCGTGGGTCATAATGTGATGGGCGTTGGTCTGTTGGTGTAACGGTGTGGGTTTTGGGACCGCCAGTTTATCACTGACCTTTGGTCTGGCAGGTTTGTGTATGTGGTTGTATTCTGTCGGATTGGGGTGTGTGTGTCATAATATGGTGAATGAATATTCATCAGCACAATGTCATAATGAGGGCCTGAGTATTTTCTCTCATGTGTGTGAGTACTGTGTGACTACAGTGGTATTGCATGAGTTTTGCATGTCTCCTAGATTAGCCTTGGCTGCTCATCCACAGCTACCTCTAGAGCCTGGCTTCTAGACGTTTCCTACACTACACTAATAAGGGTATCCACTACACACCAGGCCAACCTCCTACAAAGGTGCCCTTAGCTGGTGTAAGGTGATGGTCATTTCTCACCTCCGCTTAGATTGTATCCTAGGCAATGACCTCCCAGGGGTTGGTCTGGTCCGAAGAGAGAAAGGCCCGAAGTGGGCACTGGTGTGGCTCTACCGGCCCCAACAGAAGTCCTGAAAAAGACAGGCAGCTGACAGGCAGCTGAGCGTCCCCCTGTACTGACAGAAGGGAAAGTGGAAGAAAAATGTAAACAACAGGATGTTGTAAGCCTCTACTCTAAACAGCAAGAGAGGTGCGAAGATCCCACTGTTGCCCGTAGAGCAGCTCAACCACCTATCGGTGGAGAGCTTAGGGTGTGGTTATGGATTCTGATAGCTATCAGTAGCCTCTGCTGGCTGCTGGCCTTTATGGCAGCACCGTGCTTGGCATGGGAGGCAGACGGTATAGCGAAAGCCAAACTCGGCCCCTTGACCCTGTTGGTCATAGTGTGGTTACTCAAGTGTTGGGTAACATCTGTGGGCTAGCTAGGTGTCACCTTAGCAAAAGTAGGGCTAGGTGGGGTGGGCACCTCATCACTTAGACTAAAAGGGGAAAAAGATGAAGAAACAGCTGTATGGAAGTTCCATTTTAAAATGGGTCCCATCACTGTTGAGATTGGTGAACTGCCCAGAGGCACTGACCTGGACAGGAGGATGTAAGTTAGAGTAGGCCCTGCAATACTAAAGCCAGTTTTCAGTACATTCTTCCTTGCTTGGCAGGCCAGGTAAACTCTCCCAGGGTTGGACTGAGTCTCTTCAGCATGTTGGCTGGGGTGGTGTTGTATAAGAAACCTATGCTCTTTGCAGATGCCCCCACCTTTTGCCCCCATTTAAACCCCTAGATGCTGGTTCCTCAACTCTAATAGTGCACTGGGACCTGCTAACCAGGCCCCAGTGTATGTGTTCTCTCTCCAAATTGTCATGTGGACATGGCGAATTCCTGTTTGGTAAAACATTACCTCTTTGTAAGCTCCTAGTAAATGGTACCCAGGGTATAAGTGGTAAAGAGGTCTCGATGGATGCAGCACAAGGTTGTGCCACCCTAGAGGACCCAAGCAAACGTTTGATTGAGGTCGACTGTGCCCTCCCCACGAGTGACACAGTCCAATGCACTGCCTTACACATTTCTACTGACACTGCAAGGGACTGCAAGTCCCAGAAGCCACCAAAGAGTCCAGGGGGCGGGGCCAGACACCTGCTCCAGCGCTATAAATCGCCGCCGCCCCCCCGCATCGCGGGACATTTCTGCTGCCATTGCAAGGGACTGCAAGTCCCAGAAGCCACCAAGGAGTCCAGGGGGTGGGGCCAGACACATGCTCCAGCGATATAGAGCGCCACCGGCCCCCCTCACCGCAAGACATTTCTGCTGCCAATGCAAGGGACTGCAAGTCCCAGATGCCACCAAGGAGTCCAAGGGGCGGGGCCAGACACCTGCTTCAGCCCTGTAAAGCACCACCGGCCTCCGCATCGCGGGACATTTCTGCTGCCACTGCAATGGACTGCAAGTCCCAGAAGCCACCAAGGAGTCCAGGGGGTGGGGCCAGATACCTGCTGCAGCTCTATAAAGCGCTGCCAGCCCCCTGCATCACGGGGTGCACACGGGCTGCGCCTGGGCATAGCCCAGGCAAAGGGCGGGCCCATCCGCACCTGTGAGCAACAGGAAGAGGCAGGGCAGGGCCCCATCTCTTTGCTTTTTAAAAGTAATCCTCCTGGTAAGTCGTTAATATTAACTTCCTGTGCTCTTCCTTCTAGCCCCTCAGAGCCTATTTGAAGTTTTGATCATCCCCATAAGCAGGATGGGGAAAAGTAAAGCATGTGGCAACTACATAGGACAGGGAGGGACTAGGAAATTACCTAGACACTTGGCTGAGAACTGTACCATGGAACAAATAGACAAACGTATAGAGGAAGTGGAGAGTTTACTAGCCCCAAAGTCCATAATGTCTGTGAAGAGGGGGGGCTGATGCTCCAACGAAGGACATAAAGTCCTTCCTCACCCCCACAAGTAGAGAGTCTCAGGCAAACTCCCCAAGGAGGAACCATTCAGGGCCCATTACCCCCACAATCTCTGTATCTCCCACAGATCCCTTGCAACTGAGGGTGCCAACTTTGCACGGGCCCATAGTACCCTCCATAGAGTGCTCCAATCGTTTTGCACCACTTGCGCCCCTACTGACCAGCAATAATCAAATTGAGAGGTGAGATTGTGACCCTAAGAGAGTATATGATAACCTTGAGTAACACGATTCACAAGAAACTGGATGGTATAACTGCTATAATTGGGAACATAAGGAAAGCGTCCTCTGTGTCTGACCTTAAGCACCTTGAACCACAAACCCAGCTAAGTGGAACCCACTTCCTTGGAGGACGAAATGAAGAGAGAGTAAACATGGTGCTATCAAGTAACAATGGGAAGGTATGCATTGCCTCTGATGCAGCTAGCACACAACCAAGTGACAGTAACACATTGGGAGGGGACAGACAAGATGTGTACCATAAAAAAGAGTGGCTGAAACCTAGGAACAGAGATACCTCCTGGAATCTTCCCCAGGCTCTTAACGGTTCCAGTCAGCATGATTTGTACCTGATGAACATCCCAAAGTTAACGTATGGACACAAAGAATCTGAAGACTCGCTAAAAAACGAAGTAATCCATTGGATTAGAGGAACAAAGAAATGTAGATCAGTTATAAGAGAAGATATAGTTCATGCCCAGAGATACTCAGGCGAAGGCCTTGGAATGGACTTCATAGGCCTGAAACTAACCAATCAGTCTCTTGTAAAAAGATTACTAGCACTCGAACAAAGAATATCCAGTCTTAAATTAGCCTCAGCTGGCCAATCCCCCTCCCAATTGTAAATCTTTGTTGTAGGGGAAATCAAAGTATTCCACCTTCCCAAAACACATATAGCTTAGACCTAGCCCTGAGGGATGAAATTTCAAACATCGACTGACAAAAAGCCCCACTCCCAAATGGAATGGGAAAGGGCCTCACAACCAATAAAACTGTGGAGTGCTGTGAATTAACTAGCCCTGCATCTGGCCGTGTGGAAGCAAAGGATATAGTGCACTGAAACATCCCCAGTGGACGTCATGTCGGGATGGATAGGGAAGTAACCATCACCCCCATCAGGGGCGCAGAGCAGAGGTTGGACTCTTAAGGCCATGATGACTTTTAAATCAAACTTCTATCTTGGAACGTGGCAGGATTGAGATACAAAACAAATAACCCAGAGTGGTGTAACTTCATAGCTCAGCACCCAGTTATCCTGCTACAGGAAACATGGGCACCCTCACCAACCCATAGACCAGGCTGTCTGACTTTCCAGAAGGTTGCGCTCCCTTCTCCATCTGGGAGAGCGTCAGGGGGATTAAAAATCTGGCTGAAACAAGACTTGTTCTCAAAGTCAAAAGAGTTACCCTGCCCCACTAGCGACATATTGGCAGTGGAGCTGGGAATCAGGAATCCTAAGGGCTATGCTCGGGTAGTAAATGTAATATGTATATTAGACCTGGGTCACGAAGCGCACAGACTGCTATGCTGGATCTTCTTATAGATTTCCTGATCCAGCTGCCTGGGGGAACAGGCCTAATTGTAGCAGGGGATTGCAATATGTAATTAAGTGCCAAGGATGACTTTTCTCAATCAGGAACTCAGTATATAGACCGTTGGGATAATCAGGCCCAGTCCAGGAAATGATAAAGCAAACTTGGGGAGTGATAGCTCTATTAGAGAACTTAATAAACAATGTGGTGTTAAGGCAAGTAAATGAGAATACCAAGTCGGATACCCCGGCTAAGCCGACATCCAAAAAAGGAACTTATGTGAGCCTCCTAGAGGGAAAGCCACAGGCAGACCGTTGAGATGGTTCTCTAGTTTTTACCGCCAGGCCAAACTGCAGCTGCTGAGAGCGTTGCAAATAGGGAATCGCCTTGAGATAAGAGTGGCTAGGAATTTATATAAAATAACCATAAAAAATGCCAAAAACGATTGGGAAATTAACAAATGGAACTCCCTGGTCCACGATCTCCAAGAGGAGGGCGATATAAAATTGTTTTGGAAAATGGTGGCAGAGAAGAAAGATCCTCAGAAATACGAGAGTGATCCAGCAATCCAACCAGCAAGTTGGGTGGCATATTTTGAGAACCTCCACAGGGTAGTCCCAAACTGTTGTAACAATGAATCTCAACTAACACCCGTAGAGATCTGTGCATCCCCTAACTCACTCCCTAGAAATGCAAGTCTGCAAAGCTTTGGTTTAGTCCAATTCTCCCTGAAAGAAACCTCTTTGGCTCTCTAATCATTGCGTAGAGGGAAGGCCCCATGTCCAGATGGCATTCCAGGCGGTCTTACCTATCACGACCTGGAATATGGTCGCTGTATTTAAAAACTCTTAGTAATGCCATCTTGAGGGGAGGTGACCTTCCCCAAACATGTCGAGGAGCAACAATAGTCCCTATTTATAAAAAGGGGACAAGAGAGCTACCAGCTAACTATAGGCCAATAAGCTTAATCAATGTTAGCCAGAAGGTATTCTGCTAGACTGCATTCCTGGATCAATGATCACCAGATCCTCCCAGACTTTCAGGACGGATTTAGGAAAGGGATTAGTACAATTGATCAGGTCTTTAGATTTAAACTCCTTTGTTGGAAATATCTGAGGCTAAAAAGAGACCACTTGTATGTTGCCTTTATTGATCTAAAGACTGCATTCGATTTGGTCCCACATGACTTGCTATGGAATGTTTTTGAACTTTACGACCTCAGCAGCGAACTGCTGAGGCTGATAAAGCATCTTCATGAGGGAACTTGCGCTCGGGTCCGATGGACCCACGGTGGTGATTTGACAGACGCCATCCCCATTGAGAGAGGGGTCAGACAGGGGTGTGTTTTGGCCCCCACCTTGTTCAGCCTATATATCAATGGGGCAGTAGATCAGCTGATGCGGTGCAACCATGATGCCCCTGAGCTAGCAGGAGCATTAGTTCCGATCCTTATGTTTGCAGATGACACTCTACTGATGTCAAGAACTCCACTGGGTCTCCAAAACAAATTAGATGCTTTTGCTACATTTTGTGAGAGAGGGGCCTTGAAATTAACACAGACAAAACTAAGTTTATGATTTTAAATCCACACACGACATTCAGGGGGAAAATGACTATTGGTGGCCAACCTATAGAACAGGTTAGCCAATTCCACTACCTGGGGATTAGACTAACAGATGTCCTCCAATGGTTGGCACAAATCAAGAAGAGTGTCAATGTCCTTCAACAGCAGTCAGTGGCGATCACAAGGAAAATCAAAAACTCCACGGGAGGGCAAATTACACCAGCTGTCACCATATACAAGGGTGCAGCAGTGATGGCTGCAACTTATGACGCTGAGCTCCGGGGCCATTGTAACTCTAAGAATTTGACCCTAGTTGAAAACAGGTTCATATGCTTTTTGTTGCACTTGCCGACGAGTACACCACTTATTCCTCTTAAATTTGACATAGCATTTAATCAGATCAACAATGAAATAGCTTTGAGATGGCTCATATATTGGGTGCGTCTTTGGTCTTCCGATTACTTGGCTCCTTACAAAGCAGCCGTAGCAGAGCTATTAGCTCTTGATGGTGTGGTGTCAGTTCCTTGGTTCAAACATATTAGATATATGTGTCATCACATCAGAATGGAGGAGGTGTGGAAAGCTCCTCGTGACTTTACAAAGGAGGTGACACCATGCATAAAGCGATGCTACTGGGAGATGGGCCTGATGCAGATATAGTCTAGCCAGGGACAAGGTAGCAGGACAGTCCAATTTTTAAATCATAAATGTTCACCAAAGTTTGAAATCTACCTGGATAATGTACAACCAGCTTACATTAAAAGTCTTTTTATTACATTCAGATTGGGGATCTTGCCACTGAAGTCCTTTACCTCGGGGTGGAACAAGGCTGATTCCACTCCTGGTTTTTGCCACTTTTGTCCAACACAACTTGAGACCTTGGCTCACTTTGCTTTTTTTTGCCCTAGATATTTGATCCCTAGGAGGAGGTGGATTATTACCCTATGTAGACTGCTTGGAATAAGGAATTATAGGGAATCTCTCCGCATATTGATAAGCGATACAAGGGATAAGGAAGTGTTTGCAGTAGCAAGGTATCTTCAATGTGCTTGGGCAGTAAGATCCAGAGTCCACATTTGATTGACTTGTAATCCCATAAAAAGGTGTGGCTGACTATTGATTTGTTAAGATGCCAGAGGCTGACAGGACATCAACCGTGTGACAATACAGATTGATCTTAACTAGTTTTATTCTTTTAAGATTTAGGGGGTCATTACGACCTCAGCGGTCTTTTTCGCAAGACCGCCGAGGTACTGTCGTGCTGAAGACCGTCAGTGGTGGCGGTCTTCTGTGACGCGTTTTATGACCGCTGGCAGGCAGCCGTCCTTTTTCTTACGAAAAGCTCCCAGCAGCCATACTTGCGGGCGGTTAGAAAGTGGAGGTTGCTCCACCTCCACTGCCACGTCAACAGAACACCGCCCACTGAATCACGTCCCATGATTCGGTGTGGCGGTGTTCTTGTGATGGTGTTCTGGTGGCAGAGCTGCCCCATGGATCTCGTCCCCTCCCGGAGGATCAACGGACAAGGTAAGTTGATCATCCGTTAGGGAAGGGGGTGGGGAGCATACATGGGGTGTGCGTGTGAGAGTATAGAGGGGGTGAGTGAGTGAGTGTATGCGTGTGGGTGTGCTGTGTATATGGGAAATGTGTGCGTGTCGGACGGTGTGCATGTCTGTTTGTATGTGTGCAGGTATGTGTTGTCAGGGTGTATGTGTGCGTGTAGGGTTGTGTATATGTGCATGTTGGGGGTGTGTGCGTTTAGGGGTGTGTATATGTGCATGTTCGGGGTCAGGGTGGGGAGGGGGGGTTGTGCCACCTTTGGGGGTAGCAGGGGGTGGGGGGTATTGGGGGAGGATTCGTGGGGGGTAGCGGGGGTGGCGGAGACCCCTATCAGTGGCAGGGAAGGAATTCCCAGGCACTGATAGTGCCTACCGCCATGGATCTCATGGCGGTTCCCAACCACCCGAGATCCATGGCGGTATGCAGGGTCCTGATACAGTCGGCGGCCTAGTGATGACCGCTGGGCTGGAGACCGCAATCTCCAGCCCAGCGGTTCTCACCGCCATGGCGGTCGGAATGGTGAAGTGGCAGACCGCCGCAGTCATAATTCAAATGTTTTTTTTGCCGGCCTGTTTGCGGTCTAACCGCCGCTTTACCATCGGCCGCCAAGGTCGTAATGAGGGCCTTAATGTATATATGTATTTATTATCTTGTAAATGTTTTAGGGCTTGAATTGCTTACCAATTGTGTGATATTTTAGATTACTTTTTAAGCTAAGTCTTATTTTTAAGACTAACGTTCACATGTATTTATTTTCTTTGAATGCTTTTATGGCTCTTAACCAAAAAAAAGAAATATTTTCACTGCCTTACACCTATATCAGACACCCCTAAGAAAAGCCTCTGCAGCCCATGAGGCAGGGTGCATTATTTTTGAGGTGCAGGCATGAAAGCACAATTAAGGTACACTATAAGTGCAGGCCGGCACATAGGATAGCATGAGACATAAACCCTGGTTGACTAGGACTGCCAACCCCTTTATGGTACTGCCTAGGTATGTTGAGTTTGGTGTCAAACAATGTGCCCTCTCTCTCCAAACATGAATCTTGTGCCAAGGAACAACTGGCATGTACCCATGGGTTGCCCTAGAGGTTTCCAAATCTCCTTTGTGTTCTGGCCAAGCAGCCCGTGCTTTTTCTCACGCTTGCTGCCACCAAGACAGAGTTCTGACCTCCTGCCAGGTAACCTGGTTGCTCTCAGAGGACAGAACAAAGGGCTGAGGCAGATGGGAGGTCACACCATCCTCCTCTCCAGCCAAGCTAGTGAAAAGAGCCATGAGGGCAGTGAACTGCAAAGTCTGCACCGTCCCTGATAGCCATCAGCAATGCCCTCCAGTGAGAAAACAGCCCTCTCCCTGCCCCCAGGCACATTTACTCATGGACCAGTGTGAAATTAGGTATGCAGGACTGGGTACACCTCCAGAAGGCTGACCGCACCTCTAGGGTGAGCAGCCCGGTCTGTGCACTAAATGTTAGTATCTGCCATCTCATGAGTGGTAGAATATAGGGTTCTGGGTAGCTAAAGGTGCCCTGTCCCACCGGATGTGGTCACCTCAGGTGCAGATTAGCTGTTGAAGTTAGCTGTCCACTGGCCACTAGTCTCCACATCCCTAACTCCCCTAAATCCAGGATTTAAGGATTAAGTATTAAGGCCCTGACACCAGAACCTCAGATTTGATGGACTAACTTCAAAGAGGGACACCCAGAGCTCTACATTCCCAACAATCAGACACTGCTCACTGCTACAGAGCAAAAGGGAAAACTCTGTCCCTGAGGCAACAGACTGGGAACTCCATGGTCGACCTTTGTCCTTTTCTGAAACTCATCCCTTCCGACCTGAGGGACCAATGTGGAAGCCAGAAGTACCCTCAGTCTCCCTTGGACCAGTCCTCTGCAAACTGTAGGTAAAAAGTCACTCTGGAACCAAAGAATCACTGGGCTTTGGGCTTACCGAGCAATCTTGTTGATCCAGCTGATGAAGTGCACTGTGGGAGTCATAGTACGGCCTTCCACAAAGTTACAAGCAGCAACCACATGCTCCCGGACTTCCAGACGTCTCCAAAGCATTTTGTTGTGCTTACCCCTACCAAGGCTTGTTGGTCACCAGCCAGGCATCTGACCCGTTAACTCAAAGCTGCAAGAGAAGAGCACTGCCCAGCACCTGTGATAAACTTCAGCAACGACCCCTCACCTGAGTTTTTGCACCCCTTTTCTCACAACACTGTGTATGTGGTCAAATCAGCACCAGCGCAAGTTCAGTTCAGCACCACAGACAGCCAGGACAACTCGGCGCCTGGACCCCATGGACCTGGTAGAAGTGAAGTGAACTGACTGTTGTGACCTGGTCACAGGGCCTGCACTAGCTTAACCCTGCAAGGGTTACCCACAGCTTGACCCCAACATGGGCATTAGTGGTATCCCTGCCATCCACATGAGTCCCGTTCAGCATCCGCGGACAGCCAGGACAACTCTGCTCCCAGACTCCACAGGTCAGGTAAGATGGCACTAACTGTTTTGATCTGGTCCAAGGGACTTCACTAGGTTAAACCTCCCCATCCCCCAAGAGTTACATGCAAATCACCTTTTAAGTGCAGTTTTGCAAACTATTACATTTTCCTGTTGACTTCAATGCAACGCTAAAATGTGTTGCTTGCAGTGATTTTCTCCTGAACCTATACTGTTCATTTTGGTATCTTAATTTATATAAAAATAAACTCTATTTTTATAAACTGTGGTCAGATTTATTTCGAGCCATGCCAATTACCTATTGTCCATGTTTGTGCTTAACACATGTTTTTCTAAGTGAACCCTGACTGCTCTTTGCCAAATCATCAAATCAAATCATTAACATTTATAAAGCGCGCTACTCACCCGTGCGGGTCTCAAGGCGCTAGGGGGGAGAGGGGGGGTTATCGCTGCTCGAACAGCCAAGTCTTTAGGAGTCTCCGGAAAGCGGAGTGGTCCTGGGTGGTCCTGAGGCTGGTGGGGAGGGAGTTCCAGGTCTTGGCCGCCAGGAAGGAGAAAGATCTCCCACCCGCCGTGGAGCGGCGGGTGCGAGGGACGGCAGCAAGTGCGAGGCCAGCGGAGCGGAGGGGGCGGGTGGGGACGTAGAAGCTGAGGCGTCTGTTGAGGTATTCCGGTCCCTTGTTGTGGAGGGCTTTGTGTGCGTGGGTGAGAAGACGGAAGGTGATCCTTTTGCTGACTGGGAGCCAATGCAGGTGTCTCAGGTGTGCGGAGATGTGGCTGTTGCGGGGTACGTCGAGGATGAGGCGGGCCGAGGCGTTTTGGATGCGTTGCAGGCGGTTTTGGAGTTTGGCTGTGGTCCCGGCGTAGAGGGTGTTGCCGTAGTCCAGGCGGCTCGTGACGAGGGCGTGGGTCACGGTTTTTCTGGTGTCGGCGGGGATCCAGCGAAAGATCTTACGGAGAATGCGGAGAGTGAGGAAGCAGGCGGAGGACACGGCGTTGACTTGCTTGGTCATGGTGAGAAGAGGGTCCAAGATGAAGCCGAGGTTGCGGGCGTGGTCTGCGGGGGTCGGTGCGGTGCCGAGGGCCGTGGGCCACCAGGAGTCGGCCCAGGCGGACGGGGTGTTGCCGAGGATGAGGACTTCCGTTTTTTCAGAGTTCAGCTTTAGGCGGCTGAGCCTCATCCAATCTGCGACGTCCTTCATACCCTCTTGTAGGTTGGTCTTGGCGCTGGCGGGGTCCTTGGTGAGGGAGAGTACAAGTTGGGTGTCGTCGGCGTAGGAGGTGATGATGATGTCGTGCTTGCGTACGATGTCGGCGAGGGGGCTCATGTAGACATTAAAGAGTGTCGGGCTGAGCGATGAGCCTTGAGGTACGCCGCAGATGATCTTGGTGGGTTCTGAGCGAAACGGAGGGAGGTAAACTCTTTGGGAGCGGTTAGCGAGGAAGGAGGCGATCCAGTCCAGGGCCTGGCCTTGGATCCCGGTGGAGCGTAGGCGGGTGATTAGGGTGCGGTGACAGACGGTGTCAAAGGCAGCCGAGAGGTCGAGGAGAATGAGGGCGACTGTTTCACCGTTGTCCATCAGGGTTCTGATGTCGTCTGTGACTGAGATGAGGGCGGTTTCCGTGCTGTGGTTGGTTCGGAATCCGGTTTGTGAAGGGTCGAGCAGGTTGTTGTCTTCCACGAAGGTGGTCAGCTGTTTGTTGACGGTCTTTTCTATTACCTTGGCTGGGAAAGGTAGAAGAGAGATGGGGCGGAAGTTTTTCAGGTCGCTTGGGTCAGCCGTAGGTTTCTTTAGTAGGGCGTTGACTTCAGCGTGCTTCCAGCATTCGGGGAAGGTAGCAGAAGAAAAAGAAGAGTTGATGACGGTCTGGAGGTGCGGGGCGATGATGTCGTCGGCTTTGTTAAAGATGAAGTGCGGGCAGGGGTCCGAAGGGGCGCCGGAGTGGATAGAGTTCATGATGGATTTGGTTTCTTCCGTGTTGATGTGGGTCCAGTTGTTGAGGGTGATGTCCGGGGAAGCGGGTTCAGTGGTGTATGGTTGGGTCTGGTGTCCGAAGCTGTCGTGGAGGTCGCTGATCTTGCGATGGAAGAAAGTGGCGAGGGATTCGCACAAATCCTGTGAGGGCGTGACGGCGTTGGCGCTGGCGCTGGGGTTGGAGAACTCTTTGACGATGCTGAAGAGTTCTCTGCTGTTGTGGCTGTTTTTGTCTAGTCTGTCGGTGAAAAAGTTCCTTTTGGCAGTGCGGATCAGGTGGTGGTGTTCGCGTGTAGCGTTCTTGAGGGCGGTCATGTTGTCAGCGGTGTGGTCCTTGCGCCAGGCCTTCTCAAGGGCACGACAAGTTTTCTTTGATTCTTTGAGGGTGTCAGAGAACCAGAGAGGTTTTTTGGTGTTGGTCTGTCGATGCGTGCGTTTGAGGGGAGCAAGGTTGTCAGCGCAGTTGGAGATCCAGTTTGTGAGGTTGAGAGCTGCGTCGTTGGGGTCGCTGGTGAGGGTGGGTTGGTTGGTGGCGAGAGCAGAGAAGAGTTGCTCTTCAGGGATCTTGTTCCACTGTCGATGAGGGATGGGTTGAGTGCGGAGGTGGGAGGTCTCGCGTCGGAATGTGAAGTGGACGCAGCTGTGGTCGGTCCAGTGTAGGGCAGAGGTGTGGCTGAAGAAGACGTGTTTGCTGGCGGAGAAGATAGGGTCGAGCGTGTGTCCGGCGATGTGGGTGGCGGTGTTCACCAGTTGTTTGAGGCCGAGGTTGGCGAGGTTGTCGAGCAGGGTGGTGGTGTTGGGGTCGTTGTTTTGTTCCAGATGGAAGTTGAGGTCGCCTAGGAGGATGTAGTCCGGTGAGGCGAGGGCGTGCGGGGAGATGAAGTCGGCGATGGCGTCGCTGAAAGAGGCGCGAGGTCCGGGAGGACGGTAGACGAGGGATCCTCTGAGGGTGGTCCTTGGGTCGGTGCGAATCTGAAAATGCAGGTGTTCAGCGGCGAGGGGGGGGTCTTCGGTGGAGGTGGTGACGCTGATGGAGTCTTTGAAGATGATGGCGACACCTCCTCCTACTTGGTTGGTGCGGTCTTTTCTGGAGATCTTGTAGCCTTCGGGGATGGCGGGTAGCGATGTCTGGAGCAGAGGAGGCGTTCATCCATGTCTCCGTGATGAAGGCGACGTCCGGGGCTGTGGAGTCCAGGAGGTCCCAAAGTTCAACGGCGTGCTTGTGGACGGAACGAGCGTTGATCAGGATGCACTTGAGGTGGTTGATGGCGCGTGGGCTTGTGGTCGTGGTAGTTGCGTGGTGGAAGATGCGTTTGCAGGAGTTGCAGGCGAAGGGTCCATGGGTGCGTTTGGGGTGAGCTAGGAAGCAGGTTTTGGAGCGCCCTGGGTTGAGGGCGTGGAGGGTGGTGGGGTCGTAGCGGATCAGCGGGGCTTGGGGGAGCTGGGGACCAGGGGTCGTGGCGCTGGGCGCGGGCCAGGCGCGGACGGGCGCAGACGGGCTTGCCTCTGGCGCGCCTCCGGCGCGCCAGCAGCGTGCCCGCTGCGCGCGCCCGCTGCGCAGTCGCGCAGCGGCCGCCATAAGAGGTAGGAGGGGGGGGAGGGGTCAGCTGGGGGCGAATGGGAGCTGGGGGGCGGGGGCGTGCAGGAGGTCGCGGCGGGAAAGCGCGAGGGAGGGGGGGGACAGGTAGAGTGAGAGGAGCTGGGGGAGGGGGTTTAGGGTGGAGGAGGGTGAGTGTTAGGAGGTTTGGAGATTAGGGAGAGAGATAGGAGTAGGGTTGTGAAGATAGGGGAGGGGGGGTTGTAGAGGTGGGTGAGGGAGAGAGGTAGAGTGAGAGGATAGGGAGATAGGTAGTAGAGGGGGTGGCGGGAGGGGGGGAGAGATAGAGAAATAGATAGAGAAAATAGATAGAGAAGTCGATAGATAGGGAAATAGATAGATAGACAGATAGGTAGGTAGGAGGAGGTGGAGAGTGGGGGAGTTAGATAGTGAGATAGGGAGCTAGAGAGATAGGAAGATAGGAGGAGTGAGGGAGGTAGATAGCGAACGGGTTAGCTAGGGGTGAGAGAGGGGGAGGCGAGTGAGGGAGGGGGATGAGGAAGGAGCAGGAGGGCAGGCTCGGGGGAAGAAGACGGAGGAGGTAGAAGAGCCGAAGACAGGAGAGCAGAAGACAGAAGAACAGAAGACCGGAAGAGCAGAAGACAGAAGAACAGAAGAACAGAAGAACAGAAGAACAGAAGACCGGAAGAGCAGAAGAACAGAAGAACAGAAGAACAGAAGAACAGAAGAACAGAAGACCGGAAGAGCAGAAGACCGGAAGACAGAAGCACAGAAGATCGGAAGAGCAGAAGAACAGAGAAGAACAGAGAAGAACAGAGAAGAACAGAGAAGAACACAGAAGAACCGAGAAGAAGAACACAGAAGCACCGAGAAGAACAGAGAAGAAGAACACAGAAGACCGGAAGAACACAGAAGAACAGAAGGGAAGAACAGAAGAACAGAAGAGAAGAACAGAAGAACACAGAAGAAGATTGCAGAGGGGGGGCGAGGAGGAAGAGACAGAGAGGAGGAAAAGAAGCAGGAGCAGGAGAGAAGGTGAGTGGCGCGGGGCAGGGCGAGGGGCTGGGAGGAGGGGGGTACTTACAGTTAGGTGGGTCTCAGGAACACAGGAACTCGGGAACTTGGAGGAGCTGCAGCGGCAGGGGGAGCGACCTACCCTTGGGTCAAGGGTCGCTACCACTGTCGCGCAGCGGCCGCTATAAGAGGTAGGAGGGGGGGGGAGGGGTCAGCTGGGGGCGAATGGGAGCTGGGGGGCGGGGGCGTGCAGGAGGTCGCGGCGGGAAAGCGCGAGGGAGGGGGGGGACAGGTAGAGTGAGAGGAGCTGGGGGAGGGGGTTTAGGGTGGAGGAGGGTGAGTGTTAGGAGGTTTGGAGATTAGGGAGAGAGATAGGAGTAGGGTTGTGAAGATAGGGGAGGGGGGGTTGTAGAGGTGGGTGAGGGAGAGAGGTAGAGTGAGAGGATAGGGAGATAGGTAGTAGAGGGGGTGGCGGGAGGGGGGGAGAGATAGAGAAATAGATAGAGAAAATAGATAGAGAAGTCGATAGATAGGGAAATAGATAGATAGACAGATAGGTAGGTAGGAGGAGGTGGAGAGTGGGGGAGTTAGATAGTGAGATAGGGAGCTAGAGAGATAGGAAGATAGGAGGAGTGAGGGAGGTAGATAGCGAACAGGTTAGCTAGGGGTGAGAGAGGGGGAGGCGAGTGAGGGAGGGGGATGAGGAAGGAGCAGGAGGGCAGGCTCGGGGGAAGAAGACGGAGGAGGTAGAAGAGCCGAAGACAGGAGAGCAGAAGACAGAAGAACAGAAGACCGGAAGAGCAGAAGACAGAAGAACAGAAGAACAGAAGAACAGAAGAACAGAAGACCGGAAGAGCAGAAGAACAGAAGAACAGAAGAACAGAAGAACAGAAGAACAGAAGACCGGAAGAGCAGAAGAACAGAAGACAGAAGCACAGAAGATCGGAAGAGCAGAAGAACAGAGAAGAACAGAGAAGAACACAGAAGAACACAGAAGAACCGAGAAGAAGAACACAGAAGCACCGAGAAGAACAGAGAAGAAGAACACAGAAGACCGGAAGAACACAGAAGAACAGAAGGGAAGAACAGAAGAACAGAAGAGAAGAACAGAAGAACACAGAAGAAGATTGCAGAGGGGGGGCGAGGAGGAAGAGACAGAGAGGAGGAAAAGGAGCAGGAGAGAAGGTGAGTGGCGCGGGGCAGGGCGAGGGGCTGGGAGGAGGGGGGTACTTACAGTTAGGTGGGTCTCAGGAACACAGGAACTCGGGAACTTGGAGGAGCTGCAGCGGCAGGGGGAGCGACCTACCCTTGGGTCAAGGGTCGCTACCACTATCGCGCAGCGGCCGCCATAAGAGGTAGGGGGGGGGGGGGAGGGGTCAGCTGGGGGCGAATGGGAGCTGGGGGGCGGGGGCGTGCAGGAGGTCGCGGCGGGAAAGCGCGAGGGAGGGGGGGGGGACAGGTAGAGTGAGAGGAGCTGGGGGAGGGGGTTTAGGGTGGAGGAGGGTGAGTGTTAGGAGGTTTGGAGATTAGGGAGAGAGATAGGAGTAGGGTTGTGAAGATAGGGGAGGGGGGTTGTAGAGGTGGGTGAGGGAGAGAGGTAGAGTGAGAGGATAGGGAGATAGGTAGTAGAGGGGGTGGCGGGAGGGGGGGAGAGATAGAGAAATAGATAGAGAAAATAGATAGAGAAGTCGATAGATAGGGAAATAGATAGATAGACAGATAGGTAGGTAGGAGGAGGTGGAGAGTGGGGGAGTTAGATAGTGAGATAGGGAGCTAGAGAGATAGGAAGATAGGAGGAGTGAGGGAGGTAGATAGCGAACGGGTTAGCTAGGGGTGAGAGAGGGGGAGGCGAGTGAGGGAGGGGGATGAGGAAGGAGCAGGAGGGCAGGCTCGGGGGAAGAAGACGGAGGAGGTAGAAGAGCCGAAGACAGGAGAGCAGAAGACAGAAGAACAGAAGACCGGAAGAGCAGGAAACAGAAGACCGGAAGAGCAGAAGACCGGAAGAGCAGAAGAACAGAAGAACAGAAGAACAGAAGAACAGAAGAACAGAAGACCGGAAGAGCAGAAGACCGGAAGACAGAAGGACAGAAGATCGGAAGAGCAGAAGAACAGAGAAGAACAGAGAAGAACACAGAAGAACACAGAAGAACACAGAAGAACCGAGAAGAAGAACACAGAAGCACCGAGAAGAACAGAGAAGAAGAACACAGAAGACCGGAAGAACACAGAAGAACAGAAGGGAAGAACAGAAGAACAGAAGAGAAGAACAGAAGAACACAGAAGAAGATTGCAGAGGGGGGGCGAGGAGGAAGAGACAGAGAGGAGGAAAAGAAGCAGGAGCAGGAGAGAAGGTGAGTGGCGCGGGGCAGGGCGAGGGGCTGGGAGGAGGGGGGTACTTACAGTTAGGTGGGTCTCAGGAACACAGGAACTCGGGAACTTGGAGGAGCTGCAGCGGCAGGGGGAGCGACCTACCCTTGGGTCAAGGGTCGCTACCACTATCGCGCAGCGGCCGCCATAAGAGGTAGGAGGGGGGGGGGAGGGGTCAGCTGGGGGCGAATGGGAGCTGGGGGGCGGGGGCGTGCAGGAGGTCGCGGCGGGAAAGCGCGAGGGAGGGGGGGGACAGGTAGAGTGAGAGGAGCTGGGGGAGGGGGTTTAGGGTGGAGGAGGGTGAGTGTTAGGAGGTTTGGAGATTAGGGAGAGAGATAGGAGTAGGGTTGTGAAGATAGGGGAGGGGGGGTTGTAGAGGTGGGTGAGGGAGAGAGGTAGAGTGAGAGGATAGGGAGATAGGTAGTAGAGGGGGTGGCGGGAGGGGGGGAGAGATAGAGAAATAGATAGAGAAAATAGATAGAGAAGTCGATAGATAGGGAAATAGATAGATAGACAGATAGGTAGGTAGGAGGAGGTGGAGAGTGGGGGAGTTAGATAGTGAGATAGGGAGCTAGAGAGATAGGAAGATAGGAGGAGTGAGGGAGGTAGATAGCGAACGGGTTAGCTAGGGGTGAGAGAGGGGGAGGCGAGTGAGGGAGGGGGATGAGGAAGGAGCAGGAGGGCAGGCTCGGGGGAAGAAGACGGAGGAGGTAGAAGAGCCGAAGACAGGAGAGCAGAAGACAGAAGAACAGAAGACCGGAAGAGCAGAAGACAGAAGAACAGAAGAACAGAAGAACAGAAGAACAGAAGACCGGAAGAGCAGAAGAACAGAAGAACAGAAGAACAGAAGAACAGAAGACCGGAAGAGCAGAAGAACAGAAGACAGAAGCACAGAAGATCGGAAGAGCAGAAGAACAGAGAAGAACAGAGAAGAACAGAGAAGAACACAGAAGAACACAGAAGAACCGAGAAGAAGAACACAGAAGCACCGAGAAGAACAGAGAAGAAGAACACAGAAGACCGGAAGAACACAGAAGAACAGAAGGGAAGAAAAGAAGAACAGAAGAGAAGAACAGAAGAACACAGAAGAAGATTGCAGAGGGGGGGCGAGGAGGAAGAGACAGAGAGGAGGAAAAGAAGCAGGAGCAGGAGAGAAGGTGAGTGGCGCGGGGCAGGGCGAGGGGCTGGGAGGAGGGGGGTACTTACAGTTAGGTGGGTCTCAGGAACACAGGAACTCGGGAACTTGGAGGAGCTGCAGCGGCAGGGGGAGCGACCTACCCTTGCCACACTACCAGTACTGAGCTAAGGATTTACTTGTGTGAATCCAAAGACCATCTCTGGAGTACTGTGAGAGTATTACATAGGGCCTCATAATGAACATGGCGGCAATCACCGCCAACAGCCGTGGCGATGGTGGACAGAAGACCGCCAGTGGTGGTGAACAGCACACCGCCAGATAAAGATGCCAAAAAGTCAAACCTCCAAAAATCCTGCAACCTCCACCCACCGCCAGGGACTATGATGGCGGAAAGGCTGTATACCTCACCTCGCCACTGCCATGCAGACAAATCCCCCACCCACCAAATAATGATGCACAAATCAGCATGGTGGATAGTGGATGTCAAACAACCATTGGCGGTACATACCGCCACGGCCAGCAATGGGACCTAACAACAACAAATGCACACATTGGCAATTTGTAACCCACACACCTGACACACACACATCCACAACACTATAAAACACTAACATACACACCCCAACAATCCTTTGCATCGCCAATAGCACAAAAGATACTGACAACACAACACCCATACACTGAACACAACATAACAAAAGTCACACACAAAAATACACCACCAAAACCCATACAGTCCCCAAACACCATCACAAGCCACACACCCAACCACACAACAGCACCCTCACCAATACACCGATAACACCACACCCACAAAACACACAATGACACCCCCTAAGCACACCCGTTTCACAGATAGGGAGCCTAAGACCATTGTGGATGAAATACTCAAGGTTGAGCCACAACTATTTGGGGCACAGGTGCAGCAGACAACCATCACCAGGAAGATGGAGTTATGGCAGAAGATTGCCAACAAGGTCAATGCAGTGGGACACCATCCAGGGACAAGGGATGACATCCGAAAGAGATGGAACGACCCGTGCGGGAAGGTGAGGTCAATGGCATCCAGGCACAACATTGCGGTACAGAAGACTGGTGGAGGACGCCCACCTGCACCCCAACTACATGACTGGGAGGAGAAGGTACTGGTTATCCTGCACCCACAGGGCCTCACTGGACTCACTGGAGTACTAGACTCAGGTAAGTCAACTACAATTTCTTCATATCCACCACACCTGTAATGCATGTACCACCCCAACCCTCCCACTACCACAAGGACCACATCCCCACCCAGGCCACAACACCCACATCCAGTTACCCTGCGTGCCCCCAATCCTACTAACAGGCCCACATCCTGCCCCCTGTGCACAGTCACCTACCCCTGCAAGGATTCACATTGGCACTACAGCACCCACAATGCACCTCCACCCCCCATGCAAAATGAAAGTATAATTCCACGAAAGGGCCCTGCATGGCACGACAGGGGAATAAAAGTACAAAATTTGGCAGAGCTGTGCATCCATTTCTGAATTAGTACATGAAACATAGATGTCCATTCCCCCCCACAGTCTCCACCACCCATGCCACCATGCCACCCGGATGGAAAGGCCAAGGAGTGCCAGCACCTCATACGGAGACAGAGGCCCCACTCAGGAGACTGGAGAGGGATGTATGGAAAGTGAAGAATACCCTAGCCCGTCACACGGTCCTGAACCGTCACCCTCCAGCAGCCCCACCCAGGATACCATTGACAGCCTACCACAAGCCACCACCATCAGCTCTGCCCAAACGACCCCACACCAGTGTCTCCTGGTCACAGACTGGCGGCCCACGTGTACAGAGGCCAGAGTCTCAACCCACCAAAAGGCAGGATGATGATGGCCCCATTGCAAGTGGGACTGCCAGACCTGTGCAGGGGACACAGGCACAGGGGGCAAGGGCCATTGGGAAGGGCATCAGTGGCCCAGTGGGGAAGCCAAAGCATGGATTCTGCAGCCCAGGAGGTGATCTCTGAGGTCCTAGGAGCATCCCACCATTCCCGGGACAGGAAGGGCCATATTCTGGCCACCCTGGAGCAGAATCAAAGGCTGCAGATAGAACACCACCAAGAGGCAGGAGCAATAGAAACAACTCAATGCCACCATGGCCACCATTGCAGGGGTGCTGCAGCACCACTACCCTAGCCAGCCTGAGACCTCCACCTACCTGCAAGCCCCTACCAATAGCCAGGACACCGACCTGCCATCTACATCTACAGCAGCTACTGGACTGGTGGCACTGCCAGAGGACACACAGGAGACCAGCACCCCTAGCCCTGCAGCCCAACTCCAGTCACGCAAAGGTGTCCTCAGACCCAGACATGGCACTGGAACACCTGCCAAGACCAAGGTTCCTGCTAAGAAGTGACTCTGCCCTGAACTGTCATTCATGTGTGCCACTGTTGTAGTATATGGCTTAGGTGACCTCAGCTTGAGTGGAATGCTCACCTAGCTTTGCCTCAGGCTCAGGTCATCCATGACCTCATAGTAGAATGTGGAGTGTGGGAGATGGAAAGGCAAGCAGAGAGAAGAGCTTGTTTTTCAGGACTGCTGGTGGATGGGATGCTCCAATAAATGGACCTACACTTCATATTGGAAGACTCCTGTTATCTTTACTACACTGGCGACGAGGGTCCTTGGAGCATCTCAACACAAACAAATTCAGGGCCTTTTCTGCTGTTTTGCTGTTTCTGCTGTTTGTGGAAACACATGTATCCGGTTTGCTCAGCTCATTCAGCTCTATAACCATTTTTTCTCTTCCTTAAAGAACTTCAACTGATCGGACACAAGGTACCTTCAAGTTTTTTTTTTTTTTTTTCATTTTTCTATTTCTAAGTATTGGCTTACCTCGCCAACGGTCTCTCCCTCTCGCGCTCCTCAGCGCGTTTTCTGCCTCTCCTGGAATGAGCTAAAGCTGTGTTTTCGATTCGCGCTTGTCAGCGCGCCGGCATTTCATCTTGAGAAGGCTGGCACTGCCCTCGCGTATAGCACATACTCACGTTTAGGTGGCCGTGAGTAATATCGGGAGCATTCATGTGAAGTTTCAGCTTCAAAACTGCGCCTGATTCTCTGCCCGTCTTTGCCAATCCAGTGTGTGAAGTTGTGGGAACTGCTCGTCGACGTTTAAAAAAAAAAAAAAAGAGGAAAGAAAAAGACTAAGGAAACAAGGGCTATTTCCTATAGAAAAAGAACGCAATCAAACCAATTTAAAACAAAAACATCGATGGATCTACAATGTGAACTGGGACACTTCAAGTTAAATTAATTCACCTTTCAGGTTATATGGACAGCATTGCAACAATTTGTCTCAATTTCTGCATCTTACTTTTTTTTTTAAAGTGAAAACAAAGTGAGAAATAAGAAAGCAAATTTTGAATTTTCAACAGGCTTTATATTACCCCTACACAATGCAGAATATCCCACCACCTCCTTTCTTTCTAACCACACCTGGCGAACCACCAATAAAATGGTCCAGGTGGAAAAAATAATTTCTCCATTATTCCAGAGTCTGTGGAACTAATTTATCTAATGAAAGAAAAACAGCACTTCTCATGCATTGTCTGGGCTGTGAGGGTCAGGAATTGTTTGAAAACCTGCCGGATCCTGGTGAAGAGGCTACAGACCTAAACGAGTTCGAAATGTGTTTGAAGAAATTTGATTTACATTTTTTACCGAAGATCAGTACTATTTTGGAGCGTTTTCATTTTGGCATTAGGGAGCAGAGACCAGGTGAAAGTATAGAGGAATACGTTACTGCTCTTAGGAAACGTGCTTCTACATGTAAATTTGGGAGCACGATTGAGGAGAGGATCCGTGATCAATTCATGTTAAAATGTGCAAGTGACAAGATCAGACAGGAGTTGTGGAGCAAAGACGATCCGACATTACAAGAAGTGATAATCCTTGCTAAGAGTGTGGAGCACACCATGGCTTGCGTGGAAGAACTGGAGAAAGAAAAGAAAGTTGACGTGAACAAAATTTCCATGAAGAAAGAACCAACTGGTGAGGATGACAAAGTTGACCAAAGAGTATTGAACAGATACAAAGATGCTAGGTGTTTCCGTTGTGGGAACATAGGACATTATGCATCCTACAAAAAGTGTCCAGCTGTGAACTCAACCTGCAGGGTATGCAATAAGAAAGGACATTTTGGTAAATGTTGCAAATCACAAAAAAGTCAGACTACGGTGAAGGTAGTTGAGGACTGCATTTTGACAGTATCCATGGGCACGGAAAAGAAGAGATATCCTAAGGACATAGTAACCATTCTAGGAGTTTCAAACCAAATGTTATTCGACTCTGGGGCCGGGTTGACGTTGATCTCCAACAAAGTTTTTGATCAACAGCTGAGTCATAAAGTAGAGTTAAAAGATCCTGACATTGTTCCAGGTGGCTATGGAGGTCAACTCATTGATCTGAGAGGTTACTTTGAGGCTGAGATTAGCTTCTAGACGAACACTATTTGCGGGAAGGTTTATGTTCTTGTGAAAGGAGATTGGGGGTCATTTCCACCTCGGCGGTCTTTTGACAAGACCGCCGAGGGACCGCCGTGCTGAAGACCGCCAGTGGTGGCGGTTTTCCGCTCGGCGTATTATGACTATTGGCAGCCCTCTGTCCTTTTTCAGACGGAGAGCCGCCAGCAGCCATACTGGCAGGCGGCGGGGAAGTGGAGGTTGCTCCACCTCCACCGACACGTCAACAGAACACTGCCCACCGAATCACGTTCTGTGATTCGGAATGGCGGTGTTCTGTAGACGGTGTGGTGGCGGCGGAGCAGCCCCCATGGATCCCGTGCCCTCCCTGAAGATCAACGGACAAGGTAAGTTGATCGTCCGTTAGGGGAGGTGGGTGGGGGGCTGTTGTGTGATGTGCGGGTGCATTGGGGTGTGCGTGTGAGTATGTAGAGGGGGTGTGGGAGTGCGCATATGCATGCGGGGTGTACTGTGAATGGAAATGTGTGCGTGTCTGTATGTATGTCTGTATGGATGTGTGCGTGTATGTCTGAATGAGGGTGTGCGTGTATGACTGTGTGTGTGTCTGTTGGCATGTTTGTTCGTGTGTGTGCAGGAATGTGTGTTGGTAGTGCCTGCATGCGTGTCAGGTGTGTGTCTGTGTTCTGACGTCGGGGTAGGGGTGGGGAGGGGGGTCCTGCCATCATTGGGGGGTGGCAGGGGGGTGTCGGGGACGGACTCGGGGGAGGGGGTGGGAGGTGGCGGAGACACCTATCAGTGCCAGGGAAGGAATTCCCTGGCACTGATAGTGCTTACCGCCATGGATTTCATGGCGGTTCCAAACCCCATGAAATCCATGGTGGTAAGCCGGGTCATGATACCGCCGGCGGTCTTGTGACAGCCGCCGGGCTAGAGACCCAAGTCTCTAGATCAGCGGTCGTCTCCGCCGTGGCGGTCTGATCGGAGAAGTGGTGGATGACCATGGCGGTAACCGCCATGGTCATAATTCAAATTTTTTAACCGCCAGCCTGTTGGCGGTAAAACCGCCACTTCTCCGTCAACCGCCAGGGTTGTAATGACCCCCATAGTGTCTTAAGCTGGCCTCATCAGAAAGAGTTACGAATCATTCTGGATCCAAACTCTCCTTCACCAGTTATGATCAAGGAAGACTATAATAATACCTTGCATCGCATATATGAGTTGGAAGTGCAGGAACGTGCGTCTTTACCTGGATTTGTTGAAGAGTTTAAGGAAGTTTTCAATGGGAAGTTAGGGTGTTTGAAAAAATATTCTCATCAAATAAGGCTAAGGAAAGGCTCTATTCGGTGGCAGCAAAGGTGCGTTCTGTTCCCATCTCTCTAAAGGATGATGTAGAGAGAGTGATTAAGAGACTGTGCGATGAGGGTATCATTGAGCCGGTAGAGTCAGCTGAATGGATTTTGCCAATTGTAGTAGCAAGGAAACCATCAGGGGAGCTGAGACTGTGCATTGATCTGAGGAACCTCAACAAATGTGTTGTCAGCGACCAGTTTCCTTTGCCAAACATCTCAGAAATGGTCACAATGCTGTCTGGTTCCAAATATTTTAGTAAAATTGATTTAACTGCTGTGTATCATCAGATTGAATTGCATCCAGATTCACGCGATTACACCACGTTCATCACTCCGTTTGGCACTTTCAGGTTCATAAGAATGCTGTTTGGCTTAGTCTCAGCAGCAGCTGTATTCCAACGACTCATGTACAATCTGTTTGGCTCTGAACCTGGAGTGAAGTGTTACCAGGACAATATTTTGATACATGGGAGCACCGTGGATGAGCATAACACAAGAGTTAGGAAAGTTCTAGGTATTCTCAGAGACCATGGTTTGACTCTCAAGCTAAAGAAATGTTTGGGGAAAAAGAGGTTGAATATCTTGGACATAAGATTACAGCAGGAGGGTTATGTCCCAAGGAGAACTTGGTAAAGAACATTTTGAATTTGCGTGTGCCAGAGAAGAAAGAAGAATTGTTATAGTTTTTTGGGATGTTGGAATTTCATGCTAAATTTTTACCCAATTTGGCATCAAAGACAGTCTGCATGCGTAAACTTGTTAAGAACAATGCTGAGTTTGTGTGGGATGATGAGTGTCTGAGAGAGTTTGAAGAAATCAAGGCAGAGTTATCTTCAATTGGGTCACTGAAGTCGTTCGATCCCAACAAGAAGTGTGTGATAATGACTGATGCATGTGAGACAGGACTGGGGGCAGTATTGTTGCAGAAAATGGATAATAATGGCCTTAAGCCCATAATATTCTGTTCCAGGACGCTGCGGGGATCAGAAGCCAACTACTCCACGATAGAAAAAGAGGCACTGAGTGTATATTGGGCGCTTAATAAACTCAGGAATTTTGTGTGGGGAAGAGAGTTTCAGGTATTTACGGATCACAAGCCATTGGTGGAGGTGTTTATGAGGAAAGGCTTGGATTTGATCTAGGGAAGAATCAGTAGATGGATAATCAGTCTACAAGATTACAATTACACAGTGCACTATATTCCAGGGTCTTACAACAAAGTTGCGGATTGTATATCCAGATTGAGTTCAGAAATTGAAGAGGTTCCTGAGAAGGAAAGACAAGAAAATATATGCGTGTGCAGTGTGACGGGAAGTGTGGTTGGACAAGATGAGTGGGTGAGAGCTTTAACTGAGGACAAGATTTTGCAGCAAGTGTGTGAGCAAATCAAGTTTGGCTGGAGGAACAAAGCTAAGCAGGCTAGGGATCTACGTGGATTTTGGAGAGTGAAAGATGAATTGTCAGTGGAAGATGGTATCTTGTTACGTTGAATAAGGTTAGTAGTTCCTATGGTGTTGAGAGACAAAATTATAGCGCTCGGGCCTGAAGGGCACCAAGGTATGAGTAGAACACAAGCAAGGATTCGTCTTAATTATTGGTGGCCAGGGATGGACTTGATGGTTGAAAGATTTGTAAGGGAGTGCGCAGACTGTTACAGCAGTGACAAAATTTACAAAACAAGGGTGCCTCCTATGTGCGTAAGGGACATGCCGCACAAGCCGTGGGAAATAGTAGCAGCAGACGTTGTAGGACTTGTGCAGGGAAGAGGTGGATCCAACTATCTTATAGTTTTAATTGATCAATTTTCTAGGTGGGCGGAAATTGGTATTCTCAGTTCCACTGAGTCTAGAAGAATTATCAAATGTTTTAAGGATGTTTTTGGCCGTGAGGGTTTACCTAATGTTATAGTGACGGACAATGGACCACAGTTTGTTTCAAAGGAAATAGAAGAATTTCTTCAAAAAGCTGGGATTAAGCATAGGAAGTGTTCTCCATATCATCCGGAAGGAAATGGTACTGTGGAGAGGTTCAATAAGTGTGTGAAAGAGTGTGTGCAGTTGGAGATTGCGACTAATAAAGACTGGAAAGAAGGTCTTAAAATATTTCTTCATGTGTACAGAGTCACACCCCATTCCACCATGGGTAAGGTTCCATTTGATCTTTTTAGAGGTCGGAAAGGCAATACTTCCCTTTCACCTGCGTGGGTGTCCTGGGGTAAGGATGATGATGGACGTAAGAATGTTGTGAGCGATAAAAATGAGTATGAGAAAACATGTGTGCAAAAGAGGAAGGAGTACTATGATGGCAAGAAAAGTACACATTACTTTGATGTGAAAATTGGTGATCAGATTTTGATAAGAAAACCAACTTTGTGTAAAGGGGAAGTACATTTTTGGGACTGTTTGAGGTTATCAAACTTTTTAGGAATGCTGTGAAAATTAAGGATGGTAGAGTGTGGAATCTTAATAGAGTAGTCAAATCCAAAGGAAAGTAATATTGTGTGCTAAGAGTTTCCTATTAGTTTGCATTATTTCTTTTAGTTTTCTTGTTCTTTCAGTTAAATACTTTTTATCTCAGTGTATATATTTGTATATAGTTGGCTTGTGAAGTTTCAATGTTAAGAGGGAAGATGTGTAGTATATGGCTTAGGTGATCTCAGCTTGAGTGGAATGCTCACCTAGCTTTGCCTCAGGCTCAGGTCATCCATGACCTCATAGTAGAATGTGGAGTGTGGGAGATGGAAAGGTGAGCAGAGCGAAGAGCTTGTTGTTCAGGGCTGCTGGTGGATGGGATGCTCCAATAAATGGACCTACATTTCATATTGGAAGACTCCTGTTATGTTTACTACAACTGTGCTACCTTGTTGACCTGCCACTACCAACACACCATCTACCAAGGGACAAAAGGACCAATACCCACTGCCATCAACAGCTCAGCCCCTGCACCAGAGTATGGATATGCACCATGAGCCCACTCCATATCACTGTACAGTGATATTCAAAATTTGTGACACTAAATAAAAACACATACTCACCAAATTGTATGTCCCCTCTCATTATGAGTTTAAGATTGTGAGTGTGTATGCATTAGCCAGTCAATTTTATATTCATACCTTTATTGCAGGAGGGGATCCCATGCAGTGTGGTGTCTGAATTAAGTCACAATGCACACAATATTGGGTTCCCTGGCACATGCCACTTCATTACTCAGTTAACAGTGTCAATGACTACAGACACCACATCACCAATCACATGAGTCAGACTGACACTATGCAGTGAAGACAACATCATCATTGAACAGTACCTCATACTCACTGGAAGTATAGGCAGATCAGCTGGTTCCTGGAGTTGATATCTACCCCCTCTTCTTCCTCACCATTACTCTCATCCTCTCTCTGAGGTTGCTGGTCTGTTTGGACAGCACGCTCCTCCTCCAGAAGGGAGATAGCTTTCCTCACAGTCAAGTTGTGCAGCATGCAGCAGGCAACCACTATCCTATACACCTTCTCAGGGCCATAGTACAGGGATCCCCCAGAGAGATGGAGGCTATGAAATCTAGCCTTCAGGAGACCTATAGTGTGCTCAATCACCCTCCTAGTACGTCCATGGCCCTCATTATAATACATCTCTGCATCTGTCCTGGGATTCCTCACAGGCGTCAGGAGCCATTGCAAGTTGGGGTAGCCAGAATCACCTGCAAAAGTGGACGTAAACAGGACCATAATGAACTGTCTGCACATACATATTGGCTGGCTGTCACCTATGTACAGAACCATTGTCATGCACACTCACCTATGAGCCATCCTCTGTCCCCTTGTAGTTGTCCCATCAAGTGTGGTACACCGCTGTTTCTCAGGACAAAGGAATCATGGACTGATCCTGGGAACCTGGCATTGACATGTGATATGTACTGGTCAGCAGTACACACCAATTGCATATTTCATGGATTGGAAGTTCTTTTGATTCCTGTACACCTGTTCATTCACTCTTAGGGGTATGAGAGCAATGTGGGTTCCATCAATGGCACCTATCACATGGGGGATGTTAGCAAAGGCATAAAATCCAGGCTTGATGGCAGGAAGTTCAGCCCTTTGGGGGAACTGGACATATGTCTGCAGGTGTTGGACGAATGCATCCAGGAATTTAGACAGGATGAGGCTAAACATTGGCTGTGAGAACCCTGCTCCCATGCCCACTGTCACCTAAAATGAGCCCGTAACCAAATAATGGAGTACAGATAGCACTTGCACTTCAGTAGGGATGGCATGCTGATTCCGATTAGCCGGTCTCAGTACAAGATCCAATAAAGCACATAGGTCATGGATTGTTGCACGACTGAGTCTGTAGGTGACAATGATGTGACGTTCATCCATGGTTTCCAAATCAACAAGAGGTCTGTATCCAGATGGGGCCCTCCCTCGCCACATGGGTCTGTACCTATGGGGGAGGAAAGAACACATATGGGGGGCACACATACACCTGCAACATATGATGTTACTGTATCAATGGATGTGTGACACATAGGCTACACACATAGATGCTATGTATTAAGTGCAATGTCAGGCACATGTGTGCAGAGTCAACTCTGTTGTAATGGCATCCCAGTGTGGACACATTTCCTAAGATGGGTGCATATGAGGATCAAACACTCATGTCAGCAAGCGACTAAGGTCGGAGACTTGGAGGCCCTGAATGGGACCCCTGGCCAGGATATGTTTACGTGGTGGTAGCAACATGGCAGTCTCCTACCATCCAGATCTGAGGGAGTGGAAGTGACATCATTCCGCTGGCGGTAGTCGTCATGGCGGAATGCAGTTTTCACCACCATGCACCCAATCATTGGATCACATGGTTGTCATTGGGGAACCTGGACCTCTCATGATCGCCGGGCGGTGGTGACGGTGCACACCGCCGCAGATGTACGCCATGTTGTCAGACCCTTGACACTTGACTCCTGATTCCCGTGCAGGGCAGTACTCCACTGCCTGGGCTGTTGTGTCCTGATTCTGGTCCATGAGATGGCGCGAGCCACAGGGGAACGGGCCCAGGCCTTCACCAAGGAGGAGCTCAAGGAGCTGGCGGACGGGGTCCTACCCCTGTATGCCAAGTTGTATAGGTGACCAGAGGAGCAGGTGAGTTGGCGGCTGTCTTCCTTGGATGTGTGTGATGGTGGCGGATGCCAGTATGCATATGTGTTCGATTTGTAACTGCACAGCTGTAGACTGTGTGGCATTTACTGTTGGTAACATGACTTTTTAAAATGTCCGTTCCATAGGGGACGACATGTCATTTGTATTAAGAGCACACATACTGATGTTGGTTTTTCTGCTCTGTGTGTTCCATGCAGGTCAGTGCCCATCAGAAGAGAGGACTGTGGCAAGCAATCGTCAAGGAAGTGAGGACCCGGGGGGCCTACAACCGGTGGAGGACCCACTCCAGGAAGCAGTGGGAGGACTTGAGGTGCTGGGCCAGGAAGACCGGCGAGGCCCAGCTGGGGAAGGCCTCCCCACGAGGAAGGGGTGCCCGTCGGACCCTGACTCCCCTAATGGTCCGCATTCTGGCGGTGGCCTATCCGGATTTGGATGGGCGCTTGAAGGCAGCACAGCAGCCACAAGGGGGTGAGTACCAACACTGTTGTAATACTACTTTGATGAATGTGTTTGGGTGCTGTGGTATGTATGCGGTCTAATGCCAGGCACTCGGACAGGTGTGTTCCTGCAGTCCTGCCCTCTCATAGACATGGGGATGGTGTGAGGGCATGTGTGGCCAGTCCCAATAGGCCCATGGGGGTTCACCTCTCTGTAATCTTGGATGCTTTGTGGGCTCCTTGACTAGTGGATGCATTGGCTGGGCATAGTCCCCCATGTGTGTACTCCACACAGTTTATCAGGTCTGTGTTTCCTTTGGTAATGTGGAATATTCTGGGGTAGTGGCCACTAGTCAGAGGCACAGTCATGACTATTGTTGTAGGTGCTGCGTGTAGGTGTGTGACCTGGATGGGAGTGTGTGTGAGCCAGGGATGTACATTCATTCAGGTATTTATACATTTCTCCCATGTTTTGTCTCTTCACCTCTGTGCTCTAGTGTCCTTTGTGTACATCAGCATCATCAGGCAAGGGAGCAGTGGCACTGGCGAGTGGGGATGCAGCTGCCCACGGTTTCAAGGAGGCAGAGTAGGCGGACACCAAAGGGACCAGTGGGTTGGAGGGTGAAGGGAGTACCATGGGGGAGGCAACTACCACTGGCGGTAGTGACTCTGATACCTCCTCCAATGGAAGTTCCCTGGTGGTGGCGGACCCTACTGGGCACACCCATTCTATGTCATCTTCCGCCACAACCCAGGCCATCTCTGCCCTCCCAGTTGATCCCCACCCAGTTGCCCGTGCCCCCTCACGCTGGAGGGTGGGTCTCTCCTTCTCCCCAGGCACCTCATCCTCTGCCTCAGTCAACCCTGTTGCCATCACGGAGGTGGCTATTGACCTTCTCAGGACCATCTCTGTAGGGCAGACAACCATTGTGAATGCCACCTAGGGGCTAGCATCCAAGATGTAGCAATGCAATGCATACCTGGAAGGCATTCATGGTGCCATGTCTGGCCTAAAGAGATCCCTGGTCTTTCCGTCCCCCTCCCACCACCTCTACCCCGTCCAGCACCTCACTCCCTTCACCCATGCCAAGCACACTTACAGACAGCCATGCACACACATCAACACACAAGAATCACACAGACAAATACAAGCACCACACTTCCCACCACAGGCATACGCACACCCAACATACAAAGGCACACACAACAACATCCACTTCCCCCACTGTGTCCACCTCTCCCGCCTCCCTGTCTGTTACCTCACCATGCACACCCACAAGCACTGCACCCTCAGCCACTGCCCCCATTCTTGCAGTCACACAACATCTGACATCCAGTCCACTGATACACCACACCTGCACTCATCACAACTACATTGACAGACACTTACAGCACACTCAGCAGACCTGCTCACACCCACACAACATCCATGTACACTGGCAGCCTGTCTGGTCTCACTGTGTCCACCCCCTCCTCCCAAAACACTCAAACATTCACAGACACCCACACAACACATATCCACTACACATCAGCATATCTTACAGGCACCTGCCTCCACGTCCAGCACACCTACACCTGGTACAAGCACTCCCTCAACCTCCACTCCCAGACCGTTCTCCAAATCCCTCCCAAGTGCCCCTAAGAAGCTTTTCCTCTCTTATGGTGACCTGTTTGAACCAACTGGCCCACCCATCTCCTTGCCCAGTCCACTCCTTCCACATCCAAGTCCACCCCAGTCCACCCTTCCCATTCCGGTGCCCCTTCCCCAGGGAGGAAGAAGCCCTGTGTTGCCCCAGGTCCCTCTGCCACCCCGGTCAAAGCCCACTCCCCCACCTTCCAAGGGCAAGCCCAAACCCCCTCCACCTCCCAAACCTAAGCCCAAGACTCCCCTTCCAGAAGTAAGTCCCCACCCGGCCAACCCCTGCCCCTATTCCCTGAGGTGCCTGGCTGCCCCACTGATGTTCCTTTACAGTGGAGTACCCTGTGCACATGTGGGAGTCAAGTCCGGCCTATTTAGGCCCTTCAGGGTGTTTATAAAGGCCTGGCCAATGGCCTTATTTGGACAATACATGTTTCTCTTTTTTATTAAACTTTGAGTGCCCAGTGGTGCTGTTGGCATAATATTGTGACATAGTTCATCGTTTCATTGTGAGGGTGTGGTGTGCACATGTGTGTACTTTTGTGTAGGTCTTTGTTGCCTTGTGTTGGGTAAGTACATCTTATTCTGGTGTGTATGATATGGGATGGTGTGAGGGGTTGGGAGTGCGTTGCAGGGTGCATTGGGGTTTTCTTTCCATGTGTACTAGGTTGCGGTACTTACCGTGTCGTCTTAGTCGGTGGTCACAGTCGTGGAGGTATATGGCAAGGAGCAGCACTAGCATTATTTCCAACTCTCTCTCCATGTCTGTGTCAGCGTGTTTTGTGTACCTCCGGTGAGTGTTTCCTTTTATTTTGTTTGTTTCCACCACCCTTTGTGTGGCCGTGATTCCTTCCCCAGAACTGACGACGGCCTTGTGCTTCATTATTTGGTGGGCGGGTGAATCCTTTCCGCCGGCTTGTGGGCGGCCTCTTCTGTCCTCATGGCCACTACAATGATGGCAGTGTGGGGATGGACCGCTACTTGTTTCTCATGTGCTTCATTATTTGGCGGTCCGGACTGCCAGCTTGATGGCGGTAGTTACCGCCACCGCCAGCAGGGCAGCATTTGCTGCCATGTTCATAATGACCACCATAGTGAGGACTAACCTCCACACAACATAATACTCCACTTTCCCACAACTCTGTTACACTGCATTGTGTAATTATGTGCCATTTGTGCTGAAATTGTAATGGAAGCACGCAGGAATAATGCAAATGGACAGAGTGCAAGCAGCTGTGGCTCATACCTCTTGTGGTTTATGTGCATTTTTTACAGCAAAATTCGTGTCTGCATCAAAAACTGAACTGAAGATGAATCTTGAACTAAAATATAGTGCTAATTGAATGATTTGCATTTCACGTCATAATGCTTAATTTCACATAATTTTCCCCAAATTTCACTAATTATGTGAAATCATAATAATGCAACTTTTGTACACCTTTAGTTCTAATATACTGTATAAAGGTAGCATTAGCACCCTTCCTCGTCCCATTGAGTGCCATGTCTGGAAAAGGTCTATACAGTAGTGGTACAGAGGTGGAGCTGACACATGCTGAAAGGAATGTTGAACCATGAATTTCCAATTTCAGACCTAAAAGGTATGTGGGAGGCAGTGCATAACTTTCTGACCTATGGCTTTAGATTGCTTGTTACAACTTAAATAAAATTAGTCAGATAGTAATACATCATGAAATATGAATGGTCATATTTAACCTTTGCTCAAATGTTGCTTAACTCTTCATAATATGTGCAATCATTCTAATGCTCATGATTTGTAGACAAATAATATATAACAAATAATCATGGGAAACGTGTCCAAAATAGCCCATAGGCAAAAAGTGTCTTACATCTTCTCAAACAACTCAGTGAGTAACTAATATTCAATGTTTTTGATCCCTTTGGGATAAACACGCATCAGAATAAAAAAATACACCATTGTCTAGAATGACTGGGTAAATGACGGATTCCAGAAAAGAAAACACACAAAATGACCTAAAATGGGTTCACCTTCAAGGTGCAGTTCTGGGAAAGAGAGGACTAGTCCTGGAGCATAGAAAGAAGCACAAGTAAAGGGAAGCTGCTTGGAGCAAGAATGAAAATCAGCAGCACTCATTGACAATGCAGGTGAGATTGCAACAAGGCCAACAGCGAGAAACAGGTGGAGAAGGAAAAGTGGGACATGTAGGAGCAAAATCCTAAAAAAGAAGCCAACACATGTGGGTTGACAGCAGCAGCCCCCAAACAGTTAGAAAGCCAGACATGCTCAGTGAAAACATGAGTGAGACATCAATGAGGCTGGCAGTGCAACCATGAGATAAGCAGGCCCCAGCAGTGAGCCTTTGAAGAAAGGCTGGGAGCGTAAGAGATGAAACACAGAAAGGAGACTCCTCAGGGAAGTGCACTGCGGCAGATAAAGCAAGGAGTAACAAGAGGCTGCTTCAATACCAAGCCTGACTAGTTGGTCACAAATGAGAAAAGAAAGCATGAACATGTAACTCATAATATCAAGTCGTGGTGCCTCATGCAAGGAGAATGAAAGGCAGTGCTGCCCTACTCAACATAGCTCAGATAAACTAAAAACAGACTGCAGAAGCTGGTGGTAAGTCATATGAAAGATAAGGGGAAATATCCAAGCAACAAATGGAGCATTAGAAAAAGGACAGGCTGATAAAGGTCACCGGTGAGAGGAGTCAGGCATTTTTTGGGAAGGTTTTGAAACTTTGATTCATATTACATCAGAGGGTTCCCATTTGATGATCAACCAGTGTAATCCAATAAATCATGGGTAATAAATGCTAATAAGAGACGATAACAGGACCTGAGTAGTAACAGGTCTATGTTGACGTATTGAATAAAAACTAGGGCCTTGCTGTAAGACAAAGAAGTGATAGTGGAAATGTCATACTGGAATTCCCAAGCTACTCTCCACAACTCAAGAGATGAAGGATGATTTTCTGGTGGGCCAGCATCAACCTACCCCCTCTATAGAAGAATATGAATGGAAAATCAATATTCTATGAAATAGTGCCACAATGCAGGATACTGACCTTAACAATATTTTTCAAAGGCCCAATCCAAAGAACAGATCAGCAGCAACCCCCTCAAAGTGGCCAAAAATAGTTGAAAAAAGAAATCTTAGTGAAACACACTCTACAAGACACCAACACAGAATCACAAATCAGTGATCTAGGTGGAGGAAGACCCTGCAATGCATACTGAAGATATGGAGACTGCGACATCCGAACTATTTATGGAGGCATTTTCAAATTAATTTAAAATAACTCAGAACTGAAACCAACAACATCAAACAAGATGATCTAGATGAAATAGTCTTCTTTATGGAAGAAACAGTTAACAGATGGAGGAGCAGAGGTTAAAGAACAGCTAACAAGCCTACAGGGACAAAATATCATTTTCCTAGCAAAGGTGGAAGACATAAAAAAAACAGTCTACAAGGAACAACCTAAGAATAATGGGGCCCCTTTAGGAGTAGAAGGCTTCAATATCAAGCAATATGTAAAAAGAGCTAGATGACTCTGCATTAATAGAACTAGACAGAATCAACATAATCCTTAGTCCACCGGCGGTCCCAATAAGTCCATGGACATCATCACAAATCTACACCTCTTCCAAGAAAATGATGAAAGCTGCACAAAACTGTATGAAATTATTTTCAGAGCACACAATATAACTACTCAGCAATGCAGACTGTTTAAAAAAGATACTGAATTCCTTAAAACAGATTAGATGGGGCCACTCCTTTAAATTGATATTGATAGTATTCCACAAAGAGAGAAACTCCACCACACAAGAAGATCCTAAATGGTCAAGCTTATTAGCTTGAACGTATGAGGTCTTAACTCCCTAAACAAACGCTTAGCTATGCTGAACCAACATCACTTTGTAAAAGGAGAACTTTGTTTACTACAAGAAACCCACTTAATTAAAAAAAGATTGGCATAGGCTCAATTCTAAATGGTTACCTCAACAATACTTCACATTGGACACAAACCAAAAGGTCTATAGCTGAGAGTTTCTAGCAGAGGTGGTTTGAACCTGGGAAGGAAGAACAGGCTACTGCAAGGGATTCTGGGTAAAAAAAGTTCGGAAGAGCCATACATGTCACACCATCTTGGATTCCGCTAGGTGTGTAGTGTTACAAAATTTAGAGGTTTGGTAGGTTTCTCTAGGTGCCGGCTGTGCTAGGGCCCAAAATCCACAACTAGGCACATTGCAAAAAACAAGTCAATTTTCAGTGGAAAAATGTGATGTATCCATGCACCGTTTTGGGCCATTTCCTGTTGCAGGCACCAGGCCACCATTTATATTCGGAGGCTTGGGGGAAAACAGAATGGCAAAACAAGTGTTATCACCAATTGTCTTTCTCTGCAGTTGTGCCATTTCAAATGTCAGACAGTGTGTAAGAAAAAGTTGTTTTAAGAAATGCCCTCAAACTCACGTCAGTATAGGTACCCCACAAATTCAGAGATGTGCAAGTAACCACTGCTTCTAAAATACCTATTTTTCACTTTTATCAAATGAATTGCTATATAACTAGTAGACAATGAAAAATCAATGCAAGGGGAAGCACAGCTATTGGCTCTGGGTAGTGTGGGTTCTAGGAGAACCTACAAGCCCAATATATCTCTGCAACCAAAAGGGTCCAGCAGATGTAACAGTGTATTGCTTTTGAAAACCTGTTATACATAACAATTGTTACAGATGAAAACTTAGACACAAATGGCTGTTTTTTTTTATTCAATTTCAATACTTTTTAATTTCAAGTGTTACTTTCTATAGGATAACCTTGAATAATCTATTCAAATGACCCATTGCTAAATTCAGAATTGTGCCAATTTTACGCAAATGTATAGCTTTCCAGAATCCACTCTTGATTTCACACCTATTTCTCTCACAAACTGGGAGGTTGAAAACGCAAAAAGAGGAAAAATGGGGTATGTCTCAGTAGAATGCCAAAACTGTGCTGAGAAATGGGGTTTTCTGATTCTAATCTGCCTGTTCCTGGAAGCTGAGGTTTTCTTCTGCAGCACTTTTTAAAGAAATTTGCAAAACAAACTCAAATCTACTGCATGTTGGCTAATATCTCTGTCCCCAGCAGGGGAATCCACAAATGCTGGGTACCTTGACACTCATCAAGATGCTGGAAAAAAGGACACAAATTTGCCGTGGATAGCTTATGTTGACAAAAAAGTAAAGGGGGGCTATCTGCAAACTACCCCAAATAGCCAAAAAAAGGCTTTGCACAGATGGGGGAAGGCTTAGCAGCAAATGGGCTAAGAGCCAAAGCAATAGGAGATAGATTAAACAATATGGAAAACAAAGTGGGCCATGTTAAAAAATGAGATAGGAAATAAGGAAATTAATCTGGGAGTTCTACATGGAGCTATACTCCCCTGGAAGGGTGCTTTACATTAAGATAGAGAAGTACCGTGTAGGAGCCCGTAAAGCCAACACACATCTAAACAAGCAAAACCTTTAGATGAGCCTATACAATGAAAAAAGTGATACAAGCTACAAATAGGGTCAAAACCAACAAGGCTTCTGGTACAAATGGATTCACACCCCTGTACTACAAAACATTTTCAAAGCAACTTGTCCTAGTACTAACTCAACTCTATAACACCTTCATGAAGCAATCATAAAGTACAGAAATGATGTCACTGTCCATGATATCAGTTATCCTAAATTCAGTGAAAGATAGTATGCTATCTAGCTCATAAAGACCAATAGCACAGCTAAATGTTGACAAATCAAACAGAAATATTAGCAATAGATTGGGTAAGGTCACCCAGGGCCTTATTGAATTAGATCAAGTTGTTTTTACTCAGAAAGAGGCCGCAGTGATAGTGCTAAATCTCTGATTCATCTAATAGTAAATGTGTGTAAAGCAGGGAAGAAAGCCATATTATTAACTCTCAATGCTAAAACGGCTTTCAAAGGCATCCTGTGAAAATTCCTGGACAAGACACTCGAGGCGGTGGGACTGGGACCCAGATTCAGGGGTTGGGTGTCCAATGTCTATAAAAACCCTATACTGATTGTCGTGGCCAATGTGTGAGTCACAAGCCAAATGAAAATTGGCATTGGCATGAGACAGGGATGACCTCTACTATTTTGTGTCACAGGAGAGTTGGTATGATCCTTTAGAAATAGTGGAAATTTCAGCAAAGCTGTAAGGGTGAAAAGAGGTACGATATAGAATATCAAGAGAATTTCTGTATGCAAGGGTGCATAGACGAAGAGACAGGGATGGATGGATGGAGGTGATGAAGGGTCTTATTTTGATGTGTACACAGATTTTGACAGTGCCAATAGTGATAGGAAAATGTCAAGAAAATAAAATATTTAGGCCCGTATTTATACTCCGTTTGCGCCGAATTAGCGTCGTTTTTTTCGACGCAAATTCGGCGCAAAACTAACGCCATAATTATACTTTGGCGTTAGACGCGTCTAGCGCCAAAGTATGGGCAAATAGCGTCATTTTTTTGCGTGAACGCCTTCCTTGCGTTAATGAGATGCAAGCAAGGCGTTCCCGTCTAAAAAAATGACGGCGACGCAAATGCGTCGTATTTATACTCCCGGGCAAAAATCACGCCCGGGAGTGGTCGGGTCAAAAAACCCCGCATTTGCGCCACTTTTTAACTCCTGGGTCAGGGTAGGCGTTAAGGGGCCTGTGGGCTCAAAATGAGTCCACAGGTGCCCTTCCCTGCCCCCAGGGACCCCCCCTGCCACCCCTGCCCACCCCAGGAGGACACTCAAGGATGGAGGGACCCACCCCAGGGACATTCAGGTAAGTTCAGGTAAGTATAATTTTTTATATTTTTTAATTTTTTTTGGTGGCATAGGGGGGCCTTATTTGTGCCCCCCTACATGCCACTATGCCCAATGACCATGCCCAGGGGACATAAGTCCCCTGGGTATGGCCATTGGGCAAGGGGGCATGACTCCTGTCTTTACTAAGACAGGAGTCAGTTAAATGGCGTCTGGGCGTCGAAAATAATGGCGCAAATCAGGTTGAGGCGATTTTTTTGCCTCAACCTGACTTGCCCCATTTTAAGACGCCCTAACGCCATTTTCCCCCTATGCCGGCGCTGCCTGGTCTACGTGGTTTTTTTCCGCGCACACCAGGCAGCGCCGGTCTGCTAGCGCCGGCTAACGCCATTCCATAAATACGGCGCCCGCATGGCGCTTCAGAATGGCGTTAGACGGCGCTAAATTTTTTGACGCTAAACTGCGTTAGCGCAGTTTAGCGTCAAAAAGTATAAATATGGGCCTTAGTGTGAAGTTTGAGTAGGCACGGAAAGAATAGTTCATAGAATGATTGGTGCAAATGAGGATGAATTTGGGAAAGTATGTGGTGACACAACAAGAGTAAATGGAACAGAGTCCAGAATGAGTGTAACTAATGAGGAGGATGTTCTCGACATCCCAACGAGAATGCAATAATTAAATGTAGGAAGCTGGCCTGGTGTGTGGTGGATACCCAAGGTACTTACCTTATACCAGGTCCAGATATCCCCTCTTAGTGAAGTGTAGGCACTGTCTAGAAGCCAGGCTCTCTAGAGGTAGCTGTGAATAAGCAGCCAAGGCTTATCTAGGAGACATGCAAAGCTCATGCAGTACCACTTTATTAGCACAATACTTACACACATGAAAGAAAACACTCAGTTGCACAAAAATAAAGGTACTTTATTTTTGGAACAGATTGCCATGAAATACTAGAAAGGCAATCCTCCAATAGGAGGCAGGTAATACACTAAATATATACACTAGAAATCAGAAACAGGCAGAGAAAAGGTTAGAAAATAGTGCAATTAGCAACAACCAATAGTGACCTTAGGGGAGCACAAACCACATACCAAGTAAACGGAATTCGAATACAGGAGTCCAACCTAGGTGAGTAGAATGTTGTTAGAAATTGAGTTTTTGGTTGGCAGTCAGGTTACCCTCTGTCCAAGCAAGAACCCTCACTCTAGTCAGGGTAAGTCACACACAATCCAAATTATCCTGTGCCCACCCTCTGGTAGCTTGGCACGAGCAGTCAGGCTTAACTTAGAAGGCAATCTGTAAAGCGTTTGTGCAATAAATCATACAATAACACCATATAGCACCACAAAAATACACCACATAGGCCCTCATTCTGACCTTGGCGGTCTTTTCGCAAGACCGCCGAGTTACCGCCGCGGTGAAGACCGCCGACCGCGGCGGTATGCCGCTGTGCGTATTCCGACCGCTGGGAGCGTTCCGCCGGGAAACCGCCAGCAGCCACACTGGCGGTCGGCGGGAAAGTGGAGACTGGTCAACCTCCACCGCCACGCCAGCAGAACACCGCCCACAGAATTACGACCCACATATCTGTGTGGTGGTCTTCTGTTGGCGGTGTTCTGTTGGCGGTCTCCTCACCATGGCTCCCGTCGCCTCCCGGAGGACCAACGCACAAGGTAAGTTGATCGTCCGTTAGGGGAGGTGGTGGGGGGGTGTTGTGGGATGTGTGCGTGCATGGGGGTGTGCGTGTGAGTGTGTAGAGGGGGTGTGTGAGTGCGTGTATGCGGGCGGGGGGTGCTGCTGTGTCTATGGGTAATGTGTGCAGTTCGGCGGGTGCGCATGTCTGCATGTATGTGTGCGGGTATGTGTCCCCGTTGTGTATGTGTGTGTGTAGGGGGTGTGTGCATGTCGGGGTGCATGTATGTGCATGTCGGGGGTGGGGGTGGTGAGGGGCTTCGTACCACCTCTGGGTGGTGGCAGGGGGGTGGAGGGTGTGGGGGGAGGACTCGTGGGGGGTAGTGGGGGGTGGGGGAGACCCCTATCAGTGCCAGGGAAGGAATTCCCTGGCCCCGATAGTGCCTACCGCCATGGTTCGCATGGCGGTTCCCGACCGCCAGAAACCGCAGCGGTAAGCAGGGTCATGATACCGTTGGCGGTCTTGGGACGACCGCCGGGCCGGAGTGCGCAAACTCCAGCCAGGCGGTCATGACCGCCGTAGCGGTCGGAGTGGGGAAGTGGCAGTCGATGGCGGCGGTGACCGCCGCGGTCAGAATGCAATTTTTTTGACCGCTGGTCTGTTCGCGGTCCGACCGCCGCCTCTCCGCCGACCGCCAAGGTCAGAATGAGGGCCATAGTGTTTAGAAAAATATATAATATTTATCTGGGTATTTGCAGGTCAAAACGATCAACGATGCAACCTGAATTTGTAAAGATATCACTGAAAAGTGACATGAAGAGTCTTAAGTCTTTAAAAAGTAAACAAAGTCTCTTTCAAGCACAAAGTACCTGGTTTGGAGTGGAAAATCTCTGCAGAGGGCCGTAGAAGAGGAGATGCATGGAAAAATGGTGTGTGTGTCGGTTACGCCCCTTCACACACGGACTTGCGTCATTATTTTTCCTGCTGGGAGACGTGTTTCGTTCTACAGGAGCAAAAATGGTGTGTGCGTCGGTTTCGCCCCTTCACACACAGACTTGCGTCGTTATTTTTTCACTCGGGGAAGACGTGCATCATTTTCCGGCACGCAGACCATTTCCTTCTGTGGATCGTGGGATTACCAGATGTCCCAGGGTCTGTGTGTGGATTTCTCTGCTTCTTATCCGGCTGAGTGTCGTTCCGAGGAGTTGTGCGTGGAATTTTCTTCCTCACGCCAGGCGTCGCGTCGATTTCCTCTCTGGAAGTTGGGTGGCGTTGTCCATGCGAGGCCGTGCGTCGAAGTTCCGGTCGCACTGCAGGCGTTGCGTTGAGCGGCTTCTTTCTGGATCGGCATGCGGTGAATTTCTCACTGCGGAGCAAGCTGTGCGTCGAAATTTTCGGCGCACAAAATGTCCAGTTGAAAAAGAGAAGTCTTTTTGGTCCTGAGACTTCAGGGAACAGGAGGCAAGCTCTATCCAAGCCCTTGGACAGCCCTTTTACAACCAGACAAGAGTTCAGCAAGGCAGCAGGCCAACAACAAGGCAGCAGTCTTTTGTAGAAAGCAGTCAGGGGAGTCCTTTGAGCAGCCAGGCAGTTCTTCTTGGCAGGATGAAGGTTCTGGTTTTTCTCCAGCAACTGTCTGAGGTGGTAGGGCAGAGGCCCTGTTTTATACTAAATTGTGCCTTTGAAGTAGGGGTGACTTCAGAGAGTGGCTAAGAAATGCACCAGGTCCCCTTTCAGTTCAATCCTGTCTGCCAGGGTCCCAGTAGGGGGTGTGGCAGTCCTTTGTGTGAGGGCAGGCCCTCCACCCTCCCAGCCCATGAAGACCCATTCAAAATGCAGATGTATGCAAGTGAGGCTGAGTACCCTGTGTTTGGGGTGTGTCTGAGTGAATGCACAAGGAGCTGTCAACTAAACCTAGCCAGACGTGGATTGTAAGGCACAGAAAGATTTAAGTGCAAAGAAATGCTCACTGTCTAAAAGTGCCATTTCTAGAATAGTAATATTAAATCCGACTTCACCAGTCAGCAGGATTTTGTATTACCATTCTGGCCATACTAAATATGACCTTCCTGTTCCTTTCAGATCAGCATCTGCCACTTCAACAATGTATGAGGGCACCCCAATGTTAGCCTATGAAGGGAGCAGGCCTCACAGTAGTGTAAAAACGAATTGAGGAGTTTTACACTACCAGGACATATAAACTACACAGGTACATGTCCTGCCTTTTACCCACACAGCACCCTGCTCTACAGGTTACCTAGGGCACACATTAGGGGTGACCTATATGTAGAAAAAGGGGAGTTTTAGGCTTGGCAAGTACTTTTAATTGCCATGTCGAAGTGGCAGTGAAACTGCACACACAGACCTTGCAATGGCAGGCCTGAGACAAGGTTAAGGGGCTACTGAAGTGGGTGGCACAACCAGTGCTGCAGGCCTACTAGTAGCATTTAATCTACAGGCCTTAGGCACATATAGTGCATTCTGCTAGGGTCTTACAAGTAAATCAAATAGCCAATCATGGATAAACCAATCAACAGTACAATTTACACAGAGAGCATATGCAGCTCAAGATGAGGCGAGATCCACACAGCCGGTCATCGCTTGTTGTAGGTGCCTGCAAAATATAGGCTTTTGCGTAAAAGAATGACGCAAATGTGGTGCTAAAAAAGTATAAATATGGACATAAATGTCAGCGCTCTGGATACGTAAGGCTGGGTAGTCCTGAATGCATCACATGCCTCTTCCATCCACCATCATACACTCCTGCCACTTTATCATGTTCTTGCACGTTCCTGATATCCTCCTTATGATGGGTTCCCCGTGATTCTCTTCCTCCAGTTTTCTGCTTCATTTGTTTTTCTTTCTCTTGCTCTAGGTAAGTGTTTTAGGAGGAAAAATAAGAGCTGATCCACAAAAATGAATGCCGCGGCCTCCACCGCAAACGCCGGCTCAAATTAAGCACTAAAGTGGGGTTCAATCAGAATCAAGAAAACACTGACGCTGCATGAACCAGACAATAGCAGGCGTATACAGTGGGCAAATGCCATGGATGACTAAAAAAGATAGAGTATGGGGAGTCTGTTCCTCCACTGTCACAAGAGCCATATTGGAGGTTTGAGATAAAGTATCAGAGAGGAAGAAGCTCACCATGTTCTCGTCCCCATTAACCCCTATTTTGGGAAAGCTGGAACTTGGCCCAGCAAGAAAAGACTGTCAGTTTGAAATCCAGTGGCAGAAGAGTTGTAAAAGAATAAGGGGCACCTCCTCCACAATGGTGGAGGAGCTTTGCCCCACTGGCTTAGAGCCAACGGCAGAAAAATAAAACTATATATTGAATATTGTTTTATTTTTCTGCTGCTGGCTCAGACAACAGGTGCACGGAGGGGCAGGGCTGGACCTCGGGAGGTAGGAGGCGGGGATGGGGACTTGTGTCTTAGTCCGTCCAAACCACCATGCGCACTTAGGTTTCTCCTACCTGGCTGTGTACACAGCCCGACTGGAGAAACTGCACAGTCCCCAGGGTTGTATCTGAGCGGCAGCACTGCCACTCAGACCAATCCTGACGCTGCTTACATGCTATGTTTAGCATATAAGCAGTGCCAGGATTGCTGGGGAGCCTCTTCTGGTGTCCTAGCAAATGCTGGGACACCAGAACAGGGAAGGAGGGTGAATGAGGCGACAGGAGAGGACGGCGGCAGCCACCAACAGTAAGTTTTTTAAATTATTTTAAATGTATTCCCCTCTCTCCTCTGCTCTCTCCCATTGTCCCCCATGCCCCTCTCCTTGATATCCGTAGCAGCAGGTGCTGAAAAGAATAGGCAATGTGTTTGATAGAATGGAGGTCATATCATTTTTGAATATACAGGAGCATTTCAACATTCAAAAACTGAAGATTCTGCAGCACCCAAATCAGACATTGTGTCTTCAACCATACAATTAAGCCGATGGCCTGTAGACTTCTTACCAAATTGAACAATGGTTTCTATCAGTGGAAAATGATTAAAGGCTTACTTCAGACACATATAATATTTTGCTTATGCAGAGATTAGGAAAAGTAAAAACCCAGGGACAGAAGCGATGAGAGGAGGAATTAGGTGCTGCCGGAAAAATTATTGGAGAGAAATATCTGAACTCTCAGCATTGAATGCACAGCCACAAAAAAGGAACAACTTAATTAAAAAATGCAACAAAGTGGTCACAAAATCCTCAGAAACGTTGAGAGTGGGATAAGAAACATAAGAAAAAGTTAGATAGGTTATGAGTCAGATGGTACCCTAATGCATCAGTTTATGTCCCAAGCTGCTAACACACTAGAAGGCAGTTCTTGACATACTGGACAATATGTTTCTAAGTAGTATACTGAGAATTCCAGAGTGTGTAATCCTATGCGCTTCTGACACAAAAACATACCCACTACATTGTATAGGTGGGACGATGATGTCTTTTGTGCAAAGCAGTTGATGAAATTACTGTGGGGTAGTGATAAGGCTACCTACATGAGAGAATGGGTCTTTAAGATCAGGGGAATCCCAGTGTAGCAGATTGAAGGTATTATATGGTATGACTAAGGTATCTTATCATGGAATACCAAAGTAATACCCAGTAGTGGACGTCGTATTCACGCCCAGTAAACCCTAGCTCAGTCCCGGAAGTGTGGCAAAGAGCAGTCAGGCTACTTAGAAGAGCATGTGTAAAGCATTTCATATTACCAGCATGGACAATAAGTAAATGACACATCTCAATAGAAATCCAACACCAATTTAGAAAAATAGATTACATCTTAATCTTAATTTAGACACCAAATTGAACTGTGTAGCTTTTGTACAACCGGAGTTGTGATTTTTTAAGTCTTTCGAAAATACAGTACTTTGAAGATTTAAAGGGCCTCTATTGAAGTCAATGGTGAAAATAGTAGTGTGCACCTGGGCACTTGTAGAGTGAGTTCCGACAAACCCACAGGAACTTAAGAGGTTCTGCGGGGACCGCTGGCTGTCCTTGGTGCTGAACGGTCCACAGTGGCTGGTGCATTTTGCACTCCGTTGCAAAACTGGACTTGGTGGTGGACTCTTACTCTACCCTTTGGAGGTAGAGGTCTTTGGGAGGCCAGAAACAGAAATCAATGATTGGATCTTCACCACCTTGTCTGGGGTCTCTAGGTGCAAAGGTGGCTCCTAGAGGCAAATCACTGGAGTGGTTGTGTCAAGATGTTTTTCTGCTCCAATCAAAGTCCCTTCCTTCATGCTGCAAACCCACAGGAGAGGGTCGCTGGTGACATCAGTCTCTATGCTGGAGGGTGCCCTTGAGTTGGTGAAAGTTGTGTGGACGTCGGTTTCCAGGCAGGTGACATATAAGCCTTGGTAACTGCAAGGGTGGTCCATGGGCTTTCTGTCGGGTGGAGGCCATTGTCAGAGAGTATAGGCTTAAAACTTGGCACCGACCTCACTCCCACTCTTGAGATGTTGGGCACCAAGTTTTGTTATGCTCAGACATGCAGAGCCTGTTGGGTCACAGTTCTTTGATCTCTGCCCACCTTGACTCCTGCAGTTTACAGGAGACTGGTACCACCAGTCAGGGGAGTCGCCCTTGTAGTTTCAGTGTCCACTGTTGTCCCTCTTGCTGGAACCAAAGAACCTTCACCTCGGGCACATGTTGAGCACATGGTTCCAGTACTGGTCTCCTTAGGTCACTCTGTGTCCTCTTATTTGCATTGGGGCTGGAGAAGAGGTCCTGTTGTTGGTGTGATCGTCTCTTTGTGCTTCTTTCTTTTTTTCCAGGTGAGATCTAGGTTGTGGTGCCAAGGAGCCTCTTATATCCTGGTTTGGGGGCATTTAGGGGTGTGAGGGACAGTGACCAATGGGCTACTAGTCCCTGCGACTAATCCACCCCTGCAATTACGACTTCCTCTGGGAGTACGTCACCTTTGAAGTGCACAGAGGTCCTCAAATCCTTCCCTGGCTCCAGACTCACTACAGGAGGATAAGCAGTCCATTGTGTGGGGCGAGGACACAACCTATTCAGGTGCAAGTGTGAGGCTGTGGCCAGCTCCTCCCTCCTATCTTACCCAGGATGGCCCATCAGTCACACCTAAGCTCACTTTTTGTGTGGCTGTTTAGAGGGTTTATTCTTGGCATCTGCCAAGATGGCAAAAACCTCCCTTGGTAGTGCAAACCTTCTAGCCCACCTTCTAGGTGTGGCTAGGCCTATGGGGGTGCACACCTCCTTCATAGCTGGGCAGGGTGGGAAGGGCTTTGTCCTCCACTGAGGGACAGCTACTTGCACATCAAAGGTGGGTGAAGACTTTGAGGCTCACCACCCTGATACTTTTCTCACTAGCCAGCCTGGGAGGGAGTAGGTATGACCTCCTTCCTGCTCAGGCCCTTTGTCTTACATCCTGCCAAGGTGCTAGCACCATCAGCAGGAGGTCAGGCTCTTGTCTATGGCTGCAGCGGCTTAGGAGTGCCCGCCAAACTAGTACATGACTTTGTAACTTGGTGGTCAATCTCTAATGGTGCCAACTGGGCATCTGCTTTTTAATTCAGAATATGGGAATCATGTTCAGGGTTAAAAACCACAGTGTCTGATACCAAACACAGTAGGATCGGCTGAGACATTGCAGAGCTGGACATCTGAGGAGCGGTCAGATGCCAGCCCATGTTATCCAATAGACCTCCAGTTACTCAGGACAGTGTTACATTTTAAATGTCGGCACAGGGGCATATGTGCTCGTGCACATATGTCCTCACTCATAGAACAGTGCCCCCTGCCGCACTGGCTAGAGGGGCCTGCCTCAGGGGTGACTGGCCTGCCCAGGGGCAGAAACTGGGACTCTGCCTGCACCTGTTGTGGGCAGAGTCTCACTCGAGCAGCAGGCTTTTCATGCAGGCTGACATGGCAGCTCTGCAGTCTCTCTTTAACTTGGGGTACTAAGGGTGGCACAATCAGTGCTGCAGCTCTGGTAACCCCCTTTAACACCCTTGCCATGGATACCATTTACTGGGAATTTACAGGGGTGGCAATGTCCTTGCAATTGGCCGATGCAATTCGCCATAAAATTTAAGGAAAAGAGCCCCATGTACTGGGGCCTGGTTAGCAGACCTTATTACTCTGACAGGTGAAAAACAACAGCATTTAACAGGAAAAAGTGGGGGTGGCCATAGAAAAAAAGGGGCACTTTACAGCACCTAGGATTAGAGAAAATAGCCGCCACACTGCAATTGGCCTTTACCTGCTCCCATTATCTAAGAACTCTGAGGTTAATCACCAAACAAGCTTGAGAAAATCACATCAGCATATAAAGGGAACAACATAGATGGCGTAAACAAAAACATTAGCATATAACAGCCACACTATAAAAACAATGCTATGTGTTGATGTAGAGCATTGGGGCAAAGGGGGAGCACATTTATAAAAATTAAAGTGAAGCACTTTGCCAGCCATTGGACACAGGCGGGCGTATGTGTATTACTAAGTTTCTCCAACAACTGAGCCCTTAAGTAATCATTTCATATAATATGAACCACTGTGAGTGCATACTGATTTTGTGGATACGGGAGAGCTCTGTTTAAACAACCAGTGGAGGTGGGGTGAGCGATACCAGACAGTTCCTCCTTTCTCCAAAAAGGTATTTGCCTTTTGGGGGATCTGCTCGGTGTGACTCCAACACTTTGAAATCTACTTGTACATTTTCAGCTCTGTCACCAGGATGGACCCAAGGCTTCTTCACCAGCACAGAAGGTATTCTGTGAAATCAGTGAGTGGGGCAGAGACTCCCGACCCTAGTTATTTTTTTGGTTTGTGTAGCATCTGGTGACTCAAACAATACAGGTACAGCATGCCATGAATGTGGCAGAAGAAGGTTGTGTTGGTGATATTAATTATATAAATAAGTGGTCCACTGATGTATTCCTTCACCCACTCGCCTAATTGTATAATGAGCAATTCATTCATTGAATCAATCATTGTTTTATTAGCAGTGCTCTTAAGTGGCTAGTGTGCATGAAGTGACATCTGTTTATGAGGAAAGTTGGCACTGCTGCTACCACCTACATATGTCTTGAGGTAGAGCTTCAGGTAGATCCTAGACATCCACTCCTGCATAAGGTGTAGACAGTGATTGAGTCACAGGATATCAGGAGCGTAGGAAACTTTCAAGTGGAGTTTTTATTGGCGGCATATTGGTCAATGTTGATACAGTTATCGGTGAGTAGAGTCCTACATGCAGAGGTTAAAAATACAGCCAGCGCTCAGTTTTTTCCTGGATAGGGGTAGTTATAATTTGTGAACCAGGTGCAGTGACACCAGGGAATAGGAGGGCACCGTGTAACCACATATATGGCTGACATTTACTACCGATCAAATCTTTCCTGATCAGGGTCACTTTTTACAACAATCTCAGGAAAACATGCACTGCTGCGCCCATGCTGTGCTTGCCCGTGACCCTTGATATAAACTTTTATTAATGCAACAAGAGTTTCAAGTTGAAGACAAGGCTTTTGTGAAGATGTCCACTGCCGGTTACAAGAGATTGCCCCTTCTGCTTATTCACAACGTGGGACTCGCTTTTACCTCTATAATGACGCGCACTGTAATCCTGAGGTCATTCGAGTGATTGCCAGGTTTAAGGTCCATCTACACGCAGACTATGACAAAAACAAATCATGGCTCTCTCCGTCTGATTGCCCTAGGGCTAGTGATTCTGACATATATTCAGATTACTTTCTGGTGCAAGATGAACATTAAACCTTGTGCCTCAAAGCAGTGAAACATTGAAGGCTGAACCCTAAGCATTATTTTTTACTGTGACCAAATCATTCTGCTTCTGAATTACCTGAAGTTTTAACGGTGCAAGCATATGAAAATAACTGAACATCCCAAACATCTGTCTTCGGCAAATTTCATATACACAAACACTCTTGTGCAGCTTTACTACACCACACAGCTTAAACTAACCAATTCCAATGCTTACCGTATGAGCTTAGTCTCATTCTAGAATATCATATTCTGTCTTCAAGTTGCTAATCTCTTTTCTGATCACCAAATCTATGTCTCATCATTTCCCGTTGCAGAAGGCTTCTGAAATATTCTAAAAGAAGGACCTGCCACTTGTCATCCAGGGCATAGCTGTCATTGGTCCAGCAGCTGCAGAGACACTAGAGCCTATCGGTATGAGGGACCCTTTGCACCTTGTTAAAAATTGGGTTTCTGGTTGGCATAGCTATGCACCCTGTCCAAGCAGGAACCACAGTCCTAGTCAGGGTAAAGCCCTAGATTAACCTGTGCCCACCCGCGGGTATCTTGGCACAGAGCAGCCAGGCTTACCTTAGGGGGCAATGTGTTAAGTATTTGGACAACACTGCAAACAGTAAAACTGTGAAAATACTGTACAAAAAGCTACCATACCTAGTTGCAATAATAGATCTTAATGTAATGATAAACACCAGACCTAAATGACAAAAATCTAATAAGTAGAACTGGAGTTGTGAATTTTTAAAAATAAACTGAAATGTAGTGCTTAAAAGAATAAAGCGCCAACCGGGGCTAGCTGGTCACATTAGATCAAGTCAAATCTGAAAGTTCAGGTTGACTGCAATGGAGCACGGGTCGGATACAGGGACCAGCCTTGGCCTGGTAAAAAGTACCTTGTTTGTGTCAACGTTGAGAGAGATGTAAGGAGCAAAGGTGGCGATGCATCATTGATCCCTAGGCTGGAGGTGATGCGTTTGTGCCGAGCTGTGCAAAGTAAGAGATACTTTGGAAATGGAGGTGAAGTACTATGCCTTCGGTGATGCAATGTTCTCGATCCTTGTAGTAGCAGCGATGCGTTGGCATCGACAGAGATGCACCGGTTACGCGTGGTGCCACGTGTCAATGCTGGGATTCTTGTTGAAGCAGAACTTTAGACCCACTTCCAAGGGGCCAGGACTGGATTTGCACCACTTGGCAGGGCAAGACTCACAGATGGCAGAGTCCAGGTGCTGTAGCAGGTGAGGTGAAAGTTAGTTGTGTCTCTGGGTCTTCAGAAAAGGAGGAGACCAGTCAGCTGATCCTTGGATTCACTCTGGGTGTTGGGTTGGGTTGAAGTGATGTGGGTCCAGTCCTTTTCATCCAGGCAAGGAGGGCAGTAGGCAGCAGATCAGCACAGTACGAAATCAATTCATTCAGAGCTGCAATCTAGTAAAGTGGCAGTCTCTCAGCAGCACAGAATTACTTCTTCTTGGCAAAGTATCCACAGGTCCAGAAGTGTATTGAGTTGCTAGGGTCAGTAGTCAAGTTCTTATACCCAGTGGTGCCTTTGAAGTGCCAGAGACTTCAAAGAAGGGCTCTGAAATGCACAGAGATCCTCCATTTCCGACCTGGCTCCAGACTCACTACAGGGGCTTAAGCAGCCCTTTGTGTGGTGACAGGAGACAGCCTATTCAGGTGAAAATGTGAGGCTGTGGCCATCACCTCCCTCCCATCCTGCCTAGGATGGCCCATCAGGATGTGGATAGCCCATCAGTCACACCTAAGCTCACTTTGTGTATGGCTGTTTAGAGGGATTGCACAAATCCCAGCTATCACCCATCCCATATGTGTATTGGAGACAGGATGTGTGCACATAGGGCTAAGAGCAGGGAAATGCCAACTTTCTAGGAGTGGCATGTTCAAGATTGTAACAATATACTTCACTTTACCATTAAAGAGGATTTATCATTACTATTCCATAAGTACTAAGCATGATAGATCTACCCCTTCCCAACCAGGAATTACAGCCTATTAAATATAACAAGACATCTCAAATGTTATCGTATAAGAGGGGTAATCCTCACAGCAGTTAATAATGATTTTGAGAGTTTTTCACTACCAGGACATGAAAATCTACAAGTATGTCCTGCCTTTGAATTAAACAGCACTCTGCCTTTTGGGCTACCTAGAGCCTACCCTAGGGGCGACCTATATGTAATAAAAGGGATGTTTAAGGCTTGGCAAGGGGTTTTAAATGGCAAGTCAACATGGCAGTGTAAAACAGTATTCAGGTTGCTATGGCAGGCCTGGGACATATTTTAAAGTGCTACCGAAGTGGGAAGCACAAGCAGTGCTGCAGGTCCACTAGTAGTATTTAATCTGCAGGCCCTGGGTAGCTGTAGTGCACTTTACTAGGGACTTATAAGTAAATTAAATATGCCTATTATGTGTATACCACTCAAACCATGTTTAAGAGAAAGAGTGCAAACACTTTAGCAGTGGTTAGAAGTGGTAAAGTGCATAGAGTCCTAAGGCCAACAGGATCAAATTCAGTAAAATTGGAGGCAAGCAGGCTAAAAATGTTGGGGGGAAGACCACTCTAAGGCTGTCAGGCCTAACTCACCTCAACTATAGCTCTATTTTACTATCCAAATAGAAGCATGATGGCCTTGCTTTCTTGATTGCATTAGAGTCTGTGACACCCTTTTTACATCACTATTATGGAAACACAGTGCTTTATTTTATTTGCACATTTTACTGAGCACGAATGTAAACCACAAGCAGCCAAGGTAAAAAGTATTAAAGAATAAAACAGAAGAATGTAAACCTGCACAATTGACATCCTAATACTCTCTGGGGAAGTAATTGAAGGATATTAGGAGAGTTGCCATGTACACCCTAACTGTAATTTATTCATCCCACCTGTGCGTTAGCTCACAAATTCTACCACATATAAACCATTTAATTATGAAGTAACCAAAAAGAGAGACAATATTTCATAACAATTCTAAATAAAAAATTAGTATGAATTGGTTATAGCTGACTCTATTTAGAACTATGTATGATGAATAGTACTTACTTAAGACTTTTTTAAAATACAGAACATAAGGGCATATTTTGCATAGCACATTTGAGTACATGAAGCTGCACTTGAGTAATACTACTTTGCGTACAAATGCTCCAGTTGGAGGTCTCAGCCTACACCTGCCATGTGTTGCTATGCAGGGGAGATCACAGTTACTTGTCAAAATGTACATGTTACAAAAGGGAGTGCTTGCCAAATGGGTGAGGGTCTGGTAAAATTAAGGAGGGACGTAGGAAGGCACACGGAAATACCGAAACATGCCCACAAAAGTGTCAGGCTTGTGACAAGCAAGTGACAAGCAAAACCATGTTTCACCATTTCGGTGAATATTTTAGTTGCCCAGCCCCTCACTGTGCAGAACAATTACTGGAGGAGGAGAGAAAAGAGTTACAGGCACAGAATCAACATCTTTTTTGGGATGTGGGTGGGCAAAATCAAGTTTACTTGGGAAGCAATCGTTGTTAGATGCCTCTTCTCTCCAGATGTAATCCTTGACATGGTTGCAGACTTGGAGCTGGATCTAACTTCATGTACACCCTTCTTCCAGGCCACAGCAGCACAGGTCAAAATACTAGCTGTGATCCATTTCCTTTCCTTGTCATCAAATTTTTCTTGAGGAATATTGGGGGCATTGTGGACATCCCAAAGGCAATCCAATCACACTGCTGGTAACAGAATATCAGGTATATCAACAGCCTAGTATACCAGTTAATCACCATGACACAGTCACTAGCTGAAAGGCAATGATTGTCAAGGGAATTGTATTCTATTAGTCACCTTCTGCGGACATTAGGTGCCATTGATTGCGCCCACATGGCACTTTGGCCATCTCACCACATAGACACAATTTCTGAAACTGATACCACCAGCTCTTCATCAATCTGCAAGTTGTCTGCAATGCTGGAGTCTGCTTTATTGATGTGTACGCTGCCTTTCATAGGTTCATAAATGGCAGCTACATTTTTGAAAATTCACTCCTGGTGACGTGGCTATTAGGTAAATTTTACTAATGCCAAATGTGAATCAATTTATACATAGGGACTGTCAGGAATCCTCAAGGTGCCTCCTGGGTTATCTGTCAGCTTCCCCAGGGATTAGGGTTAAATCATATCTCTGTTCTTGGTTAAAACCTTCATGTTTCCAAGTAAACATAATGTGCTGTGTTAGACAATTGGTTTTATCAATGCTTGTTTTACCAATGCATGTTTGCTAATGTGAGCAGGTGTAGACATGTGCTTCTAATTGGGTGTGATGTAGACGTGTGTTTCTAATTAGGTGTGGTGTAGACATGTGCTTCTAATTGGGTGTGGTTACTCATCCACATGTGGAAACTCAACTGCTTTCCTGATTGGTTATAAATAGCAGACTGAAGCATGCCTCCCTGCTTGGCTTTGTTTTGCTTCCTGATCTCAGCATCTGATTTGGCAGTCCAGCCCCTGCTGTCATCCTCGTGTTCAGGACTTTTGAGGCAATTCTTATCTTCATTCCTGTACCAGCTGACACATGGCATTCCTCCAGCACTACGGAAAAGACTGTAGCTCAGTGACTAGTATTCTGCAGGGAGTTTGTTCTTTGAGTGCAGCGCTTTGCAGCTGGTGTATTTCAGAATGCTTATCTTGAAGATACAAATGCATTTCTGAACATTCTACATTAATATTGTAGTTACTTGCCTAAATGTGCTTCAGGAACTGAGCTTGAGTTCAAGTACTACAAAAAGTGACAGTGTAATTTTAAAAGAGCATTTACATGACTTTTCTTTCTCTAATAGCACAACTCTTGGAGTTAAGTTGTGCAATTCATGTCTGTGTTTCAGGTTTGAGGAATTTGCTTTTAAAGGGTTTTTCACACACATAGTGAAATCAAACCAAAATGCCATCCTAACTGTTTAAACCCAGAGTGGACATTTGTATTTCTTGGATTGTTTTTAGTTTCTTTCAGTTTAACCCCATGCATGCAGGATAGTAATAGGTGAAATAATTAATGCTCTTGTTTGTCTTTCTTGTGCATGATAAGTGCAACCACAGTTCTAATTGTAGTGTGCAATAGTGAATCTCTGTGAAGCCAGCCCTAGTGTAGCAGTACTTATTATTATGGTACTCAGTTTGGGTTTTTGGTACTGCAGTGATAGTAATTGTGCCAACAATTAATATTATCCAAGAAAAGTGCTGGAGCATCTTAGTGTTCTTCTACCGCTCCTGTGCCCATATCAGAAAGAGAGTTTCAGTTTCAAGGAAGTTGAGTGCACTAACTCTACTATCATTCTGTCAACAACGACCTGCCCCCGAAGATACAGGGTGCCTGGCTGGACCGGTAAGAGGTGGCAGTGTTTTGTCTCTTTCTCTTCCACTCCCCCTTTCCTTTTGGAACACCTGTCGGGGTTTCTGTGTCCACCAAGAAGTGCAGAGGGGTGTTCCAGGAGGTCATGGGGCATACCATTGCCTCTGCAGACATCCTGCTTTTCAGGAGAGTGGCCCGTCTCGACAGAGAATTGCATCACAAACATAAACACTCATAACTGCCTCATCATGAAAAACCACATTATAACAAATATTGCATGCCTTTGTTGCAGGTGATGTCACATATTCCCTACCTCTCTAAATCTTTACACCCCTTTAGATGCCCGGCCACAAAATGTCCACAGAGGTACGACAGATCACAAACACGTAAAAGAGCCATTGTTGAATGCAATTTTGCAACCTTAAGTCAGTCTTAAGATGAATTGATCACATAAGAGGGCCCTGCATTATGACTCTGAAATAATGGGTAGATCAATGCAGCCTGGTGCTTGTTGCACAACATAGCCCTGTGAAGGGGCTTACACCTCGATCTTACACCAGAATTACACACCAATCGTGGTGTGGGTAAGAGACCAGAGTCTGCGTGGGCATGACCAACTAGTAGCCTAAAATTACTCCTAAGCAGCTAATTTTGTTACTGCCTCCTAGTAATTGGAGTGTTCTTTCGATATATGGAGTTACTGAATACCATACTAAGACACCCCTATTGCACTACCATGATGTCACAATCAAGCTTGCAAGTCTCAATACAATATGCATCAGCTAATATATCACCTAATCACCCTTATAGTACATTTTATAACTGCATTCATTATTCACACACTCTTCCAAATTTCTCTCACATTATAACACTCCTCACGCAATTTATAGATAATAACATATAGCACATGATTTGCCACATAATTCCCTACATTGGCTGAAGATTGAGATGAGAAGGCATTGTCTCTGTGCCCTGAGACTGACTTACAACTTGTGTACAATAAAGTGGCCCTTTACAGCCTTTAGGCATAGAAATTGACTAGACCAGATCAACACTACTAACTGGGGTCATCATCTGTGACCTGGTGTACTTCCATGGTTGAAACCTGTAGTAGAGGGCAAAATACTTTTACATTTATGCATGCATTGTTTGCTTTGGAATAAGCCAAACAAATTAAAGCTTCTTCCTTTATTCTTTTTTGCTTCATTTTGTATTATTTGTATGGCCTTGTATTGTAAAAATGAAAAAGTAAAGAAGGCGCCCAGTTTATCTCAAAGGAGGTTTTGGAAATCATCAGTGAGGGGATCCTTTCAATGTATTCTCAGCTTTACTGAAACCTGACAGCTAGTTGAGCAATGCAATATCTGGGAAGATATCACCACATGCTGCAGTGCAATTGGTGTTCTCATCCGAAGAGTCAAGGAGTGCAGCAAGTGTCTGTGACCAGTGGGGTCAAATATAAATTCCTACATTGGCTATTTTGGTCTGGTGAGCTGCCAGTGTGTTTAGTTGAATTATTAAGTTAGTTGACCTGTAGGTCTAGTGGAAATTTGTTGATTTGTCAAGGATGTCTCTCAGGATCCTAAGCTAATTAAATGTGTCTGGAGAAATATATTATTAATTCCATTCTAAAAGGTTTATGGTCACAGGAATAAGGGCATTTGAAAAAAAGATGCAGCCTTCAATAGTGATAAAGGGTGCCGTTGCTCACACCCAGTAGACTTATTCTTGATGTCAGGGTAGTAATTGAAGAGAAGGAAAGATAAGCATTGCAGAATCAGAAGACAAAATCGAGCACGGTCCCTAGGATTATGATAAGAATCCAAAGATAAAACAGTAAAAAGACAAACCAGGCCAAGTGAGGTACTAAACATGTGCCATTGCTGTTCCGACAAAATTGGTGCAAAGAAAATTGTGAGATACAAATATTGTGTTTTAAATCTTGTGATGTCAAAAATATCATGGGTCAGATTACTGCACTTAGGATTCTATTTTTTAAAATACTTTTAATGCTTTTATTAAAAATATCAATGCATGCTATATCACTGTATTTTATATCAATTTAAGCATGCTTTGTGTTTGTTTGTTTTAATACATTGTATTTGTTTTTAAAATGTTTCTGTTTTTGTGTAGAATAATTTCAGGAGGGGGATATCTGGTGTATATGGGAATAAGGTGAGGAGTAGTTTAAAATGTTTCATTTTTTAAGTTTGTTAATTTTAAAATTGCCGTTGTGTAAAACTGTATGTTCCTTGAAAATTATTTTTAACATGCCATTTTATTTCAAATATTTTACTGTAATTATTTTAATAGGTTTTAATGAAAGTTTTTTTTTAATTTGGGTATTTTTTTACATTGGGAGTTTTAAGTTTATGAACCTCAATTTTATATATTTGAAACCTTGTTCATCTATTTTATTTTTTTGGGAAACTTTACTTTTTAAAGTAATTATATTTATTCATTTTATACGTGATAGTAAATATTTGTATGTTTTAAATGTTATGGTAGTTTACTTTTTTATTTTGTCTGGTTTACTTTTTGGGATAATTAAATTGTATATCTGTAATGTATGTTTTAGTGTTATGTGTATTATTATTTTATGGATGTTTTTAGTTTTGAAATTTAAAAGTACACCACTTTTCCTAAGGTGGTTAAGTCTGAACAGTAAACTTGATTTTGCCCACCCACATCCCACACTTTCCCCAGTGTGGTTAAGCTTGGAGTGGGAATGGTACATTTAACACTGCCAAAGATCAAACATTTGGGAGTTGGAATAGTACATTTACAGTCCAAATATCAAATATTTTTCTCAAAGTGGTTAAGTTTGGAATGGAAATAGTAAATTTGAAACTCCCCAAAGACCATCACTCACACCAATGTGATTAAATCTGGACTTGAAATAGGTAAGCTGCCAACCCATTAAGCTCAACACTTCTGCAATTTGGTTAAGCTTGGAGTGGAAACAGTACATGTGTCTGCCCCTCCAAAGAATACCACTTTGCTCAGGTTAAGTTTGGAGTAGGAATAGTAACTTTGACCCCCTCAGAGTCCAACATGTTCCCATTGTGATTAAGTTCGGAGTTGAATTAATAAATTTGTACCCCAATAATCTAACATTTTCCAAAATGTGGTTACGTTTCGAGTGGGAATCGTACATTCCCCAGTAGGGTTACATTTGGAGCGGGGATAGTAAATTGGAACTCCTCAAAATCCAACAAAGTAGTTATGTTTTGAGTTGAAATAGTAAATCTGAAACTCCCCTAAGTCCAACATTTTCCTCAATGTGGTCACATTTGGCATAGGAATCGTAACTTTGACAACCCACATAATTCAGCACTTTTCTCAACGTGGTTCAGTTTGGAGTAGAAATAGTAAATTTGATCTCCCCTCTTAAGTATAACACTATTCTCAAAATGGTTAGGTTTGGAGTGGGACTAGTACATTTAACACCCCTCAAAGTCCAACAAGTTCCCTAGTATGGTGAAGTTTAGAGTTGGAATAGTACGTCTGTATTCACCATCAAAGTCCAACAGTTTCTCCAAAGTGATTAAATTTGGAGTGAGAATAGTGAATTGGATCCACCTCAAACTTCAGCACATTTCCCAGTGTTTGGAGTTTTGGATTTCGAATAGTACATGTTACTCCCCATTCCTGATCGAAACAAGCGACCAACACAAGTATCCTCAAAATAATCCATGAGTGGAGCTAGTTTTGTTTCATGTTGTTCGTAATAGAGAGATTCATAATATTTAGTGACTCCTTTTACCAGAGTGGAGATGTCTCTATGGTAAAGTATTTGAAAAATGTTTTTAAAAAAAATGTCTCAAACTTTGAAAAAATTTGTACAATCTTTATGTTAAATATTGATTTAAACCACTTTCATATAATTATTTTTATTCTAGTGCAAAACACAAAAATTCTGCAGCATTGGTAACTCAGTTTTCAATTGCATATATGACTGATATAAATATACTCTGAACTGGAGTAATGAACAAAAGTTTGGGATACTTTTTTAGCTGTAGGAACTTTAGGAGTGAAGTTTGTGACTAGCACTGGAGGTACTGTTTTGTAAGTGAATACATACTCCTCACTATCCCTGCTTAAACCTCTCCTTATACTCATCCTCCCTAAAGCCCCTCTGCTTAGTAGTATGTAGACCCATTTTCCAGGCATGTTCCTGGTCCCTCTCATAATTACTACTGAGTAGTATACTTACATGTGTGAAAGTCTCCCCACAGAAAAAATAGAAGAAGTGGAAGGGGAGATTTGCACTCGTAGGACTGTGGAAAGCATTGTGTAGTACCGTTAGTAGTGTTGCTCTAATGGGAATTTAGCTTAAAAACAAAGCCAAAAGGCATCTGGCAAAACAGGAACGGTTTGTTTAATTAAACATTACGTCTGGGAGAGCAGTTACAGAACTGGAGTCTGAGGACTGCCTCTCAAATTACATTGGTTTGAAGCTGGTTTTTATACATATCTCAAACAATAAAACATTCCTTTCTTGGTACAAATGAGAACAGTTGTCATGGAGTCATAAATATAGTTTCAGTTAGTAAATGTAGATGTGCCTCGACCTGGCGGAGACACAATGTAGGCCAGCAAGTACGTGTCTAGATGTCCAGCCTTAGGGGGCACATGGTCACTGTGTGTGCTGTGTTCTGATGTGCTGTGTTCCTAACTACATGCGGCATCTAACTTCATGGTGTTTTGGGAATGCATGCATCCTTCTGGCCATGTGTGTTTTAATGAGGCCAATATCCGGAGACCATTGTGGTAGTGCTGTGCCTCTCTGTGGGATTTGATCTAAGATTTCCTGTTTGGGCATTTGTCTGCTGGGTAAATGTTACCCCACCTGTGACCTATCAGTGATTAACTTCAGGAATAGGTCTCAGAGCTTGCCTGACCAGGTACCTTTGTGCCGGGGTTGACGGAGAGTTCAGAACAGGGGAATCTAATAATGGTGATGCGACTTTGATTGTACATATAAATGTATCAATGTGTACATCAACATCCATTAATCCAACATTAACATCCACCCTTCTCGTTGAATTTTCAACTATACCATCAAACACACATCATGATGATAGTCATATTGTCAGGAAGCTTGTCGTCCAACTTCCCTAGCTACTTGTACCCTACTCAATTTGGGAACTGTGTTTGTACAGCAGAAAACCCCCCTTGCAGGAAACCACACAAAAACAGTAATGCAGTGAAAATGGGAAACAATGACGTGCACAGACTGGTCAACCACCGGGGGAGCCAGGAAAACCAGTTCATGAACCACTTCTTCAGGGGCACCTCCCTTTTCATGCATGTTTTTCTGTAGTTGGTGCAATGCTTGAATGGCAAGTGTCAAAGTTCCACTGTGTGTTGCAATGCCAGGTATAAAAATACAGCAAGATGCACCGATCTTCATGCAACGCCGCCCTCCATTTGCAGTCATCAAGTCCAACACATACCGATATTGCGTCACCATGAGGTCAATGGCTCTCAGTTCTTCCTTGATTGCATTAAGACTGAGCTCAATACTGTTCATCATTTTGAGCATTTCCTAATGGGTTATTGACAACCAGCGGGCATTTTCTTTTGTCTGCAAGGTGACGAAGAGTATGGACCCTCCTGCCAATACTTGGATGTCAGTGAACAGTCTAAATGCAACAGGAACCTCCTTGTACTGAGCCCAGTCAAATAAATCATCATTTTTTTTTGGGAGTCTGATGCAACAGTGTTGTTTCTTCCTCAGCAGGTGTTGGTACAGTTCAGACAGATCATTTCCAGCGATGACCATAGTTGGGGTATGTATTGTGATCGGGAAGCAAAGGCTCCTCCATCCGCGGATGAGCTGGATGTAAGCCAATAGGTGTCCATCAGCATAGAAGTGTCCCATTGCATGTCCTTAATGTTCATTCTTTCGTACCCAAAATAAAGGTTAGGTTGCCTCTGAAAGATAAGGAATACAGGCCCAAATTTAAGAGGGCCTAGTGCATCCTTGCACACCATTAGCGTAATTTTTTATTATGCTAATGTGGCTCAACAAGGTAAAATGTACTGTGCCATATTTACAAATGCATGCATTGTGCCACTTTGTAACCCCTTGCACCACATTACGCAGCGCCAGGTATAATGTATGCAAGGGGGGGCGTTCCCCATCTAGGGGATCACAAAAATGGTTCAGTGGAATCTATAAGATTCAACTGCACCATTTTATACAGTATTTTTTAACACCTGGACACAGCAGGTGTTAAAAGGAGGCACACCATTATTTATAATGGGCTTCAGTGTGCTTTACAGGATTAGCGCCAAACTTTTTGGCGCTAATCCTGCAAAGTACAACAATGGTGTCAACATTTTTGTCCCTAATGCACCATGGTGCACCATATGTTTAATATGGTACACACATGGTGACATTAGGGGGGTGCTAAGGGGTACACGAAAAGTGTGCTGCATATAATGCAGTGTTACTTTTCTTAAATTTGGGCCACAGTGTGAGTTTCCATACAATAAGGGGCTGCCTCTTCCCTTCTATCCATGTGTACCTGTCCATCTCAGTGTCCCAGATTTCCTGACATTGGCTACCTTCGCTGTTGTTCAAACCTTCGTTACATGACCCATTTCCCTACATATCATCAAGGTGTATGGGCCTGAAATAAAACTCGATGTCTGGGCTCCACTTGTTAGCGAACATGGCCCCATACACGCTGAGAGCCACCCTGGGACCACAGATGGAAGCACAAGTGGATGTGTTTGTGCACTAGTTATGTGGTTTATCTACCTCCAAGAATCTCTTCTCTGGAAATTCTCGGGGCCAAACACAGGCCTTTCCTATAGCTCCCTTTCTGGACATCCTGTCTAGCTCAGTTTGGAAATCACTATTTTTGGTGAGAAGGTACAGCGCTGTAGAACTGTTCTCATAGCAGGTCAGATTTATCACTACCCTATGGGGCTCTAGTCTATTAGGCTGTATTTTGGCCCTAATTCTACATTGATACAAATGGAGAAAGCTTTTTGCTTTTTGAGGGACTTCCTCTTGAGATAAGTAAAGACTGTCTGTGCCTACTACACGTGGTATCAGCATGTAGACGTAACATGACCCGGCTGATGTGTTGGAGTCCGCAGTGGCTATGTGCTGATACCATGTGTTGTGTAAAAGAGCACTGTGTAATCGGTGGGGAATACAAGTGTTGGGTGCAGTGTAATTATAGGTGATGTGGGGGAAGTTCCTACGCAAGTGCGGTGGTACTTTCTAGCATCCCTAGTAAACAGAGGATATATAAACGCTTAAAAACACATAGCTTATAAAACATTGTAGGCCTTCAGATGATTCTGGTGGAGATGTCTGTGGTCTTCTTGGTGATGGGAGTTTCTTTGTTGAAAACAGTTTGAAAAGAAAGAGTCTTTAGAGCAAGTTGTGGTTCTGGATCCCGTTGGGGGTATGAATGTGGAAAGTCTTTGGGGTGGGTTGTGGCTCTTGGTCCTGTTGGATGTGAAAGTTCCTCTGAGAAAGAAATAGTCCACTGAAGAGGTGGCACACTTAGCGGCTCAAATTCAGACCTGTTGGGTAAGAGCTACGTTTGGTTATATAAAAGCCACAGCATGTTGCCAATTATTAATTCCTGTGTTTTAATGATTTAGGTAAGGCACCAGTAGGTGGCCACACTCGAGATACCTGGTTTGGAAAATATTGGTTATTGTTTGTGCACGTATTGATTTCTATGGGTTGTTGGTTCTCCCCCCTCTGTGTATACGTGTACATATGAATGGAATGCTTTACGGGGTGCTTCTTGTTAATGTGGGCAATTCTAACTTTTGGCTGGTGCTCTGTTGGCATCACCAGCCTTCCAGTACTCTGTGTGCATGGGGTGCCATCAGTGTGGGTGGTGTTTCTGCCCTACATGTATGAGGGGGATGTAAAAGAGGAGGAGTGTTGCACTGAGTGTTAGTCAGTGATCACAAAGTGCCCTGAGGTCACGTGTGTACCCCTCTAGTCCTGGTATGTGGTGTGCAATGTGCCCTTCCCAAATGGCACCAGATGTCTTGGCTACATCCTTTTTCTAAAGGCTTCCTTTGGGCTAGCTTTGGGCTTCTTAGTTTGGTGTCTGGGTGTTTCCCTAGACCACTGATCTTTACTATTACACGGGGGCTGGAGGAGTTGGAGAGCTGTTCTGCAGCCCCGTGTACCTCTGATTTGTGGCATTCCAAATTGGGATTGTTCCTCCTTTTAAACAGTGTGTGAGGCCTCCTGTGTTTCCTGATCGCTATGCATGCTGCGGTGTGAGCGGTGTGAGCACATTTCTGCATTCTATTCTGCACTGTGATGCCTCGGACTATAGCTTTTTGCACCTACGGTTCTTGGCTGCTATTGGGAACCTCTGGAGGAAAGGAGGTGACAAAGATATCGCCGCATGGAGAGTCTGGAGCAAAACCAGGAACTCGTCAGAGTTTGACCGGATTATGGGAATGGACTGGGACAGCTGGGTGTCCTCATGAACCGCCTCTACTGACTCGATGTCATGCAGTGTTCCGCAAACTGTTGGAAGTCATGCATGTGGTGTGAGGGTTATGGAGTCTACGCTTCCCCAAGTGAAACAAGAAGCCTGGCTCCTGACACTGGAAGAAAGCTTCATTTTGGAAAAAGAAGGGGGATCCATTTTGCTGGGAGCTCCTGGGGGCACTATTACCACTGGGACATTTCGCTCCCGGCTGAGAGCTGAGAATGGGGACCTTTAGACCTCATGATTGGAGCCTGCCCCAATTTGCCTTGTGGGTGTGGGGACATAGGGTGCCTACTTTTAAGCACCGGTCTACTTTTAAGCACCGGTCAGGGAGCACCCTGCCACCCTTTGTCAGACTGGCCTTCTCCTTCCAACCTTCTCAACCGATCCCACCCTGGGGAATCAGCAGCAAGGTGGGGCCTAGACTCCAGCAGTCGCCCGAAATCGCAAACTCTAGCGAGGATACCCGATGGACAGCTCCACAGCATTCCTTAATGGAGAACACTAGTGAGTATACCCAGTTGACAGCCACACAGCAACCCTGAGTTTAACTGAATGCAAGTAAAGGTTTAATCCCTAACGTTTTCTCATTTGCCTTTTTTTTTTTTAAGTTTTACTGCAGTGAATTCGAAATTTTGTGTGAAATGGATGCTTTGCTTTTGGGATATTAAGGCTTACTGCACATTTGGGTTTTGCATCTGCGCGAAGGCATTACTTCCCCAAACAGCTACCCTCCCTACCACGGCTGGGGCCCCGGCCCTTGTTGGCCTCGGTTCCCTGTCTGTGGCTGCTGGTGCCATGTGTTGGTCCAACTACCTGACCCCTGTTGCATGGTGCAGCAGTGGACTGACTTCCATGAAGCTGAATTTAGGAAGCAGTCAAGTTTGCCTTGGCTTGATCTTGCAGATGGGAATTTTGTGTGGCCTGGCCTGGCCCGGCTCATTGACTTCTGCTGGTGGTGTGCCTTTAGTCAGCATCTGTCAGCCATGTGGCCCATTCTGGGGCAATAAAAGCTTTGCGTGGAGTTCAGCTGCTGAAAACCTCCCTAGTTTCTATCATTGTGGCTATATTGGAACCCTTTGGGGTCCTATGATGGCGGTCCCTGCTCCCTTCAGAAATGATGCAGTTTGCACGCTTGCTGCCAACATGACCCCCTCAAGAGCATTCTTCCTCAGCTTATGTTGGACCAACTTAGTGGTGTCCCTCTTGACCTGCTCCTGTTTTTCTTTATCCTTTTCCTGTTTTCTTTTGTGAAAATGCAATATTTGTACTTGTATCTCCCGCCCGGGTTTGGTGCATAGCCCTATTACACTATCCAGTCCACTTTGTATTTTGTTGGGCAGCCCCTTCTTGAGGTAATTGTAAAAGAAGATGACCTGAAGGTCCATATCTGTCCATGGCTGTCCTGTCTCCTGTCCCCAACGTTCTCTCCTCCTGTCTAGAAAATGTGTTATGGTCTCCCCAGGTTTCGTGGCTTCAACCATCAACCCTCCTACAACTGGGTACTGAGTGAATATTTCCCTTAGGGCCATCCATATTTGGGCCCTATATGAATTGAATGTAGCCACTTCATGGTCCGTGTTTGTCTGCATGATCACTGGGATGTGAGCTCGGGTAAACACTATGTTAGTCAGTTCTCCAATTTTGCTACTCAGCAGACATTTAACATCGCCTTTCTCTAGGGTTGTTCCTGCAGTGTTCTTCTTGAAGCATGAGATCCATTTCCTAGCTCCATCTAACAATGATGGCAGTTTGGCTCTTAGCCCTTCTTATCCATCTGAGCTCATGGCACATAGATGATCCCTGATGTGCCCTTCTGTAGTAATGGGCATATTCTCATTTTGGGCAGCTGTACTGATTTTCCCTCAACATAGCGTTCCCATCTCCTCAGACAATCCTGCATGTACAGGAAGTTCCACTTGGGATCTCCCCCTCTGTCCCGGATGCAGTCTTCCGCAACCGCTATGTCCTCTGGCTTGAAGGATTCCTCGTCAAACCAGGGTCTATCATTCTGGTCACTTTTCTCAGTCCAGCGGGCTAGCAGGTGGCTAAAGGTCATGTAATGATCCCATCTTCCTTCTGAGCTACTATATCCCTTGTGGTTAGTTTACCCATCCTGCGCATTTAGGAGGAGCAGTGGACGGCGTAATTGCTGCTCTCCTCATGCACCTCCAAGGTGCCATCTTGGTCCTCCTGTGTCTAATCCAGGTTTTCACCAGGCTGCCTTGGTCCCTAATTTCCTGGTCAGCTCCCCTCCTTAACTGGTACTCTGGTGAGGCACGGACACCAGGTGAAAGCTTCCCTTCTACCTCAGATTCCTCCACAACTTGGGCTCTGTACCACCCCCTGTTCTCCTCAGATGGAGGGCACGCTGCTCTACTCTCTCATTGGTTTTCCAGGGTGCTCTCTCTCTGTCTCTCTCCTCTCGCCCTCCTTAGTTCATGCCTTTCCTCTGACTCCCATCTAAATTGCCGACTTTGCTCGAAGCTATGTGCTGTTCTAAGTTGTGACCTGCCCTCAAGCTTGCTTTCTGTGGTTTCCTCGGCTACCTGAGCTGCTTCACCAGGTTCCAGAGGGCTGGGTACTCTTTCCCCACCCTCACTAAGGGGCATATTTATAACCTGCTTGTGCTGGATTTACGTAATTTTTTTAATACAAATTCGGCGCAAAACTACCACCATATTTATACTTTGACACCCAACCCCGCTAACGTCAAATATCACAGTATGCGTCATTTTCTGGATGCGTGAAACTGTCTTGCGTTAATGACATGCAAGGTAGGCGTTCCCATCCCAAAAATTACTTAAACACCCGTGCGCCATATTTATCCAACCGCGCAAAATGCTGCAAGGCTGGGAGGTGGAGCAGAAAAATGACGTAAATCCCTATTTGCATCAAAAATTAACGCCTGGTTCAGGGCAGGCGTTAAGGGACCTGTGGGCTCTTTTCTGCGGTGGGAGACCATGGAAGCAGTCCATAGGTGCCCTACCCTGCACCTGCCACCCTAGCACACCATTGGAGGACACCCATGGATGGGGGGACCTATCTAGGTGAGAGCACCTAAGTGCAGGTAAGTAAATTTGTTTTTTTATTTTAAGTGGCATAGGGGGGCCTAACTTGGGCACCCCTACATGCCACTGTGCCCAATGGCCATGCCCAGAGGACAGAAGTCACCTGGGCATGGCCATTGGGCAGGGGGGCATGATTCCTGTCTTTGCTAAGACTGGAGTCATTTCCATGGGGGTCGTGCGTCAAAAAATTATGCTAGTCAGGTTAGAGTCATTTCTTTTTACACTAACCTGAATTGCACCATTCTTTGACGCATAACCCCCAGTCTTCTCTACTCCTCCGCTGCCCGGTTAGAGGCATTTATTTTGGTGCTAACCAGGTCGCAGTGCCGGCTACTGTCATTCCTTAAATATGACGCCCGGCTGGTGCGTTGGAATGGCAGTACCCAGCGTTAAAATTTTAGACGCAAATCTGCGCTGGCGCAGGTTTGCGTCAAAAAGTATAAATATGGGCCTAAGTGTTTCATTGTCCACAACTGCTATGAATCTCCCTCTTACTTGGGTGCGGGCCCCAGAACCAGTGGGAATGAGTGCTCTCTTTGCTGCTGAGGTTTGATGATCTGAACAAGACGGATGTGTGGGGGGGTTAAACTTTGGGGAGCTCTAGAGCTGAACTGGGGTGGTACAGGGATTGTCTGGGCCTGTTGGCCTGTTGATACGCCATGCTTAGACCTAAAAGCCAGTTGTTCGGTAGGGGCCCCTTGGACTCCCTTGACTGGCAGATTGGTGTATCCTAATGCAATTATAGCAGGCATTGGAGAGAGTACCTTAATTCCTGCATATGACGGGGGAAGGGCAAGCACCTTACTTGCTGATTGCATGCCGATGTTATTGACCTGGGCCTCCTCAAAGATGGCTCATAATTCTAACAATGCTTCTCTTTTGTCCTTCTCTTGCCCTGTGTATTTTGTTTGTATGTGTGTTCCTGTGTGTTCAATTATGTTCCCTCTTTTGGCCAGGGAAAAGCATATGCCTTGGTGTTGGCGCACCATTCATGGCAGCACTTGTAAAGCTGTTTAGCCTATATGGGGAATTTCTAATGCATATATCTTAGTGGCGTATCCATGATAATTTTGGGTAGTTTTTAGGTGATAGTTACTTCTAGCTTTTACGTTTTTAGGGGATTTTAAGTCTAGTCTAGTTTTTTTTGTTTTTTGGAGAATTCTATGTCTTTACTTTGGTGGCAGGGAAATATGTACACAAGGATTACTAGATCTAACGTGGTAGTAGAAAATATATACACAGGGGTTACTAGATCTAAGCAGCTCAATGTTATTCACAGATGCATCAAAATAAACATTTAACAAACACAAACATCAATGCACGTGAAGAACCACAACTTATGTAAAAGTGCAACTGTTAACTCAAAACTGTTTGAAATTTGGCAGCAAAATAGTGAGCCTTACTTTTTCAGCAAATAGTAATTTGTAAGAATCAACAATGTCTTCATAGCACATTCATCAACAAAACACAAAACTTAACACTTAAGGCAAGACACAATTACATACATTTACTGATACAGCACATTGGATCACCAACAAACACAAAACTCAAGACAAACCAGTCATTTTAATTCACCAGCATCAGAATGTCAATACGTTACCCTTACACCTGGCATGAAGAAAAGCTGAAAAGGCACAAAAAATTAAGGGAAAGCCCTGTCAGAAATACTTTAGCCCCGTCAAAGCGCATATTATCCTGTCACCAGGGGAAGCTCTGCACAGTGCTCAGGACTAAGTGAGCCTGATGATATTGTCGCTCAGCTCCGGGTGAGGATTACAACAATTTATATAGAGAAAGAAAGGAATATCTTGAATATCCACAGGCCCGTCTTGTCCAAATACAAGCTATGCCTAATCTCCTGGATCCCAATCATTCTAGTTCCCTAACGTCCTGCGTACCATCTATGTCATGCCCAGTGGATGAAGCAAACACACTTCTCACTCCATTCGGATACTAGCCTAGTAAGATAGAAGTTTGGGCCCTATGTCACACCCAAAGCCTATGTGCACCATCTGTGTTATGCACAGCGGTCCAAGTGAAAGACACCTGTTGCAAGAGAGGTGTTGACCCTATATCAAACCCAGAGCCTTATACACACCATCTGTGTCACACTCAGTGGTCCAAGTAATCAGCGACTCAAAATAACAAACTAAAAATAAAACAATAATCACTTGATGCTGATGACAAGAAATGTGACTTCTAGGAGTTATGCGAGTATGCTTTTTCCTAGATTGCCCCACAGCAAATGCTGGGACTAAGGCTCTGATGTAGTATCTTACCCTTCTGACAGCGGCTTCAGGATGGACCTCTGCCCTGCAGATTCAACAGAATTTTAAAAATTGTAATAAATTGCAGCATCTGCACACCTTTCTTCTAGCACAAATATGAATCCATCCGGGCAAGGTCTCCTTTCTCTGGTTGCAGTTGTGTTCTAGGTAACCATCAGCTCTTATCCAGCTCACCAAAATGTTGCTCAAATGAGAATTTACTTTAAAAAAAGAAAAGACAGGAGGTGTCTGTCAAAACAGAAATGGTTCTTTTAATGAAACATTAAGGCTGGGAGAGAAGTTACAGAACATGGGTCTAAGGACTGTCTCTCAACGTACATTGGATTGAAGCAGGTTTTATACATTTCTCTGAGTACAATAAAACAATAAAAACATTCCTTTCTTAGTAAAAATGCAAACAGTTGTCCTGGACTCCTAAATATAGGTCTACATAGTAAATGCAAGTGGGCCTCATTTAATTTTGGGTAAAACTGCACATGGAAGTTCCTCTTACACTATTGAATAACTTCACTATTTTGGGCTATTTGCAATTTACAAGTTACTCAAAAGTGTAGACTTACATGGAAACAGGGGATGGCGCCAAATGTATGAGTGTAAAGTTACTGCGGCCTTAGAGGAGCAGTAGTTCAGCACCACACATGGCCAATCACTGACACTGCAATACCCTCTTGTGGAAAATAATAGATGCAGGGACTTAAAATATTATTTGCACTTTTTAAAAACATGTATGAATTAAATTGACCATATGTATATACATATATTCAGGTAATTCTAGTTAGGACCATGTCTCCATACATACCATGCAAATTTACAGAAATTATTATTTCATTTTAGTTCTGGAGCACCATCCATCACCTCTATAGGAAAATCATGACAATACAGTTTTCTCTCAAACATGATTCATGAAATCCCAGCAGGGTAAAATCATCTTGGAGCACACCACAATTCCTAACATTAGTATGGTACCATCTACAAATGATTTACACTGTAGCTAAAACATTTTATCACCCTTTATACGCTCTCCTTTTTGTGATCCTCATAGCCTGCCGTTCACTACAGTGCATTTCACCTATCATGTATATTGGTCCAAAGATGGCTGCCAGCACTTAAAGTGCTGACAGTCAATCAGATCTCACCATGAGATCTGTGCCTAGGCTCCGCCAGATATACAAATGTGAATTTCCATTAATTTACCCAAACTACCAAACAGATTTACACCAAATTAAAAAAGCACAATCTGCCGACCCACTCAGGCTCATGCACCCACTCACAGACCCACTTAGACACTGACACACCCACTCACATAGACACTGAGACACTGACACACCCACTCACAGACCTACTCAGAGACTCATGTACCAGCACACATAGAAAGTCAGACTCATGCACCTACTCAAAGACCCAGTGACAGGCTCATGCACTCACTCACAGACCTACTAATAGACCTTTGCACCCATTCACAGGCCCATAAAACATCTCACACACTCACTGACAGCTCCATGCACCAACTCATGCATCCACTTCCAACATACACAAGCAGTCACACACCCATTTTTAAGCCACACAGATTTGAGTTACAAAATACAATTTAAATATACAAAAAAAAAATCAAAAGTTATAGGGGTGTTAGAGTTATGAAATAGAATAAAGAAACTTAGAAATTCACTGAAAAAAAACAAAGGATAAATGGACATTATAGTTAGGCTCACATTTCACTCATACAAAACCTGTGAAATTCAGCATTTATAGTTACCAGAACTGACTATAATTTGTGCCCCCATAATGCACTGCTTATGACCTCCCATATTACATCACTCTTGACATGGTCTGTGACATCACTATCACATCTCAAATGACATCACTGATGGCATCATTGTAGAAGGCTCACTATCTATATGGTGCAGGAAAATTAAGTTCACCGAGTCCAAGCAACCCCACCTTGGTATCCAGAGGTAAAAATAGACCACCTAGTGATCTATTTTTGTGATAGTGTGGGCAAGCATTTAGGCTCATCCAGGAGTTGGGCTAAGCATTCGTTGTACTCACAGTATCAATAACTGGAGACACAACCTCGAAAGAATTACTTGAGACCAATTTACAAATATAATGCAGATTTTCATGATTTTTTAAAGATTAGATCTTTGTTATATGGTAAGAACTTTGTTAGTTATGAATGTTGAAACTTCAGAAAATGTACTTTTTTGTGCTGTATTACGCATCATAGGAATCAATAGGAGAAAATAGAAAAATGCATATAAAATTAGACCATGCTCTCACAAGTGTCACCTTCTGTTTTTAGGTTGAGGTCGCAGAGAGGTCCAATGGTCTAGCCGGAGAAGTTCAGGTAGTTCCCTGTTCAAACGGTAGCAGGGACCGAAGATCCTAGGGGTGGTGTGAACAATTAGAAAGGGGCTGCTTGAAAAATCACTGCTCAGAGGGACTTAGAGGAAAGTCCGAAGGGTCTTCTTGGAAGGAGGAGGTCACAAAGGCTTGGTGACCATGGGAGCACAGTTGGTTGGTCAGTGCAGGGGCCAGGTAGGCCGGGTACAGTATAGATATGTCAACCAGGCGTTGTGCGTCTTTGAGTCCTTGCGGTCAGGGGCAGGCATGTTTGAGGACAGATTGCAGGTCAGCTGGGCCACTCAGGGGTTGGATCTCAGGTGCCCTGAAGTCCTTTGACTGGTGCTTGCTCCTGTGCTTTTGGGATTCTGGAATGGACTCTGATTCTGGGTGTCTGCCATTGGGAGTCCAGTACCCCGGGTACTGGTACGCCACAGTCGTGAATGGTCCTAGTGCCACCAAACGTGGCAGAGAGGCAGGTTGGGACCTCTGGAGCTGTTCTACAGTTTGTGACTGGGTGGGTGTGTCAGAGCTGTTGGTCAGCAACAGTTTAATAAACTGACATTTAAGGGTTCCTTGCCTGCAGGGTGCAGGAGAGTGATAACTTCACTCTGATGAAGGTTCTTGGTGATTTCCAGAAGGCTAGAGGTGCTCTGGGATTTTTTTAGAGTGACACTGCAGTGACAATTGTCGAAACCTTGGAGGAGCAGGCAGGGCTTGGAACCTTTTTCTGGGTGCTACAGGGCTTCGGTTCTCGTGCCTTGGGTCTTCTTTGTCAAGGCCTTTGAAGCTGAGCGATGGAGCAGGGTGCCTGGCGGGGGAGGTGGTGTGACACCTCAGCCCAGGAAAAGCTTTGCCTTCCGTCTCCTGAGAGCAAAGGCTCTCACCCCAGGAGTCCAGAATCACGTCTGGTGGTGGCAGGCTGGCTAAGACCAGTCAGCAAGCATGCCAGGGCTCTTAGGTTTTACAGGGGGCACCTCTAAGGTGCAGGCTAGGTGCATTTTATAACAAATCCCACAGTGGGATCAGTGTGGATTTATTATTCTGAGTTGTTTAGTACCAAACAACTCGGAGGCCATCATGTAGCTGGGGAACTCGTAATGACCAGTGTCCAGCACATGCATTTATTGGGGCTTCCCTGTACACTTACTATGTCTAAGAATTAGCAATGACACAGTAGGGACATATATGCTCATGCACATATGTTCTCACATGCATTATGGTGCACCCTGCCCTTAGGGCTCCAAGGAATGCTAGAAGGGTGACTTGTCTATATTCATGCAGTGTTAGTTGGCATGGCACCCAGGGTGAGTGCCAAATTGAGTTTGCAGTTTGGGGGACACCTTGTCATGGAACTTGCGATGGCAGTTTGTACGAGGCTAGTGTGGGTTCCAGGGTATCATAATTGGTGCTGTAGCTCTAGGGATTACTCCTCAGTACCCATGCCCTAGGCACCAGGGGTACCACTTTCTAGGGACTTACAAGGGTGGATGAAGTTGCCATTGTACAAGGGCCCAGGGAACTTGCAGTTTGAAACCACATCATGTTCCAGGCACAATGAGGGGGCTAACTATGTCAAAAGAGACACTTTCTCACACACTCCAAATGAAAGGAGATGAAACTACCCTTCCCCTGGGGAGTCTCCATTTTCTAAGTGGAATAACCTGGTAAGGCCATCTGCATTGGAATGGGTAGTCCCAGGTCTGTGTTTCAATGAAAAGACCATTCCCTGTAGAGGTATGGACCACCTAAGCAGTTTCAGATTCTCACCCTTCCTTTGTTGTAGTCATCAATGAGGTCTGTCTGAATTTTTAAGTGAGAACCAAACAAGCATGGCCTTAGCTTCTTCAGGACCCAGACCAAAGTAAAGGATTCCCTCTCTATGGCACTCCATTTCTGCTCTCTGGGAAGTAGTCTTCTGCTTATAAAAGCAACAGGCTGGTCATGTCCCTCATCATTTCTCTGGGCTAGGACTGCTCCTATCCTATGTTCAGACGCATCTGTTTGGACAATAAACAGCCTGGAGTAGCCTGGAGCTTTCAGGACTGGGGCAGAGCACATTATATCCTTCAATCTGTCAGAAGCCTTTTGACAACTCACTGTCCAGTTCAACTTTTTGGACATCTTTTTAGAGATGAGTTCTGTGAGGGGGGGCATTATGGTACCATAATCCTCCACACAACTCCTATAGTATCCAGCCAAGCCAAGGAATGCCCTGACTTGAGTCTGAGTAGTTGGATTTTCCCAACCCAGAATTGTCTGGATCTTGGGCTGTAGTGGTTGAACTTGTCCTCCACCTACCATGTGGCACAGGTATACAAACTTTACCTGCCCTATCTGGCACTTGCAGTCCTTAATAGGGAGGCCTGCTTTTTGCAGAGCCTCAAGGAGCCTCCAAAGATGGATCAGGTGATCCTGCCAGGTGGAACTGTAGACAGCAATATCATTCAGATAAGCTGCACTAAAGGATTCCAACCCAGCCAGGACTTGGTTCACCGACCCCTGGAAGGTGGCATGGGCATTCTTTAATCCAAAAGTCCTCACAGTAAACTGGTAGTGTCCATTTAGAGTAGAAAATACAGATCGTTCTTTTGCTCCAGGGTTCACACCTATCTGCCAGCGCCCTGATGTGAGGTCAAAGGTACTCAGATATTTGGCTACCCCTAATCTGTCCGGGTTGTCTGCCCTAGGAATATGGTGTGCATCAGTTTTTGTTGTAGCATTGAGGCCCGTAAAGTCTACACAGAACCTAATTTCTCCTTTCTCACCCTTGGAGTGAGGTTTGGGGACCAAATCCACTGGCATGGCCCATGGGCTCTCAGAGGATTCAATGATATCCAACTCCAGCATTTTTCTTCATTCAGCGTGGATGCTTTCTCTGACATGGTCTGACTGTCTATAAATTTTGCTTTTGACAGGCAAGCTGTCTCCAGTGTCCACATCATGGGTACACTAGATGGTCCTACCAGGGGTCAGAGAGAGGAGTTCAGCATTTTGGTTGATGACTTGCTGTTGCTCTGTGAGGATGTCTGACAAGCCCACTCCCTCAACAGAACCACCTTTTGGATTGTGGGAGAGGACATTAGGGAGAGGTTCACTATCTTCTTCCTGTTCCTCATGAGCATAGTCACCTCAGCTCTGTCAAAATAGGGCTTCAGGCAGTTGACATAAGAGATCATCTTGGAGTTCTTGCAACTGCCAAGATCAACTAAGTAGGTGACTTCCCCTTTTCTTTCAAGGATAGGGTAAGTCCCAGACCACTTATCCTAGACAGCCCTAGGAACCACAGGAACCAACACCCATACCTTCTTCCTTGGTTGGAATTCCGCCATAGCAGCTTTTTGGTCAGACCAGTGCTTCCAGAGCTCCTGGCTGGCCTGAAGGTTTTTGTTTGCTTTTTCCAAGTACTCAGCTATCCTGGAATGAAGGCCAATCACATAATCTACAATGTCCTGTTTGGGCTCTTTGAGAGGCTTCTCTTAGCCTTCCCTTATAAGCCTTAATGGACCCCTAATAGGATGCCCAAACAAAAGTTAAAAGGGGGAAAACCCTACTGCCTTCTGTGGCACTTCCCTGAGGCAAAAAGCAGACATGAAAGTAAGACATCCCATCTCCACCTGAGTTTTTCAGGGAGTCCTCCAATCATTCCTTTCAATGTTTGGTTAAACCATTCAACTAATCCATTGGTCTGTGGATAGTATGGGGTAGTGAACGTATAAGTCACACAACATGCCTGCCACATGTGTTTTAAGAATGCAGACTTAAAGTTTGTACCTCTGTCTGATACTACCTCTTTAGGAAAGCCAACCCTAGTAAAAATACCCAGGAGGGCAATGGCCAATGCAGGAGCAGTGATAGTTCTAAGATGAATTTCTTCAGGATATCTAGTGGCATGATCCACTACCACTAGGATATGTCTATTTCCTGAGGCTGTTTTAGAGTCGGGGGCAAACCACAGGTAAGGGATTAAAGGAGCCTTCATGTGGCCTCCTGCCTTGCAACTGGCTTGACAGGAGACACAGGATTGGCAAAAGTCCTTCACCTTTTGGGGCATCCCAGGCCAGTAAACATGATTCACTAACCTGCACCAGGTTCTGTCTGGCCCAGGTACCCTTCTAGGGGAATGACATGGGCTAGAGAGAGAAGAAACTCTCCATACAGCTGAGACACTACTACCCTCCTCGTTGAACCAAGCCTGAGGTCTCTGGCCTCAGTATACAGGAGGCTATCCTCCCAGTAGGCCCTGTGGGTACCACTGACAATACTCTGTTCTTCCTGTGCAGCTTGTCCTGCCTCAGGCTTTAAAGAATGGGACATGTTTTTGGCCCTGGCATAGATCCTCTCGAGCTCTGCAGGCTTAGTCTCCTCTGGGAAGAGGGAAGAGGGGTTCCGACTGGGAATCTTCCTGTGGGAAGGAGACACAACCCTGACCCTAATTAACTATTTCACCTACCATCTAAGATGGAGGAAAATGAAATGGAGTGGTCACTTCACCTGCCACACCTGAGGTGTGGAGCAAGCTAAGGATGGCCACTTCCTCTATTCTTCCTAAGTTTCCCACCAGTGTTCCCACCTAAAGTGGGGGTTGAACCGGTGGGCTGCCTTCGGCTGCTGACAGCAGAGGCTGGGTCATATTTCAAAGGCAGCAAGTCATTTGAAGCTAACCCCTGGATCAGGGCGCCTGCCTGGGAGAGGAGGTGTGACACCCTGGCCCACGAAACACTTTGGCCCTCATTATGACATTGGCGGTAAGTACCGCTTACTGCCCTGCTGACTGCCACCAACATACCGCGACCGCGGTGGTATACCGCTACGCGTATTATGACCCACATATAGAAATCCGCCACTATACAGACACACACAGAAGTCCGCCAGCCCAAAGGTCAGTGATAAAATGGCGGTACCGAAACTCACACAGTTATGCCAACAGAAATACACTCACAGCATTATGACCCACAAATCACCATGGCAGACATTGAACCACGGTAAACCATTGGCGGTACAAACCGCCGTGCTCAAAATACACACACACTAATCAAAACAACACTACATTGAACAATTCAAATTACACACACCTGACACACATACATGCACCACACCCTTTATGGAAAAAAAATGACAACTGAGAGAGAGACAAGGCAGAAGCACCCACTGAATCAGAGCCAAAAAACACCATCACCCATACACACCGCAACACATCATCCCACACACCCTCACACACACACCACTCACACTACACCCATGGCACAACAAAGACACCCCAGGTTCTCAGAGGAGGACCTAAGGGTCATGGTGGAGGAAATCATCCGGGTAGAGTCACAGCTATTCGGATCACAGGTGCAGCAGACGTCCATTGCCAGGAAGATGGACCTATGGTGGAGAGTCATGGACAGGGACAACGCTGTGGGACAGCACCCCAGAACAAGGGATGACATCAGGAAGAGGTGAAATGACCTACGGGGAAGGCGCATTCTGTGGTAGCAAGACACCAGATAGCTGTACAGAGGACTGGCGGTGGTCCCCCACCACTTCCCCTACGACTAACAACATGGGAGGAGCAAGTCTTGGCGATCATGCTTCCTGAGGGCCTGGCAGGAGTAGCAGGAGGACTGGACTCTGGTAAGTCAAATCTGTACTACTTTATCCCCTCCCACCTGCATGCCATCACAAACTTCTACCCCTACCCTCACCCCATCACTCCACCACCTCACATATACCCCACCATCACATCCCACCCATCCCAATACTAAGCCCTGCATGCTACACCAATGCATGGACCCCCATCACAGACCTACATTGACACCCATCACCACAGCATGCACACTAGTGACAATCACTTAGCCAACTAAATCGCAAATCACACCAGCCAAAGCTGCCTTGGTAATAACAACCATAGAGGGAAATATACCTATGAACAAGATGTCACACACAGAAACAATAACACTGCATTTACATACCCACAGGACCCCCACACAATGTCACCGGAGAGGAGGTACCAGCAACATCAAGCCCCCCCCCGAGAAGAGGCCTACAGTGATGACAGCAGCCTTGCACGCCTGGATCAGGATGGCCAACCTGGCCCATCAGGGACTTCTGGACAGTCGGTGACCCAGCCACATTCCCAATCCACCACAGAGCCACCCCCTCAGGAAACACCACCATAGCACCCACCCAGCGTGCCCATCCCTCTGTCCCCAGGACACGTCAATCAGCAGTGTGTCCACCACTACAGGGACCCCAAGCAACCCCACAAACACAGGACGATGAGGGACCTGGGGTCAGTGGCAGTGGGCACGCGGTTCAGGGGACAGAGGCACAGGACAACAGGGAAGCTGGGAGGACTGCTGTGTGACAGGGGGAGGACAGGCCCAGGGAATTGACTCTCCAGGAGGCACTCACCAACATCCTGGGAGCATACCATCATTCCCAGGAGACCATGGGCCAGATACTGGCCAAGCAGCAGGAGACCCAGCAGCTGCAGGAGGGACATTACCTGGGGATCATGGAGGACCTGAGAGACATCTATACCACCCTGGCTACCATTGCAGGGGTGCTGGCAGACATGGCTAACACCATGAAGGAGGCAGTGGCACAGCATCGGGCCCCAGACACTAGCCACACTGATGAACAGCCCTCCACCTCCGTTGACGGTAGTGGACAGGAGGTCCCACCACTGGAATAACAGGCCACCAGCACCACACCCCCTGCAGAAGGTGAACCACCATGCAAAAGGTCCCTGTGATCCAGGCAGAAGCCAGAGAACATTGCCAAGACCCCGCCAGGAAATCAGACTCCCCTGAATGTCACCCTTGTGTCCCACTCTGTCACCCTGTCCACCTTGAACTGTCATTGCTCCACTTTCTATGCCCCCTTGGACAATGCACCTGTGATACAAATAGAATGGACTCTATCCTGGACATTCCTCCACCATCAGCGCATTGCAATACCCCCTACACTTATTATCACAGAAATAAACACCCTTGGAACTAATAAAAGTATGGAGTTTGTCAATTGATCAAAATATGTATTAGTTTAACAAGCTGTAAACATTGCAATTCAAATGTACAGTTACATATACATAGGTATGACCTGTAGTGGGCAGCAGTAAACACACCAGGAGCCAGAGTGGGGCACAGGTATCTGAAAATAGAGATGCCAAAGGGTACAGTAAGTGGCCATAGAAAGGAGCAAGTCTTGGTGATCATGCATCCTGAGGGCCTGGCAGGAGTAGCAGGAGGACTGGACTCTGGTAAGTCAAATCTTTACTACTTTATCCCCTCCCACCTGCATGCCATCACAAACTTCTACCCCTACCCTCACCCCATCACTCTACCACCTCACATATACCCCCCTATCACAACCCACCCACCCCAATACCAAGCCCTGCATGCTACACCAATGCATGGACCCCCATCACAGACCTACATGGACACCCATCACCACAGCATGCACAGTAGTGACAATCACTTAGCCAACCAAATCACAACTCACACAAGCCGAAGCTGCCTTGGTAATAACAACCATAGAGGGAAACATACCCATGCACAAGATGTCACACACAGAAACAATAACACTGCATTTACATACCCACAGGACCCCCACACAACGTCACCGGAGAGGAGGTACCAGCAACATCAAGCCCCCCCCAGAAGAGGCCTACAGTGATAAAACTGTAAACTTCGTACTTGTATAGCGCACTACTCACCCATTAGGGTCTCAAGGCACTGTACGCATACCGCTGTGGAACCCTTCCTGGCTTTTCCCTGTGAGGTGCCCACTCCTGGGCAACCTCCAAGGTGAAGCCAGGCATCCCAGCGTTGTTGCTGTTGGGGAGATTAAGCAAGCTATTGTCCAGAGTTACAGAGTGGGACCCATAAATTAGATTAGGCACCAATGCGAGAATTATCAGGTCCAAGGAAATTGAGCCCAAGACCCGCTGAGGAAGGAATTGAACCCTGGTCCCGGGCCCGATTTCTGCATCAGGGTCTGCCGCTCTAACCATTGAGCCACACTTCTCCACAGTGACAACAGCAGCTTTGCACGCCTGGATCAGGATGGCCAACCTGGCCCATCAGGGAACTCTGGACAGTCGGTGACCCAGCCACATTCCCAAACCACCACAGAGCCACCCCCTCAGGAAACACCACCACAGCACCCACCCAGCGGGCCCATCCCTCTGTCCCCAGGACACGTCAATCAGCAGTGTGTCCATCACTACAGGGACCCCAAGCAACCCCACAAACACAGGACGATGAGGGACCTGGGGTCAGTGGCAGTGGGCACGCGGTTCAGGGGACAGAGGCACAGGACAACAGGGAAGCTGGGAGGACTGCTGTGCAACAGGGGGAGGACAGGCCCAGGGAACTGACTCTCCAGGAGGCACTCACCAACATTTTGGGAGCATACCACCATTCCCAGGAGACCATGGGCCAGATACTGGCCAAGCTGCAGGAGACCCAGCGGCTGCAGGAGGGACATTACCTGGGGATCAGGGAGGACCTGAGAGACATCTACACCACCCTGGCCACCATTGCAGGGGTGCTGGCAGACATGGCTAACACCATGAAGGAGGCAGTGGCACAGCATTGGGCCCCAGACGCTAGCCACACCGATGAACAGCCCTCCACTTCCGCTGACGGTAGTGGACAGGAGGTCCCACCACTGGAATAACAGGCCACCAGCACCACACCCCCTGCAGAAGGTGAACCACCACGCAAAAGGTCCCTGTGATCCAGGCAGAAGCCAGAGAACATTGCCAAGACCCCGCCAGGAAATCAGACTCCCCTGAATGTCACCCTTGTGTCCAATTCTGTCACCCTGTCCACCTTGAACTGCCATTGCTCCATTTCCTATGCCCCCTTGGGCAATGCACCTGTGATACAAACAGAATGGACTCAATCCTGGACATTCCTCCACCATCAACCCAGCCCATTGCAATACCCCCTACACTTATTATCACAGAAATAAACACCCTTGGAACTAATAAAAGTATGGAGTCTGTCAATTGATTGAAATATGTATTAGTTTAACAAGGTGTAAACATTGCAATTCAAATGTACAGTTACATATACATGGGTATGACCTGTAGTGGGCAGCAGTAAACACACCAGGAGCCAGAGTGGGGAACAGATATCTGAAAATAGAGATGCCAAAGGGTACAGTAAGTCGCCATTGAAATCGGAAAATCAGGCTGCCATGCACAATGTCCAACACAAAACTGCAATGGAAGGTGAAGTTACAGTGTCTTATCTGCGTGTCATTGGAAGTACTGTTGAATTATAGTAGTTCTGTTGTCCACATCTACAAGTCGCAAAATCATATGCAGAATGGTGTCTCAGACACCTTCTGCCTCCTCTTTGTCACTGTCCACAGGCTCCACCGCTGCCACATGACCATCTCCAGCCTCATCCTCCTGCAGAAAAGGCAAGTGGCGTCTAAAGGCCAGGTTGTGCAACATGCAACCTGTAACTATGATCTAGCACACCTTCTTGGCTGAATAGTACAGGGATCCACCTGTTAGATGGAGGCACCAGAATCTGGCCTTCAGGAGGCCAAAGTTGCGCTCAATGATCCTCCTTGTTCACCCATGTGCCTCATTGTAACGTTCCTCTGCCCTTGTCCTGGCATTCCTCACTTGCTTCAGTACACATGAAAGGTTGGGGTAACCAGAGTCACCTGCAAATATGGAGGGATACCTGTTAGCCAGACACTCACCCTTAGGGCCAACCCCACACCCATATACCTACATCAACTGTGTGGGGACCATGGGCTCACCTATTAGCCACACCCTGTGCCTCTGGAGTTGAGACATCACATATGGGATGCTGCTATTTCTGAAGATAAAGGCATCATGCACAGAGCCAGGATACTTTGCATTGACATGGGAGATGTACTGCTCCTCCAAACACACCATCTGCACATTCAGAGAGTGAAAGCTCTTTTGATTTCGTAACACCTGTTCATTTCTCTGGTGGGGGGGGGCACAAGGCAATATGTGTACCATCAATAGCACCAATGATATTGGGGATATGTCCCATTGCATAGAAGTCAGCCTTCACTGTGGCCAAATCCTCCACCTGGGGGAATACGATGTAGCTGCGCATATGTTTCATCAAGGCAGACACCACTCTGGTCAGCACGTTTGAGAACATAGGCTGTGACATCCCTGATGCCATGGCCATTGTCGCTTAAAAGGAACCAATTGCCAAGAAATGGAGCACTGGCAGGACCTGCACTACAGGGGGGATACCTGTGGGGTGGTGGATAGGTGAAATCAGGTCTGGCTCCAATTGGGCATAAAGGTCTTGGATTGTGGCCCTAACAGGTATGTAGGTTAGGATAATGTGCTTGTCCTCCATTGTCGCCAGGTCCACCAGGGGTCTGTACACAGGGGTATGTCTCCATCTCCTATTCATCCTCAGCGGTTCAACTCTAGGGTGAAAAATGGTGAGCAGATGGTCATATTCAAACATACATTCAGATTAATATGCTTTTCTTTTTTTACAGAAACAGTATGTGAACGTGTAGGTCCGTTGATGTGCCTATGTCTGCTGTGATGCACTTAGGTGCCATGGCCTGTGCTCCCCTGAAATGGCGGCTGCCTCACCTGTGAGGAGGGACAAGTGGAAATGAGGTAATTCCGCTGGCATTGTGCGCCATTGCGGGAGGCGGTCGATGACCGCTGTGCAACATCGCATTGGTTATCATTGGGGCCTATGGGTTCCAGGAGCTGTTCACTCACTTGCTACCTGACCTTCAACAGGAGAGGACCTACACTGCAAGTGCTGCTGTGACCTGTGTCTGGAAGTGACCATGGCTCGAGTGTCTGGGGCAAGGGCCCCTGCCTTCACTTCGGAGGAGTTGGAGAGACTGGTGGATGTGGTCCTACCCCAGTACCATTTACTTTATGGTCCTCCAGACCAACAGGTGAGTACACTGAGCACAATGCGTGGGGCATGAATGTATGGAGTGCTGTGTGTGTAAGCCTTGTGGGGGGGGGGCTGAGGGGTCCTGGGCAGAGTGCTGCATGTATGGTGGTCAATGTATGTGCGTAAGGGGATGGGAGGGATATGTTGGGCCATGAGTAGAACAGTCCGGACGGTATGAATAACACCTTTTCTGCTGTATCTTTTTCTGCAGGTCAGCACCCATCAGAAAAAGGGTATTTGGAGTGCCATCGCCAAGGAGGTGCGGACCCTGGGGGTCTTTGACAGGAGGAGCAGCCACTGCTGCAAACGGTGGGAGGACCTGGGCCGCTGGGCAAGGAAGATGGCGGAGGGCCAGCTGGGGCTGGCCTCCCAACGAGGAAGGGGTGCCGTCATATCCTGACCCCCCTGATGTTCCGCATCCTGGTAGTGGCCTCTCCGGAGTTGGATGGGCGCTTGAAGGCATCACAGCAGCCACAAGGGGGTGAGTACAGATTCAAAATCATGACTTTACACGCGTTAAGGTGTTACCTGGGTGGGGGATGTGGGCTGTAGGTGCCCCTAGGCCAGGGCAAACATGGCAGGGTAGGTTCCATGATGGGCAAGCTCAGATGCATTCCAACCCCAATAATGTTAGTGGGCATCTACTACTGGGAAGGGTCCTGTGGGTTGCAGGTGTGCAGCTAATGGCGTTAGGCATTGTACCCCATGGCCTGGTGACTAGCATTGTAACCGGTAATGCATGGCCTAGTGCATAGTTCCCTGTGAGATGTGTATGCCAACAGTAGTGTTGTTGCTGGCATTGACCAAGTGTATCATCTGTCTCTTCCCCCCCTTTTTGTTTTGTTACCCTGTCCTTGTGTGCATCAGCATCATCTGGCGGAGGAGCAGAGGCACCGGTGATGGAGGGAGCTGCATCCCACATGGGCCTGGAGGCCAAATCCACTGCCGGGGAGGGCACCAGTGGGATGGAGGGTGAGGGGAGCACCAGGATGGAGACAGGAGGGGACAATACAGACAGCCACTCTTCCTCCGATGGAAGCTCCCTGGTGGTGGTGGACACCTCGGTGCCAACCCCAACTACAGGCACAGCCGTGCCAGCTCCGACCTCCCAGCAGCCCCTCAGCGAGTTTCCCGTGCCTGCTCACCAAGGAGCGTGGGCCTCTCCTTCACCCCAGGCACCTCAGGCCCTTCCCAGTGAGCCCTGTGGCCCTCAGTGAGGAGGCTATCGACCTCCTGAGATCCCTCTCTGTTGGGCAGTCAACCATACTGAATGCCATCCAGGGTCTAGCAGGGCATTTGCAACAAACAAATGCATGCCTGGAGGGCATTCACTCTGGCGTGGCAGCCCAACAGAGAGCATTCCAGACTCTGGCCAACTCACTGATGGCAGCCATTGTCCCTGTCTCCAGCCTCGCCCCTCCAACTTCCTCTACCCAGTCCCAATACCCTCAACCCCAGCCTATCCTAAGCACACCTTCAGACCTGCATGCACCCAAATCAACATACAGAAGTGGCTCAGGCAAACACAAGCACCACACTTCATCCCACAGGCACTCACTCAAGCACCATCCAGATTCAGACACACCAACATCCACTACTTCCACCGTGGCCCCTTCATCCTCGTCGTCCACCTCCCTCCCTATAGCGTCTCCACTCACACCTCCATGCACTACATCCTCATCCACTACCTCTATCACCAGCACACCTATCACAACACGACCCTCACTGGCAGTCACCACCCCCACATCCATGCACACGTCCCCTGTGTCCTCTCCCAAGGTGTCTTTGAACCCTCCTCCCAAAGTACACAAGCGCAAGCACTCAGACACTCAACAGCCATCCACCTCACAACAGCATCCAGCCCATGCACCTGCACCCAAACACAGCAGACAGACACCTCCTACAACCACTCCCTCTTCCTCCATTCCCAACCCTTCACCCTCTTCCTGCCCCAGTGTCCCTAAGAAGCTTTTCCTCGCCACCCTTGACCTATTCCCTGTCCCTCCCCCCACGTCCTTCACTTCGGGCCAGGGTGGCCAGAACCCATCCCAGCACCTCAGCCACCCAGACCACGGCCACTGTATTTTCTGCAGCTACTGCAGGTGTGAGAGGCCTCAAGGAGCCACCCATCAGCACAGCCAGTGTGCCTGGCAGGAAGGGGACACCAGCCAGCAAGGCGAAGGAGGCACCACCAGCCAGCAAGGGCAGAAAAGGAACACCAACTGTCAAAAGCAAGGAGGCACCACCATCTGCCAAGGGCAGGAAGGGGACAACAGCTGCCAAGGCCAATTTTAAAGGAACTGATTGTGCAGGCAGGATGGATCTGGTGCCTCGGGTTGGACCAGCATCTGGGCAAACCACATCAGCCATGCACTTCAGCAATCTGAGGCTGCAGAGGAAGGGCTGCATCGTCCCCCCACCACTGACAGCACCGCCACCTGCACTGCCGCCAGCACAGCCACCTGCACCGCCACCAGCACCACTGGCAGCAGCCCCTGTGGGCAGCCATCCGAGGCTGCAGGGGAAGGGCTGGAGCCTCCCTCACCACTGAAAGCACCGCCACCTGCACTGCGTCCAGCACCGCCACCTGCACCGCCACCAGCACCACTGCCAGCAGCAGCAGCCCCAGTGGGCAGCCATCCGAGGCTGCAGAGGAAGGGCTGGAGCCTCTCCCCACCACTGACAGCACCGCCACCTGCACTGCAGCCAGCACCACCACCTGCACTGCCACCAGCACCACTGGCAGCAGCCCCAGTGGGCAGCTGTACGAGGCTGCAGGGGAATGGCTGGAGCCTCCCCCCACCACTGACAATACCGCCACCTGTACCGCACCTGCCATCCACTGAGCAGCCATCATCGCTGGCGAGCCGTGTGTAGTCACAACTACATGGGCCGCAGTGCGTCCTGGACCCTGCAACACCTGTAGGTGTGCCACCCAGGTGAGAGACTGTGACCTTGCACCATCCAGGAGGAGCACACTGGGCATAAGGCCCCCTCCAGAACCAGTGGAAGGAGCCATCCACTCACCCCATCCTTGCCAGGATGAAGCACGCTGGGAACAATGCCCCCTCCAGAACTAGTGGAAGAAGCCATCCACTCACCCCATCCGTGCCAGGATGAAGCACACTGGGCACAAAGCCCCCGTTAGAACCAGTGGAAGAAGGCATCCACTTGAGAGACTGTGGCTTTCCACTCCCCAGGACCAAGCAGTGGGCAAACCACCCACTTGAGAGACTGTGGCCTTGCACTCCCCAGGACATCACAGAGGGTATGTAGCCCCCTCCAGGAGCAGTGGCATTGTACCATCTTCTGGATGAGGTGCCCCCCATTCCCTGTCCCCCTGGGGTGCCTGTGTGTTTTCGACCTGATGCCCCTGCAGTGTTCTCTCCATATTGAGGCAGGAGTCAAGTGTGGCCATGGCCTATGTGTTATGGCCCCATGGGCCACGGACATTTTGGAGTGGGCATTGTCCCTCCATTTGTATATATTGTACATACTGTTTATTGCTTTAAGGATGTATTTATGTAAATTTGTACTATTACACTCAATTTAATCAATTCCTTTTGCCCTTGCGTTATTCCTGAGGGGTACATGGTGGATATGTAATGTTGTTACATCTGTTTGTGTGTATGGTGTTGGGGGTGGGGTGGGGGTGTTGCATGTGTGTGTCACTCTCTTTTTCCTCTTACCCTCCCTTGTGTGCTAGGTGCGGTACTTTCCGTGGTCATCTTCGCCGCCGTTCGTTTTCCTGGTGTAGTAGGAGGTAGACCAGCATTGGAAAAATGTGGAGCTCGGGCTCCATGGCGTTGTGGTTCTTCCTTGAGTGTCGAGGGGTGAGTCGTTTCCCTTCTTTGTACTGTTTCCGCCGTGCTTTTGATGGCGTTGGTACCACCCCAGAAAAGCTAGTGGATTGGCCTATCATAATAGAATGGGCGGTACATTGTCTTCCGTCTGGCTGTTGGTGGTTACCGCCAAGGTGCTTGTTGCTACCGCCGTGGCGGTCAGAGTGTTAAAGTGGCTGTCTGTGGTGGCGGTTTCTGCCATAGTCATAATATTTTTGTTTTCACCGCTGGCCTGTTGGCGGTATTACCGCCGCTTTTTCACTGTCCATTAGGGTTGTAATGAGGGCCTTTGTCTTCTGGCTCCTGAGAGCAAAGACTTTCCCCCCCAAGAGTCCAGAATCATGTCTACTGGTTCAGGATGATGAGGACCAGTCAGCAACCATGCCAGAGCTGTTAGATTTCGCAAGGGGCACCTCTAAGGTGCCCTCTGGGTAGATTTTATAATAAATCCCACCCTGGCATCATGGTGGATTTATTATTCTGAGTTGTTTGATACCAAACAACCCAGGGTTCCGAGAAGCTCTCATGTAGCTGGGAAACTCGCAATGACCAGTGTCCAGCACATGCATTTACTATGGCTTTCCTGTCCACTTAATATATCTAACAATTAGTAAAGGCACAGTAGGGGCATATCTGCTCATGCACATATGCCCTCACATGCATTATAGTGCACCATGCCCTTAGGGCTGTAAGGCCTGCTAAAGGGGTGACTTATCTATTTTGCAGTTTCAAGGGATCCTCCCAATTTTCCCCATGGAACTGGAAAATCTAATCTATAAAAGGACAGTGATCCTGGAGGAATTCCTTCTATGGGATTTGTTTTATAATATTGAGTTATAGTCCACATAAAGCTCCAAACAGAACCATTTCAGAGATGGTCTATCAGGCTATAATCATGCATGCATACAAGCATTCATGTGCAGTGTATTGTATAGATAAGAAACCTTTTATTTGCCGTTTTGTAGATATAATAAATGCAACGTCTTATTTAGGTTCCCAGAATGTGGTCAACACAAACAATCACAATACAGCACTGGCACTTTTTCTTTTACACTCCATATATACAAGATCCAGAAAATCTGGGGAAGTGCAAAGTCCTCCTAAGCACAGTAGTCCACAGCGGAGAATGTTTTTATCTTTAGGCTTTTCAACAATTAACTATGCCACCGTATATAGTAGTGATCATAGTTAGAGAAGACCATATTGACCAACACTTTGTGAAAAATCCCACAGAAATAATTCCTCTTAGAACATTGTCCTTTTATACATTATCTTTATTGCATGCAGTGCAAGAGGACATTGTACCCAGGGTGAATACCATATTGAGTTTGCAATTTAGGGAACACTTTGTCATGCAACTTGCAATTGCAGTTTGCATGAGGCTGGTGTGGGGCCTCTCAGAGTGGCACAATTGGTGCTGCAGCTCTGGAGGGTCCCTCTTCAGTACCCATGTCCTAGGTACCAGGGGCAATGGGACTTGCAATGGTGGCTGAAGTAGATAAACATAGTACAGTTTGGGGGAAAGAAATCTGGTCCTGGGAACCTGTTTAGTAGGGGAAGAGGGCACTTACAGTTCAAAACCAAATCACGTTCCAGGCACAAAGTGGAGGGCTAGCCATGTCAAAAGAGTCATTTTCTCACAATCATCCACACGACCACTCACAAACCCAGTCACACCACATACAAGCTCACATACTTCCACTCACACACAAATACTCACATATGCATTCATGCACCCATAAAACTACTGACAAACATCCACTCATTTGGGCACACAGCCACTGACACTGCAACTCACTCACCCATATGGCACTCACTCATCTATTCAGAGACCCATACAGCTACTCACACACCCACTTACAGACCCACAAAGCCAGTGACACACCCACTTACTCACCCATACAACCACTCACACACACACTCACTCATCTATACAGTCACTAACTCACTCACTCACTCACCGATACAGTAACTTACACACCCAGTCACTCACCTAAACAAAGCACTCACACACCTACACACTCACCCATACAACCAGTCACACACCCACTCACTCACCCATGCAGCCACTCACATATTTACCCACTCATGAATACAGCTTCTCGCACATCTACTCACTATTCCATACAGTCACTGACACAGCCTCTCATTTATGCTTATAGCCACTCATACACCCACTCGCTCACCCATACACTCACTGACTCACCCACTCACTCACTGATACAGTTACTTACACACTCAGTCACTCACCCATACAAGCATGCACAAACACGCTTACTCCCCTCTATAGCCACTCACACATCCACTCACACAACCAATGCAGCCACTCACAAATCCACTCGCTCACTGATACAGCTACTTACACATCTACTTACTCTCCCCTACAGGGATTGACTCAACCACTCACTTACCCCTACATCCACTCACACCCCCACTCACACATCTATACAACCATTTACACTTACTGGATGATGTGATCAGTGATGTGATCAACTATGTCATTTGAGATGTCATCAGTAATGTCATTAGTTATATCACTGACCATGTCATGAGTTATGTAATGTGTGAGGTCATAAGCAGTGCATTATGTGGATGCAAGTTATAGTTAGCTCAGATAACTATAACTGCTGAACTTCACTGGTTTTGTACAAGTGAAATGTGAGCCGAACTATAACATCCCTGTAACCTTTGTTTTTTTCAGTGATATATATATATATATATATATATATATATATATATATATATATATATATATATACATGTGTATATATATATATATGTATATATATATATATATATATATATATATATATGTATATTTATATATGTATATATATATATATCTATATATCTCTCTCTCTCTCTATATATATATATATATATATATATAATATTATTACCCAGTGGCAGTCGCCACTAGGTAGTTATAGTTAGGACCTAGGGCCAGATGTAGGAAGAACAGATTTTGCGACTCAGAAATTGCGAGTCAGTGCGACTCGCAATTTCCAAGTCGCAAAATCATGTGCAGAATGGTGTCTCAGACTCCTTCTGTGAATCGCAAGGGCATCGCAAAGACCCACCTCATTAATATTAATATTAATAATAGCAATTTGCGACCCCCTTGCGATTCCCTGCACTCACAGGGATGGTGGCCTGCTGGAGACAGCAGGCCTCCATGTCTGTGACTGCTTTTTCACTAAAGCAGTTTTTGTTGTTGTTTTGCAGCCCGTTTTCCTTAAAGGAAAACGAGTTGCAATACAAAAGAAAAAATTGGACCACTGCCTGCTCTGAAAAAATACTTATGGTGACATTCCCTTTTGCGAATGAGTTAGCACCCACTTGACATGGGTGCGAATTGCTTTGCGTTCGTGGTCACAAAGCAATTTTTCATTGCGGTGCGAATCGCAAATAGGAAGGGAACACCCTTCCTATTTGCGAGTCGCATTCCCATTTTGCTAGTCAGTACCGACTTGCAGAATGGGAATGTGCATCACGACGCGTGCTTTGCATGGCGCAAACTCCGAATTTCGCAGTTTGCGCCATGCAAAACGCTTTTTACATCTGGCCCCTAGTTTCTTTATAAAAAGCATTTTTTACTTGTCAGTGTCTTTGGTGCCACTTGATGAATCATCGCAAAACTTTTCCAAAAAAGTTCCAGGGGAGTAACTGGGGGTGCAGAGGAAAAGGAAGGGTCCCAAAAAACACTTTCCCTATACATTTTTCCATGGGTATTTTGAACAGCGATAGCGCCAAAACGACTGGATGGAATTACACAAAATTTGACAGAAATGTAGGTCCTGGTCCAGAAAGCAACCGTTTTTTGTTCTGTTCTGTTCAGTAGTTTTTGAGAAACTAAGGGGAAAACAAATGTATATATATGGGGATGCAAAGGATTCGCAACACCTCTTAATCTCGTTCTGAGATCTGATTGGCTGTTAATACTTCATTAGCATAGAGAAGAATGGCATAGAGTGAAGTAGGACAGAGTCAAGTAGACTAGAGTGAAGTGGGGTAGAGCAGAGCCACCTAGAGTAGAGTTCCTTAGAGTAAAATGGCATAGAGAAGAGTTGGATAGAATGAAGTGGGGTTGAGAGAAGTGAGGTAGAGTGAAGTGGGGTACAGTCAAGTGGGGTAGAGTAGAGTGGTGTACAGTAGAGTGGCATAGAATACAGTGGTATAGAGTGCAGTTGTGTGGAGTTGTTCAGAGTAGAGTACAGTGCATAGAGTGAAGTGGGGTATACTGAAGTGGGTAAGAAGGAAATGGGGTAGAGTACAGTAGCATAAAGTAGAGTGGTGTAGGGTGCAGTGTAGAGTGCAGCAGCATAGAGTGAAGTAGAGTGGAGTAGAATGGAGTGGGGTACAGTGGCTTGGAGTGACATACAGTAGAGTGGCATGAAGTAGAGTGGCATTGAGTAGAGTGGCATAGAATAGAGTGGTGTAGAGTAGAGTGGAATGGGGAAGTGGGGAAGAGTAAAGTGGAATAGAGTGAAATGGAGTAGAGTAATGTAGACTAAAGTGGCGTAGAGTACAGTGCTGTACTATGAAGTGTGATAGAATGAAATGGAGTAGGGTGAAGTGGGATAGAGTAGAGTGGCATATAGAAGAGTTGCTTAGAGTGAAGTTGGTGAGTGGTGTTGAGTGGAGTACAGTGGCATGGAGTGTAGTGCATACAGTAGTTGGGTGTAGAGTAGAGTGAAGTAGAGTGCTCCAAAGTAGAGTGGGTTTGAGTGTCATAGAGCAGTGGGCATAGAGTACAGTGACCTAGAATGCAGTGGTGTAGAGTAGAGGGCTTACATTAGAGTGACGCAGACTGAAGTGGGGGCAGAGTGAAGTGGTGTGGAGAGTGAAGTGGGGTAGAGTATAGTGGCATAGAGTACAGTGGTGGAGTGTAGAGTGGCATAGCGGGCATTGGTACAGCGTAGAGTGCAGTGAAATAGAGTGCAGTGGTATAAAGTGAAGTACAGTAGAGTGGAGTACAGTGGTGTGGAGTGGAATTGAGTGCCTTGGAGTAGCATATAGTGCAGTGGTATACAGTAGAGCAGTACAGAGTAGAGTGGCATAGAGTGCAGTGGCATAGAGTGCAGTGGTGTAGAGTGCAGTGGCATAGAGTGCAGTGATGTAGGGTGCAGTAGCATACAGCAGAGTAGTGAAGAGTGAAGTGGGGTAGAATGAGATGAGGTAGAGTGGAGTGGCACAGAATAGACTGGGGTAGAGTAGAGTGGTGTAGGGTGTAGTGGGGTAGAGTTATTTTGTGTTGTGTAGATCTGTATGGCACAACCTATCACTGTGAGGGTATCTACGCACCCAGGCAGGAACGTAGGTCTGGGGGTGCTCATAGTTCTTCAGCTACTTGTTGAAGTCGAGGAATGGATTGGCGGTCCTGATATGTAGAGTGAGTTTGTTCCAGATGTGGGTGCAATCAAGGAGAAAGCGCAACCTCCTCCCTTGCTTCTGCAGATGTGAGGGATTCATGTGAGGTTGAGAGAAGTGAAACTTAGATGTCTGGTGGGTTGGTAGAGTTGGAGTCGATCGTTGAGGTAGCCTTGTCTTGCATTCAGGAGGGCTTTGTAGGCATTGATTAGAATCAGAAATTTGCAGCATTTCTGGATGTAAAGCGAGTGCAGTTCCACAAGGTAGGTTTTGATGTGTATGTTTCTAGGTATGTCAAGGATGAGTTTGGTAACTGTTTTCTGGATGGTTTGGAATCTTTAGGTGAGTTGGCTCGAAATGTCGACATAGAGTGCGTTGCTATAGTAGAGTCTGCTTGCAATGATGGCCTGGGTGACCATACATCTAGTGTTTGTGGGGAGACATTTGAAGATTTTGCAAATCATTTTGAAAATGTGGTAGTAGGATGTGATTACAGCATTGACTTGTTTGCTCATCGAAAGCTTGTTGTCAATGATGATGCTGAGGTTTCTGGTCTGATCTGTGAAGGTAGGGCACAGGTTAGGCTGCCAACAAGAAGAGTGCCAGGGGGAGTTAATAATAATAAACACAAGCTTTATTCGGTCAGCATAACCATCAAAGCGACCATAAAACAATTTATGATCATAAATAGGTTAAAACATGAAGGGAGTTACAAAATCATCCAACAATCACAATAAAATGTAAAACCTCCCACTTCATATCCACAACATACTTATTTCCAAAGCATTTTAACTATTTTCAAGAAAACGGATGCATATATACCAGGCAGCCACAAGGAACTTGCTAACCGCAGAAATTAAAATGGTTGAAGTGTCACTTTTCAAAACCCTTAAAGCAGTACAACATTGTCTTATGCCCACATTTCGGCAAATTGTATGAATCTCCTTGAGCTGGGGAATGGAATATGCCGGGCAAAGACACATAAAATGTTCAACAGATACAATACTGTCACAACAGGCAGGACATAAGTCAGATGTTAAAGACGATCCCCCCCCACTAGTTAAAGACAGCAGCATTAAACACCCAAAACGAAAACAAGCAGACAAACTCTTTCCCAATAAGTCAGGTATAAGATCTAAGTAAAGTTCGTACTAGGGATACCACTTAAAATCAAGAAATTCATTAGTCAGCCGACCATGTGATATGCAAAGGAGGAGATTGTTTCTCACATAAGACCAATAAATGGCTTTCAAAGACGATTTGTGGTTTTTCCCTAAGTTCGGTGGATTCTCCCAATAGCTTTCAAGCCCCAAAGTACGAAACCATTTTGACACATGCCTGAACCATGGGATAGAAACTGCATTCGGTCTTTTTAGGAGGTCAAGAAGGGAGTCCCTATATATAATAAGCCCAGGAGTAGTCAAGATCCTTACCCAAAAGAGTAAGGGTCTCGGAGCTATCAAATCAGCAATGAGATTAAACTTGAGATCTAGAAAGGCTGAGGTCAAGGGTGTGCTGTGCGGGCATGCAAGTAGAGCCCTGGCAAAATTGATTTCGCCCACGAACAGTCTATTGCTATTAGGAAACTCTCACACCTCGGCACTGTAGGTGGACACACCCTGCACCTTTGCTTAGTAAACCTTGATAGCCAGAGACACGGCTTTTGTTACAGAGCTTTTATAAAAATGTAGGATAGCACCCGCCCTATGCTGGAGAAGTACCGCACTTTTACTAATCTGATCCTCCCATTGTAAATTATTTGAGATCCTCACTCCCAAGTAATCTATTGAGCTAACCTTGCATAGAGGGATCCCATCTAAAATAATAGTGCATCTCCTAATTGATCCTGAACTAAACACCATTAATTTAGTTTTACTAACATTCAGTTCAAGGCCATAGTCTGCACAATATAATTTAAACCTGTCAACAAGAATCTGAAGACCCATTGGGGTCTTAGAAATAAGTAGAGAATCATATGCAAAGAGTAGTATAAGGATTTTCTGTACGTGTAGGGAGGGGGCATCATTCTGACAAAAAGACAAAACTTGTACCACCTCATTTATAAATAGAGTAAATAAGGTTGGGGCCAAGACACATCCTTGGCGAACCCCCCTCTGAATGGGAATATGTTATGTTAATTATCCCTGGTTACCCCATCTCACCTGAGCATATGTATTTTCAATGTAACTGTTGTAATAGATGGATTATATTGATAGGAGTACCCATTCAATGTAACACTTTCCATAGTTTTTCTCTGAGGACCATATCGAATGCAGATCGAAGGTCCACAAAAACGACATATAGATTTTGCTTGGCAAGCACTATATATTTCCAAGATAAAAGCCTAAAGACCTGATCTACCATACTGGTTTTTGGGCGAAAACCCGCCTGTAGTGGGGACAGTACCTGATGATCTTGAACCCAACTTAATAGCCTTTTCATATAATTAGCTGGGGTGCCTTTTTTATGAATAGGAATTATTTCAGCCCCTTTCCAAGTACTCGGGATTGGACCCCCAGCTGCGATTTTGTTCGATATCAGGTTTAAATACCAGGACCATATTCTTGGTTCGGATTTATATAAATCCCCCGGTATCTTATCCGGGCCTTGCGCTTTAGCAGATTTTAGGGACAATTGGATCTTCATAAATAAAGGACTCTAGTCCTGGTTCATTCGGAAGGTAGCTCGTTCTAACCTCCAATGGGGAAAAACATTCATGGATTGGGAGATTACAAGGTAGGGCATAGAGTTTGGAAAAATGATTCCCCCAGCTCTCAGGTTGAATATGGTTACTTATAGTGCTCTTGCCCCCTCTTTGTCTATTGGACAATAGCTTCCAGAATGTCACATTGTCACTATGGGGGTCATTCTGTCCCCGGCGGTCATGGACCGCCGGGGCCAGGGTTGGCGGGAGCACCGCCAACAGGCTGGCGGTGCCCCGCAGGGCATTCTGACCGCAGCGGTTTTGCCGCGGTCAGATGTGGAAAACCGCCATGGGGATTCTGACAGCCCATACCGCCATCCTGTTCCTGGCGGTTCTCCCGCCAGGAACAGGATGGCGGTATGGGTTGTCGTGGGGCCCCTGGGGGCCCCTGCAGTGCCCATGCCAATGGCATGGGCACTGCAGGGGCCCCCGTAAGAGGGCCCCACTTTGTATTTCAGTGTCTGCTTTGCAGGCACTGAAATACGCGACGGGTGCCACTGCACCCGTCGCACCTTCCCACTCCGCCGGCTCAATTCTGAGCCGGCGTCCTCGTGGGAAGGCTCTTTTGCACTGGGCTGGCGGGCGGCCTTTTGGCGGCCGCCCGCCAGCCTAGTGCAAAAGCCAGAATACCCTCCGCGGTCTCACGACCGCTGAGCGGTATTTTGGAGTGGGGAACTCTGGCGGGCGGCCTCCGCCGCCCGCCAGGGTGAGAATCACCCCCTATGTTTGGTTGCATCGAGCAAGTTTTGCTAGATTGAAACTTCCCAGCTTGCTTTTCCTTGTGTTGTGGTCTTATTATAAGCGAGTCTAGCTGATTGTATCGCCCCCTGAGAAAATGTCATAATAGCTGTTTTTAGTGCTAACTTAGCCTTGGAACAATCCTTATTGAAAAACACATTATTTTTGGGGGTTTGCCATCAGAATACCTAATGTTGGTCTTTTTATAAAAAAAACTCTGCAATTTCTTCAGCATATCTTCATGAATACTAAGAATAGGAGAGTGATTAACTTCGTACTCCTCATAAACAGCCATTACATCAACAAACAATTGATAAATCCCATTTATCAACTAGGGATTAGACAACACTTTTGGCCAGCAGACCCGAGTATGACTATTATCCAACAGTGGTGTGGAACCACAGTACAATGGTAATTCTGTGATCTTCTAAATAAGTCACTGTGCATGGTGAAGAGCAAAGGATTATGATCACCCTGATAATGTGAATCTACCTTCATATCTTTTAAGGAAGGCCATAACGTAACATCCACTAAGAAGTAATCAATTACACTAGTGGATGTGCCTCGCTTGAATGTAGGTGCAGTGCTCGAATCAGATGGAGTGCGGCCATTACAGGCCCTAAATCCATGTTTAAAACCTAAGGATACCAACTGGGAAGCATCACAGGAACGAATACACTGTCATTTATTCATTAGTTGTGGAATACCCCAAAGTTCATCTTCTTCATCAGTTACACCACTATTTAGACAAGAAGGTTCAAAAGTACAGTTCATATCTCCTTCAATCACTAAATTTGTCAGAAGGTGCAAGGTATCCAAGAATTCAGACAGCTGGGCCAGAGTCTGAGACTCAAGTCCCCGTGGGACAGACCAAGCATAAACATTAATTATGATAATCTTAAAATCTCAATCAAATATGAGTTGTACTCCCAATAAATCAGGTGAGTCTATTTTAAATACAGAATGATCGCACTGTAGTTTCTTGTTTAGCAGTACCAATAGGCCCCCTTTAGCTCTACCTAAGCCCCTCTCTGCGAGTTGAGCCACAACACAGTATGATAAAAACCCATCTATATAAAGTTGATCCTCAGCCCAAGTCTCCTGAAAAAGACAAATATCCTGGTTATTGATGTAGTTGACCCACTCGGGGTCTCCCAGCTTGCTATCAAGCCCTGCTAGATTCCAGGACATAATAGATAATTCCGAACTGGTTGCCACATCTCTAGGCCTGGGACACTGAGCCAGGGGGAGTTCTTATCAGTATCTCCGTTTTATCTGAGTTGAGTGTGGGGCAGTTCTCTCACATTCAGTTTGCTACATCAGACATGCAGGCAGTGAAATTGTTCCTGGTGGTGTTGTTCATGTTGGTGAGGGAGAGGATCCGCTCAGTGTCATCAGTGTAAGAGATGATGTTGCAGTTGTGGGTTCTTAAGATGCGTCTGAGAGATGCCATGTAAACATCGAAAAGGGTTGGGCTGAGGGAGGAGCCCTGGGAGCCTGTGCAGATATGCTGCTTAGGTTTGGAGGTGAAAATGGAGAATCTGACTAGTTGTCCCCTGTTGGACAGGAAGGAGAAGTGGGGTACAGTGAAGTGGAGTAGAGTGAAATGGGGTAGACTAGAGTGGTGTAGGATAATGTGGCACAGCGTAGAGTGGTGTAGAATGCAGTGGTGGTACATATTAGAGTGCAGAGTGGTAGAGTAGAGTAGACTGGAGTACAGTGGTATAGAATGTAGTGGAGTACAGTGGCTTAGAGTGGCATATAGTAGAGTGCCATAGAGTAGAGTGGCATAGGGTAAAATGGTATAGAGTAAAGTGGCAGAAAGGAAAGTGGGGTAAAGTTCAGTGGTGCACAGTGCAGTTATGTACAGTGCAGTGGTGTACGGTAGAGTGGTGTAGTGTGTTACATAATTCACCCCTCTACTTAAATCCCTTAATTTAAAAAATATATATTTCTAATTACTACAGTATTTTGGAAGGAATACCGTTGTACTTCAAAATTGTTTTAAAAATATATATAAAACAATATAAATGATTTTACCCACATGCACACACTATTCTAAACTGTCTTATGTCTTACTATAGCTTAGAAATATACTAAGAAGCTATTCCTCACGTAGAAACCCACAACACAGCCAAAGTGTCATCTAATCAATATAGCTGTCTTTTATTTTGCAAAGGTTTTCATTAGTCAATAATACAGTGTTTTGCAATGTTTGTCCTTGCTACAAACCGCAATATGCTGAAAAGGTACCACGGAATACTGCAGCCCAAAATATCATTACGTTTGAGGGCCATATTTTGTTCTTGGTGGTTTCAACACCAAGCCACGGTGGGCCAAAAAAGACCTTCAAGATGGCATTCTACCTCCCACAGTAATTAGATGTATTGTAGCTAAGCCAATGACTGCCATTACACAGTCATGCCAGCTGCATGCCACAGCCGATGTGGCAGGCTCCAATGCCGGCAAGTAGGCCCTCCGTCGCTATCTTGATGGCAGCATCCCTCTAAGTCCATTTTGATCACACAGTTGTGCTGGTGGTGTTTCAGCAGCGGGCCCATGACGGCAGGAGTCCATCGCGGGACCCATGCAGTCTAGCACCCTGGTTGTGGCCATTGCTTGGATGCAAGTAGGCCACAGATGGTGTATATTGGAGAACTGAGAACACCTGCAAAACACACTCCATTTCAGACCATGAACCTTTGCCATGACATTGCAGCAGACCATTCAGGCACCCAGTATTTCCAGCCAAGAGACAGGTTTTCTTTGTTTTATTTACCTCTCCCTCTGTGTTATTTTGTACAATTTTACTTAACCCCGTCTCTGCTAAGCCTTTCCACTCTCCTGTGCAAAGCCTTTTATGGCTGTTTGGGGCAGTTTGCGCTTAGGCTCCATAACATTTTGTCAACATAAGCTATCCATGCCAAATTTACGTCCTTTTTTAAAAACATCATGGAGATTCTAAAAAACTCAGGGTTTGTGGATTCCCATTGTGGAGATGAGAAATTAGTCAAAATACAGCTAACATTTGGGTTTTTGGGGAAAAATGGGGAAAAAGAGCTGCAGAAGAAAGCATCTAGTTTTTCCCTGCAAATGGCATCAATGAAGGATTTGCAGTGCTAAAAACGTCATCTTCCCAGCTTTTAGGAACATGCAGACTACAATCATAAAACCACATTTTTCAACACAGTTTTGGCATTTTACTGGGACACACCCCATTTTTCCTGTTTCTTGTGCTTTCAACCTCCTTCCAGTTAGTGAAAGAAATGGATGTGACACCAATGCTGGATCCAGGAAAGCTATACATTTCTGAAATGTAGACAAAATTCTAAATTCAGAAAGGGGTAATTTGTGTAGATCCTTCAGGTTTTCCTATTGAAATATTGAAATTGAGTTTTAAAAAAACTGCCATTTCTGTCTACGTTTTCATCTGTAACTTTTTTCAGTTATGGCAAACTTTCAAAAGCAATATATTGTTACATCCGCTGGACCCTTTTGGTTACGAGATATATAGGGCTTGTCTGTTCATCAAGAATGAAAGGTACCCAGAGCCAATAAATGAGCTGCACCTTGCAATGGATTTTCAATGTGTACTGGGTATATAACATTCCATTTAGTAAAATATAAAGGGTGAAAAAGAGGTGTCAAGGTAACTTGTGTATTTCCAGAATGGGTACAAGAAATGGAGTTTAGAAGCAGTGGTTATTTGTGCATCTCTGAATTTGGGGGTACCCATACTAGCATGTGAATTAGAAAACATTTCTCAAAATGACTTCTTACTTGCACACTGTCTTACGTTTGGAAGGCGCAAATGCAGAGAAAGACAATTGGTAATAATAGACGTTCTGCTATTCTGTGTTCCTCTAAGTCTCCTGATAAAATGGTACCTCTCTTGTGTGGGTAGGCCTAGTGCCCACGACAGGAAATGCCCCATTTCCACTGAAAACTGACATGTTTTTTGCCAAGTGGCCAGCTGTGGATTTTGGGGTTTGCTCAGCCAGCACTTAGGGAAACCTAGCAAACCTGCAGATTTTTTAAAAACTACACATCTAGAGAAATCCAGAATTGGATGACTTGTGGGGCTCTCACCAGGTTCTGTTACCCAGAATCATTTGCAAACTCAAGATGTGTTCAAAAACACATTTTCTTTACATTTTGGTGGTGCAGAGTTCTAGAATTTAAAGGGAGACGCAAATTTCCTTCCACTCAGCTTTCCCCACGTCTCTCTAAAAATGGCACCTCACTTGTGTGGGTAGGCCTAGTGCCTGTGACAGGAAACACCCCAAAATGCAACATGGACACATCACATTTTTCCACTGAAAACTGGCACATTTTTTGCAAATTGCCTAGCTGTGGATTCTGGGATCTGGCTCAGCCAGCACCTAGAGAAAAATACAAAACTGTGCAGTTTAGAAAACTAGACACTGGGGGGGGAGGAGGGGATCCAGGATGAGGTGACTTGTGGGGCTCTAACCAGATTCTGTCACCCAGAATCCTTTGCAAACCTCCAATCTGTCTAAATATACAGTTTCCCCACATTTCGGTGATGCTAAGTTCTGGAATCTGAGGGGAGCCACAAACTTACTTTCACCCAGCAGTCACCTAATCTCTCAATAAGAATGGTACCTCACTTGTGGGGGTTGGCCTAGTATCTGCAACCGAAAATACTCCAAAACACAACTTGGACATATCACATTTTTCCACTGAAAACGGACACTTGAAGAAATCTAGCAAACCTGTACATTTTTTAAAACTAGACACCTAGATGAATCCAGGATGGGGTCACTTGTGGGACACACACCAGGTTCTTTCACCCAGAATCCTTTGCAAACCGCAAATGTTGTCTAAACAAATCACACATTTTCCGTAAAAATTTCCGTGATGCAAAGTTCTGCAGTCTGAGGGTAGACACAAACTTCCTTCCACCCAGCATTCCCACAAGCCTCCTGATAAAAATGGTACCTCCCTAGAGTGGGTGGGCTACGTACCCGTGGCAGGAAAGGGCCCAAAACACAATGTGGACACATCAAAATTATCTATCACAAAACAATCTGTTTTTTCAAGGAGGCACCTGCGTTTTTGCTCCCGGGCTCTACGGCCTTCCAGAAAACCTACCCAACCCAGACACAACAAAAGCATTAAATGTTTCTAAATGGAAGAGATGGATAGCCAACTTCTTATATCAAACGTAAAACTAACGAACAGCAGTGTAAGGTTCTAACCTCTGATCAACTCTACCTACACCACCCATGTGCTTATTACAGTCTAAAATGCAAACAGGTTTGCACACTTTAGCAACCTGGCCCCAAACAGTCACAAGTCAAGTCAAGTTCTTTCATCATGGATGGTAGTCAGCATGTAGACATCCCTCCTGTCTACAAATTAGATAGCTAGCAGTACATCATTACACAAGGCACTGCACTGTCCTCTCTCAAGTGTTTACACCCAAGCTTCTTTGGATAACCTTTATGGTTAGAGCAGACTACTCTACAAGCAACAATGGCCACTTTGAACAATTCCCTGAACAGTTGCACACCAGTGAAGAAGTTACCTAGGTACAAATGTCGACCTTTGATAAAAAAAGTCCTCTACCAAGTTCCCACACAATTTTCTCACTCCAAAAGTGGATGGACATTCAGGGGAGTCAATAATGGAATCCCTACAAGTGTAGACCTGGATATTATAGGCACATCCTGTACTACTCTCAGACAGCATACACATCTTAATTCCATAACATGCCCGCTTGTAGGAATGTACTACCTAAAATCCAACGGCCCTTGAACAGGACCAAAGACTCATCCAGAGCTGTTTATTTCCCTGGAACTTAGATCTCTGAAAATTGATCTACAAAGTGACCAAGGACAGGCCGAGTCTTAAAAAGAGTGTCACAATCAGGGTGTAACTTGTTGCAACGCTAAAGCATTATGAACAAAATGCAGCAACCGAAGCCAAAGCAAATACTGATCCTGACTCATGATTTCAGGAAATATGTCCATTGCCATCAAGGAACTGATAGACCAATTTGAAGACAGTGATGGCTTCCTTACCAAGCCATTCAAAAAAGTTAAACCCGAGAGCTTCTTCAACTCTTCCTGATTTGCGGGATTTCATCGCGTAGCTCTAGATTGGGGCCTAAATCTGGCACTGTTGTCCCTCAAATACTGTTCAGCACACAAATGAGTCTCAACAATCTTACCCAAAAATACATCATCCATAAACAATTCAAAGAATTTTATAGGCAAAAGGTTTTCAGTATTTACCGTGTGACAACAGTAAAGGCAGGCAATGCTGGTTACACCATGTTTGGGCAATCCAGAATTCAAATCTTCCAATGGGAAGCCTTTCAGCCCCAGGCTGCTGTACTATTGGCGCATCAGTGTTCTAAAAAACAGGCACTTCATCCACACTGAAAGTGGCTTCATCATCAGATGATTCCTCTTGGACAGACAATTCATTGCCAGAATCTTGCACTTCCTCCTCTGCCTCAGATGCAGAGTCAGTGTCACAATCATGGTTAGAAAAAGATTCAAAAAGCATACCAACAGTCTGCAGAGACAGCTAGACTCACCAGCACCTACTCTGCACAGACACAGCAAGCATCAGCAATATCCCACCAAAAAAGAACTCAATACACTAAGGGGCAGATGTAGTAAAAAAATATTTTGAGACTTGCAAATTGCGAGTCATAGCGACTAGCAATTTGCAACTCGCAAAATATTATGCAGCAAGGTGTCTCAGACACCTTCTGCGACTCGCTATGGGGTCGCAAAGACCCACCTCATGAATATTAATGAGGTGGGTCACAGTTTGTGACCCCACAGCAAGTCAATGCACTCACAGGGATGGTGGCCTGCTGGAGACAGCAGACCACCATGTCTGTGACTGCTTTTAAATAAAGCAGTTTTTTTTCTTCTTTTTGCAGCCCGTTTTCCTTAAAGGATTAAACGAGCTGCTAAATGAAAAACTTCCGAAACCATTTGTTTTAGTTTTTTTCAGAGTAGGCAGTGGTCCATAGGACCACTGCATGCTCTGAAAAAATATTTTTTTTCGCATTCACAAAGGGGAAGGGGTCCCATGGGGACCCCTTCCCTTTTGCGAATGTGTTACCATCCACTTCAAGTGGATGGTAACTGCGAGTTGGTTTGCAACCGCATTCGCGGTCACAAACCAACACAGCATGGCGATGCGGTCGCTAATAGGAAGGGAACACCCCTTCCTATTTGCGAGTCGCAGCCTCAAATTGTGAGTTGGTACCGACTCGCAATTTGAGGTTGTGCATCGCGTTAAGCCTTTTGCGCGTCGCAAACTGCGTTTTTCGCAGTTTGCGACGCACAAAAGGCTTCCTACATCTGGCCCATAGTGTACAAACCTAAGAAGAATTTCACCAAAGCTAAATATAGTGCTATTATTACACAATTTACAAAGAACTCATTCATACATGGCATCAATACTCATTTGGAGTGAACAGTACAAAAAAGGTTTTCTTACAAAACACATGCAACTACGCAAACTGCAGGTCTACCATTGCCAAAACTGTAAGCAGGAGCCACAGCAAAGGAATCAAAAGCTTTGAACTAAAATAAAATGGAGATATAAAACATTATAATCACAAATGCAAATAATGTGCCAGTCCACAAACACCCTGCCAACAAACATTCAGAAGCTTTCCCTGGTGTCTAGTGGTTTACTGTACCCCTTGGGGGCAGCTGGTTCTAGAAAAATGTCCAATCTTCCCTCAAGGGGGACAGACATGGCCAAAATATGTGCTTCCCAAAGGGGAGCGACCCTTCCTCAAACGTCCATTCCCCAAACACAAACACAATGCTCCAATTGAAATCCCTGGTGACTAGTGGTTTCTGCTCCCTTGGGGGCAGATGGGCTCCAACAATAGAGGGCAATCTGCACTCAAGGGTGTCAGAAACAGCTAAAGTACACACCCCCAAAGGGGAGCGACCCTTGCCCAAGGGGACGCTACCCAAACAAACAGAGCACCAAAAATAATCCCTGGTGTCTAGTGTTTTCTGCCCCCCTGGGGGGCAGATTGGCCTAAAATACATTTCCCCCCAAAGGGGAGTGATCCTTGCTCAATAGTTTGCTCTCCAAACAAACAAAACGTGCCACAAATCATCTCTGGTGCCTACTGATTTCTCAGGGGCAGATGGGTCTAACATAAATAGGCCAAAATAAATGCCCCCCAAAGGGGAGTGACCCTTGCCAAAGGGGCACACCCCTACATTACAAAAAAAGAAAAAGTAAATAAAAAATCTTGGTGTCTAGTGGGCATTCCTGCTACACGATTGTGGCGTGATCGTGCAGCAGGAATGCTGAAAGAGACATCAGAGGAAATAAACACCCTTTGCTTTCCACAATGCCTCTTTTGTAAAAAAGGAAAATCCCTCGTTAGGAGAAACTTACCTGTTTCTCTAAAGAGGTGCTGAAAGCCTTTGGCTTCCAGCATATCAGGGGCCATTTCTAATGATGTTGGTGTGCGGTGTACGCTTATGTCATTTGATGCCGCAGGGGTATCGGGGGTGGGAGCAGGAATGCTAGGGCTCATCCCTGGTGGAGGATATACAAGAATGTGCCAAGGGGGGAGCGCCAGCACTTCCCCCATTGGTGGAGCTAAGACGGCTGGGGGCAGTCCGACGTACAGGCCCAGTGCAGCATCAGAAGGCCAGAGGCCGTCCGACAAACACAAAGGATTAATTACATTACACTTAAGTTTTTTGAGTACTAATACATTTCTTTTGGCAGGGAGGAGGATTCCCCGTTTCATAAAGGTAGAGCTGACTGTCATGGTGGATTAAACAATTGTTTGGGGCACAAGTACAAAATGCTACCATTTCCCAGAAAAGGCAAATGTGGTAAGTTGCACTTAGCAATGCCTAAACAATCACAAATGGAGTTTTGTCAGTAAGCAAGAAGTTTTGAATGCTTCAACACCCTTATCAAAGCAGTTTAAACTAAACCTGACTCCCTAAAATATGTTGTGTCATACCAACGACTAGCATCATGGTTGTATCTATCTTTTTTAACAATGTGCAATATGTGAAGTCAGATTGTGTGTTGTGCACCATGGATCATCCCTTGTATTTGCGTAGTCCCATGCTTCCTATCAATGTAGGTGGTTGTTCTCCCAAAAACAGGTCCAAACCTCCATCCATTTGCACAGGCAGGTATAGTGTCTGTAAGTGGCATTCTCGCCTATTCACTTGATACCTATATGCATGTATATGTTGTAAATGTGTGTTCATTTCCATCATAGTAATAGAAAAGGATATGTCCAACTCTTTTTCAAACAAGTATTGTCTATAGTGTGAACAGATAACTACAACTGCCACAATGTCCTGTTTTTGTGGTGACAAAACTATAGCTCTGTGTAATGTTGCTCCACCTTTCTTAATTTCCATACGGGCACACATCTCAACAAATTGTGCAATTCACGGCTACCATGGTAAGCTATGGTTTAAACTGTCAATTTTTGTGTATCTGAAGCAAGCTGAAACCTTCTCATAGATATATTGAAAGGATGAAAAGCTCACATATTTCATACTCTTGTGCATCCAAGAATTCCTACACTGTGATTTAGCATGCTGTGTAAACGTAGTTTAAAAGTAGCACTCTCACACAATTTGCATTGCACTATCCATATGATGACAAGTGACGGTTACATTTTTGAGTTGACACACATTACTTTAAATGTCTTTTAGCATGCTAGGCCTTGGAGTGGTACTGTAATCTACTCACCACTGTGTTTAATTGAAAATCTACTAAATGGAATGTACAATGCTGAAATGTTTTAACACTTTTGCATTCTAGAACATTTCTACAGTGTCATCACTTGATTTGGCATCTGTGTAAATCATATACATAAATAAATATAGTACACTGTTCCAAGAAATGAATACATGCAGAGCTGAGGAAAGTCAGTAACTTCAGGAGAGCCCTCACACACCCAATAGGATGTCAAGCTTCATCACTGGGCAGTCTCATCGTCAGACTGGTGCTGCAATGTCTGGCGGACCACCACCTGTTATGGTGGTGGTACTGTACCGAAGACTGAATACCGAATACGGTTAGGTCTGAGATGAATACTGACTATTGAAAGAAGGTAGGAGAGACAAAAAAAGGTTAAAATTGGCTCAGAACCTTAAACATCATTTTTAATGAATCAGGGATAGGTTCAGGCTAAGATTAAAAGGAAAGCAAGGGGAGTGAAAACGAGTGCAGTGGGACATTATCCCCGTTTTCACTCCCCTTGCTTTCCTTTTAATCTGACACATTTGAAAGCTATTTGTCAAGCAAACTTCTAGTAAGTTAACGTGGGCAGTAGCAAGTAGACCTGAGTCCTTAGCCCTTTACAAATGTGCATGTAAGTCAGTCTGTGATTACCAACGTGGAATTATTGGCCAAACCTACATTGACTGCAACAGTCAGGAATGTGTCCACATTGGTAAGAGATTTTTATATCCCACAGACAACATTTTTTGACCTTATTCCTGCCCAGAGGAAAAATTTATGATAGAGAGCAATGTGATACTGAAAGGGACATTTGCATATGCAAGGTTACATGACATAGATGTTGTGGTGTCCCATCTTGAGCAATCAATTTTCATCCCAAAAGCCTGCCCTTTGGGAGGAGTGAATCAATTTTGACTCTGTACTGGAGTGGTTCTGAGGTGTCTCCAGGCCTATGTGTTTACTCATGCTGTTGAAACCCTCTGTCATGAAGTGAACAACAAGTGTATAAGTGACAAATGCAGACAAGATATAGGAGCTGGGATGGAAGGTTATTGAACTAAGTGCAAATGTTGTGTGAGGTACATTGATGTCCAATTGCATTCTCACAGATACTCTAAAACTGCTGTATCTGCTTCAGCATCAATTGTGCAGGGTGAAGGTGACAGCGGCCACATGGGAGTGGATGAAGCTGACCACTGGGGATTGGGTGTGGACACCACTGACTCCGAGGGACCCAGTGTCACAGAGAGTGAGGGGACTGACCTGGAGGCCATGAGTGATTTGACATCTTCCTCGGAGGCCTCCAATGAAGACCAGTCCCTAGTAGGGTTGGCCCCTGGAGCGACTGCGACACCTGCATCTTCGTTCGCCCCATTCCAATATATCCACCCTCCCTCTTGCTCCTTCCCCTAGTTAATCGTAGCTGCCCTCGTAAAAGGGGCAGCATCACCTCTGCTGCAAGCATCTCTGCCCCTGACCCAGGGTCCCAGGCTGCACTGTGTCAGGAGGTTGGCATTCATGGTGCCCCGTCTAGCCTACAGAGGTCATTCCAGGGTCTGGCCTACTCTTTGGCTGCAGCCTCCCACTCACTCCAACATCGTGCCCACACTCCCTCCGCATCCCCATCCCACATCCCTCAAACTAGCCATATCCAAAACACAAGCAAACATATGCACGCACCCACAACTGTTGTGGAACCATTTTAGTGATATCTCTGGGCATGTTATTTTAGAAACTAGGCCTCCTCTTTGTGTCCTTTAGCCTAGTAACATTTTATTCTGCTTCATTTTAAGATTTTATAACCGGTCACATTTGTGATGGTGTTTTTTTCTCTCTTTATGTAGTTGTACTTTTGCCTAGGAATGCATTACATTTCTTAATGCAATATTCTTTTCACTCTGTGCTTTCCTGAAGGCTGCAGTGAGATAGGATTGTCGGCACAAGTGGTACACTGCGTCTCTAACATTCATAGAAACACACACATTTTAACATGAGGACACTCTCAAAAAACATCAGTTCTTTTATTATTAAAACACTTCTCTGTCCCATTCACGTTAGAGGGAGGTTCCAGCCAGATGACCACAACTGCATGTTGTCAGACTTTTTTACAGCTTCAGCTGCTTGCTGAGATCACTGGTTTCCTGGCCTGCATGCGGATGGTGTCTCTATAGATAACAGGCATCTTCACCACTATCATATTCAGGTATGGCGTCGGCGCAGTTTTGCGTCAAAAATATTACCGCCGGCTAATGGCATTTTGGTGCGCCGTGCGGGCGTCAAATGTATACTTTGACGCACGGCGGCGCAAACCACAGGTGGGAGTCATTATTTTTGACACACACCGCAGCGTCAAGTCATAAAGCAAAACAACGTTAACGCGGCGGAAATGACTGTGGGTCGATTTACGACCCCGCAAATTGGATATGTGCCGTTTTTTGACGCAATAGCGTCAAAAAAACCCGCAAACACTGCCATTTCACCAGAGGAGAGCCAAAATGGATCCCAGATCCCACTACAGACCCCAGGAAGATGACAACAGACCAGGAACCAGCCAGGAGGACCCACAGAAGAACCAGGACACTTATAAAAAGAAAAGAAAGCGTCGCTTCAGTGCAGAGGAGCAGGAAATTCTGGTGAAAGAGGTGACGGAACACCAGCACCAACTGTTTGTCACCTCAAAGTTGCCAATCAGTAGGAGAGAGGCAATATGGCAATAAATTGTCGACAAGATTAACAGTGTGGCTAAAGTACACAGAACAGTCATTGAGTGCAAGAAACGCTGGCATGACTGCAAGCGCAGGACCAAGGAAAAGATGGCCAGGAACAGGAAGGCAGCACTGCAGACTGGAGGTAGGAGTCCAGCACACCAGGAGGCCCTGGACCACATGGAGGAGATGGCAGCAGCCGTCATCCCTGAGGAGATCGTCACAGGGATTCAAGGACAGGACAGCACAGACTACCAGGAGACAACGCACATGCAGGTTAAGTCGCATGGGGAATTATAATGCAATAATGTAAACTGTGAGCAGGGGGGATACCGACCACAAAATGCATGGAAGTCATCTTATACATGGAGTGGCATGGGTAAAGGGGCACGGCATGGTGGCATGGCCCGTTCTGAGAAGACCTGGGGCTCACCATTACACAACACCAACAACAGTCCCATGGGGGCATGCTGTCATGCCAACAATGGAGCAAAAGGAAAGCCACGCAAGGAGGGAAGGCCACAACGTCAAACTGACATCCCGGCACACGTCAGCCACCATACCCCCTACATTAACTAGGGCCCTATTAACAACCTCTAGCCATACCGACAACTGGAATGTAACAGTGACAGCAGTTGTCACTACCACCTCCGCTCTGTGTGCAGCTGAAGTAGCCAATGGCAGTCACCTCCCCATGGATCATACACACATAAATTAGAGGGTGAGGATGACAACTTCAACAATCCCCAGAAACAAGACAAAGGCCCCAGTACTGTCAAATGTCAATGCCCATAGTTGTCGCAAACATCAGCCAATGTAAACAACAATAGGAGCTACACAGCACTAAGGACACACCCATGCTGCATATGTCATGGTCCATCCTGTGCCTGGGTAACAATGCAACATCCCAAATGTCATACTACTCACACAACAGCATTGGGGGGAAACACATGCAACTGGTCACTGAAATAGACCTGCACAGTCAGAGGAGGAAATACAACACTGATACGATTATCAGGGCAATCCAATGTAACACACATTCCCAAACATCAGCAGTACACATTACCAACATCCATATCGTATCATAACATTGCAATGCATAGGATATGCCACATGTCAAATACATTTAAGTGGATGTGAAAGATCAGAGATTGGGGCAGGTCCAGATTGTTAAGTGTGCTGCCAGGGCCATCAGAACACCCACAGGCAGTGAAAGGTCTCACCATGAGAATGGATGTACACAGAGGCTTGAGTAGGACAAGAAGGTGGAAATTCTCTATTTGGCCAAAACCAACACCTAGAAGAGATGATGGCAACAAGTCTAATAACTCAATAATATACGTGTGTCATGCAGGTGGGGCATAGGCCTGGAAGAATGCCCATCTGAAGGACTGGAGCAATTAACACGAAACAAGATCACAAAGGGAATTCATCAAAAGGCAGGCATGTCACATCAAAATTGCCACAACACAGACACACTAATTGTACCCTGTTTCATTGCAGAGGAAGATGGATCTCCTGCGGATATGCCTGTCCCAGATTACCCTGATGACATGGATGACGAGCCGATAAACGTTCCCCAGGAGACTATCCAAAAGGTTCTTGAAACCCTCCAGACCCCACCTTCAGTCACAAGGATGAGCACAGAACAAGCAGCCATCGCAGAGGATCCACCCACCACCCCAATTGTAAGACCTGCCAGCTCCAATACAGCTGAGGACTCAGACGACACTGGCACCAGCTTTGAGAGAACTGCAGATGGTGTACAGCGGCAGCTGGCCAAGGAGGTGCGGGTGGGGATGAAAAATATGGCAGCCAGCCTAGAGGAAAACCCAGAAGGAAATCAGCACAGCTGTAATACAGTTGATCCAACACCTACAACAGCAATCCTGTCAACGTGTGCACAAATGCAACATTGAAACCCTCAGGGCTGACCTGGCTGCCTACCATCGTAATGTGGCTGCTATTCTCAAGAACCAGCAGATACTCCTTGCTGCAGTACTGCCCTTAAGACCTTCACAGGGAGCAGCGACCGGGATGTCTGACTCCACATCTTCTAACACTGAGGTGTGTGTTGCCCCTTCACAACCAACAACAACAAGGACAGAGGAGGCAACACACACGTCAGGAGAAGAAGACATGGAACAGATCACATTCACAAGGAATATGACCTGGAAGCACTAGTTCCTGCCACATGGCCAACTATCACCAAGGTCCTGCGCTTTTTAACTTGCCAGTCTTGCAACAACTGTACTCAAGCACTGTTCTGCAAACCACTGTATATCTTGTCACCCAGCCCAGTGATTGTCTCTCTCCTACTCATTCGCAAATTCTGTCCCTCTGCACCGTCTGAAACATCAACCCAAGCATGTCAAAAGCATTTTGGTAAACCCTTGTGTTGGATCACAATGTAAGATGTCACTATAATGGACTCACAATCATGGACAATGTACAGAAAGCACTACAGCACTTTTCAATAAATAGCACTTACACAACAAATCTGTCTCTGGGTAATGTGACATATCAACTGTGCAGTAGATAACTGAAATGTGCCTACTGTCAAATTACGTAGCTTGTCAATACAACTGTCCTGATATTATGTAGTCAGATAAATCTGCAATGTGCCCATGATTGCATCATACTCTGCCCATCCTGAGGGACATGTCTGATGAAGTGAGAAACCATACACCATCATGCTGTGTTGGACAGAATAATGCTTCCTCAGGGGATATCTAAGTCATCAAATAGTGGCCACAAAAAGTTGTCAACATGCAATAATAACACATATAACAGTGCACACTAATCTAAGCAAACACTACAAAAACTGCAGAAATGAAGGTGTCTGAGTTCACATACAAATAGGTAATCATGCTGAACTGTGTCACAAATGACGTATGAGAGTCATGAAGACAAGAATACAAGAGTGCCATGAGAACTCATCTTATAAGGGTGTCCTTGATCATCACACTGCAGTCAGACCTAAAGCTGTTTCCCCAATACCAAGTCTGGAAGCACTGTTTGTGACTTTGAAAACACACTTATCAACAGAAACACATTGTCATCCATATTAACTGTGATTGGTGGTTGCAACGAAGGGTGGACACTTTGCAAGGTAGCTCTGGGCTAGCTGCCAATCGTACAGCTCAGTTGGGATTTGTTTGTAGCATAGGACACAAATGTAATAGTACAAAATTTATGTACACTGAATCCAAACCCAGGATCAAGTACCATTCAACACACACTATTAAGGGTTAACCAAATATTTATTAAATGCTAATCACAGAAGAGGAAACTGAGGGAAAAATCTTACCTACCCTAATCTACCCTGACTACTCATTACCCACAACTGTCCCTAGCTAACCTAAGCTACACTTACTTATCACATGTAACAAAATGTTCTAAACATATACCCCCCACCCCCTTTATGATACGGGACACATGGAGGACAACACATACTAACCTAAACACATACTATACTATCCTAAACAAATATATATTTGTTTGTATTATTTTTTTATTTTTTTGTTTTTATTTATTTATTTTTTTAAACACACAAGAACCCCAACATAGTACCCACACATTCAATAAGTAAAAATAGAAAGAATCTAGACCCCCACCCACTAACACTAACTAAACTAACAGCCTATACTAACCTAACACTAAGCCACTAAGCCCCCTAAGCCCACTAACTATAAGAACAAGGAAAGAGGAGGGAGGGGAGGGAATCATGTCCATCAGAAAATGTCTAGAGGTTGGCCCTCCGGAGGGTCATCTTGATAGACTTAACACGCTGGTTAATGTGGCGCACATCCCGGCTCAGGTGGCTCAACTTGCGCAGCACACGGTCCATCTTCCGTTCCATGTTGTGGAAGGCTGCAGGGTCAACAGATGGAGCAGTGGCAGTCTGGGTACCGGTGGAGGAGGTCTGTGTGTGTATGGTGCCAGGCCCAGTGGGCTGACCTGCACCTGCAGCAATGCTGGGGCCTGGAAGTCCAGCAGATGTAGGCACAACAGTCCTAGCTGTGGGTGGGGCCACCTGGCTTGAATTGGTGGTTGTGCTGGTGGTGGCTGTGGTGGGCAAAGTAGGGCCACCTTGTGGGAAGGCTCTCCATGCCCCGGAGGCCCGTTCATGGCAATATCGCCGGGCCATCCTCCTGAACCCCTACTCCACCAGCAGGATGTGCTGGTATCTTATGGCCCGGCGCTGGAATTCATGGACCTGGTCTGGAGTCATGTTTGCAGCTGTGAAGACAAATGCAAATATTCTACATTAGTAACTGCATTGTGTGAAATGGCACAAGAAGTTAATCAGACAATACATCTACTGTACTTGTAACAGCTCATATCATAATACAGATCATTGAATGTCCCTGAGGAAGTACATGGCAGGCCAGCCTACAAAGGTCACATCACACATAGCACATCCATAACCTAGAAGATGGGTAACAACTGGCTTTGACTTGCAATCTGAGTTCTGCCAGTTATCAGCTAAGAATCATGCTGCATATCCTCCGCCAAGACCTGGGCTACAAATGTCAGTGTACGGAAAGCAAAACTAAAGCCACATGGTCTGCAAGTTGTAACTGGACTTGCCGGTATAGTACCAAGTGCCAAACCTGAGTGTATAAACTAGGTTCCAACCAAACAGTCACTTATTCACATGTATGTGTAACATACTGGTAGCATCAGTACTAGGTACCCCATTCACAAACCCATGCCCGTGTTTGAGGGTGGGGGGGTGGATAAACAACTGTCAATTTCCAACAACATGTACACCAAGGAGTGTATAGAAAACTCCACACGTGTTTGGCTCTGCACACACACCACAGGTAAGGTCTATCAACAATTAGGAGCCAGCAAACCCTAGACCAATCATAGGGCCACACATGTCAGGAAATGCAGAACTTGGTAAACAACATATACTTCCAGTAAGGCCTGACTTACATCAGACACAGAGTTGCAATAACACCCATGATCATGAATTGCATGCACACCTAGGCCATTGCACTCAAGTTCCACATACTTGTAGCACTACATGTGGAAGTACATGCTGCTAGGAGGTTCTACCTACAGTTTCATAATTACGTTGGTAAATAGGGAAGAAGAAGTCTATTGGAAAACAATTTTCTGTACCAATCTTGGAGAATGTGGGTCTGACAGGCTAACTAAATCGGAGCTGACTTCCAGTGTGACTCTTGTTGATACAAGTGTGATCCACATGACTAACCCTAGTACTCACAGTGGGGCCTACAGGAATGGCCTACAATCCCTACATTATACCATTGGATAAGCATTGGCCAACTCAAAACATGTGAGAAACTGAAATCCCACTCATGGAACAAGAGAAATGATTGCCCAACGCATCACACCATGCTATGCGTTCAACACACACAAGTCCATAAACAGCAAACACAACACATAACAGACATATCAACACTTACTGGAGTGGTCGGGGTCCTCAAATGTCGCCACCTCTCCCACAGTGTAGGGTGCCGGTCCACCTGTAAGGTATGGAAGGAAGAAATGTGCTCAAAATCTGTGCACAGCGCAACAATTTCATAAACATATACAATGTGTAGGCTGAATAAGGAAATGGCAGCCATTCAGACATGATGGTACTGCATCTGATATATCACGGCCACCTTGTACATAGCATGGGTCTCCTGTGACAGTTGCACACATATCTGCACACATACATTGGCCCTAACTATCATGTGGTTGCAAACATGCCCCGTAATTGGTGACCAGAAAAAAATATGGAGTGTAATCATCTCATCATTTGCATCCAAGAGAGACATCCAAAGCCTGGTGACTGCATTACCAGTCAAACATGCCTTGTGGCCATGACACATTAATGACACATAGGTACAATGTACAGAGGGAGGGGCAGGAACTTTTTTAAGCCCTCCTGTTGTTACATTTGATTCAATTGATGTGGCCCAGCAATGGTGATTTGCACCAACCATGGAGATGTGAAGCCATGTGCATACCTTTGGACTGCCATTCATATTTGGAATGTGGCACAACTAACTCCAATAAACACTTTAAGATGTTAGCTGAGGGCACTTTACACCTTTTCACGATGTTTTAAAATCCAGATCTGACATGTATGCAAAAAGATCAAGGAAAACAATAATCACAAACATTCATAGTACTTCCGTGAACGCTTTCCTTCCACACTCACCAGACTCACATGAGACATATGTCTGAGCCACTTTTCTATTATCAATGAAGGCAGCACTAATTTTCTGCATCATGTAGTGATTCTAAAGTCAGTCTAGCTATTGCGTCAACAAAGTTAGCCAATATGTTGGTACATCTTTACTTCTCTGTCAATAGTACCTTATATAGACATGATTGGCTCTTATTTTGTTTGGTTGTCTGACACAAAGGCCGCACCAATTTACTTTATGGAAAAGTATCCTGTAAGTTTGCTGAGCATGTGCTACCTGACAGCTAGCAATTGTGATCCTTACCATAGTGCATCAATTATCCCTGTATGTTTCCCCAGCATTACACACAGTCAGCAAGTTAGCTGGCAGACATAGTACAAATCATCTGATGTCACTACAGAGCATTTAATTGTGCACATTTACATGATTAGTACTCACCAACAGTGCCACCAATCACAATTCCCAGGTGGTTCAAGAGATCCTGCTCCCTGGAGATGAGGTCAGCCCACCAGTGCTTCAGCTGGTGGTCAATCCTCTGGCTGGCATACACACGCTGCAGGTGATGCAGCACCTTTCCCCACCGGATTCTGCGCGCCTCTGTTGGATACCCCTGTATCACCCTGCCTCGATCATAATTGGCAAGAAATGGCACACAAGCCATATGAACACCCCAAACTCCTCTTCACCAATCCTGCCAAGACGTGGCCTACCAGCCATAGTGGAAAAGTGAAAGGGAATAGGGGTAAAAGAAATAGAAAGGGGAAAAGGGGGAAAGTAGGGGTACAAATACAGATGAAAAGTAAACTTAACCACTAAAAGAGCCCAACTATCCCCAAACTAACACTACCCACAACAGACTCCCACTAACAACAAAAACACAAGATAAATGGACAAATGTAGACAAAACACAGTCGTACATTATACATCAACAATACTTATTTCACAAATGGACAATACAGATAGCACACAGGACAAAAAAGCACAAAATCTCAGGACACCACTATCTACACAGCCACACAGTCTAGAAGGATCATAGACTGCAAATTGAAAGTGAAAGTACACCCACTGTACATGATCTGTAAACAGGATATCCTATTGCATCACTTCCTGTATGAAATGTCCGCCCTTTTTCGCGTTATGCGTCATTTTTTGTCTACCAAAACTGTATTTGCGTCATTTTTTTTGACGCACAGGAGTGACAATTTGCCCGCATCCACATAATAGTACATGGCCTCTACAAATATCTGGATTCGGGCTAATTTTCACTCCTGTGTGTCAAACAAAATGACGCAAATACAGTTTTGGTAGACAAAAAATGACGCATAACGCTAGGAACGTCAAAATTTCAGTGCATTAACTGGTTTTGGGCAATTTTTCTGTTTTTTTGTTATGTTACATTTGGGACACATCATAGATAGGCTGATTGAACACACTTATGGTGTTGATGGTGTATGTTCACATGTGTGACATCATACTGCAGCGGATCATGATCCGCTACTCCTTTCACAGTATTTTTACGGTTGGCTGACGCAATAGTTGGTCATAAGTGTGGCCTACATATATGTGTTGCACAAATTGTGCATGTTTGGCATCAGGAGTGGATAGCAATGTGACACACATATGTACAATACCTAAATGCCTTTGGCTCAAAGTGTGTGCTTTGGCAACTAATGCATTTGTTGACCAAGTGTGTGTATCTCATGAAGCATTATTGCACATATGCTTGTATGAATGTGACGTCCATGTGTCCAATCCATAGATGCAAGTCATTGTGGAAATGAGAGAGGGCATGTGTTAGTCTTACATGTAGCAACATCCATAATGTGGACTTCCATGATTTAGGGTAACGTAGACACCACATGTGACATAGCATGCACCAGATAGAGGGCAGACGCTTGTTCATGTCAATGGTCCACATTTTCAACATCCTATGTCCTAGAGTATTGGTAACAGCTTCCTAGGCACTAGTTGGTGAATCCCACAGTGAGTCATACACATGCATTGAGGAAGTGGGTACCATGTTGTTTGCACAGACAGACAAGGGTGAATCTCAAATGTATGATGACACCACAGCTGAGGCCATAGAAGTGAGCCCCAACTATCAAGTGGCTGTGGTGGACCAGCATACAAGACAGCATGTGTCCACATATTTCCAGTGATCAATTGCACATAGGTGTCTTGTTCATGTGTGTGGTCCAATGGTGATCCTGTATATTGTTTGGGGTGTAATTTGTCACATTTCGGTCCATGACTCATCATGAGTCAGTGGCAGCTATTCCTGTATCTACTAAGTATCCTTGGTTGATCAATGTGAGTAAAGTGGATGAGTACATGTGAACCTACATGGGGATGGTCCCACCCTGTCACTAAAGATGTGTAATGAGACAGTCAACAGGTCAACCTTGGTATGCTGAGTGAGATAATGTCTCAGGTGTCATGTTCCAGCAGGTGTCATTACAACATTTGTACACAGGTTAGCCTATGCGATTCCCACTGCATCTGGGAACATCATAGCCTCTGTGCTGATTATTATCACAGCTATTCACCACACACGGCCCATCAATATGTTGTGAGCACTGTGATTCTGTGTGTGAACTTTCATGGTCCTGACATGTGTGTATTTTTCATGGACATTATCAGAGGTTGCTGGTTCTGCTGAAAGCCCCGTACCCAATCCCTGCCTACAGCCCTGGGACACTGTCACACTTTGTCATTCATGCATAAATGAGACCCAGACAAGGGATGGGCCCTGTATTTTGCTTTTCCCAGAGGATCTTACTCAAATGGTACAGTTAAAAGGCAGATGATGCTATACAATGTATTTGTGTAGGCATTGAAGAAGCCCATGCCCAATACCCCCTGATGAATGAGAGGTTTGCTAATGCAAGTGTGGTACATATGTAGACACAGGGATACTTTAGTGTAACGCACAGACAGATGCCAGTCAGGCTGACAGAATGCAGGGTGAGTTAGGAGACAGCAATTTGACAAGTTACATAATCAGTGGTCTGACTCAGACTGTTTGGAGGATAAACTAGACAGTTGACATGTCAAACTGTGTATGTCCTGTGTTTTTGAAGGTGACAAATGAACACAAGGGTTGTGTAACACAGCTTAATTAGTATCAAAGCTTAATGGTGTAATTGACTAAATGGCAAGTCCTATGCTGTTCCAGGCATCAGCAGGGGCAGTGCTTGTTGAAATGGGTGGTGTGCATGGAGGTGATCACAGGTGTGGGCTGCATCTGTTTCTCACCAGTCCTGTAGGTGAGATTTGCATTCTAAGGGCCAACAGACATTTTCACACGGGAAGCAATCTACAGGTGCTAACAGGGCTTTGAAACTAGAAGACAGTGTATAAATTAACCTGACGTTCATGCGGTCAGATGTTCTATGACAATTGCATACCATAGGAAAGGGTGTAGCACACTGGATTGCTAATGTTGGTCTGTGTGTGTAGAGGAGGGAATATCAGGGTACACATCTTAGTATTCCAGGGACCTCTTCCGACAGGTGGGTTGTGACCAGGTGCATGGGTGTGTCAGGAGTTAGGAAATGGGCTGACATGTACATGGAATGTCAAGTGTGTAATGCTGCTCATCTATGTGGCACTTGCTCTGTCTATTTTCTGCTTCTATGGAACTCTGGTCACAGATAGTCCTTGCAAATATTGGATGCAGTTGGACTTCTGCTGTCAAGGGTCTGGTCAGACATTCCTGTTACTGATGCAAAAGCACATTGACTGCCTCATGTATGAGGCTTGCTTTCCCCTTATTGAGTGATGGTGTCTTAGTTGTGTGCCACATGCTGCGTTGGACCTTGTTTTCAACATGTATGTGTGAAATAGGTGTGGTCCTCTGCTAATGGCCTTCAAAGGAGAAATGTACATGATAGATGTCATTTACAGTGGGTGTGTATGTGACCATTGTATGTTAGGCATCACATTAGCTCTGGGATTTTCAGTGTCCTAATCAGTATCTCTGCAATGCTCCATGAGGTAACACTCTTATTCTGATAAGTAGAGATGAAGGTGTGCAAAAATTAATAGCCAGACCATGATATGGTGATTATTATAGGTGTTTATTTAAATTAGTTAACTAAAGTGGTGAAGTTGATTATATTTAAAAGAAATTGTTGCCGATATGTTGCCGCCTGCGTATACCAGCAGCCGTGTTCTGTAGTTCCCCCTCATGTTGCAGGCCACCATCCTCCTCTTCCTCCTCTTCAGGCATGTGTGGCTCTGGTTCCAGGAGGGGAATGTTCCTTTTGATGCAAATGTTGTGCAATATTGCACATGTTAGGATGATCTTGCAGACCATCTCCGGGGAATATAGGAGGCTACCACCAGTGATGTGGAGGCACCGGAACCTTGACTTGAGGATGCCGAAGGTCCTCTCGACTATGCTGCGTGTCCTCCTATGTGCGTCGTTGTAGGCACGCTCTGCAGCAGTACTCGGGTTGCCAATAGGTGTCATAATCCATGGCTGGATGCCATACCTCTGATCAGCTGCAAGAGAAAATGAATGGGATCATGTTGATGTAGCTGGCCCTATTGAAATGACCTTTCATGGCAGTAGTTGTCTTGTGTTGTGTGTGACTCTTTTGTGTTATAATGTAGCATCCTAGGCTTGTAGGATGTACCATCTGCATTGTGTTGTTTCCTTGGCTGAACAAGTGTTTGTCTGATAACCGGTTGTCAGCAGTATGTTTTGGGATTTGCAATACAGTGTGCCCTCCCTAGCATCGTGACTTGTGATACAGGTGTCCGTGTGTCTTCACTGGGGGTGAGATGATAGTTCCATACACAGGTTAAAATTGACAGTGGTGGTAACACGTTCATATAAATGTACCCTGGACATCCCATACCTTTAGACTCATGCAATGGATTAATGTAAACGTCATTGGGACACTTACATTTTGCAAGGTGACATTTAGGCAACCCACTCGACACGTTGTGATCTTTGACATCTTAACATTAGGCTGTACAGTAAATTCCGATGTGTGACAGGTTCACTGCAGACCTAAGAAACATGGCTAGCGATGTCACGACCTCAGTGTGTTACTGTCGACATGTTGCTGTTGTGGTGTATGTGTTGTGTGTCCTAGAGGGTTGCTGTGCAGTGTGTATATAAGTAGGTTTTTGTACTTACCAACAAGTAGTCAATTGCCATACCGTCCATCCTGGAAGTGTTCATTGATGGTGCAGTGACGGAAGATGAAGGAGTCATGGACACTCCCAGGATATTTAGCCATGATGTTGGTGATCAATCCTTGGTGATCTACTATGGCCTGCACGTTGATGGAATGTGTGTGCTTCCTGTTGCGGTAGAGGTGTTCAGTTGCAGCAGGTGGCACAAGGCGTGCATGTGTGCAGTCGATTGCACCAATGACATGTGGGAAGCCACTGATGAGGTAGAACCCCTGTTTTGTTTCCTGCTGCTTTTGCAGTGTGTTAGGGAAGCAGATGTGGCGGGGTGCAAGTCCAATGATGGCATCCAGTACTTTGGGCAAAAAGGCGGAGAATGATGGTTGTGATATTCCGGCAACCATGGCACCAGTTGTTTGAAAAGAGCCACTTGCCAGCATATGAAGTACGGCAAGCAGCTTGGTTTCTGTTGGGATGGTGTGGGGTGTCAGCAAAGTGGGGGCCAACTGCGGTTCAATGTTGCGCAGCAGCTGCTGAATGGCCTGCCAGTTCAACCTGTACCTCTGGATGATGTTGTGTTCCCTGAGGCCCTGAAGGGTTGTTCTGGGGCAGAATATTCTCTCCTGCCTTCTGCGCTGCCTTTGGGGTCCCTGCTGGTGTTGTTGTAGCTGCTGTTGTTGCTGCTGGGGTCTGCGTCTGCATGCACGCTGGATTAGAATCACCTCCATGTCTCCCTGTTGCTGCTCTGCTGTTGCTTCTGTGTGTTCTGATTAAATACAGGTGTGTTTGCCCCATTTTAACGCCTGCCCTGACCCAGACGTTAATTTTTGATACAAATTGGGCTGTGCGTCATTTTCCGGCTCCGCCTCCCGGCCATGCGTCATTTTTGCCCAAAAGCATAAATCAGACGCACGGCCGTTTAAGTAATTTTTTGGACGGGAATGCCTACCTTGCATATGATTAACACAAGGCGGGTTGCCGCATCCAAAATATTACGCACACAGCGGAATTTTGTCATTCGCGGGCTCGGGAATCAAAGTTTAAATACGGGGCAACGTTTGCGCTGAATGTGCGTCAAAGATTTGGACGCACATTCGACGCAGACGGAGTATAAATATGCCCCTGAATATGCTAAACCGAGAAAGGAGTCACAACGCTCGTCAGAAGTTTCTGTTAAGAAAGAAGAGAAACTTCCTCAACAAAAGCCTCCATTCAAAAAGAAAAATGTGGCAGCAATTTCTATCAGAAATGCCACTCAAGATGAGAGATTTACTGAAGAACAGGAAGTGGGAATTGGCCCTGCTAGACAGCGTGGCAGAGGTCACAATAGTTTGCCAGATTCTTCAGGAGCATCTGGAGGTAAAAGCAACAAATTACTTTTTAGAAGTCAAGACTGTGACCATGAATGACTGCAAACCCGATAGGGTGTATAACCTAAAACTACAACTAGAAGGCAACACTGAGCGCACAATAGCCGCTATCTTTTGGAATTTTATGTAGTTGCCAGTTATGATATTTTATTGGCCAAAAAAGATTGGCCACCAGAATTTGTGTGTAATCTCCCGTATGGGGAACCCTCTTTTTCGGCCCTTGTTATAAGAGAGCTCAGGGAGGATTGCGCTATTGATTGGGCATTGGTGCAGGCACTCGCGTTGTGTCATGACCATGTAAGGTTGGATATAGATTCTCCTTACCATAGAATACCAGTTATATCCCAACCAAAACCTCAGCCCCAATATCGAAAAAAGCATGAAGCTAGAGCACCTGTGAGGGAAATCCTCACACAGCTAGAGTACCAGGGTGTAATTGAACCCTGTGTCTCACCAATGAACAACCCATTGTTACCCGTAGCCAAACCGGACCATTCAAATGGAATAGTCTTAGACTGCAGACATTTAAATTGTCCCACACGCACATTTGTCATTCAGAATGCACACAGCACTGCAGTTATTAACAATATAGTGTGCAAAAAATACAAAACAACTTTGGATATTTCCTTTTTTATTTTTATTTTTATTTATTTTTATTCTGGAAAGGTATCATACAACAAATACAAATGAGAAAATAAAGCAGATAAAACCCAGCAGGGGATAAACCTTTGGGAGACAAATGTCCATCTCTTAAATGGTGACATACCATTTTGGTTTAAACATTTAATCATTATGAGCAAAAATCCAATCCTGAAATGCCCCCCATATTGCCTTCCCTTTCCTCCTCGCATATTTCCCTTTCCGTTCATACAATGCTATTTCCAAATAATACACAGACAATAATCTGGCCAACCATTGTTGCCAAGTCGGGGGTCGGACATTGAGCCAGGCGGATGCTATACACAATCGAAATACTGCCATAGCCACAAATATAAATGCTTCATAAAGATTGTCCGTATCACCCATAACCCCTAAAACCATTACCTCGGGGGTTAGGATTAGATCAAATCCCAAAACTTCTTTCAATACAGATTGAATGCCCTCCTTCAAATCCTTCAATTCCCCGCATGTAGCCATCATGTGTACAATATCTATTCCTTACATCCCACATCTTAGACAGCTTGTTCCCAATAAACTGCCCCATTTAACAAGATGAGCTGGGGTATGATACAAATCAAACACAGTTTTATAATGTTGCGCTTGGAGGGAGGAAGAGAGTAGAATAGTGTGTCCCAATTCTAATGACCTTGGAAAGATTTTACTCCCGTCTTCCAGTTTCCTACTCCACTTTTCACAATTCTTCTCTAAATCATCGGGCTGTTCTAACATTAATAATCGGTAGATTGACCTGATTGATATATTAGGATTAGTCACAATATCATCCAGCAATTGAACGCTCCTAAATCCCTGCACCCCTCCTGTTTTCCTTAAAAGGAAATCTCGTATCTGAAGGTATTTAAAAAAATCCCTACGCTCTAAACCATAACACTTCTGTAGATCAACAAATGCCTTAACCCCCGAGTTATCAAAGAGATTCCCCAACCTCTCTATACCTGCAGAGACCCAGCTTGCCATACATTTATCCTTAAATATGTCGGGGAGCAATGGATTCTTTTTGATCATGGTATAACAATTATATCTGCCAAATCCTTTCTTTTTATACCATGACCGCCAGCACTTATAGGCCGCCTCCAATACCTTATATTGAGTTTTCTTGTAGTACCCGGGCTCATGAAAAGTTACCAGACATCCATTAGCTGTTGCACCTATCTGCAGCTCGTATATATTAGGACAATCCTCTTCTGGAATCCCTCCTTTCTTAGAACCCCATAAAGGGCGCATATACTGAAAGGCTGCCGCCATTTGGTATAATTTTATATTCGGCAGAGACCACCCCCCCCTTTCTCGGGAAAGTGACATGAATTTACTTGCTCTTCTACATTTACCATATGCCCAGATGAATCTCATAACCACTCTATCTATCTCTTTAAATCTGAAATTAGTAAAGCTCAATGGTACAGCCCAGAACAAATACAGCAGCTTAGAGAGGAAAATCATTTTTACCATATTACACCTCCCCATGATGGTTAAATGTAAATTATTCCATCTGCACATATCTTGTCTTGCTTTAGCAAGTATGGGATCCAGATTTAACTTAACAATTTCTCCTACTTGTGGCGTAATATCTATGCCCAAATATACTGCATGGTCGACCCTTTGTGTATCCTGAGTGCTGGCGTATTGATTAATCAATATCTGTGTTTTATCTCTGTTTAGAAGATATCCAGAAAATCTTCCGAACTTCATTGACACCTTTTCAACCTCTCTCAATGCCGGATCAGGGGTGGGAGTTAGTATAGCAATATCATCTGCATATGCTAGAACTTTTATATCCCATCCCTGCCTATGAATTGGTGGAATCTTGCTGTTATCTTTAATCTGTCTAAGCAAGGGATCTATATATACAGCAAACAGGAGCGGAGAACATGGACATCCCTGTCTAGTACCTCTCTTAACCTGGACACTCTCCGATTGTCCCCCCATTAGTTGTATTTTGACTACCGGTGATCTATATAGAGCCCTTATTGCTGCAATAAATTTCTTCCCTAACCCATAATACTCCATTACATGCCATAGATACTTCCAGCTCACCCGGTCAAACGCCTTTTCCGCATCTAATAATGCAACTGCCATCGGCTCCTGGGCCACTTCTGTAGCGTCCAAAAGTGCAATAACTTTTCGGATATGATCGGTAGTATCTCTTCCTGGCACAAACCCATGCTGACTAGGAAAAACTATCTTCCTGATCACACGAGATAGTCGAGCGGCTAATATCTTTGAATATATTTTAGTGTCGCTATTGATTAGTGTAATTGGCCTGTATGACGCCGGGTTTGATGCGAGTTTCCCTTTCTTCAAAAACATTACTATATTAGCCATATCCCATGATGGCGGAATTGCCCCTCCATTCTGTACCTGAATAAACAGTTCTATCATTACCGGAAGCAATATGGCTTTAAATGTTTTATAAAACTCTAAAGGAATTGAATCGGGGCCTGTAGCTTTACCCGTGGCTAAATCCCCCAGTGCTTTGTCAATTTCCGAGATATCTATCTGTTCCCCTAGATATAAAGTATCACTCTCCGATAATTTATTGACTTTGATGGGGGTTAAAAATCTCAACATTTCTTCCTCTGAGTATATAGATGTGTCATCATACAATTCCGTATAATATCTGTAGAAAACCCTCCTAATTTGATCCACTTCTACAACCATTTGTCCTTGCCAATCTTTAATCTCTCTAATGGTCCCGGATGCTGTTTTCTGGCTTGCCCGTATTGCTAATAAACGCCCGGATTTTTCTCCATACTCGTATCCTAATGAACGCTGCGCTAGATATTTCTCTGCTATTCTTTGGGTCATAGTTTCGTTAATTGCGGCTTTAGCTATTACAACTTCCTCCTGAACCTTTTTAACATCACCCCCTGTTTCTATCGCCACAACCAACTGTCTTTCCAATACCCTCAGTTTCATTTGAAGATCTTTTACTCTGTTTTGGGTGCTTTTTTGCTTTTTTATACTAAAACTCAATGTTTCACCACGTATTCCGGCTTTTAAAGTGTCCCAGACTATCTCTACCGGAGCTGTTACTTGGTTAAACCCCAAAAATTCGGCTATCCACTTGCTCATATGCGTACAATATTCCGGGTCCCTAAGAAGCCCTCTTTCAAATGTCCATCTCTTCTCCTTTTGTTTCAACCCGTCTAATTCCAATTCTAGTACTAGGGGATTATGATCTGATACAACCCGCGGATATAACTCCATCTGACCCTGGTTTAATAATACTGGAGAGACCAGAAAATAGTCAAGTCGTGCTACTTTCACATGCGGGGCGGAGTAATAGGTATATCCAGGATCTGGCTTACATAATCTCACCCATGTGTCCACTAATCCTAGTTCTTTCTGAATAGCGACCATTGCATTATATACTCGCGGTTTCCGCCCTTGGTATTTCTTTGTAGGCGCTAAAACATCCTGTAATCCCTCCCAGGATCCATTCAAATTACAATTGCCACAAAGAATATACGGGGGAGCCCATCCTATTAATTCTATAGCCAGGGTATCTAAAACTATTGGGTCATCCGTGACCGTGCTATATACGGAACAGAGTGTAAAACTACCATGTCCATAACTACACTCTACAATTACCCATCTCCCTCCCCTATCTGCCTTCTGCCTACCAAAATTTAATTTATTAGTCCGATCTAATATCGCAACCCCTTTAGTTCTAACCTCTTGTTCTGTTCGAGCAATTACTTTCATACCAAGTGTACCCAGAATTCCGGCATTCCTATATTCCACATGTGTCTCCTGTAAACAGTAAATGTCTGCTTTAAAAGTTTTAAGTTCCTCCACTACTCTACTTCTTTTACGAGGGTCATTTAACCCACAAATATTAACTGAAGCGATTCGAAGTCTAGCCATTTTCTATTTTAGGCTCTCTTTCTCTCTTTTTGTCCTCCCAAATTTTTAGATCTGACTGCGCTTTCTCTTGAATTTTCCACTCAATTTGCTCCCCTCCTTTTGTCTCTCCTACCCCTGCTTTCAGTTGCTTCCCTTGTTGCACTCCTACTCCCATCCCTTTCCTTTTTACTCCCTCGTTTTCCCTCCTTTCCCTCCCTTGCCTATCCTTCTTCTCTTCCTCCCCAACCCCTCCCTCCTTTCCCCCTCCCCTCCATGGACCAGTCCCTTCCACCCCCCTCCCGTATTAACTTCCTCCCCGAGACTGGCCCCCCATCCTGTAGAGCAATCAGACCACTCATGGCCTGAATGTTGGCGTCGTGACAGTGCGAACCCACCCACCAGTTACCGGAGCACTTTTGCTGACCAAGAGACTCTATTTCGCTATCTGGCCCCCATCACATATTCTTTTGCTTTAATTTCTGACGTGAATATCTCTGTTTTCCCATTCAATATTATTTTGAGGCGAGCCGGGGCCAGCAAATACGCTTCCCCGCCTTTTTCTAGAACTGGTTTATTAAGTTGTCGGAGCCGCCATCTCCGTTCAACAGTAGCATGGCAAAAATCAGGTCGAGTGAAAAAAGGGGGGCAATATGGCGTCGGCGTCAGCGTAACTGCGTTCTCGCAGTTCCGCCCACCAGGGGAGCCGAAGGAACGGCGGCCGAGGCGTCCGCGGTGGAGCAGCCTGACACGCTGCGAGCTTCCCGCGGGAGCGGTTCGTTTTTCCTCTCCCGCGGTTGTGCTCGCAGCGGGAGTTAAAAGAATGTAAACGGCTGCGGTGGCCGCGGCGGAATAAAATGGGCGACGGCGGATAGAGGCCGAATTTCGGCCTGTCTTTATTATTCACTCTCCCCCGCGGTTCAGCTGCCGGGGGGGGAGGAGGGCGGCGGCGGCCGAGGTGATTACGGCAGTGATAGGCAATGGAAACCGGGCCGAGTTTGGTTTGCCGGTCGTTTTGCCTTTTTTTCTTTTTTGGTTTCTTTTACCCCGCATGGAAGAAAGTGAGGAGCTACATTGAGCCACTGGCGTTTGGGGTAAGATTGCACGGATAAGGCTGCACAAAGCTGGACAGTCTCTTTGCAAGAAGGCATATGGGGCGGAGAGGCTCCCCTTCTTTTTTTTTTTTGGGAAGATTATGCTTGTAGCTGCAAAGGACTTAAGAGTAAAGGACTACCAGGATTAAAAACTCTGCTTTTATCTGTAGGAGCAGAAGGGCGAATTTAGGAGGAGATCAAGAAGATCAAGAAGAGAAGCAGACAGGACAAGGACAAAGGACAAGAGCTCGGCTAGGAAAAACAAAAAAAAAACAAGAGAAAACAAACAGGTGGAGAGCCAGGTGTACTCTACTACTCTACTACTGCGGTAAGAGGGGGAGAGGTAAAAATATTGGACAGAGGGGAGCGGTTTGGGGGGGAAAAAAAGAGAGAAGGGGGAGAGCGAATATCTGAGAACTCTGAAGTGTGCAAGATGATCTCGGTCGACATTTATATACCCCCTTATGGCTTTGGAAAAACTTGACAAAACAAATAATAGCAGATACAGCTTTAGTGTCGTCTGGGGTAAAAGGACTATTTAGGCTGTTGGCACACGCATTAAAGACTAAGATGCCTCCCAAACCCTTCCGGAATTTAGGAGAAAAGATGGAAGGGGTGAAAGTGACACGGGCTGGTCGCGGCAAAGGAGAGCAAACGGGATCAAACAAACGCCTGACGACAGCGGTTGCTAAACCGGCCGTGGAAAATATGTTGAGAGGAGTTAAGACAAGTGAGAGTAGTAGTACCACTCCCCCCACCGAAATTAAGGTCAAGGGCAAAAGTCAATCTACTATCACAACGTTTCTTGAAGGAGGGGCACAGGATATGCGGCCTGTACATTTAACCCTCGCCTCTGAGAGTAAGGTGGTTGGGACAGAATCCCTTCCGAGCAGTAGTAGTAGTAGTATAAGTGGATGTATTATGAACAACGATCCTTCTGTGAATCTTAAGCAAGGCATGCCAGAGTCAGAAGACAGTCAGAGGGAGGTAAGAGAAAAGAATTCTGGCTCTTATACCGAGATTAAGCAGCCTCAAGCACAACAATTCGACTGGTCTGAGCAATTGGAATATCGAGATGGGGAAGGAGGTGCGTCTATATTAAAATCTACAACAGAAGAAGAGAATTTGCATAATATTTTCTCAAATACTAAAACCTTGGGCAAAATAGCAGGAAAAGTCTCTCAATTGGTGGAATGGGGAAAGGATAATAGTGATAAATTTTATTCTTTGACAGAAGAGTCTGATCTCAGCAGTGGTGATCACAGTCTTGGCGGGTCTGAGGACAGTGAAACATCGGAGACGGAAGATAAAACCTCAAGCAACGAACCTACAGTGCGACAGCTGCGCCGACAGCGTAAATTGGTCAAAGCACGGCCTTGCACTCAGGGGTCCTCAGGAAACCCGTCATCCATGGGCGGTAGGAATTTAAAATGGGACTATGCAGGTATTGGACTCACAGATTCCTCATCTATAACTTTAACTAACCAGGGCTCAGCTAATGGCAATAAGGAATCAGATATTGCCCCCCCTACTTATAGCCCACCCGCACTGGGGGCTGAGGCAGGAATGCTGCAGTCAATTTATAACTCAATCAAAGAGTTGCAAACAGAAACAAGGATCGAAAGTCGACGTGCAAGGGTTGCCACGAAGAGATTACAGGGAACATTTCGTAAAGTGGCCAAATCATGTACAGAAATTGGGACTAAGCTATTCTTAATGGAAGAAAGGATCGTAACGGTCGAGGAGGATGTTGTTAATCTTAAAGAACAGAATACTATGAGGGATGAACAATTGACAGATGTAATGTGGAAATTGGAAGATTTTGAAAACAGGCAAAGAAGGAATAATCTCCGAATTCTGGGTATACCGGAAGGGCTAGAAGGAACCAATATACGGAGATATATGATCAATTTTTTGCGTGGTGCTTTTCCGGAGCTGGGGAACTGGAGTTGGGAGAATGAACTGCAGCGTGTACATAGGTTTCCGCTAAACCAGCGGGAGGGGGGCGAACGTGCAGATTCCAAATATCCTAGAGCAATTTTAGTGTATTTTGGGAATTATTTACTGCAACAGGAGATCTTGGATAAAACCCGCCCAAATACCCCTCGCACTGTGGATGGGGTGACTTTTTTCACTCAACTTTGGATATTTCCAAAGTTTTTTCTGCCAAAATATAGCACCTGAAAGTAGGGATTAGACAAGTTATAGCACCTTAGGCTCTCAGAAACAACTTTGTGGCCTCCCACAAGCATATTAAAACAATCCAGGATTGTTTCAGCTTGTGTTACTTCAATTTTACACAACAACTACCATGAGGCTTTGTCCTATGTAGATATCTACCTTATGGATGATGATCTTGGTGAACCGCATTGTTGTGGGATTTGCCAGGTTGGGTTACAAATTTAATTAAAAAACAAAACAAAAATAGCATTCCTTAGTATCCTATTTTTGCGATGAGAACTATCAGCTGAAGGCAAAAGCCTAGCACCCCAATTTGTTGAAAAATGTGCACAATTGAAACCACCAAACACCATCATAAAGCTCCAGTCATTGTTGAGCTTTTTAAAATTTAGCAGAATTTACATTCCAGATTATGCAAAAGGCATAAAGCTGTTTTAAGACTTAATACATTCTGATTTTTCAAGCAAATATTGGACAGTCGAGCACACACGCATTCTCAGAGCAATGCAGCAAGACATGCTTGCAGCTAAAAACTTACACACAAGAGACAACAAAATTTTTTTGTCATCAGAGTAATTGCTGGTGCCATTGGCTTCACCTATGCAATGTTCAATGGGGTGATACCATCCCTATTGCATACATTTTACATTTATATCCCTTAAGGCTGTCACTAAAGCCAGAGTTCCCATCACTAAGGCACTACATCCATGTTGGATTCAATGGGCAACGTCTCTGACGGCCACAGATGTTGACTATGTTTTCTACCCAAAATTACAAACTCAAGAATCTCTACAATATAAACCTTAATACCCAGTACCAGCAAACACATTGCCTATTGAATAATATCGAACAGTTATGTACATTGATGTCTCAGCCCAACCTACAGTAAGCCCTAAATATCAATACTCCCCTGCCTGTGGGGGTATGTGTGGCCACATTTAGGATGGTGAATTCAATCCACAACACACTTAGACAGAGACCTTAGGGGACTGCACTGCACATACTAGCAGAGCTCAAGGCTCTATTGTTGGAAAATGGGTTATTGGTAAGGGCAGGTAGGTACCTACACCTAGCAACAAGCCACTAACCTCCACCTAGGTACAGTTAGGTCTCAGTAAATTAATCCCAGCTCAACCCTTGGTAGCTTGGCAACGAGCGTCAAGGCTTAACTTAGGAGACAAAGTGTAAAGCATTCAAATATCACAAAACAGTAATCAAATAAAACACAGGAAACAGTTTAAAAATCCAAAAACAATTTATAAAAATAGTTTATATTTTTATCTTTAAAATGACACAAAAACGATTAAAATCGGTTCAGGGGAACCGGAGATATGAATTTTTGAAGAATTACTATTTTTCTAGCGCTTAGAAACAAAAAGCGCCAATCGGGTCATCTGGTTGCACCAGGACCGGGGCAAAGTCAAAGTTTCAGGCCGACCGCGATGGAGCCCTGCTCGGCTACAGGTCGCGGGAGGCCTCGGTTAAAAAGTTACCTTCTGACTTAGTCTTTATTTTGAAGTTTTTCTTCACCGGGACGAACCTGCCAGTTGAATCCGACCTCCTGGAGCCCTTGTCCGGATACGCGATGTGGGTTTCCTCGGTGGAGACTTTTACCTTCGGACTTAGTCGTTTTTTTTAGATGAAAATCCTTCGACCGGGGTAAACCTGGATCTTGATCCGACGTCCATGGAGCCCTTCTCGGATACGATGGCTGGGAGGTCCCGGTCAACTTTTTACGTTCGGACTTAGTCTCTTTTTTGGATGTTTTTCTTTACCGGGACGAACCACGAAGTCAGGCCGGGTCGCGGTTGAGGCAAGCCGGCTAGAATTTCCGCGGCAGGTCGGTCCCTCTGTGGAGCTTTTTTCCAAAAATTCTCAAATCTTTTCCAAACTTCTGGGGCTTCACCCAGATGTTCTTTTAAGGTTCTTTTGGGGTCCACAGCTCACCCCAAGGGTCCAGAAGTTTTGTGATGGTCCTTGGGGGGTGCGGACTTCAACTCCCAGAATGCACCTGGTGCAAACTCCTTTTTGGCCACTGGACAGTGGTCAGCTGGTCGCTTTCTTCAGGAGTTGGTGCAGGGGACTCTGGTTAGCAATTTTTCACCTGTAGCAAACAGGGAGTCCCTCCTTGAACCAGTTGAAGCCAGGCAAAGTCCTTCTTGTGGTGAAGCCCAAGTGTGCAGCTGGTGCAGTCCTTCTGAGTGCAGGTTCCAGGTGCATGCCAGGGGTCCAGCAGGGCAGTCCTTCTTCTCCTTAAGTTCTTTCTTCTTGAAATTTGGTGGGGATCTGAGGCGTGGGTGCAGGTCTGCCAGTTTTATCCTTGCTCCTGGGTGAAAAGCAGGGGGGCCCTGGTTCTCCAATCAGGGACAGGGTCGTCCCCCTGTGATGACCACTTCCTGGGAAGTGTGGCAAAAATCCATCCCAGAAGGCAACAGTCTCTAAAAATCCAACATGGAGGAATCTGATTTTTGGAGGTTACATCTGGCTGAGCCCACCCACTGGTGTGGCTAAAAATCATAAACACACCCCTCTCCTGCCCTCTCCTAATCTAATCAAGGGGGCACCTAATTGTCTGGGGTTGCAGGATGTGGGGGTGTTGCTGGGTGCTCCAAATGTCCTTCTCTGCCTTTGAAGACCAGTTTGGCAGCCCTCCCCCTTCCTGCCTCACCATCTGCTGAGGGGAGATTCTCTCCCCCAAGCACATTCCTTTGTGTGAAGCCAGCCCACTTCACACCTAATCAAGGCAGTCTGGCAGAAGCTGCTGCAGGCTGGCCAATCAGAGCACAGCAGCAAAAACAATGCAGAGCTGAAATTGGCAACTTTTTAGGTAAAGTCTAAACTTTTTACCTGGACAAGTTATATTAAATCCAACAACTGGAAGTTGTGGGATTTATTACAACAATCAATTTGATACCAAATTCTTGGTATGTAACATTTAAGGAGACTTTAAAATTTAAAATAAAGTCTGCCCATTCTAGCCTATGAAGGCCATTTACTTCAATGAGGGAAAAACGAATTTGGCTGTTTTTACCTCACCAGGGCTTATAAATCTATTTTTATAAAGTCCCTGCTTATAGTTACATGGCACCCAGTCCTAGGTGTACATAGGGCACACCTTAGGGGTGACTTATATGTAAAAATAAGGTAGTTTAAGACTTTGGAAGTACCTTTAATTCCAAAGTCGAATTTGCATATAACTTTAATTTAAAAGCAGCCAGCAAGGCAGGCTTGCTTTTAAAATGACACTGGGCACCTCAGCAGTGCACCTAGGTGTGCACCACCTATGCTGTGGTCCCTAAACCTACATGCCCTACCATATACTAGGGACTTATAGGTAGGTTAACTTAGCCAATTATAATTAGCCTAATTTGCATATCCATTTTACACAGAGCACAGGCCCTGGGACTGGTTAGCAGTACCCAGGGCACCATCAAAGTCAGGAAAACACCAGCAAAAAGAGGAAAATGGGGGCAAAAAGTTATGGGGCCTCTGCAATCAGCCCTGTTTTCTCACATCTATAGATGCCACTGTAACACACGAATCCTGGACAGTAAACACTAATCGTTTTTTTATTTGTATGAGTGTGTCCAGTCCTTCATTGAATACCTGCATTACTGGCACCAGAATGGGTTCAGAGATTCAAAAGGCAACACCATCAAACACAAACTACTGTGGGGGAAAGTAGCCGATTTGAAAGAAACGCTACCCAATGTAGTTCATACAATGGGACATCAACGTGTTGGAATACACGTTCCCAGCAATAAGCTGGCTGATGAAGCAGCCAAGTCAGCAGTAGCTACGGCTTCTGTTGTTCAAATAACTCATTCATGGATGAGATTGGATGATGAAACACTGGCTGCTGTAAAAGCTTTCGGCTGCAGGTAAGCCCATGCCAAAGGCATATCCTGCCAAATATTCCTACTGCATATCTAGCCTCAATTCTGCCCTAGTAACAATACTAGGTGTGGGCTGATCGTGTGATCCCCAACCAAGATCAAAGACCTGAGTTGATTAAAGCAGCGCATGAGAGAGTTGCTTCTGCCCATGCTGGTGTGGCGGCTACTACTTCACTGCTACAAGCACATTATTGGTGGCCCGGTCTATGCAAACAGACCAAGCAGTATGTCCTTTGCTGTGCCATCTGTCATCAAATAAAAAGGTCCACAGTCAAACGCCCACCGCAGACACCCCTCTAAATTGCCAAAACCCCCTACAATGAGTGTATCTGGACCATTGTGGTCCCTTGACACCTGATGGTGCATACAAATACATCGTAGTAGCTGTTGACTCATACTCCAGATTTCTATGGATATGGCCACAATGCTCAGCTGACAATTTAACTGTTATTAAAGATTTGCAAGTCTTTATCGGCACATATGCACTTACGGCTTTCCATTCAGACCAGGGCCCTGCTTACGCCTCAACAGCATTCAGGGACACCATGGCTTTGTTAGGGGTCCAACTGTATTATTTGTCTCCGTATCATCTAAAGGGAAACAGTGTTGTGGAGTGAACAAATCGGGACTTAAAGCAATCCTTCACAGCTAGAGTATAAGGCACGGGTCATAGTTGGCTTAACTACCTGTATGGAGTCACAGAGCACTTAAGAATCTGCCCAGAAGGTCCATGGAAGGGCGTACCCCATCAGAATGTCTGTTTGGAACACAAATGTTTGTACCAGATCTTGATGGTCCTGGGGCAAGGGTAGCAACTACACCTTTTGACATAAATAAGCATGTCACTGTCTTGCAGGACTTACAACAGTTCTGTGACAACAACGCAACTGGCCATGTCGCCTCTTTGAGAATAAGGGATACACCAATAACACCTACTGGCTGGATTCTAAAAGTTGAGGATCAAATGCGTGAAAAGATTGCTGTGAAGAAGGAGTTCAGACCTTCCTATTGTGCACTGTTTCCAGTCCTGGGAATACATGGTACAGGAACTGTTATTCTGCCACTGCTGCCTGGTTCTAAAGAAAAGCGCTTTGTCTCCATCGACAAAGCCAAGCCACACCATATGGCTGATCCTCCACAGCAGACCTAGAGAACTCGTGGGTAGTCCTCGACTTCCTCTCACTACAGACCAGGATGTTCCTGTACAGGTTTTGAGCAGGAACGCTGGCACCTCTCCGAGCTTGGGGACATAGGAAATGATCTTTCATTAGACCCATTAACTTCTTCTGCAAGAAGCAATGTCAACAATCTTGAGAGATTTTACTCAAATTCAACTCAAACGGATGGAATAGTCTGCTATGAGCCACCAAGGAAGACTTCTGCCAGCTCTCCCCTTCCAAACACATCTCCAGTATTTGCATGAATGTCTTCTGGATATTTTGCTGCCGTAAGTAACTTTTTCCACCTCTTCTGCCTCTTCTGCAACAACACAGTCAAGAGCACGTAAGCTGACAAATTGACTCAAAATGAACTATTTCATTCTTCCAAGGAACTATCTGTGGCTCTTATTATCTGTAGTTACCTTCCTTCTTTGGATTGGGTTTGTCATTGTCTTTTTTTATATTAATACATGGTCATTACCTTCCTGAACGGTCTTCAGTTGAACTGGTGGATGAGGTTCTAAAACCCAACTTTTCCTCCCATAAGATCTGCAGAGACTTGTCCCTAGTGAACATTTCAGCTATACCAATTCCTGATGGGATTGTTTGGGATAAAGTATCTTTTGATATATGTGGCCTGACGGAGGTAATTCAAATTCAGTATGTATTTAAAGTTTCAATGAATTATGTAATAACACCTGGAGTTGTTTCTGATGATTGGGATGTAAAAAACAGTTGATTGTATGCTATCTGAATTAGAATATTTTACTGTTTTTGAAAGTGAAGATGTTTATCAATGGAAAGAAAATTATGGAAATATGTTCTGTTATAATTAATATGGACATCATGACATTCACAGAGCAAGTACCCCAAAGACATTTTTTAATTGCACACAATGGGAACGTTGTCCAACTCCGCCAATGGGGAATTGAAAACATACTCTGAAGAGTTTGCATATTTTTCTGGGCATGATGTTAAAAATGCTGAGTCATATTATTTCAAATGACTATTAATGGAAAGACAACATATCTTATTGACTTATACAACATTGATTTATTCTGATTCCTTTGTTTTCCTGTTGGCAATAGAAGACCTTGAATATTGGCTGAAGTTGATTGATTTTGAAAAGTGTATGGGTAACTAAAAATGGCAAATAAGGGGAAAGGAAGCTTTATTTAGAGCATGCCTGATACCTGTTCAAATTATATTTTTAAATGAAACTGTACAACAGACAAGTTGTTTAGGGTTGGCAAGATTTAAATGCACTCATTGTCCCTGCCCTTGCTAAAGGTTATAGATGCCAAAATGACATTAATGCAGATGAACATCAGCTCGATGGGTGGGTCCAACATGGAACATTTACTGCATCACTTTCTCATCCTGATGGGTGGTTAATGTTGTCAGTGGACACAAATGGTTGTCAATCGTGTTTTGTTAACGCCACAAGGTGTTTTAGTACAAATAGACCAGAACCTCGCTATGTGTCATCAGGAATTCGGGTATACCAACAACATACAGTGTGGGGAAATTATGCCAGCAATGGTTCAAAAAATCCTCACTAGGTGCTGTTAAAGAACACATCAATCTCCTGTCTAATAACACAGACTTGTAGGATTTCCTGTTAGGCCCCAGACTACAACGTAAAAGAGCTTTTTACGTGCAGTTCATAATGACATTTGGAAACTTTCTCAACAGGAAGCTGCAGTCCGGTTAAGGTAAATGGATCAGGAAATCTTACAGAAAGCGTTAGCTATTGTAGATAATGGGATTAACACCTTGTCCGACCACATATACACTTTAAACAACATTGTTTCATCTGCCATAGACATTGCGCAAAGTGACATGTCATTTTTACAACATGGAGAGAGTCAGCTAAAGTCCATTACGCAGCTGGGTTGGACACTACAAACACTGAAATCTGGTTGCGTGCCCTGGCAACACATCAGTGCAAGGGATATTATTTCAGGTCACTTAGGTTATGTTAGACATCGAAAAATTAGAAAAGTTGCCTTTTACTGTGGCTGAAATACCATCCGCTGAATAGCTAATGCACAGGGTTATTAATATGCCTATTCAACGCTACAATTCATGTCCTGCTTTAAACACATTCCATTTGATAGGAGACTGTTACATACATGAGGATTGTTGGAGCTTCCCTTCTCACACAATGTCTCAATTGAATGAAAGAGGTCTTTCTTAGCGGTAGTGAATACGAGACTTCTGTGAGCAATTGAATGGTTTGTAGACAGCTGTCCTTGCACAGGGCATGTAACGCCCTGGCAGCAAATTTAGCTTGCTATCTGAAGGAAGTTCCATCCCCCTTGATTAGACCTGCATTTCAGGTGCCATCTAATGGTAGCTATGTGCTTCTTAACAGTGAAAGGCTGTTGTGGAATGCAAGCCGTAACTGCTTACGTTGTTTTGGTCTCCCAAATTGTCACCTGTTGCTGGAATGTTCTTTTTGCCCCTACACAACAGACCAAAGTAGCAGATATTTGACATCACATTGCTACTTCAAATGTGAATTTTGACAATTTAAGTAGACTAAAAGCTTTAGGCCCGTATTTATACTTTTTTTGCGCCGCATTTGCGTCGTTTTTTGATGCAAAAACGGCGCAAACTTGCAAAATACCATTGTATTTTGTAGGTTTGCGCCGTTTAGCATAAAAAAGCGGCGCAAATGCGGCACTAAAAAAAGTATAAATACGAGCCTTAGTGTTTCAAAAACATTTGTCTCTCACATCTGCACGCAAGACCTATGCACTCCAAGGGGCGAGGTCATCTGCAGAAATACAGTCTCTTTTAAATACAAACTTTCCGAGACACATTGGTGAACTCGTGGGACAAATTTTTAATGTGTCTAGTACTACTGTGTAGGAAGTTGGCTCAGTATATATTATCTCAAAGTTAGAGTCAGTGTGCACAGAGTCCAAGGGTTCCCCTTAGAGGTAAGATAGTGGCAAAATTAGAAAATTCTAAAGCTCTATTTTGTGGTAGTGTGGTCGAGCAGTAGGCTTATCAGAGGGTAGTGTTAAGCATTTGTTGTACACTCACAGGCAATAAATGAGGAACACACACTCAAAGACTGAACTTCAGGCCAATAGTTTTTATATAGAAAAAATATATTTTCTTAATTTATTTTAGAACCACAAGATTCAAGATTTTAAGTAAATACATAAAATGCAAGGTTCTCCACACAGGTAAGTTAGGAACTTTGAATTAGAGCAGTAACATACACAGTTTTAGTTAAAATGGCAATACGCTATTTAAAAAGTGGACACAGTGCAAAAATCTACAGTACCTGGGGGAGGTAAGTAATGGTTAGTTTTTCAGGCAAGTAAGGCATTTACAAGTTCAAGTTCTTGGGCATAGGCAGCCCACCATTGGGGGTTCAAGGCAACCCCAAATTTACTACACCAGCAACACAGAGCTGGTCAGGTGCAGAGGTCAAAGGAGGGCCCAAAACACATAGGCCCCTATGGAGGACAGGGGTGCTCTGGTTCCAGTCTGCCAACAGGTAAGTACATGCGTCTTTGGAGGGCAGACCAGGGGGGTTTTGTAGAGCACTGGAGGGGACACAAGTAGGCACTCAAAACACACCCTTAGTGGCACAGGGGCGGTCGGGTGCAGTGTGCAAAGCAGGTGTCGGGTTTTGAATAGAAATCAAAGGAGGGACCCGGGGGTCACTCTAGCGGTGCAGGCAGGGCACAGGGGGGCTTCTTGGGTCAGCCACCTACTGGACTAGGCAGAGGGTTGCCTGATGATCACTCCTGCACTGGAGTTCGTTTCCTTCTGGTCCTGGGGGCTGCGGGTGCAGTACTTGGTCCATGTCTCGGGATCCTTGTTACAGGTAGTCGCTGTCAGGGGGAGCCTTTGGATTCTCTCTGTATGTGTCGCTGTGGGTGTCCATGGGGGTTGTCTCGGGTTACTCACGAGGTCGCAGTCACCTGGGAGTTCTCCCTGCAGTGTTGGTTCTCTGGAGCTCGAGCCGGGGGCGTCAAGTGCAGAGTGTGAAGTCTCACGCTTCCGGCAGGAAGACTGAGTTCTTTAAAAGTTGGTTCTTTGTTGCAAAGATGTTGCTGTTGTTGCATAGTGTCACTGTTCTCTGGAGTTTCTTGGTCCTTCGGGTTCAGGGCAGTCTTTTGAGTCCTCAGAGGTTGCTGGTCCCTATCGGATGCATCGCTGTGCAGGTTCTTTGAGTCTGGAGACAGGCCGGGAGGGCTGGGGCCAAAGCAGTTGTCGTCTTCGTCGTCTCTGCAGGGCTTTCAGGTCTGCAGTGCTTATTCTTGTTGTAGGTTGCAGGAATCTGATTTCCTGGGTTCTAGGGTGCCCCTACATACTAGATTGCCACTAAATACTAGATTGAGGGGTGTGTTTAGGTCAGGAGGACAGTAGCCAATGGCTACAGTCCTGGAGGGTGGCAACACCCTCTTTGTGCTTCCTCCATGATGGGAGGTGGGCACATCCCTAATCCTATTGGGGGAATCCTCCAGTCTCAAGATGAAGGACTTTTAAAGGCAGGGGTCACCTCAGCTCAGGACACCTTAGGGGCTGTCCTGACTGGTGGGTGACTCCTCCTTGTTTTTCTCATTATCTCCTCCAGCCTTCCAGGCAAAAGTGAGTGCAGTTATGAGAGGAGCAGGCATCTCCACCAGCTGGGATGCCCTGGGGTGCTGTAACAAAAGGCATGAGCCTTTGAGGCTTACCACCAGGTGTCACAGTTCCTGCAAGGGGAGGTGAGAAGCACCTCCACACAGTACAGGATTTGTTCCTGGCCACAGAGTGACAAAGGCACTCTCCCCATGTGGCCAGCAACTCGTCTGGTTGTGGGTGGCTGGCAGAAAGTGGTCAGCCTAGGACTAGGAGTTGGACAGGTATTCAGGGGGCATCTCTAAGATGCCCTCTGGGTGCATTTTACAATAAATTCCACACTTGCATCAGTGTGCATTTATTGTGCTGAGAAGTTTGAAAACAAACTTCCCAGATTTTAGTCTAGCCATTATGGAACTATGGAGTTCGTATTTGACAAACTCACAGATCATATACTCTTTATGGCTACCCTGCACTCACAGGGGCATATTTATACTCTGTTTGCGCCGAATGTGCGTCAAATATTTTGACGCACATTCAGTGCAAACCTTGCCCCATATTTATACTATGACGCCCAACCCCGCGGACGTCAAAAATCCCCTGTGTGCATATTTTTTTGCATGCGGGAAACCGCCTTGCGTTAATGACATGCAAGGTAGGAGTTCCCGGCCAAAAAATGACTTTAAGGCCTGTACGTCTTATTTATTCTCCCGCGTCATTTTGATGCACAGGAGTGGGGGGCCCTAAAAAACGGCACACAGCCTGATGTGTGCCGTTTTTTAATGCCTGGGCGAGGGCAGGTGCTAAGGGACCTGTGGGCTCAATTCCATGGTCTTTGACTATGGAAGCAGTCCAGAGGTGCCCTTCCCTGCCCCCAGGGACACCCCCTGCCACTCTCGCCTACCCCTGGAAGACACCAATGGATGGGGGGACCAATCTCAGGTAAGTACAGGTAAGTTGAGGTAAGTATATATTTTTTTATTTTTTCTAAGTGGCATAGGGGGCCTAATCTGGGCCCTCCTACATGCCACAGTGCTCAATGGCCATGCCCAGGGGACAGAAGTCAAATGGGGGTTGTGCGTCAAAAAATGCTGCAAGTCCGGTTTGAGCCATGATTTTTTACTCAGACCTGACTTGCACCATTTTTTGACGCACAATCCCCATTTTTCCCTACGCCGGCGCTGCCTCGTTTGAGTCATTTTTTTTTACTCTGACCAGCCCGCAGCGCCGGCTAACGTCAATCCTTAAATAAGGCGCCCACCTGGCGCGTAGGAATGACGTTTTTACGAAAACCAGCGCCGGTGCTAGTTTGCGTCAAAAAGTATAAATTTGGGCCACACTGTCTAAGGTTTTCTTAGAAACTGTAGGGGCATAGTGCTCATGCACATATGCCCTCGCCTGTGGTATAGTGCGCCATGCCTTAGGGCTGTAAGACCTGCTATAGGGGTGACTTACCTATGCCACAGGCAGTGTGAGGTGGGCATGGCACTCTGAGGGGAGTGCCATGTCGACTTTTCTCCCCACTAGCACACACAAGCTGTGAGGCACTGTGCATGTGCTGTGTGAGGGGTCCCCAGGGTGGCATAATACATGCTGCAGCCCATAGAGACCTTCCCTGGCATCAGGCCCTTGGTACCAGGGTTACCATTTATAAGGGAATTATCTGGGTGCCAGGGCTGTGCCAATTGTGGGAACAAAGGTACAGTTTAGGGAAAGAACACTGGTGCTGGGGCCTGGTTAGCAGTGTCCCAGCACACTTTCAAACATAACTGACATCAGCAAAAGGCAAAACGTCAAGGGGTAACCATGCCAAGGAGGCATTTCCTTACACAACTGGGATTGTACATTTTGTTAAGGCTGTTGGTTCTTGTTTCATTAACACCTTCTCTATATTTAGCTTAATATTTTCAGCCATATACTTGATATTTTCAAGTATTTTCGGGGGATTTCTGATTACTTTGGCTATAATAGGTGGCATCTTGCTGTTGCTGTTTTTTATTCGCAATGGTTGTCCCATTGTGGACTGAAAGAGCTTCTACCAGCGCATCTGTGCCATGAACGCATGATGTAGTATTTCAGAGCACCACTGCTGGAAGAACTGGAGTACAGCTAGTCTCTCTCACACAGACCAGTTTTGGACCGGTTTTGGATTGTGTGCAGTCAGTGTTTCAATGCCTCTGGTGCCTTTTCGAATGTGCACTGAAAGTCTGACTTTCTACGTGGCGGTTTCTTTCATTTGACGCTGATCTGTTGATGTTCCCACTGAGGGTTCATTAGCAGACATGTCTGTTAAGGGTGCACTTGCCACAGGAAGCCGTCTATGAATTGACCTTCATGGATCATGCAGCTCTTGACTTAACATCGGCCCAATACAGAATGTTGCTGCCTCGGCTGGAGCTCAGGCTTTGGAACATGAGTGCCCTTTCGTTTTCCTTGGGACTGATTTGGTCACATTATCACCTGCCGAAGTGGAACATTTCCTTGCTTCAATTGTGCCTCCCATAATTGGAGATTTTAAAAATGACATTGACATGCTAAACTTCTAAATTGACCTTTTCTAACATTTCACATGCTCAATGGTGTTTTAACTTGTCACAATTTACATTTATGTTTATATGTTTTAAAACATTGAATTTTTAGTTGCTTTTTAATTAGAAACTAGGCTGCTTTACCACTTCTGAACCGACAAGGGGTGGGTGTTCTGGAGCCATTTGAGTGTTTTTTCCGGGAACGGTTTTTAGCAACTAGGCCTGCTGTTTGTGCCCTTTACCCTACTAACAATTTATTCTGTTTCATTTTATAATTTTAGACTCACTCACATTCATGGTGATGTTTTATTTTCTTCATCTATTTGTCCTTTCGCCTAGGAAAGCATTACATTTCTTGACACAATATTCTTTTTACTCTGTACTCATCTCAAGGCTGCAGCAAGATAGGATTGTCAGCACAAGTGGTACACTGAATCTCTAACGTTCACAGAAACACACATATTTGTATGTGAGGACATTTTCTCAGAACATCAGTTGTTTTATTATAAAAACACTTCTCTTTCCCATACACATTAAAGGGAGGTTCCAGCCAGATGACTATGATTGAATGTTGTCAGACTTCGTTACAGCTTCTTCCTGTGATCACAGGTTCCATGGCCCACATGGGGATGGTGTCTCTATAAATGACAGGCATCTTTACCACTATCGTATTCAGCTAAGGGGATGATGTCTTCCCAGGAGGGACTCCTATAGGGCGAACTAGGGCTTATCCTACTGTGCTCTAAACTAGCTTAGGTAGGAATTGCATATAGTGTGCTTAAGTGACAGTATGGTGGAACGTTTCCTGTATTGCTTGCTTGTCACCATTTTGCTTCTAGTATGTTTCATCATTCTAATTATTGCTATTCATGCCATATTATCTAAGTCACAGCTGGTTCAATAAATATTATTGAACCATTTCCTGCCTCTGATTGTCTTTGCATTTTTGGGACCAATGTAACTGAGAGAACAGAAGGAGATCTGATCTACCACAATTTCCCTGCAAAGTCATCATGTTAAGTGCCTGGTTGCAACAAACCATCCCTGCTTTTGGGTGGAGATGAGGCGCTGCTAGCTGGATGGAAACGGATTAGGCCGACAGTTGTCACATGGTGTGGGATTGGACTCAGTTCCCTACAATTCAAGTGATGCTGCCGCCCAAATCCAGCATAATGAGAGCCAATGTGACACAACAACAACCACAAGTAGCACATCCAAACACTGGCACGGCAAAAAACACCACACTCATACCCACAGACATCACACCCACAACAACACAAACACCCCCCCAACCACCAGCAAACCCACAGGCACAACACCCACAACTATACCAATTTCCCCCACACCACAAGCACACCCCCAGTCAGTGCACTCACCTTGACATAAACATACACCCCCACCACCAGCACACCCACAGACCCAACACCCATCACTCCACCAACACCCAAACACACCACAAGCACATCCCCAGTCAATGCACCCACCACCACAAACATGTGCTTGCATACTAACAGGTACCACACAAGACATACCACATCCACTGCAAACACATCCACACACGCGCACACATACTGGACCTAAACACCCACAATCACCCACCCAACAGACAATCAGTAAGAGACACAAATCTAAAGCTGCAGTACAAACACCAGACCCGCAGACACCCACACTTTCAACACACATGCACAACAGACACAGCAACCCAAACTCCTTGAAAAAATACCCTACTCATCTTCTTCAGGAGAACCTACATTTTCTATGGCTGACCCCTCCCAAACATCTTCCTACCCCTTCCAAATCCCAACCAACCCCTTCCAAATCCCAACCCACTTCTACCAAACCTATTCCTCCCACATTCAAACCCAAAACCACCCCTTCCAAGCCGCAAATCACCCCCCTCCCTTACTCAGAGACGCCCCTCCCAATGAGATCATTGAGGTGCCTGTTCTCTGCCCATAGAGGCCTCTTCCAGAGGAGGTGAATATTGGCAGTGAAATTAGGAGGCAAGTTCTTGGCAGCAACCCACACCTTATGCCTCTGCTTTTTTCCATACAGCTTAATTTAAGTGACTTCTGAGAGAGTTATCTCATTTCGATAAAAAAAAATATTTTGAGAAAACCTTTGTTCTGGGCTTATTTTGTTATTGGTACTAACTGTTTGCTGATGATGTTCTTTCTGCTATTGTGTGTGCCATGTACGTACTCTCATTTGTGACAGGGACAAGCACAGGTTGTAGATATTAGATTTTGTTTTCGAAACATACATTAGTGGTGTACATTTTTGATGGACATATTAATTTTTGTGCGAGCATTCATGTTGTTACTGGACACTTAGGTGGTCATTACAATCCTGGCGGTCGGTGTTAAAGCAGCGGGAAAACTGCCAACAGGCCGGCAGAAAAAAAATTGAATTACGACCGTGGCGGAAACCGCCAACATAGACAGCCACTTTAACACTCCGACCGCCACGGCGGTACAAACAAACACAGCGGCGGTAACTGCCAACAGACATGCGGAAGACAATGTACCACCCACATTATTACAAGCCACCAATCCGCCACCTTTTCCGGGGCGGATACCCCATGAACAAAAACACGGCGGAAACAGGACTTGGAAGGGAAAACGCTCACCTCTACACATCCCACGAGGAACCAGGATGCCATGGAACCGGCACTTCAGATAATTCCAGCCCTTATCTTCCTGCTCCTCTACTAGGAGCACGAACGCCGGTGGAGAAGACCACGTGAGTACAGCACCCACGACACAGGGGATGGGGGGGAAACAGTGACACACACATGCAACAGGCAACACTCCCACCCCCACCCTCACCCACGACAACACACACACTAATACATCATGATACATCACAGTTACACTCCCCACTCCCCAACCCCCCCCTGGAAGAATGCAAGGACAAAAGGAAATGATTTGAATGATTGTAATATATACGAAGACAGTAATCAAAAATATATACATATATTAAGATATTCACACTATAAACAAATATATACACCAAGAATACAAGTCCAAGGTATTCCACTATCATAGTCTGTGGACCACTGGGCCCAAAAGGCATGGGCGAGGCCCACACTCAATACCGAACAAGACGGAGAGAACACTGCAGGGGCATCAGATAGAAATAAAACAGGCACCTCAGGGGGAAGGGAAGGCGGGGCACCTCAGCCAGATGAGTGCACAACGCCAGATCCACGAGGGGGCTCCATGCCCACTGTTCAATCCTGGGGAGTGCAAAGCCACAGTCTCTCAAGGCTCTCCAGTGGGTGGTTTGCCCACTGCTTTATCCTGGGGTGTGCAAAGCCACAGTCTCTCAAGTCTCTACAGTGGGTGGTTTGCCCACTGCTTTATCCTGGGGAGTGCAAAGCCACAGTCTATCAAGTATCTACAGTGGGTGGTTTGCCCACTGCTTTATCCTAGGGAGTGCAAAGCCACAGTCTCTCAAGTCTCTCCAGTGGGTGGTTTGCCCACTGCTTTATCCTGGGGAGTGCAAAGCCAAAGTCTCACAAGTCTCTACAGTGGGTGGTTTGCCCACTGCTTTATCCTGGGGAGTGCAAAGCCACAGTCTCTCAAGTATCTCAAGTGGATGGTTTGCCCACTGCTTTGTCCTGGGGAGTGCAAAGCCACAGTCTCTCAAGTAGATAACAGTCTCCAATGGTTCTGGAGGGGGCTTTGTGCCCAGAGTGCTACATCCTGCCAAGGACTGAGGTAGTGGATGTATCTCTCCACTGGTTCTGGAGGGGGCTTTGTGCCCGGAGTGCTTCATCCTGCCAAGGACTGAGGTATTGGATGTATCTCTCCACTGGTTCTGGAGGGGGCTTTGTGCCCGGATGCTTCATCCTGCCAAGGACTGGGGGAGTGGATGTATCTCTCCACTGGTTCTGGGGGGGGGCTTTGTGCCCAGAGTGCTTCATCCTGCCAAGGATTGAGGTAGTGGATGTATCTCTCCACTGGTTCTGGAGGGGGCTTGGTGCCCAGAGTGCTTCATCCTGCCAAGGACTGAGGTAGTGGATGTATCTCTCCACTGGTCTAGAGGGGGCATGGTGCCCAGAGGGCTTCATCCTGCCCGTGGCGGCCTCAGTAGCATTGGCCTGCGGTGTTGCTGGCGGCGGTGTCCTGGGCAGCGGTGCTGCTGGCAGCGGTGTCCTGGGCAGCGGGGATGGTGGCGGCGGTGTCCCGGGCAACGGTGTTGCTAGCGGCGATGTCCTGGGCAGCGGTGCTGCTGGCGGCGGTGTCCTGGGCAGCGGTGCTGCTGGCGGTCTTGTCCGCCGTGCAGATCTTTCCAGATTAGCTGGTTTTACTGTGCCCCTTCCCCACCTTGGATGGTGGCGCAGCTGTCTCCACACCCCCAACTGTACCCCTGGGAGCGGCTTTGGTGGCTGATTTCTTTCCCCTCTCCCGCCGGGCACTGGCCAACCTTTTATGCTTTACAGGTGGGGGACTGTCCGTGCTCTGGCTCCTTGCCGCACTGGCTTCCCTGCTGCCTGGCGCACTCCAGAAGCCAGTTACTACTGGCACCAGTGGTCCCGCAGATGTTATGGCTGAGGTACTGGGTTGGGGCCTGGAGAGTCAGGCCCTAGGAGACGAAGGGGTGGGGGAGGTGAGGGAAAGAGGTCAAGGTTGGACAGGAAAAGTTTCTTAGGAACACTGGGACGGGTAGATGGAGGGGGTATGGGAGTGGAGGAAGAGGTAGTGGTCGAAGGAGGTGTACGTTTGGTGACTTTGGGTGAAGGTGCATGGGCTGGAGGCTGTCGTGAGGTGGATGGCTGTTGGGTGGATGTGTGGCTGCGGTTGTGTACTTTGGGAGGTGGCCTCACAGACACACTGGGAGAGGACACAGGGGACGTGTGAATGGTAGTGGGGGTGGTGAGTGCACGTGAGCGCGGTGTAGTGGTGGGTGTGCTGGTGATGGACGTGGTGGCTCAGGATGTAGTGCATGCAGGTGTGAGTGAAGATGAGACAGGGAGGGAGGAGGGAGACGAGGAGGAGGGGGACAAAGTGGAGGCAGTAGATGTTGGTGTGTCTGCATGTGAGCTTCTCTTGTGTGTTGAGGTATGTGCATGCTGGTCTGATGGGCTGAGGTACAGGGGTTTGGGTCTGGGTGGAGGAAGTTGGAGGGGAGAGGCTAGAGACAGGTACAATGGCTGCCATCAGTGTTGAGGCCAGAGTCTGAAAAGCTCGCTGATGGGCTGCCTGTCCAGAGTGAATGCCCTCCAGGTATGCATTGGTTTGTTGCAACTGCCTCTCTACACCCTGGATGGCATTCAAAATGGTAGACTGCCCAACAGTGAGGGACCTGAGGAGGTCAATGGCCTCCTCACTGAGGGCAGCAGGGGTGACAGGGGCAGGGGCTGAGGTGCCTGGGGCGAAGGTAATGCCCACCCTCCTGGGTGAGCGGACACAGGGCAAACTCTGAGGGGCTGCTGGGAGGGCGTTGCTGGTAGGGGGGGTGGTGGCTGTACCTGTAAATGCGGGGGGGGCACAGATGGGCCCGACACCGCAAGGGAGCTCCCATCAGAGGAGGAGTCTGTATCGCTGGTGTCAGCTCCTGTCCCCGCTGTGGAGCTCCCCTTGCCCTCCGTCCCACTGGTAAATTCAGACTCCGTTCTGTCGCCCTCCAGGGCCATGTGGGATGCGGCTCCCTCCTGCTCCGGTGCCACTGCTCCTCCGCCTGATGATGCTAATGCACACAAGAACAGGGAGACCACAAAAAGGGGGGAGGACAGAAGAAAGACATGTTGAGTGCATGCAATACCACTACCGTTGACGGACACTACAGACACAGAAGCCCCCTGCACTACGCCGCACACTTGGAGTTCCCTATTCAATCCAAGGGACTTGGGTTACAAGGCTATACCTGATTGCTAGACACATGGATGTCACAGGAGCCTGACTAGGTGTAGTTGGCACTGTACACAGGTGGGGTGGGATGCCACAGGGCCTGCCTTAAGAAGGGTCCTTGCCTACTAAACTCGCCCTGGCCTGGGGGGAACCCACGGCCCACCTCCCCCACCCAGACACCTACAATGCGCGCTGAATCAGCAGAAGGAGAGGGTACTCACCCCCTTGTGTCTGCTGTGATGCCCTCAAGCGCCCATACAAGTCCAGATACGCCACCGCCAGGATCCTGAACATCAGGGGGGTCATGGTGTGATGGGCACCCCCCCACGTTGGGAGGCCATCCCCAGCTGGGCCTCCGCCGTCTTCTTGCTCCAGCGGCGAATGTCCTCCCATCTTTTCCGGCAGTGGGTTCTCCGTCTGTGGTAGACCCCCAGGGTCCGGACTTCCTTGGCGATGGCACGCCAAATGTCCTTCTTCTGGTGGGCACTGACCTACAGGAATAGTACAGGGGAAAAAGATAAGTTATTACCGTCCGCACCGTCACATTCATTTGCCCGCATCCCTACCCTTGCCATGACGCACATGCACTCACCGTCGTTTCATGCACGCCTCATTCTCACCCCCCCTATCTTTCATCCACATCACTCCACACAGGCATTGCTCATTCAGCATGCTCACAGTGTACTTACCTGTTTGTCTGGAGCACCGTAGAGTAGCGTGTACTTGGGGAGGACCCCATCCACGAGTTTCTCCAACTCCTCCATGCTGAAGGCAGGGGTCCTTTCCCCAGACACACAAGCCATTTTCTCTTCCAGACTGAGGTCACAGCAGCACTTGCAGTGTAGGTCCTCTCCTGTCGAAGATCAGTTATCAAATGATTGAACAGAGAGAAAATGGCGGTCACGTCAGCGGTGGTGCGTACCGTCACCGCCGGCGTACATCGTCATTGGCTCCAGGGACCCATAGGGTCCAATGTTAACCAATGCAGGATTGCGCCACAGTCTTCGACCGCCTACTGCGATGGTGTACAACGCCAGCGCAGTTACCTCATATTCCCTTGTCCCACATTACAGGTGAGGCAGCTGCCATTTCAGGGGGCCACATGCCATTTATTTTAAATGCGTGACACATATCTAGGCCTTGCCTAAACACTCATACAGGCATATTTTGATTTGCTAATATTTCTGGGTATGCTGTGGTTACATACCTCTGAGTTGATTGACTCTCTGCTCGCTGTTCTCCTTCAAAGGCACTGTCTGCTGGGGCATGTGAGGAGATGGCGGCATCCTCCGGTGTACAGACCGCTGGTGGACCTGTCGACAATGGAGGAGTGAGATGTGATCATCACCTACAGACTTGATTGTGCCACAATCCAGGAACTGTGTGCCCAGTTGGAGCCAGACCTGATGTCAGCTATCCGCCATCCCACAGGAATACCCCCTCAAGTGCAGGTGCTGTCAGTACTCTATTTCCTAGCAAGTGGGTCATTTCAAATTACAGTGGCCATTGCATCAGGGATGTCCCAGCCTATGTTTTCCAACTTGTTGTCCAGAGTGTTGTCTGCCCTGTCGTAACACATGCGGAGCTACATAGTTTTCCCTCAGGTGGAGGATTTGCCTACAGTGAAAGGGGACTTCTAAGCCCTGGGACATATTCCCAACATCATAGGTACCATTGATGGGACACATGTGGCCTTGGTCCCCCCACGCAGGAGTGAACAGGTGTACAGAAACCGGAAGAGTTACCATTCGATGAATGTGCAGATGGTGTGTTTCGCAGACCAATACATCTCCCATGTGAACGCCAAATTCCCTGGCTCAGTGCATGATGCTTACATTTTGAGAAATAGCAGCATCCCTTATGTGATGGGACAACTCCAGAGGCACCGTGTGTGGCTATTAGGTGAGGACATGGACCCAATACAGTGTGAATAGGTGTCTGGGGTTGTCCCTAAGGGTTAGTGTGTGTCTAACAGTTGTCCCTCGACATTTGCAGGTAATCTGGCTACCCCATGGCTTCTGACCCCAGTGAGGAATCCCAGGACAAGGGCAGAGGAACGCTACAATGAGGCCCACAGGCGAACTAGGAGTGTTATAGAGAGGACCTTTGCCCTACTGAAGGCCAGGTTTCGGTGCCTCCATATGACAGGTGGTTCTCTATTCTACTCACCAAAGAAGGTGTTCCAGATCATCGTGGCCTGCTGTATGCTTCACAACTTGGCTTTGCGACGACAGGTGCCTTTTCTGCAGGAGGATGGTCCAGATGGAGGTGTTGTGGCAGCTGTGAAGCCTGTGGACAGTGAAGATGAGGAAGCTGAAGAAGAGGACACAGACAACAGGAACACAGTGATCCTGCAATACTTCCAGTGAGATACAGGTAAGAAGACAACACTTCCTGCTACATCAGATTAAATTCTAATACCTCTCATCTGTCTATCATTTTCACTCAATTTATGGTCACTGAGTTGTCACTTTCCCTTACGATTTCACAGATGTGGGTCCCACTGTGTGACATCTGCTTTGTTTCCGCATGGACTAGTGCTGTGTGACATAGGTATGTTGACATTACATTTGATATAGCATTTTGCCACTGTTATAGCAAATACACATTTTCGAAAGCACAGACTGATTGTTTTTTGATTTAAGGGTGTTTATTTAAGTGCTCAATAGTGGAGGGGGTTGTAAAATGGTCAGGGGTGATGATGGAGGAATGTCCATGGCAGAGTCCAGTCTATTAGTCTCACAGGTGCATTGCACAAGCTTGCCTTGAAGACATGGAGCATGTGAGCTACTCAAGGGTCAGCCAGTGTAAGCTTCCTTCAAAGACATGGAATAAGTGTTGTATTGTAGGGCCACTGCAAGCTTCCTTTAAAGACATGGAACAAGTGTGGCACTGGGCAGTACTATTTAACGCCAATCTTAGATACAACTAACAACCAGCTTTTCAATTTGGTACATGTGAAAAATACAGCACTGGGGTGTATGAGCGCAAGCTTCACTCAAATGCATAGCAATATTTTCACACACAATATAGGTACAGAACCAGGCAATGGTACATATTTCTTTCATACCCACAGAACACAATCTTCCCTTGCATGCATAGTTCATGGACAGTGTCTGAAGCAACAGTCCAAGTGGAAGCTAAGATATCCTCACAAGCAAAACAGGAATCATACTGGCAGCAGCAACTAAGCTTATTTCAGGCACAGAATACCCAGACCAAAAAGAGGTGACTTTTTTCTTCTTGCTAACCACACCTGAACCTGGTGCACCAAAATAAAAGGCAAAGCATTAAACTTTAATGTCAAATAGGAACTATACCAATCTAGCAGCTGAATTGCACAATGAGACCAGTAAACTATACCAAGTCTACTGTTTTTTCATTACTGCATTTGAGAAAACCTTGAAATACGTGAGGATGTGTGCTGCACAAAAATCTCTCTTGTGTTTAATTAATGGACTATAATGTTGCTCCCTGTACAATGAGAGTATTCGCCTTTTAGAGTGCACATAACTGATTTGCGTCTTAATTCACTAATCGTTTTGTCGTCAGAGTCGGGGGTGGGGGCATGAATGTTTCTAAGTTCATATGTAATCTGATGTACTAAGGTGAAAAATTTGTCAAAGAAATATACTTTTTACATGATGAAAACGGTTATTTGGGTGATCCAGGACCTTTTCAAAAGTAGGGAATCTGTATTTTTTATTGCTGTTTTTAGAGTGTGGTGCACGGGTTAAGTCATGCCACTCATTTCCACTCATATTACCTCCATTATTATATTTGGGGGAACTAGGGCCTTTTCAAAGTGGTGAATTTCAGTTTTTTACTGTTTAGAGCGTGGTGTATGGGTTAAGTGCCCCTCTCCTTTCTGCTCCTATTGACCCTGACACCGCTACATGTTTTAAACTAGTAAAATTGCAATAACCAAAACTATTATCTTATCTGGGCGAACCAGGGCCTTTCTAAAAGTGGGGAATCGTATTTCTTGTTGTTTTTAGAGCATGATCACGGGTTAAATGCCCTGCTCATTTCTGCTCATATTATAGCCATTATTATATTTGGGTGTACCGGGGCCTTTCAAAAGTGGATAATGAGAAATTTCCCAGCTATCGAGAAGGAAAGTTCAGACACCTTACCACACACAGTTTGGGCGTATGTTCAAAAGCTGGATAAGTTAACGACCTGGTATTACACTTTGTATGTCTGGATATTGTGAAGGTCACTCCCACTGGAGAGAAAACCCTAGCAGATATATCGAGAGCTCTCACGTCCGATACCCTCTTGCACGAGATAAAGCATAGCAAAATAGCTAGCTTTGCTGACAATTCCTTTCGGGAAAGATACTGGTTGTCTTGCCAAGAGGTCAAAAGACGCAGAACCTGGTTGACGTCCCATAGCGTAGAGTACTTGGGTTCAGGAGGTCTGGTCATCCTGATGCCTTTCAGCAGTGTGCACACCCATGGGTGAGCCTCCACTGGGCAGTTGTCAATAGTAGGGTGTCCTGCCGATATTGCAGACCGAACTGAATTAATCGAGCAGTAAGACTGACCGGTCTCTGCTAGATCAGCTAGGAAATTTATGACATCTGTAATCTGGGCCCCTATGGGATCAATGTGCTTTTCCACACACCAACAGTCCCAGCGGTTCCAGGCTGGTCTGTATCTTTTACATGAGCTCGGGCCCAGGCTTATCTGATGAATTTTTCAGCCTCCCGTGAAAATCTGTGGTCTGTCTAGCCAGACCGGAATTCTTCCAAACCACCAGGGAGAGGTGGCCCTGAAGGACCAGCGGGTGCCGATGTCCTTCTAGATTCAAGAAAATTGTTGGGAAAACTGGAAGCTGAATCGGAAAGTCACAGGGGAGCTCCAGTAGGGATGGAAACCACACCTCCGACCTCCACAGAGGTGTTATCAGGACCACCGTAGCTTCTTGGCGATGCATTTGAGCTGTCACTCTTGGAATTAGGAGGAAAGGGGGGAACACATAACTCCGATCCCGCCCCCAATTCTGTAGGAATGCGTCTACCGCCATCACACCAGGGTCTGGATGCCAGATGAAGTAGCTTGGTAGGTGGGCATTCCATCTGGACGCAAAGAGGTCCACTGAACAGGGACCCCAGCGTTCCATGAGCGCAAGGAATACAGTTCTGTCCAGTTGCCAGTCGCTGGGATCCTCCAGATATCTGGAGTTCCAGTCCACAAGGGTGTTCTGGGAGCCCACAAGGTACTCCGCCGTCACCGATATCTGCCGTTGGAGGCAGAAGTGCCAGAAATCCTTTGCCATCTCCGCTAGGGCTCTCGAGCGGGTGCCCCCCAATCAGTTTATGTACTGCACCGCCCATATGTTGTCTATTCTCAAGAGAATACAGCAGGAGACTTTGCCCCGCGTCAGGGACCTGATCGCAAAGGATCCTGCCAGGAGCTCTAGGCAATTGATGTGAAGGTTGAGTACCCGTGGGGTCCAGCGTCCCCCGAACGAGACATCCCCACATCTGATGATCAAAGATTGCTCTGCTGCTCCACGCTTCCATGTGGTCCAGCCACCACTGGAGTTCCGTCCATGCCTCTTGGGGAACAGTTATCCGTTCGGAATATGTTAGTCTGCGCCGCAGGTGGTAAGCCTTCAGGCGCTGAAGAGCCCTGTAGTGTAGCGATGAAAGAAGTCCCACCACTCTGGTCAATTGTCAGAGGGAAATCCTGTTGCGTCTCAAGACCTTCGTCAGCTCCTTTTTGATTTTGGATATCTTCGAGCTCGGGAGACTGAGGGTGGCTGCCTGGGAGTCGATGAGAAACCCCAGGAAGGTCATTGACTCTGAGGGGAGGAGTTCTGATTTCTGGGAGTTTATCACAAACCCCAAGTCCTGGAGGAGTTGAATAGTTGTGTTCGCATTGGATAGCAGATGTGTGCGGACTGATCCATCAGGAGGATGTCGCCGAGGTAAATGATCAAGCGGATCCCCTGAGACCGTAGGTACGCCACCATTGGTTTGAGCCGTTTCGTGAAGCACCACCGACGATAGGCCGAAGGGCAGGGACGTGAATTCGAACACCTGATCCCTCCAAAGGAATTGCAGGAATCGGCGATGAGGGGGAAAAATCGAGACGTCAGGTAAGCATCCTTAATGTCCAGCCGAATCAGCCAATCCCCGTGCAGAAGATGGTCTCTGAGCATGTGAATGCCTTCCAATTTGAAGTGTCTGACCACAACCCATTTGTTGAAAGGCTTTGAGGTTGATGACCAGCCGGAAACCTTTGTCTTTTTTCTCTACGAGAAAAAGATAGCTCATGAAACCCCTGGGGTGACGGACTGATATACGAATGCCTTTCTTGCGCAGGAGATTCCGGACTTCCAAGTCTATCAGAGCGGCGTCCGTCTCCGTAAAGACTAAGGGTCGTGGTATTTCCTCCTGAACCGGAGTTCCCCAGAACTCTATGTGGAAACCTGTCACAGTCTGTAAAACCCAGGCATCTGATGTTATTTGTGCCCACTTGTGCGTGAAAAAAACGCAGCCTCCCTCCGAGAATTTGAGGGGAAAAAAAGTTAATACTTACCGTTGGTACCTCCGGGAGTGTTCGCTCCGCCACGGGCACCTCTTCTGTTCTTTCCTCTACCCCAATTGGCAAAGAAGGCGCCTTGTCGGCCGTCTCGCCATCCATTGTTTCTGGAGGGATAGGAGCTGGGGCCTTGTTGGTACATGCGGCCAGAGGAGCGACCCCTGCCTCTTCCGGCCCCCCAAAAACCTTCCGGGAAGATCTTTTTTATGGAGGTTTGCGCTTCATCAAGCGCTGAGAAGGTGGCCACGAACTTGCCCAGTTCCTTCACAAAAGGGTCGCCAAATAAGTTCCCTTGGGCAATAGCCCCTGCCTCTGAGCTGGAGAGTTCTCCCAATTTGGGGTCGATATTAATGAGTAAAGAGCGTCGCCTCTCTGCAGAGAGAGCGCAATTAGCGTGGCCCAAGAGACATACTGCTCTCTGGACCCATCCCGCCACGATATCCGTAGGCAGGGGAGTATTAGTGTGCTTTGGGTGCTCAGCAAGCTGTATTATTTCAGTTGGAGGTCCCAGGATGTCCAACAATTTGTCCTGGCATCCTCTCCAAGATCGGTCTACGCCTTTTTTGGGGTCTTTGATGTATTTGGTGAAGAATGTGCACATCTTCAGGTCAATCTCTGGGGTTACTGCTACTTTGCCTGGAAGAGTAGGGCAAGGGCATTCGGACCTCAACCGGGCCCTAACCTCCTTATCCAGAGGTTGCTGAATTTTGCTGGTGACATAGTCCGCCACTCTCTTCTCCGGTCGCCATTCGGGGGATCTAGGGTGGTAAATGTCCTCCGGTTGGAACATTTCTGACTCGGAGTCCTCAGCCTCCTGCGGGTCTGATATGGCAGGGGTCGGACACCACAGACACCCGGAGTCCTGCTCCTCCTCAGAGGAAGAATCCCCATCTGTGTCCCCCTGGACTTGCTTGGGAGACCCAGCATCCGGGTCTAATATGTGGTGAACCTCTTCATCAGTCTCTCCGGGGTAAGATCCCTCCCGGAAGGGTGGTCGCTTAAGCGTGCGTGCACTCTTATGGAAGACCTCAGTGAGGACATCGAAGCCTTCCAGGTGCTCCGCGTCACGCTTGCGAATTTTCTTGAGAGCCGCTGCAGTCTTATGGTCAGCCCCTGTCCCCCCTGAACATGCCTGTCCCCTTAAAAACCTGGTGGGATAGTTTAGCCATACTATCCTTCAGAGGAGCCAAGGCCCTGGTTATGGCTTGAGTAAGGAGGACATCCGCCTCAGGGGGAAGCGTTCGCTGCGAGGTGCCCTCCCCTGAGGACAGGTTGGGGTATAGATCGTTATCCTGATTGGACTGCATGGAGGGACACAGCAGGTGGGAAGACAGGAGAATCTCCCTTATAAAAAATAATGAGTGAAGCCCCCCCACACTCCTGTCACTGAAATATGAGACCAACAGTCTCAGCGCACGATACGTGATCGCTGTGCTGCGCCCTTCAAAAGGGAGCTGTCTTACCGCTAATGCTGTGTTTTGCGGGGGTTGGAGGGTTAAACTGAGCACACGCTCACCAAAAACCCTAACGCGTAATTCTAGAGCGATCGAGCGCTCACCGCGACTCGGATCTCTGAAGAAAACGGTTCGGGGCACCAGCGCTGGTGAAAGAATGCCCTCTGGTGGACCCAACAGGGATAAAAAATGGAGTCAGGCAAGGAAAGCCTACCGCGAGTATATGAAGCAATAAACAGTAAAACACAAACAATATGCCGGCACAAAGCGAAGCACAATCAATAGGCAAAAATATACACTCTTTCCTAATAACTCAGAGTCAGTAAGGGCTAGATAGACTTAACTGATGAATGAGCAGTGAAGAAAGAGGACGGACGACGGCACCGCAGGATATATATAAAGACCGTCGGAGATAACAGTGATTGGACATTGGTTACCATGGAGACGCTGTCTCATGGGTGTTGTAGTTCATTTTTTCTATATGCCGAACTTTGAACCCTGCTGTTAATAAAAGTGAAGAAAGATTATGCATAATCCTCGCCTCCGGTCCTGACATAGAATTTGTATTTTTTTACTGCTTGGAGTGTGGTACACTCTATCGCAGCCATTTAGTTGGAGGCCATCCTTACCAAACTGTTAACGGTCTAGTCGCTCACACACCAGCTCTATTTAGAGGAGTTGTGGTGCGGTCATGGGGTGGATGTGCTCTGTGACCACCCTGATGGTGCCCCAAAGGCATGCCCTCTACAAGCTCGTCTGCACCCATCTGCACCCAACTCGGCCCAGTGGAGGAACTCTGCTCCTTTCATCTGAGAAAGAAAGTGCTTCTCTCCAGACCAACTTAAACTTAAAGCACTACGGCTCTCATGCTTAGAGCTATGTTTGGCATCTATGGATCCTCTAGCAGTCCCAATAAATTGTAGATCCTGTCACTTCTCCTGAAAATACACTAATATCTCTGAAGGGGCAATCAATGTAGAGAGCACTAGGACAACAGTCCTGGTGGCAAAAATGCCGTGGGCACATTTTATTTTATTAACTTGAATTGTTGCTCCCTAATAAACATTCATGACCCTTTTGGCAGACATGGACTCGGATACCTTGTTTCTGACAAACCTGGCTACATGAGGTACCCATATCAGATGTAATTGCTGGACTGCCAAAAAGCTATTGAATAGTCAGAATGGATTGTAAGGATAAGGCAGAAGGTGGGATAGCCATTATTTTAAAAGACATCTTTCAGTGCAAAATTTAGAAGCTTCCTTTTCCTGCTTGTGAAGCTTTATTCTTTTCACGTTTTCTAACACCTAATTACATGGTTTCTGGAATGTTAATATACCATCCTCTGGGATGTGCTGAGCCTTAGTGCTCGACAATCCCTGATTTAATCGTTCGCAATGTGCTGAAAAGCTCCAATTTTATCCTACTGGGAGATCTAAACATTCACTTGGAGGACCTTACCTGCAGGATCAGCCAGACCTTTATTCGGGACTTAAATGCCCTGAATCTTAAGCACACCATCTTCTTGACCTCATATTTTCCCACATTACAGGCCTTCCTATGGACAGATCACTTTGTAGCGCCTTTCCACATACCTGACTACATTCTCTGAGCGTAGCTAGGCTCCAAGTTATGATTAGAAATTGGTCTAAACAAGATGTTCCTTCTCTTAATACCTGTCTATTGAATAAATGCCTGCAGTTGGCACAGAAGGCTGACTTAGACCAGCCTGTGATTGACAATTGGATCTGTTACGCCCTTGATAAAATCTTGAGTTCTAAAATAAAAATTCACCTAGAAACCACCCACCGGCCTTGTGGCTTAAAGAGTATGTACTTGAAGAGAAAAAACTCTGTAAGAGACTGGAAAGGTCCTGGTGGAAATGGTATGATAAGAGTCTAAAACTCAAATACAACACAGCTTTAAAACAGAATCATGTGCACTGCAGAGAAGCTTGTGACTTATTTTAGTCAATGAACATTTCTGACGCACAAAACTGTCCTAAGACACTTTTTGCAGAGAAGCTTGTGACTTATTTTAGTCAATGAACATTTCTGACGCACAAAACTGTCCTAAGACACTTTTTAAAGACCTTTCCGACCCCAGCAACACTGAACCTCACCTTTGTTATCACAATCTCAGTGTGAGGAACATGCAGATTTTATTTTTTTTACCAAGAAGGTCGCGGATATCCAGCTTGCTTTAACCCAGTACAAATAGCCATACCTCAATTGGAGATTAATAGTTAAAACAACCGTTTGTCCTCACCCCATTCCAGGAATGGAAACACCCGGGATGCAGGTTATCTTGCTGGAGAAATGAGACATGGGTTATTCTGGACTTGTCTCTACTTTTCACTTTATCTCAATCAATATACTGTGGCTCAACTCCAGATCCTCTCTCCCCAGCCAAATTTAGGACTCTGAGCTCACACCTACTTCAATTCCTGGTAGGATCCCTGAATGGCTCCCTTCAGAAGTGACATATATCTAAAGAATGAAAGCATGCATTGGTTCTACGTTTATTAAAAACACCCCATCTGGACCCGTCTAACTAGTCCAATTTCAGACCTATTTCTATGCTGCCCATTTTCATGAAGGTGCTGGAGAAACATGTCGGTGCTCAACTCACCACTTTAGTATAGGCCCAAGGTGCTCATCATCCTTCACAGTCTGGTTTCAGATGAGGACACTGCACTGAATCCACCCTTTGGGAAGTCACAGAACATCTTAGATTGCTCCTAAATTAGGGGGGTAGTGTTGCACTGATTTTATTGTTTCTCACTGTGGCCTTTGACAATGTGTCACTTGGCATTCTTGCTGGCAAACTGTCTCAGGTGGATCTGGGACAGCACTTGTCTGGTTGACCTCCTTTCTGACTGACCATCACTTTCAGGTCTTCTCGGCTAATGCAGTGTCCAGCTCTTTTGCCCTGACCCCAGGTGTCCAACAGGGGTCATTCCTCAGACCTATGTTGTTTAATATATATGTCCGCCCATTGGAAGATCTGGTGGAAAGATTGGCCTCACCCTGTTTTCCTATGCTGATGACACATTTAATGTTCTCTTTGTTGCTGGAGCAGGGACACAACTCCAGGGATATAAACTCCTGCCTTGGTCTTGACTCCTTCTGGAGCTCCCACTCTCTAAAACTAAACAGTGACAAGACCAAGGCAATGGTACTGGGGAAGAATCCCAACCTCTGGGGTCCCCAGCATTGGCCAGCTACTTTAGAGTTCCTTCCAGAAGCAATCCAGAAGGAGAAAAATATTAGTATCTGACTGGATTCCACTCTGTCCATAAAACCTCAGGCAACCAAAATAGCCTTAACATGCATCGGCATTATGAAATGGTTAAAAAAGATACTATGGATGCTTTCTTTCTTTACCCAAAGGCCAGTCATTCAGGCCATGATCCTTTCTAGACTGGACTATGCCAACATCCTCTATCTTGGGACAGACAAGACAGACAAGAGGTACAGAATGCTGCTGCCAGGCTTCTATTCTGTTTACCAAATCATGCCTTGGTGTCTGGTCTACTACCATCTCCATTGGTTCACAGTTGACAAACACACCGAATTCAAGGCACTCTCCCGTATGCACAAGATCAACTCAGCCTGAACCACAGTACAAGCATAAACTGGTATCCCCACACCACCGGTCTCGCTCACTGTGCTTGAGTCACTTTAAACAGTCCCTAGAATTAAACAAACTTGGATGGGGGTTGTGTTCCTTCTCTTTTCTTGGCCCCATGTTCCGGAACACTCTCCTGAAGTTTCTGAGAAGCTGCACCTCTCTAACCTCCTTCTGCAAGGATCTGAAAACATAGTTATTTTTTCATTTACGTTCCTGCCTGCCCTTCTGTTACGTAGCTCCATGAACACCTTAGGAGTGGATAAGTGCTTTAGAAAACCATAATAAAAATAATAATAATAATAATTCTGAAGAATCTTTATCATATTCTTACATAATATTTGCTGCATGATTTCCATGCCAAATGTTCACATGGCTTAAATCGTGCTCTTAGAGTCAAGATGAGTTCTTAGTCAAGACAGACCCTTAACTTGGCTCTCCTTGTTCATTTGTTGGCTTGCCCACCTCTACTGAAGTAATGTGTATAACAATGTTTCGAGTTCCAACTCTCAAATATATCAGTCTGGTGAACAACATCTTGTTTTATAAGATTGTGGCCGGTTTTTGTGGATCTCAGAAGGATAACTTGTTCTACTTCTGGTTTCAATTAGGAAGGATTGTGCATTAGCAACTGCAAGTGGTTGTTTAAAGTTACCTGTGCATTTTTTAAACATAAAATGAAACAGCATTGAAATAATTCATTTTCCCAGTTCCAACTCTAATTGAATGAATAAATCAATCATTGAATGGGATTTATAGAGTGGGTGGCTACTCAGAGAATGTCCCAGCACTGAGGAAGGACAAATGATACGCAACTGAACCCAAAGTCTGATAGCCCAGAGGAGAAGAGCCAGGTTTTTAATTTCCTTCTAAAGGCGGCCTCAACAGGAATCTTATGCAGTTCACAAGGGAGCTTGTTCCAAGCCTTGGCAGCAAGAAATGAAAAAGGTGTACCACGCTTACTCACACGCATAATGTGTGGGACAACCAGCAGCGCCGCAGAGTGCAGCATTCTGGAAGGGCGATAAAGTTCAAATCTCCTTGCTGGTGAGAAACAGCCCTGTGGACCAAGACAAGGGATATGAATAAAATCTATTTCCTTCTTGCTATGGATTTCAGAGCCGGTAAAATTGAAGAATGAATGGGCATGTGCATACTGCATCTGGCAACAGTGTTTTGGACCACCTGAAAGCAGTTAAGAAGAGCTTTCGACACTTCCAAATAGAGAGCATTCGCGTAATACAAGTGCAAGGTTATCAAAGCATGGATCCTACAGTCGAAGGGTAAGAGGAAAAGAGATGTCTAGATGTCTTCAATGTACAGAGCATTGCAATGCATTGGCCCACCACTGCAGAAATCTGCAGTCGCAATGACAGACGATGGTCAGTTTTGACCCCCAAATATTTTACCACCAGAGAAGGAGGGGGAGGGACCAGCAAGGCAGGTGGGCAAACATCCTCCCACCAGTACAAAGCATATGATTAGAACAGAAGGATTTCTATTGCATGAGTATTACATTTGAGTTGGCTGCTCCGTATCCATTCAAAGACTGCGAGCATGCATTTGTTAAGGAATAATTCTATTGAGGCAGGGAGTCTCTCAAAGACAAAAAGAAGTTGAGTATCATCAGCGTGCGAGATGATTTTACAGCTAAAAGTCTCTGCTACCGAGTCCAGGGGCAACATAAAAACATTTTAAAAAGTAGGACTCAAAGAGAAGCCTTGGGAGACACCCTTATTAACTGCTTTGATCTCAGAGGCAAAAGCCAGACTGATTGGCCTCTAGGTTCCAGAAAGGACTTAATACAATGCCAGGCAATGTCCCCCACACCCGGTTTAGCCAAACAGTGTAAAAGGATGTTGTGTGGGACAGTTTCAAATGCAGCAGATACTTCGGGGGAATGACAACTGCACTTAATGTGTTAGGAAATATCCAGTACTGCTGATTCTGTACTGTGGCGGGGCAAGAACCTAACTGGCTTGGATGCAGCAACTTTCCTTGCTCTAGATAAGAAAGAGCAGGTTGTGGACCAGTTTTTCTAACATTTTGGCAAAAGCTGGAAGCAAAGAAATGGGTCTATAATTGCCAAAAATAATAGGATCAAGAAAAGGTTTCTAGAGGATAGGAATCCCTTTGGCAAGTTTTCAAAGAGCAGCAGGCATAACCCTAGAGGAAAGAGAAAGTTTAAAGATGTATTAATAACCAGGTCGATGACATCTATAGCCGCAGCCAACTAAGCAGAGTGGCAGTCTTTCAGAGATCCAGAGGAGAACCTGATTTACACTTTAACTCCTTAGCTGCTCAGCCTTTCCCCACACCAGTACTGAGCCCTTTTTAGGCTATTTGGGGTAGTTTGTGCTTAGGCCTCCATCGGTTTTGTCCACTTAGGGCATCCACTGCAAATTGCTGTTAATATCTTGGGTATTCTAAGAATACTCGGGTGTGTGGATTCTCATTGAGGGGTCTGAGGAAATAGCCAAAATATGGCTAGGGTTTGAGTTTTGTGAGAAAAATAGGAAAAAATTGCTATTTTTCATAAAACTGGCATCAATGGATGGTTTGCTGTGCTACAGTCATCATCCTTCCAGCTTTCTGGAACATGCAGAGCTGAATCAAAAAAAACAATTGTTTAATCACGGTTTTGACTTTTTTTTTCAAGAGGTAGCCCATTTTTCCTATATTTTGTGTTTTCAACCTGCTACCAGTTTGTGGTGGAACCCATTAGTGAAACCCATGGGTGTAAGCTGTATATTTCTGAAAAGTGGACAAAATTCCAAATTCAGCAAGTAGTCATATGTGTAGATCCCTCAAGGTGTTCCAAAACAAACTATTGAAATATTGAAAACAAGTCGGAAAAAACAACCATTTGTGACAATGTTTTACACTGCAACTTTTTGTCACATGGCTGATTTACAAAAGCAATGTACATTTACTAGACCCTTTCGGTTGTGGGGCTATGTAGGGTTTGTAGGTTCTCCAAGAACCCAAGGTACCCTGAGCCAACAACTGAGCTGGACCGTACAATGGTTTTTAATTGTGTCCTAAGTAAAAACCATTTCATATGGCAAAATATATAGAGTGAAAAATAGATTTAAGACAATCTATTTATTTCTGAAAAGGGAACAAGATATGGAGTTTAGGAGCAGAGCATCTCAGAATTTTTGGGTACCCGTAGGAGCATTTGATTTAGAGGGTGTCAACAGTTGCCTTTCTGCGGGATCGGCACGGTGCTTAACAAGAGGCAGACATCACCAACTCAGAGGGCTATTATAGCACAACATTTTGGAGCTGCCAGGTGAGGGGACGGGAATTAGGAATGGGACTGTGAGGAAGGAGATCTGAAAATAAACCATTAAACAGTACACATAAAGTAATCTTTATACTTACTTCAACAATGACTGATTTAGTCATATGTTGTATCTTTCTGTAAAGCAAAGACTTAGGTGGTCATTCTGACCTCGGCGGTAAAAGGCGCCTACCGCCGGTCAGAAATCCTCCATAATCCCGCCGCGGTCGCGGAAACCCGCCACGGTCATTCTGACCCGCAGAAGGCAAACCTCCGAAAATCCGACCGCCACAACAGACCGCCAGACCAGCGGTCGGCGGAAAGGTGGAGGTGACAAAACCTCCACCGCCACGCCAACAGAAATACGCCCATCCCATTACGACCCACGAATCCACGCGGCGGTCATTCAAACGCGGTATTCCATTGGCGGGACACACCGGCGCGGTCAGAATACACACCAACGAACAAAACTCACCCACATTGGACGATTTGAATCCCACACACCTGATACACATACACACACCACTCCCACACACACAATACAATATAAAACACCCACCCACATCACCCACAAACCCCTACGCTTACAAAATCGTAAAGAAGGCAAGAGCGAGACACCAGCATCCAAAACATAACAGCCACAGCCACTCAACACCATCACCCACACACTATCCACACACAAAACAACACACACCACCACACTCAACTCACTTAAATACACATACTCCACCCCACACATCATACACACCACCCCATGGCACCCCAAAGACAACCCCGCTTCACAGACGAAGAACTCAGGGTTATGGTGGAGGAAATCGTTCGTGTAGAGCCCCAGCTGTTCGGCACACAGATACAATACACCAGCATTGCCCGGAGGACGGAGCTATGGCAGAGGATTGTCGACAGGGTGAACGCAGTGGGACAGCACCCCAGAAATCGGGAAGACATCAGGAAGCGATGGAACGACCTACGGGGGAAGGTGCGTTCCATGGTATCCAGGCACAACATCGCCGTGCAGAAGACTGGCGGAGGACCCCCACCTCAACCCCCACAATTCACATCATGGGAGGAGGAAGTCTTGAACATCCTGCATCCTGACGGCCTCGCAGGAGTCGGCGGAGGAATGGATACTGGTAAGTTGAAGCTTCAATACTGCTTCCCCCCCACCTGCATGCCAAATCAGACCCCAACCCTCACCCCCATCCTCGAACCCCACCCTCACCCCCACCCCCATCCTCACCCCCACCCTCACCCCCACCACCATCCTCACCCCCACCACCATCCTCACCCCCACCACCATCCTCACCCCCACCCCCAGCACACCTATTCCCCGCCAATGTCTCACCATCACAACCCACACATCCCAAAACCTAGGCCTGCATGCGTCCACTAAGCATGGACACCCATCACCAAAGCATGCCCAATGCATATACACATCCCCCCCACAAGCCACCCTCACCAAAGCCCCCACACACGAATGCCAGCACTTGGGGACACGGGAACCCACAGATACACCCATATGCCACACATTGAAACTATAACCATACCTCTATACCCCTGCAGGACCCGACCGTCAACACACCGCGGCGGAGGGGCCAGAATTATCCACACCCCCCACCCAAGAGGCCGTCAGCGATGACAGCAGCTCTGTCGATCTGGACACCGATGACCAGCCCGGACCATCGGGGACCTCTGGACAGTCGGTTCCCCTCACACAGGCACAGGCCACTATAGACCCTAACCCCTCTGGGAACACCAGCACAGCTCCCACCCAGCGGGCCCATGCCTCTGTCTCCAGGGCGCGTCAATCTGCGGTGTGTCTACCACTACAGGGCACCCAGGATAACCCACCACCCCAACAACAACAGGGACCTGGGGGCAGTGGTAGTGGGCACACCGGCCAGGGGGCAGAGGCCCAGGGAAACAGGGCAACTCGGCGGGCAGCTGTGCGACGGGGGGGGAGGAGAGGCCCAGGGAACCCACTCTCCACGAGGTCCTCACCACCATCATGGGAGCATACAACCGCTCCCAGGAGACGATGGCGACGGTACTGGCCCGGTTCCAGGAGATCCAGGTGCTGCAGGAGGAACACTATCGGGGGTACAGGGAGGACATCCGAGCCATCAACACCACCCTGGTTACCATGGTAGGGCTGCTGCAGGACCTCGTAAACAGCAGGGCGGACACTGAACAACACCCAAGGGCCCCTGCCACTAGCCTGGACCAAGAACAGCCATCCACCTCCGCCGGCGCTAGTGGACAGGAGGCCCCCGCACAGCAGCAGCCCACCAGACCCCCACCTCCTGCAGGAGAAGAACCACCCCGCAAGAGGGCCCTGAGATCTCGCAAGACAGAGTAGGATGTCAAGACCCCCGCCAGCAATGGATACCACCTGATGTCATCCCACTGTCCCACATTGTCACCCTGTCCATCCTCGAACTGCCCATGCTCCATCTCTCCACAGGCCTCTGGACAATGCACCTGTGTGACTGTTACTCTGGACTCTGCCATGGACATTCCTTCACCATAGCCCCCACCCACTTGAAACCACCCATCCCATTTTGAGCACTTCAATAAACACCTATTTTGCACCAAAATATCAGGAGTCTGGCTGTGATTTCAATAGATTGTAATTGACATGACAGTGCAAATATGTCCTTGTACATGGTGAAGTCAACAAACAGCTGCCACAAAGCTGTAGTCCATGGGGAAACGAAGCACAGGACTCGTAGTGGGGACCCCAGATCTGAAATAGGGAGGGAAAAGCCAAAACTCAGTCATCATACACTGGGGCAAATAGACAGGCAGCAGAGATGCTGCAGAGTAGTTAACATTTACTAAATTATCTTTGAAATGTTACCTGTGTCCTATTGGAAGTACTGTTCAATGATTCTGTCCCTGTTGTCTGTTTCAGCCCCATCGTCTTCCTCCTCGTCACTCTCCTCAGGTTCCACCGCTGCCACAACACCACCGTCTCGACCATCCTCCTGCAGGAAAGGCACCTGGCGGCGCAAAGCCAGGTTGTGAAGCATGCAGCAGGCCACGATGATGTGACACACCTTCTTAGGTGAGTACATTAGGGATCCACCGGTCATATGCAGGCAGCGAAACCTGGCCTTTAGGAGGCCAAAGGTGCGTTCGATCACCCTCCTAGTACGCCCATGGGCCTCATTGTACCGTTCCTCTGCCCTGGTCCGGGGATTCCTCACTGGGGTCAGTAGCCACGACAGGTTGGGGTACCCAGAGTCCCCCACTAGCCATACACGGTGTCTCTGTAGCTGTTCCATCACGTAAGGGATGCTGCTATTCCTCAGGATGTAGGCGTCATGAACTGACCCTGGGAATTTGGCATTTACATGCGAGATGTACTGGTCAGCCAAACACACCACCTGGATGTTCATTGAATGGTAACTTTTTCTGTTCCTGTACACCTGCTCCCTGTCTCTTGGGGGAACCAAAGCCACATGGGTCCCATCAATGGCACCAATTACGTTGGGAATATGTCCAAGGGCGTAGAAATCACCCTTCACTGTAGCCAATTCGCCCACCTCAGGGAAAATGATGTAGTTCCTCACGGATTTCATCAGGGCAGACAACACTCTGGATAACACCTTTGAAAACATGGGCTGAGACATCCCGGAAGCAATTCCCACGGTTGTCTGAAATGACCCACTTGCCAAGAAATGGAGTACTGACATGACCTGCACCAGAGGGGGAATCCCTGTGGGTTGGCGGATGGGGGACATCAGGTCGGGCTCCAGCCGGGCACACAGTTCATGGATAGTGGCACGGTTAAGACGGTAGGTCAGGATAATGTGGCGTTCTTCCATTGTCGACAGGTCCACCAGCGGTCGGTACACGGGAGGATTCATCCGTCTCCTCGCCCAACCCAGCGGACGGTGCCTAGGATGGACAACATGGAGCACACAGTCAAGCAACCCACAGGTACGTACTCACAGCTAGCACAGTATACGATTCTCTATGCAGTGAATGGCGTGTCTGAGTGGCTACGCAAGGCCTAGGCCTGTGTGACGCAGTTGAAATTGAGCCATGTGGGCCCTGGAAATGGCGGCTGCCTGACCTGTGAAGTGTGACAATGGGATGTGAGGTCAATGCGCTGGCATGGCACACCGCGGCGGGCGGCGGGCGAAGACCGCGGCGCGAAGCCGCATTGGTTAACATTGAAGCCTATGGGTTTCAGGAGCCAATGGCGAAGGGCGCCGGCGGTGGCGGGACGCACCGCCCCGGTACGCACCGCCGCGGACGTGACCGCCATTTTCTATCTACTTATCCACTTGCGACTTGAACTTTCACAGGAGAGGACCTATACTGCAAGTGTTGCTGTGACCTCGGTCTGGAAGGGACAATGGCTGCTGCGACTGGGGAAAGGGCCCCTGCCTTCACTGGAGAGGAGTTGGAGAAACTTGTGGATGGGGTCCTCCCCCAGTATGCGCTACTCTACGGTCCTCCAGACCAACAAGTGAGTTTAATTCAATCTGGATTTGGGGCCACTGGCTGGCTTGGGGGCCTGGCGGGGATGGGGGGCATGTTGGGGCTGGCGGGGGGCCTGGCGGGGGGCCTGGCGGGGATGGGGGGCATGTTGGGGCTGGCGGGGGGCCTGGCGGGGGGCCTGGCGGGGATGGGGGGCATGTTGGGCCTGGCGGGGGGCCTGGCGGGGATGGGGGGCATGTTGGGGCTGGCGGGGGGCCTGGCGGGGGGCCTGGCGGGGATGGGGGGCATGTTGGGCCTGGCGGGGGGCCTGGCGGGGATGGGGGGCATGTTGGGCCTGGCGGGGGGCCTGGCGGGGATGGGGGGCATGTTGGGGCTGGCGGGGGGCCTGGCGGGGGGCCTGGCGGGGATGGGGGGCATGTTGGGCCTGGCGGGGGGCCTGGCGGGGATGGGGGGCATGTTGGGGCTGGCGGGGGGCCTGGCGGGGGGCCTGGCGGGGATGGGGGGCGTTGGGCCACTGGAAAGGAAAATGCTGAGTAACTTGAACGTGGTATTTCTCCCTCCCTGTACGTGTCACATAGGTCCGCGCCCATGAGAAGATCGGGATTTGGCGTGCCATCGCCAAGGAAGTCCGGGCCCTGGGGGTCCACCATCGACGGGGCACCCACTGCCGCAAGAGGTGGGAGGACATCCGCCGCGGGACCAAGAAGACCGCCGAGTCTCTGCTGGGGATGGCCTCCCAACGTAGGCGGGGTGCCTGCCGTCAACTGAGCCCCCTGATGTTCCGGATCCTGGCGGTGGCCTACCCTGATTTGGATGAGCGCGTGAGGGCAGCACAGCAGACACAAGGGGGTGAGTCCAAGCATTATCTACTCTGTTGTCGCGCAGTGGAGGTGTCTGGGTGGGGGAGGAGGGCTGTGGGTCCCCCTAGGCCAGGGCGATATCTGTAGGCTGGGCACCCCCGTAAGCCCCTGTGTCCCCAGCCACCCCCCTCAGTAGTTTGTCAGTACAGCCATCCCTGGGCCGTGTCATCCATGGGTGCAGTTGTCAACTCTAGGCGTGTAGGGCATGTTCCACGGAATGCGTAGCGGACCCCAAGTGCGCAACTTAGTGCAGGGGGCATCTGTGTCTGTCATGTCCGCTAACTGTACCGGAGATCCATGTACTCAATATCCCTTTATTTCTCTCTCCCCCCCCCTTTTTGTTTGTCTTTCTGTGCTTGTGTGCATCAGCATCATCAGGCGGAGGAGAAGTGGCATCGGGGCAGGAGGGAGCTGCATCTCACATGGCCCAGGAGGGCCATGCCACAGAGTCAGACTGGACCAGTGAGACGGAGGGCGAGGGGAGCTCCACGACGGGGACGACTGGAGCCTGCAGCGACACGGACACGTCCTCGGAAGGGGGCTCCCTTGCGGGGGTGGCACCATCCGTGCCCCCCGCCATTACAGGTACAGCCGCCACCCAGCGCACCATCTCCGCCCTCCCAGCAGCCCCTCAGCGTTCGCCCCGTGCCCGCTCTGCCAGGAAGCCGGGCATCTCCTTCGCCCCAGGCACCTCAGGCCCTGCCCCTGTTACCCCCGCTGCCCTCAGTGAGGAGGTCATTGACCTCCTCCGAACGCTCATTGTTGGGCAGACTACCCTTTTGAATGCCATCCAGGGGGTGGAGAGGGAGGTTCATCGCAGCAATGCGTACCTGGAGGGCATTCATTCGGGTCAGGCTGCCCATCAGCGATCGTTCCAGGCTCTGGCCTCAGCACTGACGGCAGCCATTGTCCCTGTCTCCTGCCTGCCTCTACTAACTCCCTCCTCCCAGTCTCCTGTTCCTCTGCCAGTCCCACCCACACCATCAGACCAGCCTGCACACACCTCAACACCCAAGAGAAGCTCATCCAAACATAAGCACCACAGATCACGCAGACATTCACACACGCAACATTCCGATGCAGACATGCCAACAGTCACTACCACCTCTGTGACCCCCACCTCCTCGTCTCCCTCCTCCCTCCCTGTGACGTCTACACTCACACCTCCATTCACCTCACCATCAGCCAGTGTTTCCATCACCAGCACACCCTCCACTCCAGTCCGCACACGTGCAGTCACCACCCCCACTGCCATTTACACGTCCCCTGTGTCCTCTCCCACTGTGTCTGTCACCCCCTCTTCCACACCACACAAACGCAGCCACCCACCCACCCAACAGCCATCCACCTCACGACAGCCTATCCCTCCTGCACCTGCACCCAAAGACAGCAAACGTGACTCACCTACAACCACATCCTCTCCCTCCACTCCCATTCCCACTGTACCTACCACTCTCCATTGTCCCAAGAAGCTCTTCCTCGCCACTACTAACTTCTTTCCTGACCCTGAGCCCCCCCCTCCTTCTCGTCGGGGTAAGAAGAGCACCTCAGCCACCACCAGCCCTGCAGCCCCCTTGACAAGGGTGCAGGGGTATTGGAGCCCGCCAGCCCGCATGTCTGGATCTTCGCCCAGCAGCAAGGGGACAGCCAGCCCACCCCCTGGGAAGAGGAGCAGAAGGCGGAAGGGGCGCCGCAGGAGCCCGCCTTCTACATCCCCCCCGGACACCACCCAGAGACAGTCACCAGCCACAGCTCCAAAGGGAGGAAAGGGCCACAGGCCGACGACTAAGGAGGGCAAGGGCAGCAAGTTGGAGAGGTCAGGCAGCAGGCCTGCTGCCCAGGAGGAGCCCACAACCCCCATAGCCGCTGCCCCGGGAGGAACCGGCACAGCTGCCCCGGGAGAGCCCACCAGCCCCATAGCCGCTGCCCAGGGAGGACCCAGCCCAGCTGGCCAGGAGGGCCCCACCACCCACAGCCCAGGTGGGCAGTGAAGGAGCACCATCCCCGCTGCCCAGGAGGGCACCACCAGGCATTTAGCAGTTGGCCATAGACCGTCCGCCGTCTCAAGAACCGCTGAACTGGGCCCTTCAAGGCAAGAACCGCTGAACTGGGCCCTTCAAGGCAAGAACCGCTGAACTGGGCCCTTCAAGGCAAGAACCGCTGAACTGGGCCCCGCCGTCTCAAGAACCGCTGAACTGGGCCCTTCAAGGCAAGAACCGCTGAACTGGGCCCTTCAAGGCAAGAACCGCTGA